>NC_133326.1:479856829-480473912 GCF_042186555.1 Aquarana catesbeiana | reverse complement strand
ATGTTTTAATCTTTTTTTAAGTATATTGAAAGCCAAATTTTGAAGATGCACACAGTGTATCAACATGTGCTATCTACCATCACGGGATATCAATGTACGCGTTTTGTGGGTGCAACCCCTTCCTTGCAACTCAAGGTACGGCGATCCAAGGATCAACTGAGGAAACGATGTTCAGACCTGAAATTGAGGGAGCAGGATCAGTACAGAAATATCAGGAAACTGCTTCTAAAAAGTAAGTATTTGTCCTGTGTTTCTATTATTATTATTACGTTCGTGCTGCTCCATGTGTTTTTCTTTACTGTTGTACAGTTTAAAATGGCAACTTTCAGGTTCGTGGGCACAGTAATCGTTCGTAGTAAAGATTGTTCATTCGCCCACTAATACAATGTTTTTGGCAGATCCAGGTTAACTACATTTGTTCAGGCCTATTTGTATTAAAAGAAGTTTAGTACATTGTTGTCTAGATGGGTTTGTAACTAGAATGTGTCATGGTTATGCAGTAATCGTTCTCTGTCAGCTTACCTTCTCCTTATGTGTTCAGACTAAGAGGCCAGCCACTCACACCTGGCTGGTTTTATAACCTCTCCTCTAAGCATGGCCCCACCCCAGGCCCTATCAGGGAACCCTATATTAATCTGTGCACTGTGTTAGCTTTTGTGTGTACTTGCTGTGTTTCCTACGTCTGATTCCTGTTACCGACTTTGGCCTGTTCTCGACTTTCCCTTTCTGCTTGTGACCCTGACCTTTGGCGTGTTATGTTTATCCTTGTCTGCTAGTCGTCCTGACATTTGGCTTATCCCTTACTTTCCTTGTTGTTCCAGCCTGCTGCCTCCTTCCTCTTCTCCTGTAGTCTACCGTGAGTGTGAGCTGTTTGACCCTGGGGGCCGCGACCTGGAGCCAGACTGCAGCTCAGTCCATCCTCACCACTAGAGGCTCTGGTGAACACCTGCTGGCTCTTAGAGACTCCGCGCCCTGGGGAATCTATGCTCTAGCTCCCAGTGGGATCTGTGTTAGTGATCCAGTAGACCTGTTTCCTGAACCTCCCAGGGTTCAATCCGCAGCAGTCAGCCCTAGGGTCCACTACCTAGTGGTGCACTTCCGACTCCTACAGAGTGCATCTGTCAACTGGACTCAGGTGACTTGACAGAATGAAAATGTAAACTTGATTCAGTGTAAGGAGAGGACACTCAGCAGCTGTTTACACATCTGGACGCAGGAGCACTAGTGTGGGACAACAGAACAAACTTTTTAGGGTGTCCCACACAGGTGCTCCAGTGGATACTAGGGGTGTATCCATGTGTGAAAATTGAACAAAAAAGGTAAGTATTCCAGCTTTAGAAAGGGAAAAATGTCTTCAACTTGGAACTCTGCCCAAAAAAAAAATTGTACAACACTTCCAAGCAATGTTTCAGATTCCTATTTCTGCCCTCAAATATCTGTGTGCTAAGTATACCTTTTTTTTATTCACATAGGGGAGAAAAGACTCAGGACATCAGAAGACACCAGGGACCCCCAACCTCATAAAGAAGAGGAAATACCAACACCACAACCAGAGGATGTGGAGGAAGGAGAGGTTTATGAAGTGGGCGAAATAGTGACCACAACAGGTGAGTGTCTGAGACCACAGCTTCAGGTAATAGATGTATGCCTGCATATTTATAATACATGGTATGTTTTTTTATGTTAGATGATGTGGATGTTGTGGAAGAAGAAACTCATTTCACAAGTGCAAGTGCACATGTCCTCATCGGGGAGATCATGGTGTGCAATCGTGATTAACAAAAGATCAAGGAAGACATCAATGATGTTGAAAAAATAAGTTTAGTACATTGTTGTCTAGATGTGTTTGTAACTAGAATGTGTCATGCTTAGAGGAGAGGTTATAAAACCAGCCAGATCATGGTGTGCAATCGTGATTTACAAAAGATCAAGGAAGACATCAATGATGTTGAAAAAAGACTCAAAACATCATCAATGTTTTAGGCAGAATCTAAATCACACCTAAATTCTTCCATTTGTTGATATTTTAAAAATGTTTTAATCTTTTTTGAAGTATATTGAAAGCCAAATTTTGAAGATGCACACAGTGTATCAACATGTGCTATCTGCCATCACAGGATATCATCGTACGTGTTTTGTGGGTGCAACCCCTTCCTTGCAACTCAAGTAGCTGAGAGGAAGGGGTTACACCCCCAAAACATGTCCATTAATCCCCCATGATGGGAGCTAGCACATGTTGACATTAGGCAAGGAATCAGGAGGGAAACCCCCATTTTGACTCTCAATTTGTGTGCATCTTCAAAATTTGGCTTTCACAGGGGTGACATCACCTCATCTGATGAAGGCAATATCAACACAGTTTGGACATACTAATGTCTGATATTGCCTTCAAATTATCAAAGTTGAACTTTGTAAGTTCCTGAGTTGTGTATTGTTTTATGGTTTTAAACATGCCTGTTTAACACAAAAAAGGCTATTTGTACTGTGAAAACCAAAAATGTTATTTAAAAAATATGTTGATTTGTTCAAAAACCCTTTTCTAACGCACATGTGAATGTGCCCGCAGTAAAAAGTTTTCTACTCAACAATGTGTGGCTTCTTATTTCAATGCTCAATAGCAGTTTTTGGACTAAGTTGGTGTTTACAGTGACAATGGGGGTTTTTTAGTAAAGGAAAATCCACTGTGCAGTTTCAAGCACAGTTTCAAGTGCACTTTTTCAGTGCACTTGGAGTGCAAAAATTGATTTCCCTTTAGTAATTAACTCCTACAGTGCTGTATAATTTGCAACAATCAGGCCATTTTCGTGACTCCCAAAAATTAATTCATGGTGCTGAAAATGGTGAATATTTTTATCAGTAATGCATTACATATATTAACAACAAAAACAAGATGTGTGTGTGGCAGACCCACAACATAATTGTTCGCTGAAGAAGGGATTGTCACCTCATGTATCAAATAAATTACATTTGCACTATTGAAGAAAATGGCCAAAAAGAAAAGCCCATTGGATAACCTAGGAGACAGCTAAAAGAAACACAAGCGGTAAATCAAAGGAAATCTTATTTCAGTTTAACTAAAATAATTTATTTTTAAAATGTTTCTTAAACATTTTCTGGCATATCAATGGCCCCCCTACCCGCAAAGTACTCAACATACTTCTGTCTTACTTTGCGGGCGCTTTGGGGGGGCAAGCCAGGACGGCCAGATTCAAGTGCCGTCAGGGTTTCTTCTTGAAGTCCAGCCTCAGGCCCAACTGAGACCACATAGTTCATTGAATTTCTCTTTAAATAGTTGTGGAGAATGCAGCATGCAAGGATTATATGGTTAAGTTTATATTCCGCCATGTTGATTGCCGTAAAGAATAGGCGGAACCGTCTGGCCATTATCCTGAAAGCGTTCTTCACCACTCTTCTGGCTCTGGCCAGCCGGTAGTTAAAAACCCTCTGGTCCGGGGTGAGGGTCCTCATGGCTTCAAAATGGTCGGCTGTTCAGAACAAACTAACAGAAAGCACTGAAAAACAGAAAGGCCGGAGCTGAAAATCAGAAATGAGCAGACAAGAACGCACTGGAAATCAAATACGTACTATAAAATATGCACTGGAAAACAAATGCAAACTGACTACACGCACTGAAAAACAGATACGTACCTACAAGCACAAACTGAAGAGCAGTAACGATCTGAAAAGCAAAAGTCTCTCAGCAAGCTTCTACTAACACGAGATTAGCAGAGGGAGCCCAAAGGGTGGTACACTTGTTATTGAACTTCCCTTTTATAGTGTCGTCGTACGTGTTGTATGTCACTGCGTTCTTGGCGTTCGGAATTTCCGACAACATTTGTGTGACCGTGTGTATGCAAGACAAGTTTTAGCCAACACCCATCGGAAAAAAAACATGGATTTTGTTGTCGGAATGTGCGATCTTGTGTACGCGGAATTAAAGTAATATGAAATCACTATCATTTTAGCAAGCAGTTTAACCACTTCCTGCCCGGCCTATAGCAGAATGACGACCAGGCGGTGGTTCAGTTATCCTGACTGGGCATCATATAATGCCCTGCTGGATAACAGTCACCGCGCGCCCGTAGGGGTGCACATCCAGGCAATCAGTGGTGTGGTGTGTCAGTCTGACACACCGCTACACCAATCTCAGTAAAGAGCCTCCGGTGGAGGCTCTTTACCACGTGATCAGCCGTGTCCAATCATGGCTGATCACAATCTAAACAGGAAGAGCTGTTAATCGGCTTTTCCTCAATCGCGTCTGACAGACGCGAGTAGAGGAGAGCCGGTCCGTGGCTCTCCTGACAGGGGGGGTCTGTGCTGATTGTTTATTGTTTTGCCCACTTCAGACCACTAGGGAAGCTGCCAGGACCACGAGGGAAGCACATAACATGTGGATGGACAGGTACATCCCCAATGGCCATCCACATGTGCCAACATATGCCCAATCAATGCCAATCAGTGCCCACAAATAGGCACTGACTGGCAGCATTATGAAAACAAAAAAATTCAGTGATGCCCAGAAATGCCACCCATCAGTGTCATCAGTGCCACCCATCAGTGTCATCAGTGCCCATCCGTGCCCAACAGTGCCCACCTATCATTGTCCATCAGTGCCCATCTGTGCCACCTATCAGTGCCACCTATAAGTACCCATCAGTGCCACCCATAAGTGCTCATCAGTGCTGTCTACTAGTGCCCATCTGTGCCGCCTATGAGTGCCCATCAGTGCCCATCAGTGCCGCATAGCAGTGCCACCTATCAGTGCCCATCAGTGCCACCTATCAATGCCCATCATCAGTGCCCATCAGTGCCACCTCATCAGTGCCACCTCATTGGTTCCACCTCATCAGTGCCCATCATTGCCGCCTTATCAATGCCCATCAGTGCAGCCATATCAGTGTCCGTCATTGAAGAAAACATACTTATTTAGAAAAAAATTTAACTGAAACAAAGAAAAACTATTTTTCTTCAAAATTTTATCTGTGGGGCATCCTCAAACGGAAGGTGGAGGGACGCAAGGTTTCTAACATCCACCAGCTCTGTGATTTTGTCATGGAGGAGTGGAAGAGGGCTCCAGTGGCAACCTGTGAAACTCTTGTGAACTCCATGCCCAAGTGCTGGAAAATATTGGTGGCCACACAAAATATTGACACTTTGGGCCCAATTTGGACATTTTCACTTAGGGATGTACTCACTTTTGCTGCCAGCAGTTTAGACATTAATGGTTGTGTGTTGGGTATTCTTGAGGGGACAGCAAATTTACACTGTTATACAAGCTGTACACTCACTACTTTACATTGTAGCAAAGTGTCATTTCTTCAGTATTGTCACATTAAAAGATATAATAAAATATTTACAAACATGTGAGGGGTGTACTCGCTTTTGTGAGATATGGTATATGTTTTTCAGTTGTGTATATAACTGTTTGCTTAGAGGGCTGTTGAATGTCTATTGGCTCAAAAAATTGAGTTATTAAAGAAATCAGCAACATAAGCTGTTGAGGTAAAAAATAACAGGAATAACAGATTGGTTGCCGCAGTTTTAACACCCTTTTATCTGGTTCTTCAGTTTTCATCAACATTCCCCATGGTATTCATTATTAAGAGCTAATTCTAGCAACAGGGGCTATTTTCACTATAGAATGTGATAGGATTAAATGAAAAATGACTCCAAGAAATCCTTACGAAAATTACTTCTCTTGAAAGAAGGAGACAGCAAGAGCTACTGCCTTATTAACAGCGATGGGCAAAAAAACATTAAACCGTCCTGCCATCTGTTTTTTAACCCCTTTAACTTATGCTATTTTAGAGTTACTGGCAGGGAACAGACACTCTTTCTTTCTGCAGACACAGACTATCAAAAACATGTCCTTAACCTTCAGGGACGGAGTTCCTTACAAAGCCTGTGGCAGCACATACATGCAAACTGATATCAGGCAGAGGGAACAGACAAGGATCTTTCCCCAGTTTCTAATTACTTGTCAAACAGAGTGTGCTGCCTGCAGACAGCCGAGCAAAAATTATGTCTGGTAAATTATTCAGTTAATATTTACATACCGAGATCTTTAAACAAGTGTAAAAGAAACAGATCTAGAACACTTCTTCAAAAAAAAGACACCTTTTCTTCATTCTCGGTATAATGAACAGCAGTCCCTTGGTAGGAAATAAATTATTATTTTCCAGACAGTAACATCTCCATGCATAGTTGCCTACTGTTCTAAATTCCTAGGGACAGACTAAGATTTCAAAGATTTGTCAGTTCACATTTTAGTCCTTTCTAATGTACATATTGTTTTTTTAAATTGTCCAAGTGCAAAATACTGGGACAATACCACTTCTCTTTATCATAAATGTTCCGTTAACTTTCCATATAGTATGTGGTGTATGTGGTTATGTAGCAAGTGACATAATTTTCTAAATTTCTGAACTTGATTAAAGGGCAACTAAAACCAAGAACAAACATGTAATATGTTGCAGATTACCAGTCCTTAGAAGTAGTTTTTTCTTTTCTTCAGAGGCGTAACTAGAACCTTCAGCGCCCCGATGCAAGAAACCATGATGGGCCCCCCTTCCATCAGAGTCCCGGGCTTCCAATTTTGGGAGGGGGGAGAAGGAGGAGCAGATCAGCTGTGTCCTCTCTCATTCCGTGCGAGAGATGACAGGACGGACGAAGAGGGAAATAAAACTGTCAATGCCAGTGTCTCCATGAGAGACACGCTCTCTGAACAGAGCCCTGTGAATAGAAACCCCACTGGAGCCCCCCCACAGTGACAGAATGCCAGGTCCCCGTCGCAAGTGCGACTATTGCGACCCTGGTAATTCCGCCACTGCTTTTCTTTTTACTTGGTATTCCTGTCAGTAACATCCTTCCTGTCTTAAGCCCCATACACACGATAGGACTTTGTACAAACTTTCCTGTGGATTTTTGTACAAAGGGCGTTGGCCATAAGTTTGTATTGCATACAGACGGCAGGACTTTTCCAGCCAACTTTCACCAAATCACGTGGTTTTTCAGCTCTTTACTACCACCCTTTGGTCAACTTCTGTATTGTTGTCTGATATTGTGTCAATCTCTCTGCTTTTATCGGCGAGATTGACACCTTGCAAGCCGAGTTCACACAGGTGTGGGGATCCAACTTGTATCCCCGCCAATGCCAGACACTGTGTTTGGTATTAATCTTGAGGGGGAACTCCACGCCAAATTTTAAATAAAAAAATGGCATGGGTTCCCCTCCAAGGGCATACCAGGCCCTTAGGTCTGGTATGGATTTTAAGAGGAACCCCTATGCCGAAAAAACGGCGTGGGGGTCCCCCCAAATCCATGCCAGACCCTTATCTGAGCACGCAGCCTGGCCGGTCAGGTAAGGGGGTGGGGATGAGCGAGCGCCCCCCCTCCTGAGCTGTACCAGGACGCATGCCCTCAACATGGGGGGTGGGAGCTTTGGGGGAGGGGGGCGCCCTGCGGCCCCCCCACGCCAAAGCACCTTGTCCCCATGTTGATGAGGACAAGGGCCTCTTCCTGACAACCCTGGCCCTGGACCTATGACCACGCCCCCTTATGACCTCACAGTACCAGCATGCCCCGGGACTGTGATGTCATAGGGGTAGGATCACCGCCTATATAAGTCATAGCGGTGCACCCAGATAGCATTACAGCCAGAGAGAGCATCTTGCCAACATCGGAAGAAGAGAAGAGGGGAGAAGACAACGCAGAAGTCCGGGCAACCGCTAGCAAAAGAGCAGCAAAAGAGCAGAAGATAGTGGAGGAGCCCGGCAGAAGAACCGGAGAGCGGGAGAAGAGGCCGAACACCAGGAGAAGAACCGAACATCGGCAGAAGAGGCCGGAGAGACCCCCGAAGTTGGAAGAAGACCCCAGGAGCTGCCTAATAAATTACTTAAAAAACCTGTGTAGTATATTTTTTTATTGACACTTTTTTCCCTAGGTGAATGGGTAGTACGATGTACCCCATACTCATTCATATAGGGTGGGGGGCCGGGATCTGGGGGCTCCCTTATTAAAGGGGGCTCCTGGATTCCGATAAGCCCCCCGCCCGCAGAGCACGAGAACCAACGGCCAGGGTTGTCGGGAAGAGGCCCTTGTCCTCCTCAACATGGGGACAAGGTGCTCCCCCAAAGCACCCACCCCCCATGTTGAGGGCATGCGGCCTGGTACGGCTCAGGAGGGGGGCGCTCGCTTGTCCTCACCCACTTTCCTGACCGACCGGGCTGCGTGCTCGGATAAGGGTCTGGTATGGATTTGAGGGGGACCCTCATGCCATTTTTTTGGCGTAGGGGTTCCCCTTAAAATCCATACCAGACCTAAGGGCCTGGTATGCCCCCAGAGGGGAATTCCCTCTCGCTTGCGGCAATAGGAAATGTGTTTTTCCTATTGCAGCCAGCACGAGATGTACAGTACCCTGTCGCCGAGAACCAGCGCGATGGGTTTGCGCTGGAAACATTCTCACGGCTGCGTACTGTAGTTTGTACAAAAGTCTGATGCTTTTGTGTACACATGATCGGACTTTGCTCCATCGGACTTTTGTTGCCAGAAAGTTTGTGCGTTTGCACTGCCAACAAAAGTCGATGAAAACAGAAAAAATTTGTCCGATGGAGCGTAAGTCCGATGGAAACAGAAAAAGTTTTTCTGATGGAGCGTACACATGGTCGGATGTTGCTCCAAAACAGCTAATTTGCATGTTTGTTGTCAAAAAGTCTGATCGTGTGTACAGGCCTTTAGAGTGGCAACACTCATTCACTGTACAGTATCTAGGAAGGAGAAACATGGTCCCCCTATTTCTGATTTGGACTACTAACATCTCCACCTCTCCTTATCTCCATAGCATATGGCAAAATGTTCTGTGGTTTAATGAAGATAGTAGGGAAGGCTGATAACATTGTCTGAGATTTTGATTCAACACATAGGGAGTTACAAAAACACAGAACTTCTGGCCGGATTCAATTGCCTTTTTTCTGTACTTGTTGAAAATGTACTTAGTTTGAAAAAGAAAAATGTTGCAGCTACCACATCTATGCATTGTTAAGCTCAAGGCCTCATGCACACAGGGTGTTTTGACAGCTGCTGTTTTGAGCACAAGGCAGTTTTTTCTACAGCCAGTAAACTCCCCAGCATGTTATCCTATATGTCCCTGCACACATGGGGGGGGGTTCACTAAAGCTGGAGCACTCAGAATCTGGTGCAGCTGTGCATGGTAGCAAATTAGCTTCCAAATTCAGCCTGTTCATTTAGGCTTTGACAATAAAACCTGGCAGCTGATTGGTTTCTATGCAGAGCTGCACCAGATTTTGCACTCTCCAGTTTTAGTAAATAAATAACCCCCATCGGGGTTTATCAGCATTTTTTGGCAGGGACATTTTCAGGCTGGAAAACACCCCTAGAACTATTGTGTTTGAAGAGGAGTTGTTTAGCTTTAAAAATGTTCTAATGCTGAAGAATGTTTTTTTAGCCTCATGTTTTTGTGGGAGTATAGTTTTAATGAAAAAAAAAAACGGAAATGCAGCAAAACACAAATGCAAAAACATTTGCAAAACGCAGCGAAACTCACATTTTTTATTGTGACATTCCACAGCTAACGTTACTGTCGTTTTTATAATGTCCAGTGTGCATGAGGCCCAATAATAAAACTTTTTTCATTATGTTCTTAAATTTAGATACATTTAACCCCTTCCTGCTCAGCCCCAGAATCCCTTTAACAGGGTCTGTACCGCTAGGAGCAGGAAGGATTGATGATCATGTGAGCATCCCGATTGGCTGCTCCCTGAGGTTGCTTCAGTTAGCTCCTAGAGGGGATGTATGATATGGCATTGAACAAGAAGTTGGGGGATGAGGTTTGGAATTGCCTTCATCATGTGTTAATGGCTGAAAACTTTGCATGTTTGCTAGCAGAAATAAGGAACAACCTATAATACAATGCAGAGCTTTTTTCCTAGTCAGCTGGGTTACAAGAGCCAATATATATAGGGAATGAATACCTGCTCCATATTTCTATAAAATGTTGAGCTGACAGCAACCATATTTTCAGTGTGTGTTGGAGCCAATAGAAAAGCTGAAATTATGTGTACGGAGAGATTTGCTTTTAAATATTTTTATGCATTTATTTCTAATTTTTGGCATTGATAAATGTCCCCCATGGCGATGCCTGGCATCCTAAGCCTTTGTTTGACAATAGCTTGTTTATTAGCCCTACAAATGGCCATAATTGAATAACAAGAGTCAAACTTCAAACAAGATTTGCAGAATTGTTAGCGAACCAAGCCCAGGTAGATTGTCTCATACCTACCACCAGCATGTACTGGTTAGATTAGGGATGTCAAAAGACAGCTAAATATTGAGAAGATAGGGCAGCAAGGTAAAGCTGCAGCATAAACCTCATACGCTGGCAGTGCTTACAAGATCACCATAGAGATGGCAGGGCCTACCTGATAGGAAATGAAGAGAAATCTCTACAATAGGGATGATTTAGATGCCAACCCTTTCTCCCTCCAATAAAATAAAAGGGGTTAGGCTTTAAGTAGGATATTACTAAATCCTAACTCCAGACAATTTTGTTGGGTTTACATTCATTTTGGAAAGAGTGAGTAGTTAAATCTTTATTATTGCCAGGGACACCATTTGGGACATTTTCCCTCAATCACTCCCTGACACATCCGTACAAGAAATAAGAGAAGCAGGTACTAGTGGGACAGGAAGGCACAGATAGCAATAAAAACATCATCATAGGTTCTAACCCTTTCTTATTCTATTGAAATATGTTTTTGTTTGGGTCCCCATTTGAGGGATATCCTACCACTTTCTGTCCTGGCAAGAAGTGAGTGGAAATCTACCCAACAGGGATGCAGATGGTCATTAAAATCTCACATGGGCTCTAATCCTTCCCTTTACTGCAATATCTAAAACAAATTAAAACATTTTTACTGAAGCTGGGATTTAAAGGGAATTTGTTATCTTGCACTTTCTATTAAGAAAAAAAAAAAAACACCCACTAATACTTATTTACACACTCCGCTGTTCCTGCATTTTGACATGACAAAGAGGAGAAAGAAGTTAAAAAATATGTTCCCTGGGCACATGCACGGCTTCTGACGATGGCAGACATGTAATTTGTCTGCTCTGATCCACCGCCGCCGCCTTCTACTCCCGCACAGCTACCCAAAGCTCATACCGCCATGGGAGTCTTCCTCACATCCCACCGCTATCTCCGGCAAACCCATGGTGAAGTTTGGTTCCAAACAAACGGCTGCTTTACCCACCACAGAGCTGCGGCCCTCCCAGACTCTGGACCGCTTCCTGCTTAGGCCTGAATCCCCGGCCTCGAGTATGCAGAACGACTCACCGCATCCACAGATCCCATCCACTCCAATAGCAGGGTTGTCGACCCCTCTAACAGTGGAAGTGCTGGACACAAAGCTGCAATCCCTCCTGCAAAGCCTGACACGCAATATTACCCGGGAAGTAGGGAAACTTGCTCAAGAACTGAGAGGTAAGATATCACACTTGGGGGGATGTACTGACACGCTTGAAAACAAATTTGATGACCTGGTATAATATGTCCATGTCCAGAAGAGGATAATGCAGCCCTGAAACATTCTGTCTCCCAACTCCAGTCCCAGCAGGAAGATCTGGAAAACAGGAAACGGCGCCAAAAATCTGTGAATTCGGGGCATCCTTGAGTCTGTGGGTGATCGAGAAATTTGCCCTTACTTATAGAGTCTCTTTAACACCATAGCCCCTCTCATCCCTGACATAGACTGGCATCTGGATCAGGCTCACAGATCACTGGCACCCCACAGGAGCCAACCCCAGAGATATCATAGTATACTTCCATAACTATGATAGCAAGGAAGCTCTTGTATTGGCCACCTGCAACAAAACCAGATTGGAGTTTAAAGGCGCAGAGGTACAGATCTTTAGTGATTTATCACCCATAACTCTTGCCAAACATTGCAGTTTCTGTCCAGTGACTTCCTATCTGCAAAACCACTAGCTTGCATATTGTTGGGGCATCCCCTTTCGCTTATCAGCTTCCCGTGATGGTATTCAATATTCCATGAGGGATCTCCAGGAGAATGAAGGTTTTGTCTGCAAGTTAGGCCTCCCACCACTTCCAGAACAGGGCCCCATACCGCTCCCTGCAACACCTAAGTCCCTGTCTGCTCTTGGCTGGATCTGGACGCCGGCTCGTCAGAAATCACAGAAGACCTTCTCCACCCCTCAACGATCTCCTTCTTCCAGACACCCAAACTAAAGATATTCTTCAAAACGGTTTGTTTGGCTTTGATTTGGGCCATGTCCCATCCAACTTCCCCGATCTGGGGCTTTTTGTCCCACGCCCATGGGTTCATTTTATAGTTTATTTTGTTTCAAACTTTACATTTGTTTTATTTTCCTCGCTAGAAGATGGCGGGAATCACTCCAGTCAGTTTGGAGGCCCCCATGCACTGAGAAGTTTTGACCTCTCGGGTTTTCGATTTTTTACTTTGTATTTCTATGGGTCTTTTTTTTACCTATTTTTCACTTTTTGCCTGAACTGTTTCAATCTATTTGCACTACTGGCGCTAATCCCCAGGTGGGGAGATGCCAGACACTCTTATCCAGCCAGTGAGCTGAATACAGACGTGACTAGAAAAAAAGTGAAAAAAAACATATATTGCTAAATATCCCAAAAAGTAAAAATTAATATTAAATAAAATAAATTATTCAATAAATTATGAGCTAATATAAATTAAAACACTCGGTGAAAGTGATATACAAATATATAAATCCAAGACAAAATATATAATAAAAATTGAACACAGTGAATGTCTGTAAAGTCCAGAAACCAATCAATCGTGAAAAATAATCGTGAAAATATTTGAAGAAAGTCCAAAAAAAGAGTGAGGGTGACTCCAAAACTGCTCAGCTGTGTTTTCAAACATCCACCACACCTCTGTGACGTGAATCCACTCCCTGCTGAAATTCAAACTCACCAGCTGTTAAGGCCTCTCACTCTCGTGTTTGGCCTGTGTACAGGACGCCGTGGCTGGGTCCTGGAAGGACGCTATGTTTCCCCTCTGTTTGGACTGTGGTCCCTTTAAGGGAACAAAAAAAGGGTTAACTCACCTGTAAGAGGAAGTGGGTTTAAAAACAAGACAGGAAGTTAGAGAGGGTGTGGAGGAGTGTAGAGGAGAATGTGGATGGTGCATGGTGTTTTGGTGTGCAGCAACAGTGAATAGCAGTGTCCTGCCTGGAAGCCTCCTGCTAGAGGAATCTACCTGCAACAGAAACTAAGGACTGTTTAACTGCAATAGCAGTTCTGGACTTTGCAAGTCGGTGAGACTGAAACCTTTTTCTTTTGTTTTTGCTGCTGTAAAGCTATTTAAGTTCAATAAATCTCCTTTTGAGTGAAAAGCCTGTGTCCTGCGATCTAGCTGGTTCCCCAAACATTACAAGTGGTGCTAGAATGCGGGCAGGACAGAGTAACAGGCATTTTTCTTGCTGTTTTTTTTTGTATTGGACTTAAAACTGACATTTAAAGGGACAGTACAGTGGATTTATGTCCTGGGTTAAAGCTGCACAAACCCTGAAAGCTAAAGCAATGGAGGAGCTAATTAAACAGCTGTCCTTGGCTAATATACAAGCGCAGACTCGCCATGAGGAAGCTATTCAGCGCTTAACAACCCAGCTGGAGGTACAGCAAGAAAACACTCGCCTGTTGGTGGCCCAGTTGGCAGCCCAGCAAGCGACCCAGCAAGAGGTTATGCAGGCTCAGGTGACTGCCTTAAAAGAAGTAGTGCAGCAGCTTTCTCAGGGCCATGAGCAAGCGGCTGTTGCCCCTGGCAACCAGGTGACCGTGAGGGCAAGCCATTTTTTGCAGACGTTGTCCCTGAGTGATGATGTAGAGGCATTTCTTGCTACATTTGAGAGGACGGCAGAGAGAGAAGGGTGGCCCCAGGACCAGTGGGCCGGCCTAATTGCTCCTTTCCTAACCGGAGATCCTCAAAAAGCCTACTTCGACCTGCCACCAGATCACGCTAAAGACTATCAAAAATTAAAGGCAGAAATATTGGCTCGTTTGGGGGTTACTACAGCTGTTCGGGCCCAACGAGTGCACCAATGGAAGTATCGTCCAGATCGTCCACCACGGTCTCAAATGCATGACCTGGTGCAACTGGTAAAAAAATGGCTGCAGCCCGAAATGTTGTCTGGCCTCCAAATCGTGGAGCGGGTCGAGCTGGACCGATACCTAAGGTCACTGCCAGACGACCTTCAACGGTGGGTCAGCCATGGAGACCCCAAAACAGTGAACCTCCTTGTCGAGATGGTGGAACGATACACAGTGGTGGAGGATCTGCTTGGCCCTACCAAGCGCCAAGGACCCAGTCTGCCACGGCCTATTTGTTCGACTGCTGCCCTTCGAAAGGACGTTCCCCGGAGCCCTGGAACCAACACCCCGGAAGGTCAAGAGTCACTCCCGATACCTTCTCAGCCATCTGTTCCTGTTCGGAGAGGAGGGGATGTACAATGTTGGCGCTGTCATTCCTGGGGCCATACCCGGGCCCACTGCCCACTGCAAGAGGAGCCCATGGAATGCGGGGTTCTTCGGAGGGGGTCTTTTTATGCCCAGAAAGCATGTACAACACATATTGATCTTGGAGAAGAGAAATTTGAGTGTGAAGTTCAAGTGAACCACCTCCCTGCCCGGGCTTTGCTGGACTCCGGAAGCATGGTAACCCTGGTCCATCCTAGAGTAATTGGGAAGATCGGTCCGGTAAGAAAAACTTTACAGGTGGTGTGCATTCACGGGGACACTAGAGAGTACCCTCTCATCTCGGTGTCCATCTCCACAGCATGTGGCACTGGTACTCAAGAGGTGGGGGTGGTAAAGAACTTAGTACATGATGTTATCATAGGACGAGACTGTCCATTATTTGCAAAACTGTGGGGACAAGGAGAACTACCTGGACGGTCCAGAGACTGGGGAGAAACTAGTCCCCCTGTTCCTGCTGTTGAGAGAAATAACCCTGAAATGCCGAATGTTCTT
Organism: Aquarana catesbeiana; assembly: GCF_042186555.1. Classification (NCBI taxonomy): domain Eukaryota; kingdom Metazoa; phylum Chordata; class Amphibia; order Anura; family Ranidae; genus Aquarana; species Aquarana catesbeiana. Next base: position 480,458,875 of record NC_133326.1, on the reverse strand, counting down.
GAAAATGCTAATGATTTGGTTAATGGTGATGAAAGTAGTGCTGATATTATTAAGGGTGTCAAAATGTGTGGTTCACAGACCTACCTGAACACTGAAGAGGGGGGGAAACCTTCCCCACTTCAGGTAATGCTGTGGGAAGAGGATGAGGAAGTGGCCGTTACCCCTGCCGGATTTGGGTGTTCTGCAGGGGGCATTTGGTACTGCCCAGATGCAGGACCCCACTTTGGCCCATGCACGGGAACAGGTTGTAGTAATAAATGGGGTTCCCCAAGAGCCAGGTGCGAATGAGCGGTGGCCACACTTTGCAATATGTAATAAATTGCTTTATCGGGTTACCAAAGTGAGAGAAAATGTGGTAGAGCAATTATTGGTACCCCAACAGTATAGACGCAAGGTCCTGGACCTGGCCCATGATGATGTTTTAGGGGGACACCTGGGAGTTGAAAAAACGGAGGCATGGATCACCGACCAGTTTTACTGGCCAGGTCTGAAAGCAGAGGTAAGGAGATACTGTACCTCTTGTCCCACCTGTCAGTTGACCGCTCCGGTGACCCACTTCCGGAATCCTTTGGTCCCTCTGCCCATAATTGAGGTCCCATTTGAAAGGATAGCCATGGATATAGTGGGTCCCTTGGTGAAGTCGGCTCGAGGTCACTCCTACATACTGGTGATTCTTGACTATGCCACCCGATATCCTGAGGCGTTACCCCTGCGGAATACCTCCTCTAAGGCTATTGCCCGGGAATTATTCCAGTTGTTTACACGGACTGGTTTTCCCAAGGAAATACTAACGAACCAGGGCACCCCGTTTATGTCGAGGGTTACGGCCGATGTGTGCAAGCTCTTCCGGATTAAACAGCTGCGCACATCGGTCTACCATCCCCAAACGGATGGGTTAGTAGAACGCTTTAATAAGACCCTTAAATCTATGCTCAAGAGAGTTGTACAAAGGGATAGGAAAGACTGGGACTGTCTGCTACCAGCTCTCCTGTTTGCTATCCGGGAAGTGCCCCAGGCCTCCACTGGGTTTTCGTCCTTTGAGTTGGTATATGGGCGGAGACCTCGCGGACTACTGGATTTTGTTAAAGAGGAATGGGAAAGTGAACCTAGTCAGCATAAGAGTGTTCTTGAATATGTTTCCCAAATGCAGGAGAGGATCCGAACTGTGTTGCCACTAGTCAAGGAACATTTACAAAAAGCCCAGGAGGCTCAACGACGAGTCTATAATAGGGCTGTTAAAATAAGGAACTTCCAAGTGGGGGATCGAGTAGCGGTGTTGATTCCCACTGTGGAAAGTAAATTCTTAGCCAGGTGGCAAGGCCCCTTTGAAGTTGTAGAAAAAGTGGGAGAGGTGAATTATAAAGTCCACCAACCGGGTAAGAGGAAACCCTATCAAATATATCATGTAAACTTGTTAAAGCCCTGGACAGAGAGGGAACCAGTGACCTCCCTGGCTAGTGCAAGATTGGAGCCTCGGGTTGGGGTGGAGAGTGTCCAAGTAGCAAATACCCTGTCTAAAACCCAAAGTCAGCAGGCAAAGGAGTTCTTGCAGAGAAATAAAGAAAAATGTTCAGACTTGCCAGGGCTCACGAGTACCATAGAGCATGATATCATCACGGAACCAGGAGTCAAAGTTTTTGTCCGGCCCTACCGCATCCCAGAGGCCCAAAGGAAGGCTGTTTCAGAGGAAGTGAAGAAGATGTTAGACCTGGAGATTATTGAAGAATCGCAGAGTGAGTGGTCGAGCCCGATTGTGTTGGTACCAAAGCCCAACGATTCTGCAATGATTTCCGGAAACTTAATGAAGTTTCACGGTTTGATGCCTACCCCATGCCCCGGGTAGATGAGCTTATTGAGAGACTAGGTCCAGCTAGGTTTATCACTACGTTAGACCTTACCAAGGGATATTGGCAAATCCCGTTGACTAAGGCTGCTAGGGAGAAAACTGCTTTTTCTACCCCAGAGGGGAGTTTTCAGTACAAAAGGATGCCTTTTGGATTGCAAACTGCTCCAGCCACATTCCAGCGAGCAATGGATAGGATTTTACGACCTTACCGGAAGTATGCCTCAGTGTACTTGGACGACATATTCATTTTTAGCAGAGACTGGGAATCACACTTGCCCGAAGTCCAGGCAGTGCTGGACTCTCTTTGGAAGGAGGGGTTTACAATAAACCCTGAAAAATGTGCTTTGGGAATGGAGGAGGTGAAATACCTGGGCTATATCGTGGGTAGAGGGGTGGTGAAACCTCAGGTCTGCAAGGTAGAGGCTATACAGAGTTGGCCCCGTCCCCTCACAAAAAAGCAGGTACGTGCATTCTTGGGCATGGTGGGATACTACAGGAGGTTTGTACCCAACTTTGCCACGTTGGCGGCTCCATTGACCGATCTGACTAAGGGTCGGAAATCGGTCATGGTGGAGTGGAATGCAGACGCTGAGAAGGCCTTTTTGGAGCTCAAGTCGGCACTGTGCCAACACCCTGTCCTGGTAGCACCCAATTTTTCAAAAGAGTTTGTTGTCCAAACTTATGCTTCCGATGTAGGGTTGGGAGCGGTGTTGTCACAGGTTGTTCATGGAGAGGAGCACCCGGTAGTCTTCCTCAGTAGGAAGTTAACACCAGCTGAGAAAAACTACGCTATAATTGAACGAGAGTGTCTGGCCATTAAGTGGGCTCTGGAGTCCCTCAGATATTACCTTTTGGGGAGGAAGTTTAGGCTGATTTCTGACCATGCCCCTTTAACATGGTTGAGACAGGGTAAAGGGAATAATGCCAGGGTTACTCGGTGGTTCCTGGCACTCCAGGAATTTAAATTTGTAGTGGAGCATAGGCCCGGGAGACTGCATGAAAATGCAGAAGCCCTCTCCCGAGTCCATTGTTTGAGCTCCACTGTTGCCTCCACCTCCATGGCGTTGGGGCACAGGGGGGGGATATGTACAGGACGCCGTGGCTGGGTCCTGGAAGGACACTATGTTTCCCCTCTGTTTGGACTGTGGTCCCTTTAAGGGAACAAAAAAAGGGTTAACTCACCTGTAAGAGGAAGTGGGTTTAAAAACAAAACAGGGAGTTAGAGAGGGTGTGGAGGAGTGTAGAGGAGAATGTGGATGGTGGATGGTGTTTTGGTGTGCAGCAACAGTGAATAGCAGTGTCCTGCCTGGAAGCCTCCTGCTAGAGGAATCTACCTGCAACAGAAACTAAGGACTGTTTAACTGCAATAGCAGTTCTGGACTTTGCAAGTCGGTGAGACTGAAACCTTTTTCTTTTGTTTTTGCTGCTGTAAAGCTATTTAAGTTCAATAAATCTCCTTTTGAGTGAAAAGCCTGTGTCCTGCGATCTAGCTGGTTCCTCAAACATTACACCTGATAGAGCCTCTAACCCACTTACATGTGGGTTAACATGCGAGCATACACCTCCACTGCTCCATAGGAACACCGCTTTTCTCAGGTTGGTAGTATGACATAAAAATAAAAGGGGGCGTAGCTACACGGCGATCTCACACGAGTGCTAGAGGAGGGAGTGAAGGGGGACAGAGCGGAGCTCCAGTGAAGGGACGAGTGCTGCGGACGGGTGAGACGAACGTGAGCACACACACCTCCTGGGTCCGCCGTGGCCTGCCTGTTGTTATTTCAGTTGCTATTGCTTGCTGTGCTGTGGGAATTCTCCATTTGCCGTGAAGTGACTTGCCTGTTATTTTATTTTAAATGTGAGTTCATTACAAGTTGTTTTATATGTGATTAAATCTTTTAAACGAGATTACACTATTGGAGCTTCTTTTATTTTTATGTCATACTACCAACCTGAGAAAAGCGGTGTTCCTATGGAGCAGTGGAGGTGTATGCTCGCATGTTAACCCGCATGTAAGTGGGTTAGAGGCTCTGTCAGGCCAAACACGAGAGTGAGAGGCCTTAACAGCTGGTGAGTTTGAATTTCAGCAGGGAGTGGATTCACGTCACAGAGGTGTGGTGGATGTTTGAAAACACAGCTGAGCAGTTTTAGAGTCACCCTCACTCTTTTTTTTGGACTTTCTTCAAATATTTTCACGATTATTTTTCACGATTGATTGGTTTCTGGACTTTACAGACATTCACTGTGTTCAATTTTTATTATATATTTTGTCTTGGATTTATATATTTGTAAATCACTTTCACTGAGTGTTTTAATTTATATTAGCTCATATTGAATTTATTGAATAATTTATTTTATTTAATATTAATTTTTACTTTTTGGGATATTTGGCAATATATGTTTTTTTTCACTTTTTTTCTAGTCACGTCTGTATTCAGCTCACTGGCTGGATAAGAGTGTCTGGCATCTCCCCACCTGGGGATTAGCGCCACTATTTCATCCATAATTTTCTTTTGGTGAATTCGGTTTATATACATTTTATTTTTAAGTGGCAGCTTTGGTAGGGTTTTGACATTTTTTAACATAGCGCGTAGGTGGTAATACAGGTCAGGGGTGGCGTAATTTGCACCTGGTTATCTCCTATTTGCACTACTGTTTATTATTGCATTGTCGAGAAGATAGATGCCAATATTCATTCTCACATATATAAAGTATATGTAATCAAGGTTTGTGAAAAACAACATTTAAACAATATATGTGGATAATTTGAAGTATAATAAAACTGTTACCAGCATGATGCGGGTAAAGTGATTGAACAGAGTGTTGTCGTTTTTCCAGTGTATGTATTAGGGAGCTTGTCAGTTATAGTTTCCGTGAGAGTGTATGTTTTTTGTAGGATATTCAATGTATCTGTATGTGTGATAGCTCTTGATAAATCTTGGTTTCGTTGTGTCTTCCACAGTTTTGGCCAAGTATATCTCTAAGTGATGGTTTCTCCTAGGTTTGCGGTCTCCGAACCACTAGCACTCCCTACCGTGTACGGTGGTTTAATTAGGCCTATACTGTGGTCAGGATAATCTGTTACAACTATAGGGAAGATCTGTTGTAGGTAGTGGGAATATGAGGGGATACAGGAGGATCTCTAACTAGGGGTGGATGGGACTATCTACTAGGGATCATGGGAGAGGTGGGTATGCAAGGAGAGGGGCAGTAGGGGAGAAATTCGTCACCCATGGATGACTATGTGTGTCCTTATCATCTCTGGTGGGTAAATGGGTTGGGGAGGGAGTATCCAGGGATATGGAAAGAAAGGGATATGCAAGGGTGATTCCTTCCTCCTCCTCCGACCTGACAATATTTTTCAGAAAATTTTTATCAGGATACTAATTGGGAATAATCAATAGATGTCTGGAAGTGGTGCCAACATGTCCAGGTTTTCTGGAATTTGGTAGGTGTGTCTCTGGCATGATGAACCAATTCTGGAGAAAACCTTAAATCCATTTTCTTGTGCAGACACATTGATCGAACCCTTATGGATGTAAGAATAGATATTTTCCCATTCCTCTTCTGAAAGGTTTATAGAAAGATCCCTTTCCCATCTTTGACTCGCTATGTTAGATTTGGGACTGTGGTCAAAGAACAGAAGAGAATACATGTCTGAAATTAGGTGTCTATGCGGTTCTGTTCTTGTGCAAAGTACTTCAAAGGGTGTGTTTTGTCTAGTGTGTGCAACGCGTGTATGTGGATTGTTCACGAAATGTCTAAGTTGGATATATGACCAGAAGGGAAAGGGGTGTCCTGACGTTTGTGTGGTCAGTTTGGCTAAAGTTAGGAAGGAGTTTCTCTTAAAGAAGTGTTCAGCTCGCATGGCAGATTGGGGCCAAACACCTGTGAGGAAGGCGTCTGTGACACCTGGTGGGAAGTCTGGGTTGTTACGGATGGGTGTTAGTGAGCCCGGTGCGGAGGATATTTTGAATGTGTGACATGCCTGTTTGAATATTTGTAGTGTGTTGCCATTTAGAGGGTTTTCTTTGCATTCTGGTGATATATGTGTGGGAGCGGGCCATGGTAGTTGGCGCAACGGTAAGGTAGAGAATGTATGTTCGATGTCTACCTATGCTTTGGTGGTATTATAAACATTCCAGTTTATGATTCTTGCTAACCGGCTGGCCCAGTGGTATTTGGGTATATCTGGCAAGCCTATGCCTTCTTTTAACTTGGGTAATGTTAGTCTCACAAAACTCAATCTTGGGTGTGCTTTACTCAACACAAATACTGCAAGCTTTATGGACAGAGGCAAAAAAGGTTTGTGGTAGTTTTTGGGCACATAAAAGATTCTTGGGAGCATGTTCATTTTGACTATTGACCACGATTTCAAGACTTTTTGAATGTTTTGCAGGATCGGGATGTCGTTTTTGGTATACAGGTTGGTTAATTTAGAGGGTAACTGGATCCCTAGATAGGTGATTGCGTCCTGACTCCATTTGAAGGGGAAGTTCATTTGACATTGTGTGAGCGTGTCGTTCTCCAGGGATATATTCAGTGCTTCTGATTTTGTGAAGTTTATTTGGAAGTTGGCCATAGTTTTAAATGTGGCGATGTCTTTGAGTACATTAGGTAACGTAATGTGCAGGTCCCTGAGGAATAAAAAGATGTCGTCGGCGAAATCTGCTAGTTTATAGGTATTCTTAGCGATGGTGACCCCTTTAATGTCGGGGTTAGGCCTGAGGCATTGTAGTAAAGGTTGTAGGGTAAGTACAAAAATTAATGGAGAGAGAGGGCAACCGTTCGATATAGGGAAGGCATTCGATAGGTGGCCATTGATTGGACCTTGGTCATTGGGAGGAGTATAGAGCCAAAATAAATTGCAGAATATGATCTTGTATGCCAAACGTTTTGAGGGCTTCCAACATATAGTCCCAGGCCACTCTATCGAATGCCTTCTCCGCATCGAGGGATAAAAAAAAACATGGTGTTGTGTAGAAGTCAACCATCTGTGTATATTGATTGCTTTTATGGTGTTGTCTCTTGCCTCTCTGCCTGGTATGAAGCCCACCTGGTCTAACGAGATGTGTTTGGGTAGTAAGGGCAAAAGACGATTGGCTAGGATTTTGGCGTAGAGTTTGAGGTCCACGTTCAATAAAGAAATTGGTCGATAATTGGAGACTATTGAGGGGTCCTTATTAGCTTTTGGGATTACTGTTATGTGTGCTGTGAGGAGGTCACGGGGCGGGGGGTGGTCAGACGTAATGGAATTAAATGCTTTTAGAAAATGTGGTTGAAGTGTGTCGCTAAAAGTCTTGTAATAACCCATTGTTAAGCCATCTGGGCCTGGACTCTTTCCCATTTTTAACTGTTTAAGTGTTGAGTCAACCTCTTCAGAGAAGATAGGGTGCTCTAGGTCTCTTGCCTCCAGGTCAGACAGTCGTTTGGGGCTATATTTCGTGAGGAATTTTTTGATCAGTTGTGTGCATGTAGAGTCTTCTGGATGTGTGTTCGCGGGTCCTAGGTTGTATAGGTGGGTGTAGTATTTAACAAATTAATTCGCTATCTCGTCATTGGTTACTATTTTATGTCCTGTTGAATTGGTTAGAGAGTGAATTGCTTTCTTAGATCGGAGGGCTTTCGCTAGTAGCTTTCCGGATTTGTTTCCGTATTCGTAGACTATCTTTTGGGTTAGTATATAATTTTGTTTAGATTTTTTATCGTGTTCCTCCAGTAGTTCTGCCCTGGCTTGGACAAGTTTGTGTAGTGAGGATGCTGCTTGGGTGGATTTATGTGCTCGTTCTAACATGTGAATATGGGTCGTCAGCTTTTTAATGTAAGCCTGTCTGTCTCTTTTGCGTTTCACGGAGATTGTGATTAGTTCACCTCGTATGGTGCATTTGTGCACTTCCCACTTTAGCATCAGTGATATATCCGAGGAATTATTTTCTCAGAAGTATTGCAGTATTCGACTGTTTATTTCAGGTGTGATCGTGCTGTCTGTGAGTAGGGAGGGGTCTAGGCACCATCTCGAGGATCGCTTTGGGATGTCTGGGAATGTTATGGACATGGATATAGGGTGATGGTCTGATAAGTACATGGGGTCAATCGTAGCCGCAGTGAGCATCATCAGATCTCTTTGCGAGATGAATAAGTAGTTAAGTCTAGAGTATCGCTGGAAAAATTGTAGCTGTATGGTGGGGCAGATAGTTCGTTTAGAGTAGCGGTTGTGGGGGGCTGAGTAGAATGTATAGTCTTTCACGTTAGGGTATAGCGTACGCCAAGAGTCGTGTAGCGTTAGGTCCTGGAGTTGAGATTTTATTGTGCATAGTGCTTTGTACGGTATTGTCACGGTTCCAGTGGATGTGTCATGCAAGGGGTTAAGGGGGATATTAAAGTCTCCGCCTAAGACTAGGATGCCTTCCTGAAAGGTTGAAAGTAGTTGTAGTGTCAATCCAAAGAACGGGACTTGTTTGGAATTTGGTGCGTAGATATTCGCCAGGGTGACCGGTTTTCCATGAAGGGAACCTTTCACAAAGAGGTAGCGGCCTTCCTCATCTAGACAATCAGTCTTATAAGTTTTACTGGATGGAGACACGTGCATGCCCCCCCCCCCTCGCGGCGTTTGTGGGTTCCAGGCATTGGTTAAAGGCCTGTAGAACTTGTATAATTAACTTTGGGCTGGAAATCGTAACTCAGAGGTTTCTTTAGTGTAGGGTTCTGGTATTCTGTCCCTATCGGGATGTGTGCTATTAAAGGAGGGTATGCCTGTGCTGATGAAATAGCATTTCATTGACAAAAGACTTCTAATAGTATATCTGATAGGTGACGGCCATTGCAAAATCTATGTAATTGCTGGAGTCTGACTCCCTGACATGGCTTAGAGGATGGCCGGCGGGAACAGCTGTCCCATAGGGATAAAGTGATTTGGTGGGATACTTATGATGTTAGATATTGTGCAGTATCTCTCAGGAATGGATTGAGAGATGTGGCTCTGAGAAGTTTAGACTGAGTATGAGCTATGTACCAACCAAGGTGGTTAGAGTGGCGTGTGCTAGCTTTATGGCCCTAAGGAAAGTCTCTTGGAGCGTTAGCGTTCCCCAGTAAGGAGCCAAGCTCCTGCGGGTCATCCTCCGAGCTTAGCCCACCTAGGTAGGGTGTTTGATAGTATAGCCATCACATTACTTCATAGCACATACAAAAGAGGGAAGAAAGAGAGCAAATAAAATAAAGAGGGGGGGAATAGGGGGTAGATCCTGTAGGCTTATTCCATCAGACTGAGACCTTAATTGTCCTGTAAGAGGAAGGATTCCAATTTTCTTAAGTAGTAAAATATATATAGCTGGAAAGATCGTAGGTGTATGGTGGGGCAGATAGTTCGGCTAGCAGTCCAGGCAAGACAGTTAAAAGCGAGTACAGCTTCAGCAACAGGTGTGAGCAGGAGATGTTCATTCTAGTTAGGAGAACTGTCCCTTAAAAATGGACTTAAAGCATGGGAAGTTTCAAATCCATGCAGAAGCCATGTCACATATGATGTGAGGACAGTGGGTCCAGGTGAATAGGTTGAATGGAGGCAATGGTGTAATCGGTATAACAGGTATATAAAAAGAAAACAGGTTTAACAAAACAAGAAAAACTTAACTGAATCCTTCAGTCATTGCTGTGTTTGACTAACGATCCCGGTGAGCTCTGCGGGTTTGAAGGGCTTTCGTGGGACTTGTACCCTGGTAGGTTCCGGGAGTGGATTGGTGGGAACGTGTTTCTGAAGGCGATTGTTGTCTCGGTAGTGGATTTCCTGAGTTTCCATGGGTTCACCTCTGGTTTGTGTGGGTCTTGCAGCCGGGGGGTGAAATTCTGCGTACCATTCAGGTACTTCTGTCAGTGGGATATCCAGAGTTTCATAGAAATGGCGGAGGTCTTCTGGCAACCTGAGGAGAGCATTGCAGCCTTGTGATGTTGCTGAAAGGCAGAAGGGGAATTTCCACCTGTATGGAATCCCCTTCTTGCATAGAACTTCTAGTATGGGCGCCGGAGTTATCTGCTTTGCTGGAGTGTAATGTTGGAGAAATCCTGGAACAGGCGCAGCTCTGTGCCATTATGTGATAACTGGGTCTTGTTCCTAGCTTTTCTCAGGATTTCTTCTTTGAGTTGATAGTCGATTACGTGGCAGACAACATCCCTGGGTGGGTCAGAATCCCTGCCTTGTGGTCAAAGGGCGCAGTGAATTCTTTCAATTCCAATCCGGGATGTAGGGGAGCTGTCCAGGATGTTGAAGAGGCCTACTACTGTCGCTTGTAGTTGGTCTGTGTCAACTGTTTCTGGGAGGCCTCTCAGTCCCAGATTGTGGTGCCTGCCACAGTTGTCAAGATCTTCCATATGTTTATTTAGGTCAGTGTGTGTCAATGACTTGTTGGGCCCTGCGGATCGCATTGGACTGTGATGCCGTCACTTTCTCTACCTCCTGGACCCGTCAGGCAATTGCCTGTATGTCTATGCGGAGGTCCGCGATTGCCGCCGTCAGGGTCTCCTTAATGTCAGCTGCAAGTGAGCGGAGGTTATTAAGGCTTGGTTGTTGGTGCGGTGTCAGGAGGATTTCCCTGTTATTAGGAGATGAACGTGTGTGCTGATGCCTGGCTTGTAGGCGGCTGCCTGCTTTGTGAGGGCGCCATAATGCCCATCTGCGTCCGGAACATTTCAGGGATTCTCTGGGTCAGTCCGCTGCCTAAATCATGGGGAGAACCTCACCGTGAGGCGGAGGAGCTGCGGGAGGATGTCCCCATGGTTTTTGGGCATGTATTAACTCCGTGGAAGTCAGTAGAATGTCTGTCAGCAGGAGCTCACGGGTTAAGCGGCCATCTTCCTCCGAGTTCAAGTCACACCCCCCCTGTTTCTTACTGTTGATATATGCTTTTTTACATCTTTCTTCCATCAGATACACCATGGACTTTTTTTTCTGTGTTGTTGTTTTTGATTTATATTAGCTACATTTTAATTATATTACAGTATAATGGCTTTATGGATTTTAACCTATTGTGAAGGGTTTGAACTTCATTCATAAAAGATGATTGGCTTTGAAGGAGTTCAAATTCTCAGCAGCCAGTGTAATCCTTGTCCTGGAGACTCATTTCCATCCAGGGGGTTCCTTTAACCACCTGCTGACCGCCGCACACCGATATACGTTGGCACAATGACAGCGGTGGGCAAATGGGTGTACCTGTACATCCCATTTAATTGGCAAGGCTAGCGGGCACACACGCACCCACCATGTACAGCGTGACTGTGCCCGCAGGACCTGCGGACTCCATGTTTGCCAGTGTCCCGGCGATTGTGTCACGGAGCCACAGAACGGGAAGATGCCTATGTAAACAAGGCATTTTCCCATTCTGCCTAGTGACATGACAGAGATCACTGCTCCCTGTCATCAGGAGCAGTGATCGCTGAAATGTGAGTTGTAGCCCACCCCCCCACAGTTAGAATCACTCCCTAGGACACACTTAACCCCTTGATTGCCCCCTAGTCTTTAACACCTTCCCTGCCAGTGTCATTTACACAGTAATCAGTGCATTTTTATAGTACTGATCGCTGTATAAATGACAATGGTCGCAAAATAGTGTCAAAAGTGTCTGATGTGTCCGCCATAATGTCGTAGTCATGATAAAAATCGCAAATCACTGCCATTACTAATTAAAAAAAAATTAATAATAAAAATGCCATAAAACTATCCCCTATTTTGTAGACGCGATAACTTTTGCGCAAACCAATGAATATATGCTTATTGCGATTTTTTTTACCATATGCAGAAATATACATATCGGCCTAAACTGAGGAAAAAATTAGTTTTTTTTATATATTTTTGGGGGATATTTATTATAGCAAAAAGTAAAAAAATATTGCTTTTTTTTCAAAATTGACACTATTTTTTTGTTTATAGCGCAAAAAATAAAAACTGCAGATGTGATCAAATACCACCAAAAGAAAGCTCTATTTGTGGGAAAAAAAAGGACATCAATTTTGTTTTGGTGCAACGTCGCACAACCGCGCAATTGTCAGTTAAAGCGAAGTAGTGCCAAATCACAAAAAGTGCTCTGGTCAGGAAGGAGGTAAAATCTTCTGGGGCTGGCTGAAGCGGTTAAATTTGCCGCTAAGCATTTTTCTACCTCTTTCATGGCCTCTGACCCTTCTGGGAAAGCAGGGGTAGCCATATGGATTAAACGCTCCTGTCCCATGATAGGTAATCACAGTCCAGGAAGATAAACCTGCCGTGGGGGTCCATTTAGGAAGATTTCATTCCTAAATGGACCCCCACGGCAGGTTTATCCTCCTGGAATGTGATTACCTATTATGTTCATTCACCTTAATTAATGTTTACGCCCCTAATTCAGGTCAGATACAGTTCCTCACTGATGTGCTCGGTAAGCTTGGAAAATTTTCACAACCTTTTACAATTATTGGAGGTGACTTTAATATGACCATGTCCCTTAGAAGAGACAGACGCACACTTTTTGCTTCTACTCCCTCCGCGAAAGTTGATCATTAATCTACCTCCTTCCATAGACTGATTAGACTTTTATTATTCATGTGGCAATTGAAACATCCTACATATAAACATTTCACATTTTACTCCCCTCCCCACAAAATATATTCCAGACTAGATCTTTTTGTCACATCAACGTTACTGACGTCCACGGTCGCCTCGGAAATGAATCCCATTACCTGGTTTGATCATTCCTCACGCTCTCCTTACCCTCCACTAGGACCTGTCATTGGCGTCTTAATGTTTCCCTTCTTTATAACCTGGTTATCAGGAACCAACTATCCCTAAAATTGTCTGAGTTTTTTCACCTAAATAAAACACTGTGGCGGAGGTTTCCACTCTCTGGGAAACACATAAGGAGTTTTTTAGAGGCAAGTGCATCTCGGCTGGCTCTGGCCTGAAAAAAGACAAAGCTTTGCAGCAGTCTTCTATCCTTTCCCAGCTACGTAAACTGGAAAGACTACTGCTTGCTTCCCCTATGGTGGTAAGCATGCACAGTTACCTCTTCATGTGAACATTTGAAAACTCTAGAATAGAGTGCTAGAATGCTTCAAATCTCTCCTCTGGGCCAAACAGAAATTCTATGAATTCTCCAATAAATCTTATAGAATGCTGGTGAACAGACTTAAACCTTACCCATTCTATTCTTTCCCTGATTTTCTCCTACAACCTGATGGCTCCCCTATCCATTGTCCACAAACAATGTCCAGGGTGTTTTGAAAATATCACCAATTATATAATTGCTTGAATGCAGACTCCAGGCACCTTTTTTTCCCTTCGGGTTCCCCCTCTCTTTTCTCCCCCCCCCCTTCCCCTCCTTCTTCTCCCCTCTTTCTTTCTTTCTCTCTTTCCCCTTCTCCCTTTTTTTCCCCCTTTTTCCCCTCCCCTCCTCCCTCCTTTTTTCTTTTCCCTCTGGCTTTCCCTTCCCTTTTTTCCCTCTTCCCCTCCCCCCCCCCCAGTCCTCTTTTCTCCTTCTCCAATCCCACTTTCTCTCTCTCTCCTTCTTCCCCCATTTTCCTTCTCTCCCTTCCCTTCTTTCCTCCCTTCCCCCCCCCTTTCCCCTTTCCCCCCTTCACCTTCCCCCTCCCCCCCTCTTTCTCACCAGTGTTCCCACTCCTTTAACAGAGGTGGCTATCACTCCTCTGATAAATTATATTTATTACTCATTTTATTTATTTTTTATCTCTGCATATATCAGTTTACCTTGAAAAAATAAACCCCCCTTGCTCGCCCCCGGGGGAACGCCCGACGAGGGCGTCTCACAAGTGCCGTTCTTAGGGGCAGTGGGTGGTGAGTGCTAATACAAATTCTTGATCAATTACTCCAATGTTATGTCTTTTTTCTTTCTTCCCTTTTCTTCATTGTATATTATGTATTTGTAATGTTGACTATTTCACTTTGTAGAAAAAGTGTACTAGGACGCCTCCTGAAGAAGCGGCTTGACCGTGAAACTGTCGAGGTCACGTTCATATAGTACTCACAAACTTGCCTTCACTTACCCTTGTAGGCATTGTTAACTGTTATCCCAATCAATATTATTGTGAAATGTGTTTTGTTGTCAACCCATATTTATGTCCATATATAGTTGTTTTTAACATGTTTACTTTTTGAATAAACTGGAATTTTATCTACGTTGTATGTATTCATGAGGTACCGTAATAGTCCATAACCATTTTCCTGGAAGAGGCAGGACTTAATTGGAGAAGTTCTGGTTATTCCCTTTCCAAATCTTCTCTAATCACTCTTGAAGGATGATGGTACCCACTAATTATATATTATTTTTTGTTTAGACTTTTGGCATTCACTTTATAATTCTAGACAAATTTGACTCTTTCTTTGACCCTTTAAAATCTAAATTGTCACCTTCCCAAATTTCTTTGATCAGTGCTACTATCACTCCAGAAGAATTGGCTGCCGTGGTTAATGACCTAGCTTTCGCAAATATCACCAGGCCCAGATGGCCTGTCTTATTTTTATTATAAGACATTCCTCCCAATCTTAAGCCCCTATTTACTCAACCTATTTGCCTCATTGATGAAGGGCACTGTCCCTCATCCCCAATTCTTACATGCCCACATTATAGTCCTCCCGAAACGTGGAAAAGACCCGTCACTACCAGATAACTATAGGCCCATTGCTCTACTTAATTCGGGCTATAAAATATTTACAAAAAATGTAGCTAATAGACTCACTTCTATAATCCCTAAACATATACACAAAAGATCAGGTGGGCTTTGTTTCCTCTAGACACGCTGGCGACAACACCAGATGCACCATTGACCTCATAGATTTACTTGACAAGACCCTTATTCTAAGTTTTACAACGCTCAGAAAGCCTTTGACAGGCTTGGCTGGCCCTATTTGTTCGCCACTCCCGCGCGATTTGGATTTACAGGCCCTTTTATTGCAGCTCTCCACGCTTTATATTCCCGTCCTACTTCCCAGGTACAGCTGTCCTCTTTCTTATTCCCATCTTTCTCCCTTAGCAATGGTACTAGACAGGGTTGCCCCCTATCTCCCTTACTCTTTATATTGTGCCTAGAACCTTTAGCCGAAGCTATCCGTACTCTTCCTCCTGATATCTGCAGAGTTTCTTTATGACAAAGGGAATACAAACATTCCCTCTTTGCAGATGACATTCTTTTAACATTGACAAAACCCCATACCTCCCTCCCCAATCTCCACACTCTATTAGGCACTTTCGGTCTGCTTTGAGTTAAAAAATAAACACAGAAAAGACGGAAGCTCTACCCATACATATTCCCCTTCCACTCCTTACCACATTACAAAACAACTTTTCTTATCACTGGTGTTCCTTTTCTCTGAAATATTTAGGAATACACCTAACCGCATCATACTCCACTCTCTATCATGCTAATTATCCCCCTCTTTTTGTGGAAATAGGTCAACTTCTACGTCAATGGGAGGATGGCCCTCTGTCTCTTCTGGGTAGGATAAATGTTTTAAGGTGTCTATACTCCCAAAATTGTATACCTTTTCAAAACTTTACCAGTAATGGTTCCTATGGTACAGCTCAAAAGTATCCAAAGGTCCTTTCTCAAATGTATCTGGATTAACAAGGCTCATTGGATTGCTAGCACTGTGGCATTTACCCTTCGTTCTCATGGAGGGCTGGGAGATCCAGACATTATCAAATACTACTATGCTACACATCTCAGAGCAGCCATCTCCTGGACAGCACATTATCCAACCAGCAGATGGTCAGAATGGGAATTAATTGTAACCAGCCCTGTACATCCTTGCTCTATGCTCTGGTCTGATTTACATATGTCTATTACACAATTGAGAAGTCTATGTCTGAGCCCGATGCTGTTCACACTTTCTATTTGGAGGAAATGCTTCAGGCAGTTCTCTCTCTCTTCTCCATGCCCACCTCTCCTCAATACACTTTTCAACCCGCATATTCCGGATAGCTTATCATACAGCCGCATGTACCCTTGGTCATGAGCCGGCATTTTCCAGCTTTGTAACCTGGTACACCCTGTGACCTGTAAATTGCTTTCATTACAGGAACTTCATAACAAATTTGAGATCCCAAAGAACCTTTTTTTCTCTTATCTCCAAATCAAACATTATTTTTGCTCTAAATCGCTGTCCCTATCCTTGGAAAACCTACTGCATTTGAATTATTATGTACCCAGGGCCCACATCAATATGGCCTAAATCTCCCACACTTATATGCGAAAATGGGCCAAGATCATTCCAACACCTCTTTCTCTCCCACAATAGCAAAGAATTTGGAACTCAATATTTAAAGGCTCTAGGTGCATGGAGCAGAGAGAGACAGCCTATAAAATCCTCATGTTCTGGTACAGAACCCCAGAAGTTCTCCATAAATATGATCCCTCTGTTCCCCAGACATGTTGGAGATGCCTTAAAGATATAGGTATGCACTACCATATTTTATGGGATTGCCCGATGATCCTCCCTTTTTGGAATTCGGTTCAATCCCTCCTCAAGATGGACCTACCTCTAGATCCAGCCCATTATCTGTTAGGTCTCCCAATCCCAGGGGTCCTTAAACACGCCAAGAAATTGATATCTTTTATCTTATTAGCCGCTAAAAGAGTAATACCCACTGGCTGGTTATTTTCTAATCCTCCTACGCAGTCCCAATTGGTATAAACCATAGCCCATATACGCAGGATGGAACATATGACAGCAGTCACTCATGACTCTTGATTTATCAGTGCCGAGTTGTGAATGACAAAACGCGGAACTCACATTTGAGATGCCATTCATTTGAATGACACCTCAAATCGCAGAGTGGGTCTCCCGCGATCGTTGCACGATAAATCATGCTGCAATCGCGGCCACACGCATCGCTGGATGCATGTCACCTAAAAGTAGTTCAGGGGCTACTTTTGGGCGACATGCATCCTGCGATGCGGGTTGCCGCGACTGCAGTGCAATAATTGCGGCAGACCCGCACCGTGATTTGAGGTTTAATTCGAATGAATGGCATTTCGAATGCGAGTCCCGCGTTTTGTCATTCACACCTTGGTGTTGTCAAATCATAAATCTGCCCGCATTTCAAAATGCTGTAGTGTGAATGCAACCATATGTTTGTACCCCTTTTGTAATTGTACGTGTATCGAGAAGCCACTTCATACAAGTACACAGGGCCTGGAGACTCATATTGAAAACCACCAGCATTGGACTTCCAGCAACGAGAACATATATTGTATAGACTGGGGAAGACAAGCCTAAAATATCAAATTTACATGAACTAACCCTTTAAATACAATTATTTTAGTCATTTTTCACAGTTAATCCTCATTGTTATATTAGGCATTATGCTGTATTTTGATGGCTGATTGTAGCTTTTCTTCCAGTTTAGATTCAGCTCTAGAGTTGATCAGCTTTGAGAGCCACACATCATTTGTCTTTCTGCACACTCCAGTGAAGTATTAACTATAGCTGTCCTTTCCATTTTCAGTTTTTCATGCCGCGTTTTAGGTGGAATTGTTCATAGTATCATCATCACCTTTCGGAAGAAGTGCGCCTTACATTTCAGCCCTCTCACACTTGTTAATATCCACATCAATTTATCATCATGTCAGATCCTGGTCACTCACTCATTTAAATCCCTGAACCTTGACAGCCTTGCAATTCAATGGAACTACAAACTCCTACTAATGTGAGTCATAAATTATTAGCATCTTCAATTATAAATTATAGTCGGGAACATGGTCATTTTTTGGTAAGACACATCATGTAACAGAATATTTCCAATCCATCAGGCAATTATAGTTGGTGACACCATACATTTTTTTTCCAATACTTTGAAGACAGTTTTGATGATTTATTGGGCACCTGAATTGTATAAGAAAGTATATAAATTTTCATTTTTCTACAAGACCTTACAGGTGTGAATATGTTCAAGTATTAGGATTTATTACTATACTTTTATTATATATCAAAACTGAATGTTTGTCATGATGCTATCGTAATAACACTGTCCTAGGCTATACATTAAAAAATGCTGTACACTTTAAAAAAAGTTTAGAGTAAGTTTAAATTAACATCTTAGGCTGAATAACAGGTTCACTATACAATATGGACTTTTAAAGAGACCCAGTCATGAAAAAAACTAAATTATTGCAGATATAAAGTATAAGTTACCTATACCTGCAGCAGCCTCCAAATTGTTACAATTATAGCCAAATACCAGACTGCCAAGGCTTTGGAAATTCCTAATATTACCTTTGCTTGCCCAGCCCTTCCTGCTTCCTGTAGATTCCTATTGACCAATCAGACTGCCCATTATAGAAATGAGTCAAAAGAAAAGGATGGGGGAGAAAGGCAAGCTTTGGCCCTACCCGAATAGTAGCATTCAGCCACGAAAGCAAAATTTTGTAGGCTACTGCACAAATGTGCAGCCACTTATAGGGGCTGCACTTTTTAATTGCAGTAGTTTTAGGTTAAATCTCTTTAAAGTTCACCATACATTCAGTTACGTCATCCACCAATAGCGATGAGCCAAATACCCCCTGGTTCAGTTCGCACCAGAACAGGCAAAAAATTTGCGAGAACATGTGAACACCGTTAAAGTCTATAGGACACGAACCTGAAAAATCAAAAGTGCTCATTTTAAAGGCTTATATGCAAGTTATTGCCATAAAAAGTGTATGGTCACCCCGGGTACCGCCCCAGGGGACATGATGTATCCATGCAAAAAATGTTTTAAAAACAACCATTTTTTTTAGGAGCAGTGATTTTAATAATGCTTAAAGTGAAACAATAAAAATTAAATATTCCTTTCAATATCGAGCATTGGGGGGGTCCCCTTAGTCTGCCTGTACAGTGGTGCATCTGTCTGATTGTGTTACAGCCCCGCAGCAAAATTACATTTCTAAAAGAAAAAATGTAATCAAAACTTGCTTGCGGCTGTAATATATTGCCGGATCCCGGTAATATAGATAAAAATCAAGGGAAAAAATGGCGTGAGTTCCCCTTTGGGTCTGGTATGGATATTAAGGGTAACTCCACGGCAAAATTAAAAAAAAACAGCGTGGGGTCCCCCCCAAAATCCATACCAGGCCCTTCGAGGTCCCCCCAAAGCACCCTCCTCATGTTGAGGGCATGTGGACTGGTATTGTTCAGGGGGGGGCCCTCACTTGCCCACACCTATCCTGTCCTCCAAGCTGCATGCTCAGATAAGGGTCTGGTATGGATTTTGGGGGGTCCCCCACAACAATTTTTTTTTAATTTTGGCGTTCTCACTCAGGGCCAGAGCAGAAGCCTGAAGTGTGGACTGTGGAGAAGATGGAGGGAGGAGGTGCCAGTGGGTGGGACCAACACACACTCAGGGGCAGAAAAGGAAGAATGCTGGCACTCTGGCTCTCATCATCAGCAGCAGCTCCGAGTCCGATGTGACTCACTGACGTCACTAGTTGCTAGATGCCAGACAGCATAGGTGCTAGCAACCAGTGCAGGGAAGAAGCATAGAGGCTAACCCAGCAGCGTAGCTTCACCCACCTCCTCCTGATACTGCACTGTATATATATATATATATATATATATATATTTGTAGTCAGAGTCCAGATACTGGAGGAACGTGTTACCCCAACTATGGTGACCTGAGGTGTGCCATGGTCATGTGTAAGAGTATGCTTAAAAGAGGACTTACCCTGAATATGAAAATAAATGAAGTATCAGGGGTATGGGTGGGAGGGAACCCAGAAATGCTAGCTAACAATTGCAGGAAGAAGGAGGGGGATTATAAGCCCTAGACTCCTCCTATATATACAGACTAGCCCATGGCCAGCCTTCTAACTATATATATATAGGCTACACTACACTGTGTATATTTACAGTATCTCACAAAAGTGAGTATACCCCTCACATTTTTGTAAATATTTTATTCTATCTTTTCATGTGACAACACTGAAGAATTTACATTTTGCTACAATGTAAAGTAGTGAGTGTACAGCTTGTATAACTGTCAATTTTCTGTCCCCTCAAAATAACTCAACACACAGCCATTAATGTCTAAACCGCTGGCAACAAAAGTGAGTACACCTCTAAGTTAAAATGTCCAAATTGGGCCCAATTAGCCAGTTTTCCTTCCCAGTGTCATGTGACTTGTAATGCCCCGTAAACACGGTTGGACATTGATCGGACATTCCGACAACAAAATCCTAGGATTTTTTCCGACGGATGTTGGCTCAAACTTGTTTTGCGTACACACGGTCGCACAAAGTTGTCGGAATTTCCGATCGCCAACAACGCGGTGAAGTCAACCACGTCCGACGGGACTAGAAAAGGCCAGTTCAGAACCAATCGCGGCACCCTTTGGGCTCCTTTTGCTAATCTCGTGTTAGTAAAAGTTTGGTGAGAGACGATTCGCGCTTTTTCAGACTCGTGGCTTTCAGATCGTTTTCTGCGGTTCAGTTTGTGCTTGTGGGTTTGTATCTGCTCTTCAGTGCATGCAGCAAGCTCCGCGTGACTTGGATTAGTCATTGTGTTCTTGTTCATTCGTTACTGTTTTTCAGGTCGCTCTTCACAGGCCTTGCTGTTCTTCAGTGCGTTCTGTTACTTCGTTCTGAGCAGCCGACCGTTTTCTAGCCATGTTGCGTATACGTACTCCTCGTGTTGTTCGTGCTGTGCGGGGGCTTGGTGTTGGGGTCCTGACCTTGACACAAGTCCAGTCCATGAACAGGGTGGGGAGGAGTTCATGGACCAAGTATTCACCTCATGTAGTCACTTAACAATGTATTTTATCAGCTCCATAGTAGTGCTTTACCCCAAACACCCCCTAAAATGTTTAGAAATGTGATTTGTGCTTTAAATTCAGGCAGAGTGCCAGAGGCTTTTTTTGTGGTGTCCCCAAATAATTTTTAGTAACCCTCCCTCCCATCAACTGCTAAGTCAGCTGATCCCAATTCTCTATCTATCCTCAATCATCTATTTGCTGACTTTGCCAAACCCATACACACTATACCCATCTCTTTTGTGGTCAGATGTATGGATGAATTCCCCAAAGCATGTAGTGCAAGGGCCTGCCTGTATACTTTCAAATGGTACTGTTTCAAATTTTTGGATACTTTTATTATCTGGATAGGTAATAGCAGAATGTCCAAATGTGCTCAAATGTGTACAGTGTGTATTTATATCTTTGTATTAGGACCCTTCTTACCTGTCCAGTGGGCTGCCAATAGTGTAACTAAGGAGGGGCTGTTCCAAGTAATACCCTGTATTTAGGCATTCATCTCTCAATGAAGTGGAGAGGGTTACCTGTCCAAGATCCCCCCCCCCCCTATAATTTTAGAAATGGCCCATGAGAGGGGGGAGGGGGAATATGATAGGTGTACCTTATACTTTGGTGCTGTAAAATTCCCCTTAATAAATGTTATTTGGAGGTTGGCCAAGAATGTTTGTGTCTAATCTGCTTGCCATGTTTATGTGCAAAAATAGTAATTTTTTTTGTTTTCCTCAACAGTTTCCTTCCACGCCACAGGAATGGCAGACTGTGGCCTCCCACTTTGCCCAGTGGTGGGACTTTCCTAACTGCGGAGGGGCAATTGATGGGAAACACGTCCACATCGTCCCACCACCCAACTCAGGGTCGTACTATTATAATTACAAGAGCTTCAATAGTATTGTGATGTTGGCGGTGGTGTCGGCTAATTATGACTTCCTGTATGTGGACGTGGGGAAGAATGGCCGGATGTCCGATGGTGGAGTCATCGCCCAGACGGAGTTTTACAGGCGTCTCCAGAATGGCAGCTTGGACTTGCCACCTCCAGAAGACAATGTGGAAGGACTCCCATTCGTCTTCATTGCGGATGAAGCATTTGCGCTGGGGGACCATCTTATGCGGCCATTCCCGATGAGGACCCTCACCCCGGAACAGAGGGTTTTTAATTACCGGCTGGCCAGAGCCAGAAGAGTGGTGGAGAACACATTTGGAATCATGGCCAGCCGATTCCTCCTATTTCTGACACCCATCCATATGGCGGAGTATAAACTTAATCATATAATCCTGGCGTGCTGTGTTCTACATAACTTTTCATACCAACATTCTGCCAACTATGCTGGCTCAGTTGGGCCTGAGGCCGGAATTCTACATGAAACAACCCTGATGGCACTTGAAAGTGGCCGTCCTGGCTTGCCCTCCCTGAGTGCCCGTGATGTCCGGTTAAGATACCTTGAGTTCTTTACGGGTAGGGGGGCCATCAATATGCCAGACAATTTGTGAAGCCTTTATCAAATAAAAAAAAAAGCTAATCTTTGGTGACATTTACTGCTTGTGTTTGTTTTAGCTGACCCTGACAGCAATGTGGGTAGTCCTGAAAATGGTGTGATTGTGTAACCTTATACAAAGCACTGTTGGGTGTTATTTACTAAAGGCGTAGACACTTTGCACTACAAGTGCACTTGAAACTGCACTGAAACTGCACTTGTAGTGCAAAGAGGATTTGCCCTTAGGAAATAACCCCCATTTTCACAGAAAACAGCAATTACATCACCACAAAAGTGTTGTAGCGCTGAGACAATAATCCACACATTCTTGATAACAATCTTTTTAATACCTGCACAATCACATATGCATTTAGAAAAGGTTTTAAAAACAAACCAACATGTTTGTTGTATAACAATTTTTGGGGTGGCATTATCAAAAATAGAAATGTCCATTTAAGTTAAAACAGGCATGTGTAAAACCAACAAGAAAGACAAAAATCTTGAACTTACAAAGTTCACATATGGTAAAACTTGAAGGCAATATCAGACATGAGTATTTAGGAACTGTGTTTGATATTGCGTTCAGATGGGGTGAAGTCACCCCTTGAAAAGCCAAATTTGGAAGATGCACACCAATTTACGAATGTCAACATGTGCTAGCTGCCATCACGGGGGATCAAGGGACGTGTTTTGGGGGAGCAACCCTTCCTCACAGCTACTTTATTATTAAGGAAGGGGTTGCACCCCCAAAACGTGTCCATTGATCTCCCGTGATGGCAGATAGTACATGTTGGCACACTGTGTGCATCCTCCAAATTTGGCTTTTCTAAACATCGCTAAAACATTTTTAAGATTGTAGCACACAAAATAACAAAGTGATTTTGAGGGGTTTTAAATTCGCCCCAAAACATCAATGATGTTATTATTTTTTTGAATAACATCATTGATTTTTTTCTTGAGGTTTTCCAATTCTAAATTACACCCAATGATCTCCCCGATCAGGATCTGGGCACTTTCTGATGTGAAAGGATCTCGATCCACAACATCACGATCACCTAAAAAGAGAGAAACCAAACAAAAACAGGTATCAAAAATCTGCCAGCATACATCTCTTACCTGAGTCTGTGGTCGCAGACACTCACCTGTTGTGGTGCCAATTTCCACCACGTCTTCTTCCTCCTCCTGCGCAGCTTGGGTTGGGGGTATTTCCCCTTCTTCCAGAGGTGGGGGGTCTGTGGTCTCCTCGGATGAGGGGTGTCCTCCGAGTCTTTTCTCCCCTATGTAAAACAAAAATGGTATAATTAGCACACAGATATTTGATGGCCGAAATCTAAAGATGAAACATTGCCTGGAAGTGTGGTACAATTGTCTATTTGGGCAGAGTTCCAAGATGTAGCATTTTTATTGTCCTTTGTCTAGCTTCAAGAATTTACCTGTTTTGTGCAAGCTTCACAGATTGAGACCTCCCTATAGTATACACTGGAGCACCTGTGTGGGCCCCCCAATAAAAAGGGTGTTCTGGTGTCCCACACTAGTGCTCCAGCGTCCAGATGTGAAAACAGCTGCTGAGTGTCCTCTCCTTACACATAATCTAGTTTGCATTTCATTCTAGTAACAAACCCATTTACACAACCAAATATTTTTCATACAAGTAGGCCCTAAAAAAAGGAGGAAAATGCATATGGCCTAAACAATGGTGTTTTATAGGCTGAAAGAAAAATGTTTGATACGAACGAATAATGGGCCCATGAACATTAAAGTTGCCATTTTAAACTTTACAACACTTAAGAAAAGCATATGGAGCAGCACGAACGTAATAAAGACAAAAATAATAGGAACACAGAACAACTACTTACTTTTTTGCAGCACTCTCCGGATCTTTCTGTACTGCTGGGGCTCTCTTAATTTCAGGTCCGACCGCCATTTCCTGAGCTGATCGTCGTACCCCGAAATTCCGGTGCAGACTTTTGACCACTTTCGGGGTAGACTCCAAGTTCATAAATTGGCATAAATATATGGGATGAACAATCCTATTCAGTATCGATCATAGATGGTGAATAAAAAAGATGAGGTAGGTGGAAATAATGAGTCCTTCACCGCACCACTGTGGTATAGTAAAATTATGCGCTTACCAAACGGCAAGCTTGGAAGAGCTTGCGACCTTAACCCGGTCGGGGCCTTTCAAGATGGACCATCAGAGAGGACCACACCACCTTGGCTTGGATTAAGCACGCTGTTCTTCCAGTTACCACTCTAGGTGGAGATGTACCACTGGCTAGGGATAAACCTTTGACATAAGTGATCGGGACAACTAGACAGGATGATTCTCTCTATTCAGGAGCAATGACAGCATTAATAACCTGACAGCTGTTCGAATCCTTGCCACTCTATCCCAATCGGGCAGGTGTGTGCAGGGCTCCAGGACAAGTGCAGTCCAGGTACAAGCTGTTGCTCCTCTCCTCTGCAGTTAGTGTTTATTTAAACCAGGACTTTCAGCTGTAGCAGTTTCGGTTTTGGCCAGATCCAGAATAAGCCTACAAGGAGCAGGAAGAGAGACACAGGCAGTCAGTGAAGAGACAGGAATTTCAGCTGCTACTGTTCTCAGAGCATTGAGCTATTTCCAGCCAAAGCAGACGGGTTTGATTGCAGACCCTTATTCTGGATTTTTATGGTATAGCGCGGTGTTTTGCCTTTTCTTTTTCTTTTGACCACTTTCGCCATGATCTTGGCCTTTCTGATATTGGGGTTGGGGTAAGGTCTATACTTTCCATCATAGTTGGCCTTCTTCGGGATGTCGACCATCTCCAACTTCTCCCCAAAGGACATATTTGTGGGATCGGGACGTTTCCGGATCTGGGCTTTCCTCCTCCTCGTTGCTATAATTAGCACGCACCTGCTCTGACTCCGCCATGTGCTCTTCACCCACTGCGCCGAACGAAAAGGGGCGGGGAATAGACTAGGAAGAACGTCAGGGGCGGGCAGAGTTACACGCATGCGCAGTGTGTATAAAGCGTAACACGCGTGTGTAGTACGTATGATCTGTGAGCGGACGAAGGAGTATCAGAGGCACCGATCGTGATAATGAAGGTAAGAGCCAAACTTGGGCCTATACTGCTTCTACATTGAGGCCTATATTGTAACAAGATTAGGAGAGTTTTGCCTGACATTAGGGTTTGTCTTGTGTCTTGCAGTGAAAATGGATATCTTGAACGATACCGACTTTATGGCAATCTTCATTGACATGTTCAGGGAGCTGCCTTGTCTGTGGGAGATCAACCACCCACATTATAAGAACCAAACAAAGAGGAAGGCAGCACTGGATCAATTGTTGGAAATTGTGAAGCAGGTGATCCCCACGGCAGGCATCACCTATTTGAGGATCCTAATTGGTGGCCTGAGGAGCACTTATCTAAGGAGCACAAGAAAGTCCAGGATTCGCAGAGATCCGGAGCAGCAGATGACATCTATGTCCCCAGGATGTGGTACTATGACGGGCTGCATTTTCTGGCAGGCCAGACTGAACTCAGGTTATCACTCTCCAGTCTTCCTTCCACGCTTCCTTCCCCCCCAGCTGAGGCTTCTGACGCCCAACCTGGGCCTTCCAGGCAGCAACATGTGGAGGAGCCCAGCTTGAGCCAGGTATAGCATTCCTCTAAATATTTCTGCTTGTCCAATCAATGATGTTAACTAGATGTTAGTTTGGAGTACTAATTTCTGATTGTGATTGATGATGCAAAAACTAAAACCATGTCCCTTTTTCATACACAGGGAAGTCGCAGCCAGGAGGTGGCCGGGCCGAGCAGGCTGCCTGATATGCCGGTCCCTCCCCTACACCTGCAAAGAGAAAGTGGCAGGAAGAGGAGTACCCTAGAGGAGGCTGCCATAGGCCTCTTTTGGAAGGCTACAGAGGCCCTGGGAGCACCACACACTGTGGAGGAGGACTATGCTGCCATAATTGCCTGTAAAATGCAGTGGATGGAGGAGGGCCAACAACTCATGTGTGAGTCATTAATGTTGGAAGCTCTCAATAAGGGGTTGAGGACCCAACTACCTTCTGATACCCACATTTGTGACCTCACACATGGTCCTCCTCCTCCAGGTCATTCTACTTCTCCTCCTCCTCCTCCAGGTCCTACTAGTCCTCCTCCTCCTCCAGGTCCTACTCCTCTTCCTGCCACATCTCCAACAGCAGAGCCACAGCCAGGAAGGAAGCGTGGAAGGAAGACAAGAAAGTGATGACCCTGGATCCAGTCTGGTCTGGCAAAAGATGCAGCCTCTTGTGGTACCACAGCCTGGGGACACAGATGTCATCTGCTGCTTTCCGGATCTCTGGGACTTCTGGACCAGACTGCACTCCCTTACATATGGATTCCTCAGGCCACCAATTTTGATGTTAAAGAATTGATGTCTGCCCTGGGATTCCAAGGCTTCGCTAATTTCTGCTGTTTATCCAGTGTTGCCTCCCTCTTTGTTTGGTTCTGAGCCCTTAATAAAGGATTTTTGTTTTCAATTATAGTTGCCTATGTGTTTTTTCCTTCAAAAAGGACAGTTTGTTGGTGAGGATTCAGGTACATTTCAAAAATACAATGTGAAATTAACAAGGGACACCAACATCAAACAATCTCCTTGAGATTAAATAATACAAGATATCAATGGTGTTGTGGTAACTTGACACACAAAAAAACACACAAAAATATTCTGAAGTAAAACTAAAACTAAAATAAAACAAAGATCAGCCTTGGAAAAAATACAAACCTAAAATCTAAAATAAAAATGCCTTTAAAAAAATATATATATATATATATATATTTTTGTCAGATGTGACAAATCCAAATATATTGAGGGAATCCCGATAAATAGTAAAGAAATAAGTTTGGGAGAAGTCTGTGTGAATATGAGCAGCAAAACTACTTCATTCTTCTCACATTATAAAGAAGAAGAGAGTGCGCTGTATTAAACCATTTTTTACATTGCAGCGTGACGAAAGTGCTGTATCCATTCCGAACGCTAATTTTACCCGACCGAGCTGTTCCGTCTCTGAATTTCTTCTGAGCATGCGTGGCACTTTGTGCGTCGGAACAGGCCACACACGGTCGGAATTGACGCGATCGGATTTTGTTATTGGAAAATTTTATAGCCTGCTCTCAAACTTTGTGTGTCGGAAAATCCGATGGAAAATGTCAGATGGAGCCCACACACGGTCGGAATGTCCGACAACACGCTCCAATCGGACATTTTCCAATCGGAAAATCCGACCGTGTGTACAGGGCATAAGTGTTACAAGGTCTCAGGGGTGAATGGGGAGCAGGTGTGTTAAATGTGTTCTTATCGCTCTTACTCTCTCATACTGGTCCCTGGATGTTCATGGCAAATGTTCATGTTCATTTCCCTCATGGCAAAGATCTCCCTGAGGATCTGAAAAAAATAATTGTTGCTCTACATAAAGATGGCCTAGGCTATAAGAAGATTGCAAAGACCCTGAAACTGAGCTGCAGCCCGGTGGCTTAACAGGACAGGTTTCACACAGAACAGAGCTTGCCATAGTCGACCAAAGAAGTTGAGTGCAAGTGCTCAGCATCATATCCAGAGGTTGTCTTTGGGAAATAGACATAAGAGTGCTGCCAGCATTGCTGCAGAGGTTGAAGGGGTGGGGGGGTCAGCCTGTTAGTGCTCGAACCATACGCCGCACACTGCATCAAATTGTTCTGCATGGCTGTCGTCCCAGAAGGAATAAACAAGGCCAAGGATAAATCCAAGGAAAAAGCCAAGCTTACTTACCAACTAGCTCGCAGACGATTAAATAAACGTGTCTAACAGTATGCGTTAAAAGCAGCGGTTTAGTCTGCACGCATTTGCAAATGCATGTGTAAGCCACAGAGCCTCGCCATTGCACCCTGGTATCTGTGGTCCCTAACACTAACTTATAAGTGTCTCCACAGTGGAAGTACATGAATTCAGATGGATAGATGGAGGGCAGGTGGACTGAAGGGAAGCCCACACCTTCTTAAAGGTACAGTAGCACACTGAGCACCCAGCATGTAGCTCAATGGCTGCAAAGGTGTCAGTGCGTTGTCTGACCAATACACAGTAATACAAAAAAGCGCCACTGCCCCCATCTATAACTGGCCATCGCAGTAAGCAGCATTGGAGGGCGACATAAGGTATAAACAAGGCAAAGGATAAATCCAAGGAAAAAGCCAAGCTTACTTACTGACCAGCTCTCAGACAACCAATTAAACCTGTCTAACAGTATGCGTTAAAAGCAGGGGTTTAATTTGCACACATTTGCAAATGCATACGTAAGCCACAGAGACTGTGGCTTATTTGGTTGTCTGCGAGCTGGTTGGTAAGTAACCTTGGCCTTTTCCTTGGATACACTCCACAAAATGATTTAGACCAGTGCACAAAGCAAAGTCCATAAAGACATGGATGAGCGAGGTTGGGGTGGAGGAACATGACTGGCCTGCACAGAGTCCTGATCTCAAACCAATAGAACACCTTTGGGATAAATTAGAGTGGAGACTGCGAACCAGGCCTTCTCGTCCAACATCAGTGCCCAACCTCACAAATGCGCTTCTGGAAGAATGGTCAAACATTACCATAGACACACTCCTAAAGCATGTGGACAGCCTTCAGAAGAGTTGAAGCTGTTATAGCTGCAAAAGTGGGCCAACTCAATAGTGAACCCTAAGGATTAAGACTGGGATGCCATTAAAGTTCTTGTGCACACAAAAGCAGGCATCCCAATACTTTTGACAATATAGTGTAGGTGTGGCTCATTCAAGTTTATAAAAGGTTAGTGTGCAGAAAGGGTTGGCCATCTTGCACAGAATATTAAGAAAAATAATGACCTGATCAGAAAAGGAGGAGGGGGTGTCACAGGTTAGTGTATTGGGGCTAGGGTGGGTAGTTAAGGGACATTTTGAAAGAAGATGAAGTTGTCCTTTCTGGGCATTACCTGCTACTTGTCCCTCACCACCCTAAACTGCAAACAGGCCACATGAGATTTCTCTGGTTACTTCCTGGCCAAGGTACAACTTACATAAGGGCTGTGCCCACCTTCTGCTCTCCAGATTTTTTTATGGTAAAGTGAAAAAGCACATTACCTAGTATGGGCAAATTGCAGGTTCACATTAATGAGAAAAGTTTTTGTATTTTCAGTGAACTTATACAATATTTTTATTTCTGTGTTCATGTTAGCTTTAAGGCTAGCCATATACATTTTTTACCCAACCTCCTAGACCCGTACCATTAGGAACCCAAAAAAAACCATGTTCATTCTGGTCTACCAAACCCCTCTTTATTTAACCCCCTGGGGACCATAACACCATCCATTAATATTTTTCATAGTTTAGCGCTACAGGACCTTGAGAAATTACCTAACAAAAAAGTCCATATCAATCCAGTTATTAAAGTAGGATTGAAACAACTCTGTGAACAGAACAATTTGATCACCTGCCCCGCAGACAAAGGCAGGGGGGATTGTCATATTGGATAAAGATGACTATGTGAAGGAGATGACTATGATTCTCTGTAATCCTAGTACATTGAGTCTTATTCCGATGGGCCCTACCACCAATTATAAGAATGCCTTAATAGATTTAATTAACAAAGGTTTTTCATTGGGGATTCTTGATAAGAAAGAGAAATTATTTATTGTCCCACTAGCTCCATGTATCCCCGCTATATACTACCTTCCTAAGGTATATAAGGACCCAGTCAATCTCCCTGGCTGTCCTATAGTCAGCAGGATTAACCCCAATCGGTAAATATGTGGACTTCCATCTTCAACCGATAGTCAGATTGGTCCCTTCTTATCTCAAGGATACTCGAGACACCATTCGACTTCTTGAGTCTGTGGACTTCAGGGAGGGTATGATTTTTGGTGAAAGCGGATGTTGCCGCACTCTGTACGTGTATACCCCACGATTTGGGCTTTTCCGCTGTCGAATGCTATCTTTCCAAGGTTACTGCTCTCCCTCTGGTACAACGGAATTGTATTATGCAACTTCTCAGGTTTGCAACCCAACACAACTATTTTTGGTTTCAAAACCAATTTTATCTTCAAAAGAAAGGCGTGGCTATGGGGGCCAAGTTCGCCCCTAGCCTAGCAAACCTGTTTATGGCCCAGTGGGAGGAAGATGTTGTCTATGCCCTCCAGAGACCCAAGTTGGTCCTCTGGGCTAGATATATTAACAACATCCTCCTCCTATGGAATGGTGACCATGAGTCTTTGGACGCAGTTATGGCTTCACTTAACCATAATGATAGGGGTATTGTCTTGCGTTAGGAGGCTAGTCTCACCATCATTAATTTTCTTGACCTAGAAATATCAGTTGTTGATCAACACCTTAAATTCAAGACTTATTTCAAGCCTACCGACTGGACTAGATTCATTACGGTCGATAGTTGCCATCACACACAATGGCTTAAATCGGGTCCACGTAGCCAGTTCCTGCAATTATGCAGGAACTGTACAAGGATAACCAATTATTTTTCTCAGTCTCAAGTTCTCAAAGACAGATTCTTAGAGAAGGGCTATAAACCCACTGATCTGGATATTGAGATTAATAGGGTATTTCTGGTTGACAGAAATTTTTTGTTGATGGAACGCCCTAAACCTGTCTTGGATGACAAGTCTAGATGGTCTTTTTTCACTACCTATTCTGTTCAATCCAGACAGATCAGGGAAATTTTTAAGAAACATTGGAAAAATCTTCAGAGTGATAGATACTTGGGCTCAGTCCTTCCGGAACAGGCCGGTGTCATTTTTAGAGGGGCACGGTCAATACAGGGACAGATTGCACCCAATGTGATTGACCCCCCTAAAATGGTTCTTCCATCCAGCAATGTAAGGGCTATTATCCCTGTTGGAAGTGTGATGTGTGTCTTCACAACACCGGTGGGAGATGTAAAACAGACACATTCACTTCAACTTTCACAGAACGTTCCTACCCTATGAGGCATTTTACTATTTGCACCACGAGATTCATTGTTTATCTGTTGACCTGTCCTTGTAAAAAAACAGTACGTGGGACGTACTATCAGGACGTTTTCCATACGTGTTAATGAACATCTGGCTAGTATTAAGAAAGGAAGAATTAACCAAAGCGTCCCTCGTTATTATTTAAGATACCATAATAAATATCCCATGGGAACACATTTCCAGATCATTGATAAGTTCGTCCCCCACTGGATGGTAGAGTCCCATCTTCGGGGAGTCGTTCAGGATGAACGTCGAGCGGGACAATAACTCTTTCATTAATCAAGCCTAAAATTCCTTATTCTTTTCTTTTTACATTATATATGTTAGTTCATTATCAATACTATATCTCCTTCACATCCGCTCACACATATGTTTGTTTGCTCTTCACTGTTTTTCCATGTAGGAAATAATATTGTTCATTTCCAGTTATACTCAGATGAGCCATGTCACACATACCTTCTTTGTCTCCAGGTTTGGAGGCACATCTTTGCCACCCCTTTTTTGGGCGCTGATGGCCCCAACCTATGGGAAGATCAGACCAGCTAAAGTCTGGTGAAGTTTGTCGTTTCCCAGGGCTGGGTGTGGAGGTGTTTACCTGGATCTTGGGTTTCGGGGTTGCACCGCATGCATGGTTGTATCGTGGTGAATCTAATTTGGATGCCCAATCGGGTGCTGCCTTGCACACTTTTCCTTTACACAGGGGCATTGTGGCGGGCAGCATCCGGTTGTGCGACCAGTGTTCTTGCACTTTCTTTGTGGCCCTCTGGTGAGATGTTTATAGGAGAAGTGCTTTACTGTTGCATAATACATTATACATACATTATATTGGATATTGTATATTAATCTGTGCATCACTGTTATTTTTGTCTCATGACAGTGTTTTTTATCTAATAAATGTTCTACTTTTCTATCATTTGGATTAATATTTGTATTTTGCTATAAAAAGTTTCCCCTAAAGTCCTGTTTGTACCAGGGGTACTAGTCTTTATATATATATACTTTGGCAGTTAGAGATTGGCTGCTGTTGGCCATGTGACTACTGTCAGCAGGTCTGTCAGGTGATCCATCTCACCTCACATGGCTTGTTTGGACTTGTGATCCGACCGTCTTTGCGGTCGTGACCACTTCACTTCTGATCACGTGGCCAGCGGCATTCGGTTACGATTATGTGACCGGATTTGCCTTACTTAGTTGGTCCTTTTGGGCGCATTTCCTGGGAGTGTGGAGATTGGTTGCCGTCGGTCATGGGACCATTACCCCCAGGTTCGACATGGGTACCATTTCCTTTGCACTGTGACTTGAGAGTTTGGCGGCCATGATTGGTCCTTCCTCGTCATGTGGCTGATTATACCCGATTTTCACAGGCTCTTTCACAAGAAGTTTGCCTCGTGTTAACCACGCTATTTCCGGGTTAACTTTCTATATGTGTCTGGGTCACTGTGGAGCCGGTCCCCGACCCTGCATGACCCGATTCTCCTTTCACTATTGGTTCCTGGACCAAGGCTTGGAGCCCATATGGTCAGGTGATGGGCCTTCCTCCAATCATCGGCCTCGGAACGGTGGAAGTCTAATTGGTTCTCAATTATCGGTCTTTCATCCATATGTAGTTTATAAATATGAGCAATGTGGGGGAGCTAGTGTATGCCCCAGTTGAAGTCCTTTGGGATGAAATGTGTCAGACTTGGCTCTCTGCTTCCCACATTGCCCCTATTCTCTTTTATTCTGTGATCACAATTTTTATCTCATTGATGTATGCTGTTTTTCAGAAATAAAAAACCTACCTTTTTGACCTACACTATATGGAGGCATTTTTTCTTTTCATAACCCTTTGGACATGAGTTCCTTTGTGGTCCAGTCCGGCCTTCCACACCTGAATTACAGCCCTGGTGCTTCCTACATCTGAGGTCCAGTTTGGTGGTTACCTGTACACTCCTTGTAGTCGTGTTTGGAGGTCCTGGGTTCCTTGGAGTTCTGTCGACTTGCCGATATCGGCACCCTTGCCTTAATGACTCATTGTGGCTGACATTCGAGTCCACCTGTTCCAGCAAGAGTAGATATACTTCCCCTTTTTTGGCTGAAGATGTACCATCTCTGATGCTCTCTATGCCGGACTGTGCCAGTGTACTCCATCCCTGATTAGCCACTATTTGGTAGTGGACTTACACGGATCCTTTTTAGGACCTTTACACCCATTGGACTTTTTCACTTTTTCACATTTACATTTTGTTTTTCATTTATGAGTGATTCATGTATCATTTATGTGCATATAGATATATGTGTTTATTCCTTAGCACTACATTATTTATCACTCCCTAGCCATATACATGCAAATCTTAGCACTCTTTCACATGGTACAAATAGGTGGCTAAGACATTGTTTTAATGCTCCCTGAGCCGCCAACCTTAATTATTATAACATTACAGCCTGACAGGACTGTGCACAGGCCTTGGCCGTGATGCTTTGCATTATAGTCACAGCATTTTTAACTGCACCGCCTGTCAAACTTGACCATTGAGATCAATGGGCCACACTGCAACCACAAACCAAAAGTTTTGCTAGCAGTTGCAGAGCCATCTCACAATGTGAAATTGCCTTTTGGCAATTACAATACAAACAAGTGCCAGCAGTCGGCATTAGTGCCTCCTTAACATCTATCAGCTGCTGCTATACTGCTCTCTGAAAGCGATCCACCACAGATCACTTATCAGAGGGCGGTAAGTTTACCACCTGTCTCATAGAACCCTTACTGGGTGGGACTGAAAGTGATCAGAAATCTGCTTCAAACTGCTTAAATCTCTTTATCAGAATTGACTACTATTTTGTCCCTGGAGATAAAGCGTATGTAAACCTAATAATGAACTTCTCTTATTTGCTTACTTCTCTCTCTTTCTGGCCTACTAAACATACAAATGTTTTGTTATATCTGTTTAATAAGAGCAAAGAATATATGTTGATACTTCCAAAAATTATGTGTTGTCCACTGTGGCGTGCAGCGTCACAAAAAAAAAAACATAAGGGGGCACCAGGTAAGTGCACATCAATGGATTTATTATGATTAACCCCCTTCGCGCCTAAGGGTAAAACATCCTAATGCCTAAGCACAATTTTGCAACTTTGACATGTGTTAATAAAACTGTACATATCATAACAACTGCTTTGTGCATCCAGGTGGATTATATCTTGTTTTTTTTCAGAACAAATTGGGCTTTCATTTGGTGGTAAAGGGTAATGAATATATCCTGATTTTATATTTTATTATCAAAGGACAACTACTACTATAACTTTTCACCAAATAACAACCCAAAATAAATTCTCCTGCTCCTGACGATTGCAGCAATACCACATATGTGTATGTTAGTTGTTGTTTGGTACCTGTAATACAGCCCAGAAACAATAGTGCGTGTTTTGCTTTTTTTATCCTACCTAAAACACACTGCCACTGCCACTAGCTGCCACTGATACTAATTTAAAAAAAAATTCTGTTCAAGAAAATACTGACCCTGACCTTTACCCAAACACTAACCCTGGCAATGACCTAAATCCAGGGCGGACTGACCATTCGGGCACTCGGGCACTGCCCAAGGGCCCCATGCCACTAAGGGGCCCCATCAGGGTTGCTAGCCTCAATAAAACCAGGGACAGTATGTAAAAATCTATGTTTTTTTAAAAATCCCAAGATTATAGCTGCCCCGCCTCTCCAGTACCTTTTCAGTGTGTGTATGTGTATTCTGTGTGTGTATACTGTGTGTGTATATTGTGTGTCTGTGTGTGTATACTGTATGGCCCCATAATCTATTGTCTGGGGGCCCCATAATCTCCTATTGCCCGGGGGCCCCATAATCTTCTCCTTTTGCATGTGGGCCCCATAATCTTCTCCTATTGCCCAGGGGCCCCATAATCTCTTATTGCCCGGGGACCCCATGAGTTGTCAGTCCGCCCCTGCCTAGATCAAACATTGATCTAGGTATTTTTTTTGTATTTTTTTTTTTTATTCACATTTTTTTTTTTTTTACACACACTTTTGTTTCTCTTTGTAAGGAAAGACAGAGATAAGATGTATCTCTCGCCTTCATTCACAGAAAGAAAAACATGGGGGCGGGCTTCACAGTGACTTATCACTGTGGTAACCAATCAAAGGATATCAGAGTGATCAGGTGACCTGGAATCGGTAGTTCCAGGTCCTGACCGTTAGTTAGGTGGCCCGTGGTTCTTGGTGAGACCCTGGTGTCTGTGCTGAGAGCGCGATGTGCGGGGTGCTTCCAGCACAAAGCGATATACATTAATATGTGGCCCCACAGAAAAAAACCCAGTCTAGTGGGGTCACATATTTGTGTGAGGTCGACGTCAAGGGGTTAAAAGCCAAATGCAAAGTCACAAAAATATAAAATGAAAGAGCTTATCTGCAGCCATGCCACATTGGATGGAAGCCGTCCTCTGAAGTGTCGCTTGTGACAGCAAACAATGGGGGTTATTTATGAAAGGCAAATCTACTTTGTACAGCAAGTGCACTTGAAAGTGCACTGAAAGTGCACTTGGAAGTGCAGTCGCTCTAAATCTAAGGGGTAGATCTGAAATAAGTGGAAGCTCTGCTGATTTTATCTTTCAATCATGTGCAAGCTAAAATGATGTTTTTTATTTTCCTTGCATGTCCCCCTCGGATCTACAGCGACTTTACTTCCAAGTGCACTTTCAGTGCACTTTCAAGGGCACTTGCAGTGCAAAGTGGATTTTCCTTTAGTAAATAAACTCTAATGTGTTGTCAGTGAGGAAACCAAGCTCAATGGTCCAGGATGTGAGGAGAGCCATTGTGGGACACAAGGCAGGATGTGACATCACACCTCGGGTGGGCTGGTTGCTATGATAAAGCGTTTTGGAACACCTATTGGCTCCTTTCTCATGCCTCACACCTGACGTCACTCCTCAGGTGTGATGTCACATCCTGCCTTGCATCCCACCTTGCATCCCACAGTGGATCTCCTCACTTTCTGGAACATCGGACTTGGTTTCCTTACTGACAACATGCTGTTTACTGGCACAAGCAGCTCTTTCAGTAGGTTGCTTCCATCTAATGTGGCATGGCTACAGATAAGCAGTTTGAATTTGGCTTTTTAATAAATAATAATCCCATTGATGCTGCACTTAGCTAGCACCCCTTTGTGTTCCTTTTTTGTAATTTCAGAGATTGGTTCCTGTCTCAGGTGGAGCTTCCTAGTTAAGTACAACACTCTTCCTATGGAATTTTTATGAACTCCTTATGAAGTATCTATGCCACACAAGCATATCTTCACATTTATCTAGGGGGGTAGAAGCTAACTCATGTGGATGGTGCATTAGCATTTGTTTGCCTCTGCAGTGTTATCCAAACAGTTTTCATGGTTACAGTACTATCATGGTAAAAAAAAACAAGATCTGGACAGCTGCACCCCTTTGATCCTCAGTTAAAAAGCAGTCTTTAGTATAAAACGTCTAAAAACAGTTCAACAAACACAAGGATAATGAGCAGACAGGGTTGACACGTTTCATGCTTATCATTCTGCCTAGCTCACTTCTGTGCACTACAGACCACCTTCCCCATGTTATGGAGTTGAGAGGTGTTCTGTAATCAAAATGAGCAGCTTAGGGTGACAACACTGATCTTTCAGATATACGGTATAGAGAGTTAGCATTGTCACTTTAGGACAGGAAACATGTTACTGGTAGGATCACCAGATGAAAACAAAGAAAACAAATGTCTCCAAAAAGAATACTGTTACATCTAAGGACTGGTAGGCTGCAATATATTGCATGTTTGTTCTCGGGCTTAGGTATACTTTAACTTCTCAGCATGAAAATGGCCCTTATCCATTTTGTTTTAATGTTGTTTGCTTTCTTTGTTTAACAGCAGAGTGCAGTTTAGAACATGTGAGGACTCTAAGGAGAGGAAGCCCCGAAGAGCCCTGGCATAAAACTGTCAACATGCATGAACTTGCTCTATAAAAACAAAATATCTTGCAAGCAACAAACAATGTGCATGATAGATTTGCCTGGGAGGCAGCAGAATTTTTTCCGAGAGATACTGGGCAAAAGACCTTTCCATCGGAGTCTGCCTGCTGCTGAGTCCTGGCCAAGGCCCCGTGTCTTTAATAAGACTCTGTTCTGATTCATTGTGACAGCAGTGGCTCCTGTGGAGAAACAGTAGCTTGGTCTTATAGAACTAATTATGACCCAGGGAAACAAGGGAAAAATACTTTTTTAGCCAGGTGTTACCCAGCAGGACTCTCCAAGAGTCACACCATTTAATTAGGAGCCCCGCTGTTTGATAATTAGAAGTAACGTGAGCACAGCCATGTACCAGCAAGTGACGTATGGTGAGAGCAGCCCTGATATACTTGTCTGGGTAAGTGGAAATTAAAAGGCAAACCAGCCATACAGAGCACATGTCCTGGTCAGGGATGGATTGGGGCAGGGCACAAGCAGCTTGATAGCTGGGACAAAGGAGGCAGAGAGGTCCCATCTCAAAATATAAAATACAACTCATTAAGGGAAAAGCACGGACCTCTAAGGATCACTAATTTATGAGAAACAGATAACGCTTTGTTAATTACTTTGTGTCTGTCATCGTTCAGTGGATGAAAAATAAGTTGTCGCCTTGTCTTTGGCTCGGAAGATTAGTCAAAGTACAAAGAAGAGACAGATGGTTATGATTTAACCTAAGATTCTTAGATATTGTGACAACAGCGCATCTTATACTGATTATTGATTTTTTCTTATTACATCTGAGCATGCAATTTCTTAGTTTGTTTCAAGCTGCCTTGTGATGTGTTATAGAATGATTCATTCTTGCTGTTTGAAATATAATGGTAATTATTCAATATAATTAAGAAGTTGATGACATATTTTATTTTTCTCAAATTTATGGATGTTAACCCTTTTATAACAAAACTGCATGGATCTATCTCTTCAGAGTCACCACTGAGCAAATGAAAGGGAATTTCCATATCAACTTACATAGTTATATACATAAGGGTTGATTTACTAAAACTGGAGAGTGTAAATTCTGGTGCAGCTCTGCATAGAAACCAATCAGCTTCTAGGTCTTTTATCAAAGCTTGATTGAAGAAGTTGAAGTTAGAAGCTGATTGGCTACCATGTACAGCTGCACCACATTTTGCATTCTCCAGTTTTAGTAAACCAACTCCATAGTTACATAGTTGGTTCAGGTTGAATAAAGACACCGGTCCATCCAGTTTAACTTGTGTGCCTGTGTGTTTATGTCACTACTATTTTTCATATCCCTTTACACTGAGTTAGAAACATCTAAAAACGTTTTGACTGTATCTACAATCCCTGTACCTCCTTACCACCCAGTAAAGAATCGCTTACGCATTTTAGGATTGAACCACTTTTTATCCAACTTCATTGTGTTGCAACATGTCTTCCCTAGTGACCTTAGGTTAAATAGTTTCCTCCTAATGTTAGAATCACCATTCGAAGATTTGTATATTGTAATCATATCCCCTCTTAAACATCTCTTCTTCAGGGAGAATGTGTTTTTATTGTATGTAGTTGTTTCTAATAATGGAGGTCCTCCAGCACTCTTATTAGCTTTGTTACCCATATCTGGACTTTCTCCAGTTCCAGTACATCCTTCCTAATGATTGATGACCAGAACTGGACAGAATATTCAAGATGTGGCCGAACCAGAATTTTGTAAAATAGTAGAATTATAGCTTGCCTCTTAAGTAAACTTGAAATATTGAATCCGGTGGTTAAATTAATGTCTTTTTTACCCTTTATTTCTGCACAACCTATCTGATGCAAGTACCTTTCACTTTTTGTAGCACTCCTGCTCTCTGGATAGTTCAGGATGACATGGTGTGGCATGCTAGCATTAAACATCTTAGAGTGGAATCCTTGGATTATTGTAGGGTTAAAAGAAAGTTGGATGCCTGTCACTTTAGTCCCTTCTTGAATGTATTCATTCATTGAACTCTGAAGAGAGGGTTGAGGGCATAGCATACCCAAAAATATCTCTAGTCTTCTAGTTGCAATCAATAAAGTTGTTGGCTCTTTAACCAAACAACCAAGAAGATTGAAATGACTCTTAAAAGAGAAGTATTGGAATGTTTTTTTTTTTTTTTTTTAATCATACTTACCTATGCGGATGCAGTATCTTTCCCCTGCTGGCTTTAAGACTGAGAAATGAGCACTCAAACACCACAGGTCACTCGGTTCTCAGTGCTCCCTGAGCAGAGAGCTGGTGACTGTCAGTCACTGGCTCTCTGCTCTGGCCCCCCGTGCTCACTGGAGCGCTGGGCTTCAGCCCGCTGTCGGCTAAAAACGGGTCACAGGAGTACAGAACAGAACCACAGGAGAAGTACAGCCAAATGAGCTTCTCCTTTAACTGCTTTAATACAGGGCACTTTTACCCCCTTCCTGCCCAGGCCAATTTTCAGCTTTTAGCGCTGTCGCACTTTGAATGACAATAACGTGTTTTTTTCACACAAATAGAGCTTTCTTTTGGTGGTATTTAATCACCGCTGTTTTTTTTTTTGTTTTTGTTTTTGCTAAAAAGATTAAAAAAGCCCGAAAATTTTGAAAAATGCAAAATGGGGTCATTTGGGGGGGGGGGGGATTGTGCCATCTGGTCATTCCATGGCCTCCGAAACTGTGATAGGCAATGAGGAGTGAAATCAAAAATTTACACCCTTAGAAACCCTGAAGGTGGTGCTTGGTTTTTGGGGTCCCGTATGCGACTAGGCTCCCAAAAAGTCTCACACATGTGCTATCTCCGTACTCAGGAGAAGCAACAGAATGTATTTTGGGGTGTAATTTCACATATTCCCATGGCATGTTTGAGCAATATATCATTTAGTGCAAAAAAAAAAATTGTCTTTTTCCTGCAACTTGTGTCACAATATAAAATATTCCATGGACTCAACATGCCTCTCAGCAAATAGCTTGGGGTGTCTTCTTTCCAAAACGGGGTCATTTGGGGGGGTTTTGAACTGTCCTGGCATTTTATGCACAACATTTAGAAGCTTATGTCACACATCACCCACTCTTCTAACCACTTGAAGACAAAGTCCTTTCTGACACTATTTGTTTACATGAAAACATTTTTTTTTTTTGCAAGAAAATTACTTTGAACCCCCAAACATTATATATTTTTTTAAAGCAAAGGCCCTACAGATTAAAATGGTGGGTGTTTCATTTTTTTTTTCACACAGTATTTGCGCAGAGATTTTTCAAACGCATTTTTTGGGGAAAAAACACACTATATTGCCCAAATGTTTGATGAAATAAATAAGATGATCTTAGGCCGAGTACATGGATACCAAACATGACATACTTTAAAATTGCGCACAAACATGCAGTGGCGACAAACTACATACATTTTTAAAAGCCTTTAAAAGCCTTTACAGGTTACCACTTTAGATTTACAGAGGAGGTCTACTGCTAAAATTACTGCCCTCGATCTGACCTTCGCAGTGATACCTCACATGCATGGTGTAATTGCTGTTTACATTTGACGCCAGACCAACGCTTGCGTTCGCCTTTGCGCGAGAGCAGGGGGGGACAGGGGTGCTTTTTTTTTTTTTTTATCTTATTTTTAAACTGTTCCTTTCATTTTTTTTTAATCATTTTTATTGTTATGTCAGGGAATGTAAATATCCCCTATGATAGCAACAGGTAGTGACAGGTACTCTTTTTTGAAAAAAATGGGGTCTATTAGACCCTAGATCTCTCCTCTGCCCTCAAAGCATCTGACCACACCAAGATCAGTGTGATAAAATGCTTTCCCAATTTCCCAATGGCGCTACATCCGGTGAAATCTAAGTCATGAAATGCTCGTAGCTTCCGGTTTCTTAGGCCATAGAGATGATTGGAGCCATTCTGGTCTCTGATCAGCTCTATGGTCAGCTGGCGGAATCACCGACTGCATTCTCAGGTTCCCTGTTGGGACAGGAGAGCCAGAGAAAAACATGGAAGACGGTTGGGGGGGGGGACATTCCCTCCCACTGCTTGTAAAAGCAGTCTAGAGACTAATTAGCCACTAGGATTGCTTTCACATGAAAGCCGACCGCTGGCTGAAAAGAATGATACCAAGATGATACCTAAACCTACAGGCATTATTCTGGTATAACCACTCAAAGTCCAGCAACATACCAGTACATTGCTGGTCCTTGTTGGGCATATATTGTAATCTTTTTTTTTCATGTAGCCTGTGGGCTGAACGAAAAAAAAGAAAATTGATTGGTGGGTATGCTCACCATTAGAATACCTCCCTTCACCCACCCACTTCTAATGATGGGCATACATGCACCGTTTATATATGCCGAAGCATGGGGGCATCCGCCCCAAAAGTTAGGAGCAAATCGCTCCTCCGCCCCTGCTGCCCCCATGCTTCGGCATATATCACCTCCGCTGGAGTCACGGCTTTATATATTGTGGGAGCAAACGCTGTTGCTGTCAAGATAAATAAATCCGCGCTGAATCTGAATGGCGTACTTGAAGACAAAAAAATGGTTAACAATAAAACACAGTAAACAGTAAAGTATAAAAAATTGCATACCTAAAAAGCAAACATGATAAAACATAATAACAATAAAACATTGCAGAATAGAATACAGTAAAAAAGAGCAGAACAATAGAGAGAAAATAGAGAGAGAGAGAACAATAAAACAACAACTATTTTTGTTTTTTTTATTTTATATATTTTTTTGTGCTTTTTTTTTTTTTTTTTACACTTTTTTTGTAACTAACTTTTATAACTGTAATCTGTTCCAGGTTCGGGTCTCTCAAAATGCGATGGCATCTTGGGAGACCCTGTGAAAGTGTGCCTAGTCTGTGCAATGCTGTACCCTACGCTAATACTCAACTAGTGTATGGTAGCATTCAAAACATTCACCAATGCAAAGACCAGGATTGTCAGGACAGGAGGGACAATAATAGCGGGTGTCACACCTATATCCGCTCTTGCTGCAGACACAACATCTTTTTTGGGGGGGTTCGTTGGGTAGGGGTACTCGGGAGGACATAAAGAAAATGCTTCTCATGCAGCCGACTGCATTTGGTTGGGAATGTGAATGGGGGAAGTACGGGTGCTGCAGAAGTGGTGGGTTCCCAATTAGGATTGGCGAATGCAGCCGGAAGGGCACTATGGGCACGACGGGCCTGTGTTTGTCTTCTTCTTGGTGGCAGCGGGACACTACTTGTGCTTGCCACCTCACCAGCTTGAACTGCACTTATGGGACTCGCCACGTCAGCAAGTGTTACTGCAGTGCTGGTTTGACTATGACCGGGGTGTACTAGGCCGCTGGTGCTTGCCAGTTCACCGAAACGCTACCAAAAAACTGTTAGCGATCGCAGGGATCAGGCCTGACTCTGCGAATGCTGCAGTTATGCGTTTAGTGTTTTGTAAGTGACAGTGATCGATCGATACTGCACTTGGGTGGGCTGGGCTGGGCCGGGCAGAGGGGCAAAACGCAGGTGCTAGCAGGTATCTGGGCTGATCCCGCTAACACTGCGTTTTTGGGAACCCTAAACTGCTGGGGACGCTAGTATAGATCTGATCGGATCAGATATTGATCCGTTCAGATACTATACCACTAAGGGAGGTGTACGGTGCGTGCGTGGGTGTTAGCGGTACTGGCGCTAACCTGACGCTGCCTGGGGCTGGTGCTTGCCAGTCCACCAAAACGCTACCAAAAAAACTGTTAGCGATCGCAGGGATCAGGCCTGACTCTGCGAACGCTGCAGTTATGTGTTTTGTAAGTGACAGTGATCGATCGATACTGCACTTGGGTGGGCTGGGCTGGGCGTAGGGGCAAAACGTAGGTGCTAGCAGGTATCTGGGCTGATCCCGCTAACACTGCAATTTTTAGAACCCTAAACTGCTGGGGACGCTAGTATAGATCTGATCGGATCAGATATTGATCCGTTCAGATACTATACCACTAAGGGAGGTGTATGGTGCGTGCATGGGTGTTATCGCTACTGGCGCTAATCTGACGCTGCCTGGGGCTGGTGCTTGCCAGTCCACCAAAACGCTACCAAAAAAACTGTTAGCGATCGCAGGGATCAGGCCTGACTCTGCGAACGCTGCAGTTATGCGTTTATTGTTTTGTAAGTGACAGTGATCGATCGATACTGCACTTAGGTGGGCTGGGCTGGGCTGGGCCGGGCGGAGGGGCAAAATGCAGGTGCTAGCAGGTATTTAGGCTGATCCCGCTAACACTGCGTTTTTGGGGACCTTAAACTGCTGGGGACGCTAGTATA
This sequence comes from Aquarana catesbeiana, assembly GCF_042186555.1. Taxonomy (NCBI): domain Eukaryota; kingdom Metazoa; phylum Chordata; class Amphibia; order Anura; family Ranidae; genus Aquarana; species Aquarana catesbeiana. Next base: position 480,415,558 of record NC_133326.1, on the reverse strand, counting down.
GATCTGATGGGATCAGATATTGATCCGTTCAGATACTATACCATTAAGGGAGGTGTATGCTGCGTGCGTGGGTGATAGCGGTACTGGCGCTAACCTGACGCTGCCTGGGGCGACGCAGACCCTATCTGACCCTAAAACCTAAGTTATATCACCGCTGGGCGATCAGGGGGCTAAACCTTTATTAGGTAATAAACAGCGGGTGTCCTGACACTATAATAAATAAACTAACTAACCAGCGTCACCCGTAACAGTTTTAAGGTGATCACTGGTGAAAGGGTTAACTAGGGGGCAATCAAGGGGTTAAAACCTTTATTAGGTAGTATATGGGGGTCCCTGTTGCTATAAAACGCTGACCGCGAACCTAAATATTTACCTCCCTAACTGGCGTCACCAGTGACACTAATACAGCGATCAGAAAAACGATCACTTAGTGACACTGGCGACGGGGGGTGATCAAGGGGTTAAAACTTTATTAGGGGGGTACCCTAGACCTAAAGGGGGCTAACACTAACAGCCCTACCACACTAACTGTCACAAACTGACACCAATGCAGTAATCAGAAAAAAAAACTGCTTGGTGTCACTGTGACGGGGGGGGGGTGATTGGGGGGTGATTGTGGGGTGATCAGGGGGGTGATGGGGGGTGTAAAGTGTGCCTGGTGTGTTTTACTGTGTGTGTTGTGTTGTGCACTCACATCGATGTCTTCTCTCCTCGGCGCCGGAACGGAAAATCCCGAGCCGAGGAGCGATGACATCACTTCCTCTGCCGCTGTTTACTATACAGCAGCAGAGGAAGAATCTCATTCGTGGGGAGCGATCGCGAGGGGGTGGCCACGAATGAGTGGTCTCCTCCCCCTCAGCCTGGATCGCTCCCCTAACGAAGCCGACCACCAGGTACGTAATTTGCCTGCCCGTGCCATTCTGCCTCAGTATATCTGCGTTAGGCTGTCGGCAAGTGGTTAAGGATGCACATTAGTGCTGCATGGTGAGGAGTAAAAAATGTGGGTGGAACTCCGCTTTAAATGTTTACTTAAAAAAATGGACTATGAACTATGTAAATATTTTTCCTTTCAAGGATAAAAATAGGCATTTATTTTAAATGTTATACCAGATGCTTCTAATCTGCACAAATGAAGTATGCTTCTGAGACAGAATGCTGAATTTCCCCTTCAACAACAAACAAATATTTTACCTATTCCATAAAGACTGTCATTTTTATAATAGGCGCTAATTGCATATCAGACAGAAGCGGGGTCACTTAGCATACAAAAGTGCAAACTTTCCAAGCTACTTTCTGAAGTGTCTGATTTGATTATCAAGCTTAATCATATTTACAGAAAATAGTATTTATAATCCTTACGAAATTACATTTTTTTTTCTTGCATCAATGATTTGAAATAAAACAAATTAAGAGCTATATTTCTGTGGTCTTTTAAATCCACACTGCAAATGTGAAATGGAAAGAAGTGATTGGCTGTAAGCAGAGACTCCAGAAAATGTTAGCCTTAGTCAGGCCATAGACGGTGCAAATTTCTTTCCTGCAGCCACGACTTGAAGACAACCCACTGGGAGAAGACAGTGATTATTGCTAGCTGCTATAGCAGAATGCGACAGGCTGGTTGTATCCAAGTTGATGAATCGATTATATTCACCCTGCTCATTAATCCTGCTGAACTGGTCGAGATTCAAACTTTCTATGGCCGACCTTAGACTTCAGAAGGCTCTTGCTTAAGCCTAATACACACTAGTATTTTTTTTTGTTCAACTTGGCAGCGCCGATCGGGAGGAGATCGTTAGACGTTTTTCATTTATGCCCCATCGACATAAGTTGGCTCAACCGATTGTAAGTACACACGGCTGAATGTCGGATGGTTTTTATTGAACCAGCCGATGCCACCAGACATTCCGCCTGTGTGTACTAGGCTTTGGAAAAAGGTTGAAGTCATCCTTATAATAGTTGTTGCTTTTGTAAACCCTGTTGCAACGTGGCTTTTTTTTTTTTTTTTTGGAAGAACAATGGAAGTCATACTAGGGAGATGATAAGTAGAGATGACAATAATGGAAAATGATCCTTCTTTCATTGCTGATTAGGTATATCTGGAACAGATGGAGGAAATGGTTACTAGTATAAAGAGGGAGTTGAAGGAAGTACATGGGAGAAGGTATGTGTATACAAAAGATACGCTGCACTAAGGTGAAAATGTCAATCTGGAGATCATTAATGCATATGAGGTATACTGAAAATATCGCATAAGCGGCTTATCCAGCCACATCAAGGCACAAAGGATATATGTATTAAAAAAAAATATATTTTTATTATTTTTCTTTTTTAAAGTGATTATAAGGTGCAATGTGTAAATAATATACTAGATGTATACCATTAGAATAAGAGTAGCGATGATTAAACTACTAACTGTATATATAATGAAAAAAAATTATTTATATAATCTGAAATTTACTGTGTAAAAAATATATAAATAATATCACAGTGATAAGTGCAAAAAATACAACAAAGTGCCAAGTGCCACACAATGAGTGTGAATATCAAATCCAAGATGTGATACGTGGTTATTAAAGTCCAATTTATGAAAGAAATGCACATAAAGTCCATAAAAACAGTTCATAAAAAATCCAACGTGCGTGCATTAATCTTAGTGCTGAGACTGAGACTGAATCTAAACACGCTTATGAGCCATCCCACGGCTCAGTGATGGAATCTAGATACACAGTTTTCAGCAGCAGCTCCACAGTTAGGAGTAAAGGAAAAGAAAAACTGGATAGTGTGATATTGTTTATAAATGTTTATTGGAATAAAAGCTCCCCACATTAGGGTACTCACATTTGCAGTGAACACATCCCCCTGATGAAGACACGTGACCCTGTGTCGAACACGCGTAGGAGAGAGGACAGGACGGAGCACGGAGCCTTTCACTCCATGAGATGCAATGCACAGCTTATCCCTCCTGACAGGCAAACTTTGAGGCAAACTTTGGAGACTTATCAGATTGGTGCACTCACGCACCTTGCAAATGTGAGTACTCTAATGTGGGGAGCTTTTATTTCAGAAAACATTTATAAATGATATCACACTATCCTAACTGTGGAGCTGCTGCTAAAAACTGTGTATCTGGATTCCATCACTGAGCCGTGGGATGGCTCATAAGCGTGTTTAGATTCAGTCTCACAGCTGAGTCGCATGCTCTGAGGTGAGCGGCTGTCCCCGGGGGGGTCACTGAATGGCACTTGAGCATGGAATTCTGAGCACTAGCACTAAGATTAATGCACGCACGTTGGATTTTTTATAAACTGTTTTTATGGACTTTATGTGCATTTCTTTCATAAATTGGACTTTAACCACTTGCCGCCCGCCATATAGCAGAATGATGGCGGCAAAGTGGTTTCAATATCCTGACTGGACGTCATATGACGTCCGCAGGATATTGAGCCGCTGTGCGCCCCCGGGGGCGCGCATCGCGGCGATCGTTGTTGCGGGGTGTCAGTATGACACCCCGCACCACCGATCTAGGTAAAGAGTCTCTGACGGAGACTCTTTACCACGTGATCAGCCATGTCCAATCACGGTTGATCACGATGTAAATAGGAAGAGCCGGTGATCGGCCTTTCCTCACTCGCGTCTGACAGACGCGAGTAGAGGAGAGCCAATCGGCTGCTCTCCTGACAGGGGGGGTCTGTGCTGATTGTTTATCAGCAAAGCCCCCCCCTCAGAACCTACCCAGGACCACCAGGGAAGCCGCCCAGGACCACAAGGGAAGCCGCCCAGGACCACCAGGGAAACCAGCCACACTGGACCACCAGGTATGCCCCCTAGACCCCCAGGGAAGTACTAACCAGTGCAAAGGCAGCTGCCAATCAATGCCCAGGCAGCTGCCAATCAGTGCCCACTCCAATGCCTACCATTGCCAGTGCCACCAGGGATGCCTATCAGTGCCGCGTATCAGTGCCGCGTATCAGTGCCGCGTATCAGTGCCCATCAGTGCCACGTATCCGTGCCCATCAGTGCTCATCAGTGCCGCCTATCAGTGCCCAGCAGTGCCGCCTATCAGTGCCCATCAGTGCCACCCATAAGAACCCATCATTGCAGCCTTTTAGTGCCCATCAGTGTCGCCCATCAGTGCCCATCAGTGCCCACCAGTGCCACCCAGTGCCACCCATGAGTGCCCATCAGTGCCGCCTATCAATGCCCATCAGTGCTGCATATCAGTGCCACCCATCAGTGCCGCCTACCAGTGCCCATCAGTGCCACATATCAGTGGCCATCGTCAGTGCCCATCAGCGCCCGCTTATTGGTGCCACCTCATCAGTGCCGCCTTATCAGTGCCCGTCAGTGCCGCCTTATCAGTGCCCATCAGTGAAAGAGAAAATGTACTTATTTACAAAATTTTTAAACAGAAACAAAAGCAAAACTTTTATTTTTTCAAAATTTTCGGTCTTTTTTTATTTGTTTAGCAAAAAATAAAAACCGAAGAGGTGATCAAATACCACCAAAAGAAAGCTCTATTTGTGGGAACAAAATGATAAAAATTTAGTTTGGGTATAATGTTGTATAACCGCGCAATTGTCATTCAAACTGCGACAGCACTGAAAGCTGAAAATTGGTCTGGGCAGGAAGGTGTCTAAGTGCCTGGTATTGAAGTGGTTAATAACCACGTATCACATCTTGGATTTGATATTGACACTCATTGTGTGGCACTTGGAACTTTGTTGTATTTTTGGCACTTATCACTGTGATATTATTTATATATTTTTTACACAGTAAATTTCAGATTATATAAATAATTTTTCATTCATTATATATACAGTTAGTAGTTTAATCATCGCTACTCTTATTCTAATGGTATACATCTAGTATATTATTTACACATTGCACCTTATAATCACTTTAAAAAAAAAAAAAAAAATTTTTTTTTTTTTTTTAAATACATATATCCTTTGTGCCTTGCTGTGGCTGGATAAGCCGCTTATGCAATATTTTCAGTATACCTCATATGCATTAATGATCTCCAGATTGACATTTTCGCCTTAGCGAATCTTTTGTATACATTGTATTGCACGGCATATGAAACGTGTTCTGTGCGGGCAGCTAGGTGATTTCCACATTTGAAGCAATATACCATTGTGGCTCGGAAAATTCCCTTTTACCTATATAGAAGGTATGTGTAACTGCCTTGACAGATTTTGGCCAACAGTCATGGCACACTTGTGGGAGGTCATGGAGCACCAGTAAAGAGTTCCTATGTCTACTGAGAAACTGGCTGCGATAAGAAGGGGTGTATCCCTCTACAGAAATGCCCATGGAACAGTGCAGATCAAGGTTCATGCTCTACCACTAGCAATTACCACCATAATTGTTCTCCTGATACACCCGTAATGGTAATGTTGAGGGGTCCTCTTGCACCCTGTAACCACAATTTGTTGAACAGTTGTGCTGGATTTATTCATAATGTGAAAAAAGTAAATTCCTGTTCTTTTTTGAAATTATATCTCCTAAAAATGAAATGATACTTCCACACTGGGGATTAAAGTAAAACAAAAGCAGCTATATACATAGTGTTCTGAAGCATTATGCAGAACACCTTCCAATGGATAACGTAGTCTCCACACTGTTCTGAATGCATATGTAATGTGGAGTACACTCTGGTGTCCAGTGGACAGTGTTATCCTCTCTCCATTAAAAAAAAGAGTGACATCACAAAGGATGTAGTTAAAAAACATACCCTAAGAGTCTCCAAAATAAAAGACATGGAGGAATTAATCCATATCTCTCAAGAAAGAATGCACAAATTCCCAATCATCTGGGCATGTTAGATCCGTTTCAACTACCGACCGATACCATCAGTATGTTCCATAGGGTCGACTTGCGAAAACCGTGAGGGTCGGGGGGGGGGTCGGGTTTTGGTTTCTCTGGTGATTTTTTCACCCACTACTAAATTATGTGTGATTTGTACTTAAAGAGGAACTGCAGTCCGCTCACATAATTTGTAATAAAAACTTGTTTGCCATTCTGAAGCTTCCTTCCAACCACTTTGCATATTATTTTATATATACTGTGATTCTGTACTTGCTAAACATGCTGCAAAAATCTCCCTCCACTGAGTCTACATCCATTTTAACTGTGGGCAGCTGAAGCTGCTGCCTGTTCACTTCCTGGATTTACACAGACGCACGGAAGCACACCTCCAACTCTGCAGCTCTCAATGGCCCTCTTATGAATCATCCTCATTCTCCCCTTCTGGCAAACTCTCGTGAGAGTGAGAGAGAGAGCTGTACGTGAAATCATAAGCCTAGGCTAATGACCAGACAAGAAACGGGAAGTGGGCTGTATAAGGTATTTACTGGCAGAAAAAAAAAAAAGTTTTTCCATTCAAAGTTAAAACAACAAGGGCAGAAGATTTAATAGATGGAAAGATGAAAAAATGACTGAAGTTCCTCTTTAAATAACTTATGCAGTACAGATTTTGTGCTTTTTTTTCCCTAGAGTTCCCATATATGTAAAAATATTACAGAAATAAAGCAGCATTTACTGTGGATGGCACGCTGGGTCTTACAGTACACCAACACCTGTCAAAACAGTTTACAGCAGCCTGCTTTAAACATATTGGCTAAGCCCCCCTACTGCTACCAAAAGCCTTCATTTCTATTGCTGTCATACTTACACAATAGGGGACACAAACATACAGGTTACAAATTAAGCAAAACAGCAGTTAATTATATTGAGTTAATTTAAGATAAATGGCATACTGCTGTTTTCTTTCATTTGCAATCTTTTGCACACTTGAGCACATCTTTGCAGTACAGCAATCAAAGTTAATCTCCAACTTAATGAATATTCTAGTTGTGAACAAAATGCTCTTGATAACAAAGGTTATGTACAATCTGCATTTCATATTGTGCGGCAAAATTCTAATCAGAATCCAGCAACTTATTAAACCCAGCTGAGATCCAGGGCACATTATTTTAAAGAAAGCATGTACTGAGTGGAGTCTTCTGTGGCTGACTTTTTTCTCTTATTGTCTGTCTGTCATGCTAATCCAGGAGGTTCATAACCTTCTGATTTACTGACCCAGAAGTATCCAGATCAGGAGTTCTCACTTCACTCTGATTTTCCTGACCTGCATGTTTGCAGTATTCAAGCTATTGGAATAAAATGACAACCATAAGTGTACTTTACATGAAAACGAAAAAGGTCCTCTTTACCAACAGCCCCCAGGCCCCCTAAAAGATTAAAAGCTGGAGCGGTGCGCTGGCAGGACGTCAAAAAACATCCTGCAAGCAGCTTCTTTGAGTCGCTTTAGGAGCTCCTGCCCATTGAAATCAACTCATTGCTGCCTGTGGTCGGAACGCTGGGAGGTTTATACACAAGAATACTTGACTTTTCCAGTGAGCAAGACAGCTCATAGGCATTTTATGCTGACAAATAGATGCATGGCTATTTGAATACTGTGAAAAAATAAAGCTTATATAAAAAAATCAATAAATAAAGAAATAACAGGAAATAAGTATTAAACTTTCTTAACCACTTGCTACCGCCCCTTTAGCAGTTTTACTGCTACAGGGTGGCAGCTGTAAGCAGGATCATGTGTATATATATATATATGTAATGCTGCACATCTGCCTGCAGGGGGGGCACACGACTGCTTCTGATGTGATTATTCTCAACAGAAGCCAGTCTGTGGGTTCTGGGCACTCAATGTCCGTCACCACCCTATGTAAACAGGCAGAGTTCCATTCTGATGGGGGAGGGATGGATTCTGTGTTCCTGAAAAGCAGGGACTCAAATCCATCTCTTCGCCTATTAAAAGCAGCATGCATAATGAACACAAACATTAGCTGGGCACACATTTAACCTTTTGATCACCCTAGAAGTTTAACCACTTTATGGCCAGTGTCATTAGCACAGTGACAGTGCATATTTTTAACACTGATCACTGTATTAAACCCCTTTCACACTAAGGCGCATTTCAAGCATTTTAGCGCTAAAAATAACACATGTAAAGCACCTGAAAAGCGCCTCTCATGCCTCCCCAGTGTGAAAGCCCGAGCCCGGTGCGCTTACGGAATGGGAAAAAAAGTCCTGCAAGCAGCATCTTTGGGGCGGTGTGGGAGCGCGGTATACAGTGCTCCTACACCGCCCCTGTCCATTGAAATGAATGGGCAGGACTTCCGAAGCACCTGAAAAGCGTTTCAGAAGCACCGGAACACGGGCGATTTAAACCCTTTCTTCGGCTGCTAGCGGCGGTTAAAAGTGCCCTGCTAGCGGCCGAAATGCACAGCTAAAATGTTGGTAAAGCGCCACTGAAATTAGCTGCGCCTTACTGCTAACAGACTCACCGCCCCAGTGTGCAAGGGGTCTTAGTGTAACTGGTTTTGGCAAAGTGTCAAAAGTGTCATTTAATGTCCGATTGGCCGCCACAATATCACAGTCCAGCTATAAGTTGCTGATTGTCAGCATTACTAGTATAAAAAATATTTTTTTTAAATTCCAGTATGTATCCCATAGTTTGTAGACGCTATAACGTTCACGTAAACCAATCTATATAACCTTATTTGAATTTTTTTTACCAAAAACATGTAGCAGAATACATATTGGCCTGCATTTATGAAGAAATTTGATTTTCTATTTTTTTATTGGATAGGTTTTATAACAAAAAGTAAAAAAAAATTGTTTTTTTTTTATTTTCAAAATGTTAGTTTTTTTTTTGTTTATAGTGCAATAAATAAAAACACAGTTGTGATCAAATACCACCAAAGAAAGCTTTATTAGTGGGGAAAAAAATGCCATAAATTTTATTTGAGTACAGAGATTAATTACTTTGCAATGGTCATGAAGGGGGGGAAATCTTTCAGAGGTCAAGTGGTTAAAGTGTACGTCAGGGGAAAAAAAACACATGCAGTACATCTCTACAATACACACCATTGTATGCCTCTGCAAGTATGGAAAATTACCAGCAATGGATGATCTTAGTTTCCTACTGCGTACAATATGCAGTATTTTTATAGAGAAAATTGAGTACTGTCCATGACACTTTTTTTATTTGCACTAACATACAATTTTTCAGGACAAGCTTTCGGGGTATGTCCCTTTCTTCAAGGTCCAAGCAGTACTGATTCACAAATTTTTAAGCAGAATGTTAAAGAAAAAGAAGAAAAAAAAAAGAGAAAACCAAACACATACAAATCAATGGTAATAAAGATAGCAGCAGAGTTAGTGAGATAAGACAGAGGGAGAGCTAGGGGGGAATGCAGGGGGGGGGATACTAATCACAGAGCGGTCGTAAAACTTTAGCATAATGTGTAAGGAAACCAATATCTAAATTCAGGCCATTATTCTTTGTGTCAAAAAGAAGTATCATTCTTAGTTCAAACGTTTTCCTTTCCTGGATAGTTCTGAAATTCCCTTTAAGAACTAAGACATTGAGGTCTTCTATGGTGTGGTCCGATTGTGAGAAATGATGTCCCACAGGTGTGCATAAACTGTCTTCTTTATGTTCTTTGATGGTATGTCTGTGCAAATTCATCCTCGCTTGCAACTTCTGTCCTGTTTCACCAACATAAGATCCTTTGCTGCACCTTTTGCATTGGATGAGGTACACAACATTACTTGAGGTACAGCTGTAAGATCCCATGATATTGAAGGTCCCATTTGTGTGTGTAACAACAAAAGCCATACAGATATTATCGCTATATTGATGATATATTCATGATATGGACTGAAGGTGAAGAAAATCTAAACCAATTCTTTTCATTGATCAACACTTTTCACCCATCTATCAAACTAAAAATGGACTATTCGAACACACATGTCAACTTCCTGGACACTACAGTATACATCAGGGATGACAAGCTACACACGTCAATATACAGAAAACCGACTGACCGATGCAGCTATCTTCATAGTTCCAGTTTTCACCCCCAACACACCAAACGGGCCATCATACATCTAGGGGGGGTGTGCCCCGATCGCAGGAGGAGGCTCGGGGAGAGCTGTGAGGGAACTTCACCTTTACACGGTCATTGGTGAAGTCTGCATCTTTACACAGTCATTGATGTGGAATTCCTGGAGCAGAGGGGCAGGTGAAGCTGTCGGAACATAGGGTCCGGTTAAGTTCATCAAGGACTCGGGGCAGAGAAAGGTCGGTGAGTGTACCACAGTGGAGAGCTGGATGTGCCAGAAAGTCTTGTGAGGGAACTTCACTTTTACACGGTCATTAGTGAAGTCCTCATCATTACACGGTCATTGATGAGAAGTCCTGGATCAGAGAGGAGACTGTGGGGATTAGTGTCAAATCGATGTGGCCTGAGGGCACAGGATTTGCAAGCTGGGCTAGCTGGGAACAGTAGTCCACCATTCTGAACATGCTTTTAAACTACTAGGCCTCTGGGGAGAGGTACTGCAGACCTCTGGCCTAGTAGCAGCGAGCATGAGAAACTATTCTGAGTGGGTTCTTTTGCTTACAAAAGAAGATGTGACAGGAAATGAATGTGCTTCAGTTTAAGTTTGTGCAGGAGGGGAGGATTTCTGGAAACTTCACCCTTACACGGTCATGGGTGAAGTCCTTATCTTAACACGGTAACTGATGAGGAAGTTCTGGAAACAATAGTCTGCAGGAGTTACACAGAGGAGGAGCAATAGTCTGCAGGGTGATGCAGAGAGAAAATACTGTAGCTGTTAAACATGCGCATCACTTCTTCAGGCTCAAACTATGTGCTAACTCTCTAAAAATATGATGGCAAAGTGATCTGTTCTATGGGCATCCCATATACCCCTTTCCCCCAACCAAGTTGTACCCCCAATAAACAAAACAAAACAAAGCAAATGATCGTTCATTGTCTCTGCAAGATATATATGGGAGTCTGGCAGCGGGGTGATATGGTGGATGTTTGTTACTAGTGGCAACTACACCGCTACAGCTGTTTTATTCTGTCTTCTCTAATCCTCCTTTTCTTCCACAATCCTAAATCCATCTGGTGATGGTACAGAGCCCTAGGAGGCACTCTGCACATGCACTGTTTGGTGTGTATTACACATTATAAATGATCAGCACAGGGCCAATCAGCACTGTCCAGACAGAGGGCTAGGGGTCATGCAGCCTCATAAGGACAGTCAGAGGAGAATCAAAAGAGAAATACTTACCCATGATCCCATGGTTATCTATAATCCTACAGTCTTCCTTTGCACCAAAGCCGCTTTTCTTGTCAATCTATGATGGGTCTTGCAACTGCCCCTCTAGTCTTGTGTAGCGGTACCCCCGTATCGTAAGGGCTGATGAGTGATTGTGGCTCACCTGTCACCCTGCCCATCCCAGCATTCACTTCCAGACACTCCAAGACAATGAACAAGTCCATCAGCTTTGTTTTTGTATTTTTATTGAGGATTAAAACTTGGATGGGGTTAAGGAATTCATGTGATGCCCAGGAAAAAGATTCTTGCATAGTTTGAGACAATTTAGATATTCTCCTCCTGCACAACATATGCTGCAGACTATCTCTCCTTCTCCCTCCAGCACAATTCTTCAGGCGCAGCTAGAACATGGTTAGGCCTAACTCTTGTTTCAGCCAGGCCTTGTTCCTTATTACAGACAGGGACCGCGGGCCCCTATAGTGTAGCAAAAGAAAGTTCTGGTGCTAGCTACCCTCTTTGGTGGACTACTAATCCCAGTCAGCCCTTTGCAGACCCTGACAGTCCTCCCTACTGCAGCGGCTCAACTTTACTGCCAGTAACATCAGTCTCTCCTGCTGGCTCTACATCCATCTCGGACTGAACACTCTCAGTCCGCTCCAGCATGCCTCTCCCAGCTCTCTCGACTGTGCCTGTCACTCAACGACACCTGATGGATCCCTCCTGGAGACTTGGCCGGCAGTATTTCCTGCTGTCTTTTCCTGCTCCTGTTCAGGCCACCCCTTGGGTTGTGTGGGATTCCTGCTCAGCTCTGAGCCCCCTGGCCCAAGGTCACCCCCCTGCCCCAGAGTAGGGGGCTTCCTCAAAGGCCCCCACAGCCTAACACTCCATCCCCAGTTCTTCCACCCGTACAACTCCTCCCAGCTGGGCTGACTCCAAGTGTTTAAGGAGGCCTGCCCCCTGCCAATCCAGGTTGGGGATTGGTCAGGCCTCCCTAAAACACCTCAGAAAGCTCCACCCTTCTTCCCCACCTTCCTGCTAGAAGCCTCCCGAAGCAGAAGGGAGGTAACCGAAAGATGATGCTGTGAGTCATCAACCTACTCTGAGCCACTCCCAGCCCCACAGATCAAAAAACAGACCTAGCTTTTAGCTAAGCCTGCCTAAATTTACCTGCTCTCTCAAAAATTTTAACTCTAGCACCTACACTAAGTAGAGGGTGCTACACTTACTTTGTATGTGATGATGCTGGAAGGCCTGGCCACATACCAGCAGAGAGGAGAGAGAGAAGGACCGGGCCACCGGCTGTCACAGGAATGTGGTAAAAAGTACTCTCTGTCGTATTCTTCTGGAGGCAAGGGGGGAAGGATTTATTATTATTAAGCTACTGGGTGTTCCTCTTATGAGTGAAAACTCAAATTCTTGCCTGCCAATCCCTGATATGTATAAAGCATACGTTGGTTGGTGTCTGTCTTTAGATGTAATAATAATTAAGTTTACAATAATAATAGTTTCCATAATATAATTCAATATCTCTAGTTTTATGGCCAGGGTGATCAGGTGATTATTTATTATGGTTTGCCATCATCTGCTAGAAGGCTTCTTATGGCAGAAAATAGTTGGTGCAGATGGGTCTTAGCCGTTGCTTGAACATTTTGTGGCTGAACAATTACGTTAATAAATGAGAAGACATTCCACAAATGAACTGTAACATGTTTACACATCTGCTGTATCAGAATTCTAGCTTCGTTCAGATGGATAAGAGCAGAATCTTTTCTTGCACTGCATATTAATAAATACTTTAGGTCCTTGGAGAGCGGGCTTTTTCATGGCTGGCCAACTGCTAACACTAAATATTTTTCTGTGGATAAAAATGATGCTAAACAACGTCTTCTGCATCAAACTCAGTATTGTATGTACTTTCATTTTACACTAATTGGGTGAGGTGAGTCTAATTACAATTGATCTACATTAGACTAAAATGTTATTGTATGCTTTTCAATGTGCATGTACGGAAGAATTTAACATTGATACTACTGTTGCCTTCACAACTGCACATTTACACAGTGCTTACTGTTCAGAATGCACAGCAATATAGACTTTATCTATTGTAATAAACATGGTGGAGATAGGTTCATGTATATTACATCATACACAGATACACCTTATTCTCTTTGCCTTTGCTAAGTTTAACCGCTTCCCGCCCGCCGTACTCCAAATGACGTCCTCGGCTTTGATTTGGGATATCTGAATGATGCCTGTAGCTACAGGCATCATTCAGATATTGTCTTTTAGAGCCGGCGAATCTGTGCACCATAAGAACAATCATAGCGGCTGTTCCACCACTTGATCGTTCTTATGGGAGGCGAGAGGGGACGTCCCCCCCTCCCACCGCCCTCCGGTGCTTCTACCGACTCACCGTTACGATCGGACCCCCCCCGGAATAGAATAGAGATTTCCGGTGGGCAAGATGGTCGACGGAGTCTCTATGATCGTTAGGAGGCTGGCCGCGATGTTATGACATCACGCCCGCCCGGCCTCTGTTTTCAAAAAAACGGCGCCGCTTCGGCTGGGAAGCAGTGATTTTTTTTTTTTTTTTTTTTTTGAGGCTTCCAGCCTAGAGGTGAAATGTTAGCTCTTACTGACCCCATATCTCACTGTAAAGAGCACCTATCATGCCATATTCCTATTACAAGGGATGTTTACATTCCTTGTAATAGAAATAAAAGTGATCAAAAATTTTTTGGGGGGGAAAAAAAGTGTCAAGCTAAAATAAATAAAGTAAAATTAACAATAATAAAAAAAAAAAAAAATTAAAGCGCCTCTGTCCCCATGAGCTCGCACGCAGAAACGAACGCATACATAAGTCCCGCCCACATATGAAAATGGTGTTCAAACCACAATGCTAAAATTGCATGTGACTATGAAAAGGCAAAAAAATGATCATCTTAATTGATGCTTGGGGATAACATAACATTCTGAAGCCTGAATATTGCTTAAGGTCAATGCATAGAAGGTTAAAGCTATACTGAATAATCCAGTAACAATGTAGTTGAAAGGTATTGTTTCAGTTACTAATGTTTGTTCTGTGTAACATAATTTCAACTACAGCACCATCTGTTTTCATCCCCCACTTTTTTTTTTGTATCTATACATAAAAACAATAGTTTTAAAGTTTACCAGTCATTGGGACATTTTTCCTGTCTCTCTGTGACTATACAGAGAGACAGGTCTGCTTTGTTCATCTTCAGGTGGGATGGGGGGATTTAGTAGTTTACAGAAAAAAAAAATAACATTGTTTTTGCTTTCAGTGGAGCTCATAGGAAGTGACAAGGGCACTGCATTCCTGGGTAGATCAACATTTTCTTTGCTTGCTGAAAATGTTCTTAGCCTGAAAAAAAAAAAAAAAAAGGAATACAGCCACCAAGGATGGGATTAAAATTTGATCTGAACACAAATTTTGAGTGAACTTTGACTGTTTCAGATGAATGCCCAAACATTTACCCATTTGGTGTAAGCTGAACATCATGTACAATAGGGGTATTACTTCTGCTATTATATATGACAGCTTCCTGCTGTCAATGGTTGTTAAGATGCCAGTAGGTGCAGGCACCACCAAGTCCTTAACAATTAGTGACATCATCCGGCCCTATTCACTTACATGGAAGGGAATTTTAAGGGGGACTCCATGCACCCCCTCCTAATGGCATCCCCCTCCCCCCAAATTCTATACCAGACCATTCCGGTATGGAATCTAAGGGGGCCCGATGCTTTTTTTTGTGTGTGGGTCCCCCTTAAAATTCATATGAGATCTGAATAGTATGAATTATGGGGGAACCCCCACACCATTTTTGTTGTTGTCCTCCATTAACATCTGTAGCATACCCTCATCTAGGATAAGGGTCTGGTATAGATGAAACAAATCCCCGGCCACTTTGTTTACAAACAGAACAAAGCACTTGGGAGCTGTCATTTTGCCAGCAATTTACCCTCCTGCTAATCGCTCACAGTAAATATGCTGGAAGCGGGCAGCAGGTGCAGGCTCAGCCACATACATGTACATTGCTGGCTTGCTTCTGAGTTTGCATGTGTGCCCCCTGCTGACCAGTGCTGTGATTGTGATTGCGCGAGTGTGGCAGCAGATTTTAGCCAATGATTGCAGATGAAACCTACTGATTGGCTGTGTTTACAAACACACAGAACTCTGTGTACACTGAACAGAGATCTGGCTGTTTCTTCCCCCTGAAAAGCAGGGAGGAAAAAACATCCAGATTAGTAAGTAAGAGCAGCACACATTACACTTGTTAGGTACACAGTTAACCTCTCAATTGCACCTAGATGTGAACCCCTTCCCAGCCAGTGTCATTAGAACTGCGTAAGTGTACAGTATTATCACTGATCACTTTATCAGTCCCACTAGCGATGGCAGTTTCAGTTAGTGACCCTCCCAGCCAGTGTCTGTCAGTGCCAGATTGCCCGCCAAACTATCACAGTCACACTATAAGTCACTGATCACCGCCATTACAGTATATTGCCTATAGCTGCGAAAATTCCTGTACATATACCATAGTTTGTAGATCCTATAACTTTCACACAAACAAATCAATATACACTTATTGGGTTTTTGTTTTAACCAAAGATGTGTAGCAGAATACATTTTGGCCTAAATTTATGAAGAAATTTGATTTTTTTTTTATTGGAACTGTTTTATAACACAAAATAGAGAATATTTTTATTTTATCAAAATATTCACTCTGTTTATATAATGACAAATAAAAAATCCAGTGGTGATCAAATACCACCAAAAGAAAGCTCTGTTTGTGTGAAAAAAAGATATACATTTAATATGCATTTGCGTGTTTTGCGCGACAATTACCAGTTAGCACAGTGCTGAATAGCAAAAAAATGCCCTGGTCATGAAGGGGGTAAAACCTTGCAGAGGTCAAGTGGTTAAATATACTTTTTTCACTGTAAAAATCACGTTTGCTGTAGTACGTTGTATACTTCACACATGTAGTGCATGACATCCCCCAGGCATGTTACATAATAAAGTTTTACATTTTTTTTTTCTTTTACAATAGTATTTATTGAAATATTTAAAAGAAAAACAGGTACAAGTTTCCATCATACAAGCATAAGAGAGCTTAAAGGAACATGCTAGTATGGTAGAAAGATGGTGGTGGAGGAAGCTCAAGAGGTTTTAAAAGTAATACACATGCATGCATTTCAATGTGTAATTCTCATATATAACTTAGCTCTAGGGATGAGCTTCGAGTTCGAGTCGAACTCATGTTCGACTCGAACATTGGCTGTTCGCAAGTTCACCGAACAGCGAACAATTTGGGGTGTTCGCGGCAAATTCGAATGCCGCGGAACACCCTTTAAAAGTCTATGGGAGAAATCAAAAGTGCTAATTTTAAAGGCTAATATGCAAGTTATTGTCATAAAAAGTGTTTGGGGACCTGGGTCCTGCCCCAGGGGACATGGATCAATGCAAAAAAAAGTTTTAAAAACGGCCGTTTTTTCAGGAACAGTGATTTTAATAATGCTTAAAGTCAATCAATAAAAGTGTAATATCCCTTTAAATTTCGTACCTGGGGGGTGTCTATAGTGTGCCTGTAAAGGGGTGCATGTTTCCTGTGTTTAGAACAGTCTGACAGCAAAATGACATTTTGAAGGAAAAAACTCATTTAAAACTACTCGCGGCTATTGCATTGCCGACAATACACATAGAAGTTCATTGATAAAAACGGCATGGGAATTCCCCAAAGGGGAACCCCGAACCAAAATTAAAAAAAAAAAATGACGTGGGAGTCCCCCTAAATTCCATACCAGGCCCTTCAGGTCTGGTATGGATATTAAGGGGAACCCCGGCCAAAATTAAAAAAAAAAAATGACGTGGGGTTCCCCCTAAATTCCATACCAGACCCTTCAGGTCTGGTATGGATTTTAAGGGGAACCCCGCGCCAAAAAAAAAAAAAAAAAACGACGTGGGGTCCCCCCAAAAATCCATACCAGACCCTTATCTGAGCACGCAACCTGGCAGGCCGCAGGAAAAGAGGGGGGGACGAGAGTGCGGCCCCCCCTCCCTCCTGAACCGTACCAGGCCACATGCCCTCAACATTGGGAGGGTGCTTTGGGGTAGCCCCCCAAAACACCTTGTCCCCATGTTGATGAGGACAAGGGCCTCATCCTCACAACCCTGGCCGGTGGTTGTGGGGGTCTGCGGGCGGGGGGCTTATCGGAATCTGGAAGCCCCCTTTAACAAGGTGACCCCCAGATCCCGCCCCCCCCTGTGTGAAATGGTAAGGGGGTACATAAGTACCCCTACCATTTCACGAAAAAAGTGTCAAAAATGTTAAAAATGACAAGAGACAGTTTTTGACAATTCCTTTATTTAAATGCTTCTTCTTTCTTCTATCTTCCTTCATCTTCTGGTTCTTCTGGTTCTTCTGGCTCTTCTGGTTCTTCCTCCGGCGTTCTCGTCCAGCATCTCCTCCGCGGCGTCTTCTATCTTCTTCTCCTCGGGCCGCTCCGCACCCATGGCATGGGGGGGAGGCTCCCGCTCTTCTCTTCTTCTTTTCTTCTCTTCTTCTCTTCTTCTTTTCTTCTTTTCTTCTCCGGGCCGCTCCGCAATCCATGCTGGCATGGAGGGAGGCTCCCGCTGTGTGACGGCGCTCCTCGTCTAACAGTTCTTAAATAACGGGGGGGCGGGGCCACCCGGTGACCCCGCCCCCCTCTGACGCACGGTGACTTGACGGGACTTCCCTGTGACGTCACGGGGAATGCCACAGGGAAGTCCCGTCAAGTCACCGTGCGTCAGAGGGGGGCGGGGTCACCGGGTGGCCCCGCCCCCCCGTTATTTAAGAACTGTCAGACGAGGAGCGCCGTCACACAGCGGGAGCCTCCCTCCATGCCAGCATGGATTGCGGAGCGGCCCGGAGAAGAAAATGAAGAAGAGAAGAAGAGAAGAAAAGAAGAAGAGAAGAGCGGGAGCCTCCCCCCCATGCCATGGGTGCGGAGCGGCCCGAGGAGAAGAAGACAGAAGACGCCGCGGAGGAGATGCTGGACGAGAACGCCGGAGGAAGAACCAGAAGAGCCAGAAGAACCAGAAGAACCAGAAGATGAAGGAAGATAGAAGAAAGAAGAAGCATTTAAATAAAGGAATTGTCAAAAACTGTCTCTTGTCATTTTTAACATTTTTGACACTTTCTTCGTGAAATGGTAGGGGTACTTATGTACCCCCTTACCATTTCACACAGGGGGGGGCCGGGATCTGGGGGTCACCTTGTTAAAGGGGGCTTCCAGATTCCGATAAGCCCCCCGCCCGCAGACCCCCACAACCACCGGCCAGGGTTGTGGGGATGAGGCCCTTGTCCTCATCAACATGGGGACAAGGTGTTTTGGGGGGCTACCCCAAAGCACCCTCCCAATGTTGAGGGCATGTGGCCTGGTACGGTTCAGGAGGGAGGGGGGGCCGCACTCTCGTCCCCCCTCTTTTCCTGCGGCCTGCCAGGTTGCGTGCTCGGATAAGGGTCTGGTATGGATTTTTGGGGGGACCCCACGCCGTTTTTTTTTTTTTTTTTGGCGCGGGGTTCCCCTTAAAATCCATACCAGACCTGAAGGGTCTGGTATGGAATTTAGGGGGAACCCCACGTCATTTTTTTTTTAAAATTTTGGCCGGGGTTCCCCTTAATATCCATACCAGACCTGAAGGGCCTGGTATAGAATTTAGGAGGACTCCCACGTCATTTTTTTTTTTTTAATTTTGGTTCGGGGTTCCCCTTTGGGGAATTCCCATGCCGTTTTTATCAATGAACTTCTATGTGTATTGTCGGCAATGCAATAGCCGCGAGTAGTTTTAAATGAGTTTTTTCCTTCAAAATGTCATTTTGCTGTCAGACTGTTCTAAACACAGGAAACATGCGCCCCTTTACAGGCATACTATAGACACCCCCCAGGTACGAAATTTAAAGGGATATTACACTTTTATTGTTTGACTTTAAGCATTATTAAAATCACTGCTCCTGAAAAAACGGCCGTTTTTAAAACTTTTTTTTGCATTGATCCATGTCCCCTGGGGCAGGACCCAGGTCCCCAAACACTTTTTATGACAATAACTTTCATATAAGCCTTTAAAATTAGCACTTTTGATTATTCATGTTCGTGTCCCATAGACTTTAACGGTGTTCGCATGTTCGAACGAACTTTTTTCCTGTTCGCATGTTCTGGTGCGAACCGAACAGGGGGGTGTTCGGCTCATCCCTACTTAGCTCTATAAAGAAATACAATGTACAATTAGCATGACATCACCTATTTTCCCTGTCGATCTTATAAATGTAGTATGGAAAGAAAGAGAGAAATTGAGATAATATGACCTTGAAAAATTCCCATTAATCTCCATGGAATAAGTATTTTACGGTATTGACAGGGCATATAGGAAGTTATGATTATAATCAGAGATCTACTACATTTATTATCTTATTACACTAATTTTAAATATCTTTCAAAGTTCATCCAACTGGCTGTTTCAAAGAAACGTTTACTAAGAGAGAAGGTGTCCCTAATGGGGCGTACACACGGTCGGACTTTTCGACCGGACTGGTCTGACAGACGCAGACGGACCAAATCTGGTGAACAATCCGATCGTGTGTGGGCTTCACCGAACCTTCAGCGGACCATTCCAGCAATGGCGACCCTAGGGGGGGGCCAGAGGGGGCCCTGACCCCCCCAACATTATGCTGTGCCCCACCATGTGCCCCCCCAAAAAAAAAAAAACTTTTTTTTTTTTTACAAAAAATCAATGTCTAAGAGGGAGAGAGTCCCCAGTCAGCTCCTGTGGGTGATTCCTCCCCCCTCCCCTGCTCGCTGACACTGCATAATGCGAGCGTTCACACAACCACGGCCGCCTGATCTGCTCCTTCACCTGCATCCTCATTGGCAGGGAGAAGAGCGAGTTGCTGGAAGGACTCCACCAGGACTTTCAGTTACTGAAAAAACAGACTGATTTCTCCCGTCCTTAGGACAGGAGGACCAGCCTGTAAATTCCAAGAGATGCCAGACCAGAGCTGTCAATAGCAGGGGCAGGACAGCAAGAGGAGGCTGGGGAACCCCACAGTGGCAGAACACCAGGGCCCGGAGGCAAGACAACCTTTGCAACCCTGATAGTTCTCCCACTGCTTTGGATCCTTATATTTTCTTGATATGCTGGTGACATATATCTCTTGTTTTCTGCCACCCTGGGGGACCCCAATACAGTAGGAAGGGAGCTCACTGCAGAACATGTGAAAGGGCCCGTTGTGGGGTCGTAGTAAAGGGCCCCAGGATATATATATATATATATATATATATATATATATATATATATATATGCATTTTATAGTTGCCCCCCTACTTTTGTCCCTGTCCCCCCATGTGCCCCCCCTAAATTTGAAAGCTGGAGACGCCACTGCATTCCAGTCACAAATCTGACGGACTTTAGATTTGGAACATGCTTCAAATCTTTACGTTGTAACTCCGCCAGACCCAGAAATCCGCTCATCTGTATGCTAGTCCAACGGACAAAAACTGACGCTAGGGCAGCTGTTGGCTACTGGCTATCAACTTCCTTAATTTAGTCCGGTGTACGTCATCACGTACGAATCCATCGGACTTTGGTGTGATCGTGTGTAGGCAAGTTCGGTCGTTAGAAAGTCCGCCAAAAGTCAGTTGAAAGTCTGTCGAAAGTCTGTCAGACAGGCTGTCGGACTTTTGTAGCTGAAAAGTCCGACCGTGTGTACATGGCATAAGAGGGACATCCCAAACAAAAACAAAAAAAACAAAAAGGAGTGGAGAAAAGTCTAGATAAGAAGGAAAATAGAAAAATAAGGAGTGAAAATAGAGAGTGTAGGAAAAGGAGTACACTCTATCTAATCAGTATATAACTGATTAATAGTATTTTAATAAGGTATCTGACAGATAGTCAATCCAGGGCTTCCACATTTTGTCAAAATAACTTAGTTTGTCAAGCAATATTGCCGAAAGACGTTCATTATTCATAATCCCTGACAATTTATTTTTCATCAGTTCAAGGGGAATTATAGGAGATTTCCAGGATCTGGCTATTACAATCCTAGCAGAAGTGAATATGAAGGCCATAAGTTTCCTCGTATGTCCCGAAGCATCTTCAACTGGGTATCCCAGTAATGCCTGCTGTGGTGATTTAATAAGATTCACCTGAGTCAAGGAGTATATTAAATTATAAATGCGGATCCAAAATAATTTTTGGACATGTCTACCATATGTGGAACATTGTGTCATCCATTCCACATCTCCTGAAACACAGCAGGGAAATTTCCGGGACATATGTGGCCACTCTAATGCCCCGTACACACAGTCGGACTTTGTTTGGACATTCCGACAACAAAATCCTAGGATTTTTTCCAACGGATGTTGGCTCAAACTTGTCTTGCATACACACAGTCACACAAAGTTGTCAGAAAATCCGATCGTTCTGAACGCGGTGACGTAAAACACATTCGTCGGGACTATAAACAGGGCAGTAGTCAATAGCTTTCGTCTCTTAATTTATTCTGAGCATGCATGGCACTTTGTCCGTCGGATTTGTGTACACACGATCGGAATTTCCGACAACGGATTTTGTTGTCGGAAAATTTTATATCCTGCTCTCAAACATTGTGTGTCGGAAAATCCGATGGAAAATGTGTGATGGAACCTACACGCGGTCGGAATTTCCGACAACAAGGTCCTATCACACATTTTCCATCGGAAAATCGAACCGTGTGTATGGGGCATAACTGGTACCATGTACCGCCTCTGTAATACCTTATAGTTAGATTCTATCAGGGAAGTATTAATATAGGATTTAGAGATATATTGTGCCATTTTGAACCATGTTTGTGGTCACAAAAATCAGCAATTCGTATTAAACCTTTATTTGTCCACGAGCTAAAAACCAGGGGATTCAGACCCGGGGTGCATGCAGGATTGCAAATTAAAGGTGCCAATGGAATATGGGGAGAAATACATTTATGTGGTTTACTTAGTCTGCCCCATAAACTTAAAGAAAAGGAGAGTGTATTGCAAGTTTTACATTTTTTAATGTTTCACCCAGAATTACTAAAATCACTGCTCCCGGCCAAACAGATTTTTTTAAAACTGTAACTAAAGGCAAAACTTTTTTTGTGGTTTTGGATAGGGTGGAGATGGATTAGAACACCTGTCAGCTTTTATTGCTGAGCCCCCATTAAGGAGAATTATCCTCTCTATTTGTCCTATTTATCATTATCATTGAAAGTTAAAGTAAAAGAAAATCCCACATTTTGGGCTGTCCCCAGAAAGCTAATAGAGGGGACATTTAGCAATAGGGACACTAGTTCTAGTGACCTAAGGGTCTCCATGGAATTCCTTTAATTTGCACTTCCTCTTTGGCTATGGGACAGGAAGTAAAGGTAAATATCCCTAATGAGACACAGATGGCGAATAAAAAATCTGACAGGGGTTATAACTAGGGATGAGCCCGATGTTCGAGTGGAACGTAAGTTCGACTTGAACATCGGGTGTTTGTCTGTTCGCCGAACAGCGAACATTATGCAATGTTCGCGGCAAATTCGAAAGCCGCGGAAGACCGTTAAAGTCTATGGGACATTAACATGAAAAACCAAAAGTGCTCATTCTAAAGGCTTATATGCAATTTATTGCCATAAAAAGTGTTTGGGGACCCAGGTCCTGCCCCAGGGGACAATCAATGCAAATTTTTTTTTAAAAACGTCCCTTTTTCCGGGAGCAGTGATTTTAATAATGCTTAAAGTGAAACAATAAAAATGAAATATTCCTTTAAATATCATGCCTAGGGAGTGTCTATAGTATGCCTGTAAAGTGGCGCAATTTTCCCGTGTTTAGAACAGTACCACAGCAAAATGACATTACTAAAGGAAAAAAGACATCTAAAACTCTTGGCAATATAGATAAAACTCATTAAGGGCCCCGCCCTCATCTATATAACAGCTGTCACAGAGAAGAAGCATCACTCGGCGGGAGCCTCCAATGGAGGCAGAGCTGTTGCTGCTTTTTGCTGCTTGCGATCACCAGACCAGTTGAATGGGTAATCTCCCGTTCTTTTGATATTACTGTGTATTATTGGTGTTCGCACTGGGCAGCCGCCAGTAGTGCTTCATCTGCTATTTTTCTAAAGTTGTATGGTGGAACATTTCACATGTAAGACAAAAATTATGACTGCATACACTCTTATCTAATATCCCTGACGAAGGTGCTTGAACCAGAAACGCGTCGGGTACTGGAGATCATTATATTACCGGAGAGTAACAACCAATTTCTTTGTTATACATTCCATGTAACTTGTGTTTTTTGTCTTGTTTATCCTCTTTTTGTGTATTTGTACAGCATTCTTTCTATGCTTTTTAACCATCGGTTATTGTATGACCGAATAATTTTATGAATGTTTAATAAAGTACATTTTTCATATTTACCTGTGTTTTTGCTGCCTACAAAGTCCCAACAAAGGGGAAATTTATTTTTTTGCTTAATTTCCATACCAGACCTGAAGGGCCTGATATGGATTTTGGGGGGACCCCCACGCAATTTTTTTTTAAATTTTTGGTTCGGGGTTCACCTTCATATTCATACCAGACCCAAAGGGCCTGGTAATGGACTGTGGGGGGGGGACCCATGCCATTTTTTTCAATGAGTTTTATCTATATTGCCGAGACCCGACGATTCATTACAGTCGAGATCAGTTTTAAATGACTTTTTTCCTTTAGAAATGTCATTTTGCTGTGGTACTGTTCTAAACACGGGAAAACTGCACCACTTTACAGGCATACCATTGACACCCCACAGGCACAATATTTAAAGGGATATTTCATTTTTATTGTTTCACTTTAAGCATTATTAAAATCACTGCTACAGAAAAAACGTCCATTGCATTGATATATGTCCCCTGGGGCAGGATCCGGGTTCCCAAACACTTTTTATGACAATATCTTGCATATAAGCCTTTAAAATGAGCACTTTTGATTTTTCATGTTCGTGTCCCATAGACTTTAACGGTGTTCGCATGTTCGTTCAAATTATTTGCCTGTTCGCATGTTCTGGTGCGAACCGAACCGGGGGGGGGGGGGGGGTTCGGCTCATCCTTAGTTATAACCCTCCCTTGCTCTATCAAAAATGAAAAAAAAATTTGCCTATAGTTCTACTTTAAATGTATTTGGCAAGGTAGACTTCAGCCCTCTATGCCATTTTCTGACAAACCCTTGTCCCTGATTTTTAATATTTGCCTCCCACTGACTTTAATGGGGTCCAGATTTAGCACTCGGACTTTACTCTTGTTTGCTGAACCCTGCTCTAACCAAACCCAGCTGTGTTCAGCCTATCATTAACAGTCTAATGACTGGTAAGCTACAATATTATACATTTTTGTTTTTGGTTATATTTTTCCTAAGAAAACCTGCATTTTTGCTGGCTTTCCCTTTTAAAAAATGGCTCTTGCCAAGTGTGTTATTGATTCAGAACAAGTATGCAGATTGAGGCTGGGTTCACACTGATGCTGGATGCGGCTCACTGCAAGGTTTCAGTGCGTCCCTGTTATCCCTTTCAGCGACGACTCAAGCCCGAATTCTTGCCTGAATTCGGCCCTGAAACTGAGCCAAAGAGGCACAGGACTCCTGTGCAAGCCACTCCGGAGCCGCTACGGAGATGTTTGAACTAGCTCCATAGAGAGCCGGTCACATAGTTGCCAACTGTCCCGGATTTCCCGGGACATTCCCGGGACTTACACTCCATTCCCGAATTTTTGGTGTCCCGGGAAATGTCCCGAGAAATCCCTTTCTCGACTTTCGCCGCCATCGCCGCCCCCCGCCGCCGCTAGAGGTCTGCGGGCAGGGGAGACATTGTCTCCGCCGGCCGCCATCTTGAAGAAGCTCAGGAAGATGGATGGGGGGGCTAGACGGAGCTCCTCCGTCGCCGCCCACCCTCCGCCCCGCTCCGCCTCACCCCGCCTACCCCCGCCCCGCTGCCAGTCTGTTAAGGAAAGGGGCGGGGGTTTTGCCATGCGGTATTTGACAAGACACCGGCGGACACCTCTGAGGTAGGGGAGGGGGGGTGCACCGCACCGCACCGCTGTGGGAATTTGTAAGGGGGGCTCCACTGGGGACACACCTGATGTAAGGGGAGCTCCACTGGGGACACCTGATGTGAGGGGGGGCTCTGCCAGGGACACCTGATGTGAGGGGGGGCTCTGCCAGGGACACCTGATGTGAGGGGGAGCTCCACTGGGGACACCTGATGTGAGGGGGGCTCTGCCAGGGACACCTGATGTGAGGGGGGGCTCCGCCAGGGACACCTGATGTGAGGGGGGCTCCGCCGGGGACACCTGATGTGAGGGGGGCTCCGCTGGGGGCACCTGATGTGAGGGGGGCTCCGCTGGGGGCACCTGATGTGAGGGGGGCTCCGCTGGGGACACCTGATGTGAGGGAGAGCTCCGACGGGGACACCTGATGTGAGGGGGAGCTCCGCCGGGGACACCTGATGTGAGGGGGAGCTCCGCCGGGGACACCTGATGTGAGGGGGGGCTCCGCCTGGGACACCTGATGTGAGGGGGGCTCCGCCTGGGACACCTGATGTGAGGGGGGGCTCCGCTGGGGGCACCTGATGCAAGGACGGACGGCTGGTGGCAGGCGACGTGGCTAGTGACACGCTCAGGGATCCCACTGATTCTGCATTATGGTGAGTTGAATGATTTCATTTTATATTACAATGTAATAATAGAAATAATGCACTTCAATCATCCTGACACCATAACAACCATGGTGCCGGGATGATTGAAGTGCTAACACCAGGTGTTTGGAGTATCTTTATCTGCTGATTGTTAAACTTTCTAGAATACACATATTTCTATTGTTGTGTAGGATCTGGGGCTGCTGTCCCGTCATTTCCCTCTCCCCCTCTCCCCCTCTCCCTCTCCATCCCTCATTCATCTCAGACTCTAACCACACCCTATTGAGCCACGCCCATTTAAGCCACGCCCACTATGACACGTAAACCACGCCGCACTTGTATGTTTTCTCTAAGCCACACCTACAAACAGATGCCCTGCCCCCTAATTATTGTACAGCTCCGCCTACAGCCACAAAAGTGGCACACATTTTTTTTTTTACAATGTTGGCAACTATGCGGTCACAATCTCCTGTCATGCAAATTGGATGTGGGTTCGCACTAGTGTGAACCCAGCCTCAGAGTTCCAATTTAATTCTGCCTTTTTAATCTGCATGCATGCTCTGGTCAGGATTTAAAAAAAAAACAGACATCCAGACAGCTAGCATTGTTGAAAGAAAATTGACAGCCTACACATTTCTTTCAGGGCAGTTTTTTTCTCAGTAAAGCTGGGCAAGAAGCAGTAGTAGAGTGGATAGTACACACTTAAGCTGGCCATACACTATACAATTTTCCTGTTCAACTTTCCTTTAGATTTACCAAAACCATATAATATGAGGTCAAACCTAAACCCTTTCAATTTGTATGCAATCAGACAGGCCCTTGCACTACATAGTTGAAGGTAAATCTAAAGGAAATTGAATCAGAAAATTGTATAGTGTATGGCCAGCCTTAAGATTTCTGTTTACTCCACCCTCAGTTGTTATTTAAAAGGTTAATTAAGGAAGTGAAGGGAGGAATGGGGGAGCTGGGCTAGCACAGATAAAATTTAGACATGTCCAGAAGAGGAGAGCACAATGACATCAAAGGAAGGGGACTTGCTGGAGAACTGACTAGCCAAGGTTTTTAGTAAAGTCAAAGTGAATAAAACATCATTTAAAATTGTTGATTTTTTTTTGTTTTACCTCAAATTTTTTAAAGTTGATGACAGGACCTCTTTAAAAGTCAGTCAGCTAAATCTGAAAAACTTCAAAAGGACAAAAGGAGACCTAAAGTAAAAGGAAGACATTGGTAATTAAAGATAAACTATCATAAAGCATAATACCTGTCTAGGAAGGCTCTCAATGAAACTGACACCATGCTGGGACTCATGATCTTCATATTACGTTTGGGACAGTAACATCACTCTTCTTGCAGATGAATAAGAGGAACTAGCATGTGGCCTAGGAATCAGAATCTGGGAGGTGAAAAGGTGCTTGAACACACATGGCTTTTGCAGTATTGTCACAGGTACAACCATAAAATATTTGCTTGAAGCTCCATAGAATGCCAAGATTACTGTATGCAGCATCTTTTAATGTTGTACAATACACAGTAGGATTAAGATTGTCCGCTGCTAAAATTATGATTGTGTAGATACCTTCAATTTCTAGAATCCATTTGTACATATATTTTCTGTTTCTAAAGGTTCTTTTTCTGGTATTTTCTAGCTTGTTTTAAAATGAGATCCATTTGAAACAGAAATGAACAATGGACTGGTGGTACAAGTACAACCTAATAATACAAACAACATATATATATATATCAGCGTTGCCAACCCACTGAAGTGAAATTTACTGGCAGGATGACAAAATTTACAAACGGCACCACTTTTTTACTGGCAAAAATCATGAAAATTACTGACAGATCCGCATTTTTTACTGACGCTGCAAAAAAGTACCTAAAGTTACTATTTTCAGTGCTAAACAGTGCAAGGATACATATTTGAACTATAAACATATAGCTAGTGCTATTAGCTATGTGTTTAAGCTAAACAAAAGTTAAAAAACATATTTCTCCATTGACATGAAGGTTAGGTTACTATAACCCAGCTAGCACTAGGTTCCCTCCTTACATCAGAGTCTGCAGGGATCCCCCTTACAGTGAAAGGGAACTCTTATGTAAAGGGGAACGCTGCAGATCATGATCTAAGGGGGAACTCTGATGTAAGGGGAGGCTCTGGTGACCAGAGACCACCTTATATCAGAGTCCACTGTGTTCCCTTTACATCAGAGTTCCCAATTACATCAGGGTCCGCAGATTGAGTTCCCCTTTGCACTGTAAGGGGCAATCCTGCAGACTTTGATTTAAAGGGGAATGCCAGGAACTCTGATGTGGTGGGCACTCTGGTGACCAGAGGCCACCTTCCGCAGAGTGAATACACTAAGGTAAGAGGAGTTACTAATTTAGGGGGAAACCTTTTTATCAGTGCCCCTTACATTATTGTATTCACTCCCCCTTATATCAGCAACCCCCCTAGACTGACTTGTCGGTGCTGTCACTGACCTCTCAGGTGCATCGTGCAGGGCTCAGTCAGATGGCTCCAGCTTGGTGGTTCTGGTTTTCCTATGGTCTCCTCTCCACAGTCCACACACGTCTGACTTCTCCCGTGACCCCATGATCCCGGCGGCGCTCCCACTCTTGACTCCTTTCCCGACTCCCCCTCAGAGACTGCAGACATGATGTAGGAAATGGAATAGGTCAGAGGCTGCAGGCAGGAGATGGTCAGAGGCTGCAGGCAGGAGATGGTCAGAGGCTGCAGGCAGGAGATGGTCAGAGGCTGCAGGCAGGAGATGGTCAGAGGCTGCGGGCAGGAGATGGTCAGAGGCTGCGGGCAGGAGATGGTCAGAGGCTGCGGGCAGGAGATGGTCAGAGGCTGCGGGCAGGAGATGGTCAGAGGCTGCGGGCAGGAGATGGTCAGAGGCTGTGGGCACTGGGCAGGAGATGGTCAGAGGCTGCCGGCAGGGGATGGTCAGAGGCTGCGGGCAGGGGATGGTCAGAGGCTGCGGGCACTGGGCAGGAGATGGTCAGAGGCTGCGGGCACAGGAGATGGTCAGAGGCTGCGGGCACAGGAGATGGTCAGAGGCTGTGTGGGCACAGGAGATGGTCAGAGGCTGTGTGGGCACAGGAGATGGTCAGAGGCTGTGTGGGCACAGGAGATGGTCAGAGGCTGTGTGGGCACAGGAGATGGTCAGAGCAGAGGCTGTGTGGGCACAGGAGATGGTCAGAGCAGAGGCTGTGTGGGCACAGGAGATGGTCAGAGCAGAGGCTGTGTGGGCACAGGAGATGGTCAGAGCAGAGGCTGCGGGCACAGGAGATGGTCAGAGGCTGCGGGCACAGGAGATGGTCAGAGGCTGTGTGGGCACAGGAGATGGTCAGAGGCTGTGTGGGCACAGGAGATGGTCAGAGCAGAGGCTGTGTGGGCACAGGAGATGGTCAGAGCAGAGGCTGTGTGGGCACAGGAGATGGTCAGAGCAGAGGCTGTGTGGGCACAGGAGATGGTCAGAGCAGAGGCTGTGTGGGCACAGGAGATGGTCAGAGCAGAGGCTGTGCTGTGGGCACAGGAGATGGTCAGAGGCTGTGTGGGCACAGGAGATGGTCAGAGGCTGTGTGGGCACAGGAGATGGTCAGAGCAGAGGCTGTGTGGGCACAGGAGATGGTCAGAGCAGAGGCTGTGTGGGCACAGGAGATGGTCAGAGCAGAGGCTGCGGGCACAGGAGATGGTCAGAGGCTGTCACTTCTGTCCCTCACTGACGTCCTGCCGTGGCCGGACCCGGTAACATGGCTCCTCCTGCTCCTCCTGCTCCCCCCGCTGAACCGCCGAGAACTGAAGAACGAGCGGCGGCCGGCGGCTTCTGTTTAAAAATGGCGCCAGGCGGCGTCATTACATTACTGCGCATGCGCCGGCCTGCCAAGCTCGTACGATCTCTCCCGAGTCCTGCAGGCTTCGGAACGGCGCATGCGCAGTTGCATGGCCGGCCCGCAGCCATATTTTTTACGGGCACCGGCTGCCCGTAACGGGCATTCACGGGCGCCCCGAAAATGGGGTGCTTTTTACGGGCTGCCCGTAAATTAACGGGCGGTTGGCAACACTGATATATATATATTTACCAATCACTATTCCTTCCTGTGATTCTGCAGAAGCTCTGTTGCTGCTATTGATTCTTTCTTCCTGTCACTTATCTCATACATGAAGACTCTGTTATTTAAAGTAACTGTAAACTAAAATCTCCTAAATGCTTTAACATGTTAATGCAATTTCTCCTAGTTCTAAGTATAAGGGAGGCTTGATAATTGGGAGTAAAGCCGGGTATACATTACGGTTTTATACTACAATAACCAGCTAGGTTGCATGAAAAAAAACTGACAGCTCCGGTCAGGAGCTGCTGTACTAAGCATGTGAGGTTAGTCCAGCGATTTCCCCTACTGGGAGCTGTTGCATTCTGACAGGGGGACGCCACCATAACTATTCGATCGGCGCTCTCTGTGATTGGCTAAGAGCACTGATTGGGCATCGGTCAGCTGCTGGTTTTCCAGCATGCACGTCCAACAGAAGCTAGCCGAATGACCTGCTTCTCATGGACAGACCAACTAACGGGCAGAATGTCGGCCGGTATTTTTTGTACTGGCAAATGTCTCCTGACATTCTGCCTGTGTGTACGGGGGTTACGTGTGTGTGTGTGTGTGTGGTGGTGGGGGGGCAGCAATCGGGAAGCTTAGGAGAGGTAACTTCTAACTGTGGGGGGAGGGGGCAGAGTTCAGGGAAGTATGGGTTGCAGGGACTGTTAGGTAGCAACTATTTCCTCTGGAAAAGCATCAAAACTGGTCCCACCCTTCCACTAAGTTCAAGGTTATATTTGAGCTACCTCTTATTTTATAGTTGCCACAGGTGCAGACTTTTTGGGAATCAGCACACAAGATTATTAGCTAGTTGGCACAGGGACAGCATGGTTGGTTCTCTGGTGGAACAGGTTTCCTAATTTGGATTCTGTATACAGATGGGCTTCTGACAATGACAAATACTTTCAGTGCAATGAAAAAGTGGAAATAATGGAGTAGCTATTGGTGGAGTATGGTTCGGTAGGTCATGAGGGACTCCGCAACTATTTTGTTTGAGGTTCATACCCACCATGCCAGGTTTAGCAAGGTCTCTATTGGATTAATACTATAGTGACTTGTTTTCTCCTCTTTTTCAGGTTTATGTTTTTTTATTTAAATTAGATTGATTAAGGCTGCATTCATACTGATGTGCTGTGATCTGGATGCAGCCAGGGTGTATGCATGTTTTTGTGCATTTTACATTAAATTAACATTTTTAGCCGAGGTCCCATAGACTTCTATTAGGTTGCTCATTTTTCCCATGTTCTCATGCAGAACTTTTGGTGCGCTTAAACCATTAATTATGCAGTGCAAGGGCCAGTCTGATTTGATACACATTGAATTGATTATTTAGGTGTGTCCTCATATTACATCATTTTGGTAAATATAAAGTAGATTGTACATATTTTGTACAATGAGATTTTATATGGTATGACCAGCTTTAGAGTACACAACCTTTGTGGACTAAAGGAGCACAGACATGTACAGGTCTCTAAAATTGGGAACTATAGTATATAACTATAACTATAGTATATAACTATAGTATATAAAGTCTTAAACTATATATGTAGTGATTCCCCCTGGTGGTTAAGAAAACGTCCAGGTGGGCTGACATGACACCAGTGTGGGTCCATGGCCACAATGTAAGACTGAATAGACGTTGGGCAACAGTTACTTTTTACCTCTTTGTTTATTTGCACCATACTCACAGGAAGAAAAGGGTTAAGGCTCCAGATACCTCCAGCAACTTGTGTTCCAGACTCTCATCTCACTCTTGCTATTAGAGTGTATAACAAGAACATGGACCACGGTGTATAGCAAAAATCAAGACCATCAAGAAAACACCAGAGGTACTGTATTCAGAGCTCCACAGCCAGGCATGGAGTATCTTTTTTTGTCCTATTTCCAAGGGAGTACCATGATCCTCTGAGGGCAGATTCCACCCCCCTCCAAGCAAGACTTCTTCCCAGGCTCTCTACCTTGGGTGCTGTATCCTCCTTGGTCAGGCAGTGTAGCTTGAGGATTCTGTGCTAGGCCCAAACTTGATTCTGGCCTAACAAGCACAAATTACCACTCACACCTCCCCAGGCTGCAGCTTTTGAAAGAAACAGAACTCATCAGGCAGCCTTTATATCTTCCCCCAGCATGCACCACTGGCAATAGACCTCCTAGTGGTTGGCTAAGGGGGACATAAATATACCCCAGAAATACTGTAGCCATCCGTCTTTTGTCTTTTGCCATATGTGTCAGCAGCCAGCAACAGCAGCAATGCTGAATGTAGGGGAAAGCCAAGTGAGATGCTACAAATTAACTTGAGAAGATTACCACCCTGCAGAATTAAATCTACTAGTCATCTCTCCTTATAGCAGGGTGGATACATACAGTACATACTAGATTTACATCAAAGCAGAATATTACTGTGACGGGAGGGCCCGTGGAACAGGGTGAGTGAAAAAATATATCTTGGACTACTTAACCACTTGACCGCTGGGCACTTAAACCCCCTTCCTAACCAGACCAATTTTCAGCTTTCGGTGCTCTCACACTTTGAATGACAATTACTCAGTCATACAATACTGTACCCATATGAAATTTTTGTCCTTTTTTTCACACAAATAGAGCTTTCTTTTGGTGGTATTTAATCACCGTTGGGTTTTTTATTTTTTGCGCTATAAAAGAAACAAGACTGAAAATTTGGTAAAAAAATGAATTTTTCTTTGTTTCTGTTATAAAATTTAGCAAATTAGTAATTTTTCTTCGTAAATTTTGGCCAAAATTTATACTGCTACATATCTTTGGTAAAAATAAGTACAACTTGGTGTATATTATTTGGTCTTTCTGAATGTTAGAGAGTCCAAATGCTATGGTGCCAATATCTGAAAATTGATCACACCTGAAGTACTGACGGCCTATCTAATTTCTCGAGACCCTAACATGCCAGAAAAGTACAAATACCCCCCAAATGACCCCTATTTGGAAAGAAGACATTCCAAGGTATTTAGAAAGATGCATGGTGGGTTTTTTTGAAATTTTCATCTTTCCCACAATTCTTTGCAAAATCAAGATTTTTTTTTTTCACAAAATTGTCATATTAGAAGGTTATTTCTCACACACAGCATATGCATACAACAAATTACCCCCCAAAACACATTCTGCTATTACTCCCGAGTATGGTGATACCACATGTGTGAGACTTTTACACAGCGTGGCCACATACAGAGGCCCAACATGCACGGAGCACCCAGGCCAATTCTTATATTTCTCTCCTACATGTAAAAATAATAATTTATTTGCTAGAAAATTACATAGAACCCCAAAACATTATATATATATATTTTTTTTAGCAAAGACCCTAGAGAATACAATGGCGGTTGTTGCAACTTTTTATCTTTGCGCAGCAATTTTTCGAACGCGTTTTTTTGGGAAAAAAAACAGTTTTGTGCTTTAAAAAAAAATAAAACAGTAAAGTTAGCCCAATGTTTTTGCATAATGTGAAAGATGAAGTTACGCCAAGTAAATAGATACCTAACATATCACCCTTCAAAATTGCACACTCTCGTGGAATGGTGCCAAACGTCGCTACTTAAAAATCTCCATAGGTGACGCTTTAAAATTTTTTACTGGTTACATGTTTTGAGTTACAGAGGAGGTCTAGGGCCAAAATTATTGCTCTCGCTCCAACGTTCACAGTGATACCTCACATGTGTGGTTTGAACAACGTTTTCATATGTGGGCGGGACTTACATATGTGTTCACTTCTGCATGCGAGCACACGGACATGGGCGCTTTAAACTTTTTTTTTTTTTTTTATTGTTTATTTTACTTTATTTATTTTAGTTTGACACTTTTTCCCCCCCAAAAAATTTTTGATCACTTTTATTTCTATTACAAGGAATGTAAATATCCTTGTAATAGGAATATGGCATGACAGGTCCTCTTTATAGTGAGATATGGGGTCAATAAGACCCCACACCTCACCTCTAGGCTGGGAAGCCTGAAATAAAAAAAAAAAAAAAACGATCTGGGTGGCGGGAAGGGGGGGCGTCCCCTCTCGCCTCCCATAAGAACGATCAAGCAGTGGAACAGCCGCTATGATCATTCTTATGGTGTAGGAAATCGCCGGCTGAAAAAGCTGATATCTGAATGATGCCTGTAGCTGCACCCATCATTCAGATATCCCCGCTCAAAGTCAAGGACGTCATATGACTGTGGGCGGGAACTGGTTAAAAATTGCGGGGTATTGCAGAGTATTGCGGAGTAGTGCAGGGTATATTGCTGGGTATATTGCAGAGTATTGCTGGGCATATTGCAGAGTATTGTGGGGTATATTGCAGAGTAGTGCCGTGTATATTGCAGAGTAGTGCTGTGTATAATGCAGAGTATTGCGGGGTATTATGCAAAGTATTGCGGGGTATTATGCAGAGTATTGCGGGGTATTATGCAGAGTATTTCAGGGTATTATGCAGAGTATTGCGGGGTATTATGCAGAGTATTGCAGGGTATTATGCAGAGTATTGCGGGGTATTATGCAGAGTATTGCGGGGTATAATGCAGAGTATTGCGGGGTATTATGCAGAGTATTGCAGGGTATTATGCAGAGTATTGCGGGGTATAATGCAGAGTATTGCGGGGTATTATGCAGAGTATTGCGGGGTATTATGCAGAGTATTGCGGGGTATTATGCAGAGTATTGCAGGGTATTATGCAGAGTATTGCGAGGTATATTGCAGGGATGGCTGAGCATGGAGGGATGGATGGATGTGACTGCAATTGTCACTGAGCACCGCTGTGGGCACTACACATGCAGCCCACAGCGGTGCTGCCATCCGATCCCTCCCCCTCTCCCCTCGCACTGTACCGATCGGTACAGAGAGGCGAGGGAGGAACCGGCGTCATGACATGACGCCGGTCTGTTGACATGTGATCGCTCCGTCATTTGACAGAGCGATCACATGGTAAACGGCCGCGATCAGCGGCCGTTTACCATGATCCATGATGCGCTGGGTCCTCTGGACCCGGCGGTCACGGAAGTTCTCAGGTGCGCGCCCCAGGGGGCGCGCCAGAGCAGTATTCTGGGAGGACGTCCCACGGACGTCCACCCAGAACTAGCCGACCGCGCTGCAGCCGTCTTTCGGCTATGGCCCGGTCGGCAAGTGGTTAAAATGGGACTATAGTAATATTTGTCCACAATATCTCCCAGGATGTATGTAGAGACTATTCTTGGTTTGATTGATTCTGAACTCAACCTGTTAATTGAGTGAGCTGATCACATTGTCCTCTATACAATGTAGGAGACTGGCCGACACCTATTGGAGATTCTGCTATTGTGAGAAAATGTCCTGTGGTTGTACTTATGATAATTAACTCTGTTACTGTGTGAAGCACGGTGCCCACAAGTCTGTGTCCTACAGGTCATGTCTCTGAGTCATCTGGTCTGGGTAAATGATTTAGTAAACTAGCTCATGTTAATTAGGTTAATTAGGTTACGTTTGTTATGTTAGAGTAATATGAGCAGGAGGGGGGAACCTCATCTTCTCCTGTATATAAGACTGTAATCTGGTTCTAATAAAAGTTAGTCCATGTTAGCATCTAAGCAAGTGTTGCCT
Source organism: Aquarana catesbeiana (assembly GCF_042186555.1). Classification (NCBI taxonomy): domain Eukaryota; kingdom Metazoa; phylum Chordata; class Amphibia; order Anura; family Ranidae; genus Aquarana; species Aquarana catesbeiana. Next base: position 480,380,012 of record NC_133326.1, on the reverse strand, counting down.
TGTTTTATGCTTGAGAGCGGTTGGAATATCTGATATCTGTATCCAGACTACAAGGAAGTGGTATACTGACGGAAACACTCAAGCGGAGTGTGGGACGTTCCATGACATTGGTGGCAAGCAGCAGGACGCTTCCTTCAGTCTGGGACATCCAAACTTCCACCTGGATCCAAGGTCCGGATAGCAGGAGAGGAGAGGAGAGGTACAGATACCAGCCGCCATGGAGGAGGAATTCAGAAGGAGGTTGCGAGAGATGCAGATACAGCACAGAGGACCAGTATCAGAGCAGGTCCTGCTGGGATGGTGTGATTCTATTCGCTGCAAACTCTGGAAAGAAGCGCTAGCCCGTAAGCAGGGACACCAGGGAAAAGTTCTCCCCTCCATCCAGGAAAGGTACTGGTCGCAGTATGGATTACGGGTGCAGTTTTTGGGAAAAAAACCGCACAAGGAGCAGACAGCTGAATTAAGCAGGCTGGTCTGGGCAGAGATGAAGCTGGATGAGAGCTACAGAGCCCTCCGGTGGCATGTATCCCAAGCATGTCCCTGGATAGCGGATGACAGCCCAACGGAAGGCTTAAGCTACGGTGGCTTGGGACTGTTGTATGTGAAGCTGACAGGGGACCCTAACTTTGGGAGTGATTTGGAGTGGCGGGTGGATGAAATCATGGATTTCAGAGAAGGACTACTGAACATTTCAGAAGTGCACTGGGCACAGGAAGATTTGGAGCTTCTGGCCGTTCAGGAATGGGAGCTGGAGATTGCCTACAAACGGCTGCTAGACGTTGCTCAGTGCCAGGGCTGGGCTCCCTTTGCCTGGGACTATCAGGAATTACCAGTTGACAACTCTGAAATCCTGGCTGAAGAGTCGGCAATGTGGCAGAGTAATAGTGTGCTTTGCCAACCTGCCCCAGCAGCTATGGAGGCGGAGGTCTTATGGCGGATGCAGCAAGTGCTGACTGACCTTGATGATCCTGTTTCTGCATGGGATGATCTTGGATGGATGCCTGTCCAGCAGCATGCCAGAGAATCGGAAGTGGAAAATCTGGAGATTGCCATCCCCAAAGCTGAAGTGCTGACAACAGGGCAGAGCTCTGCTAACCTCTGCCCAGCACTGATAGCATCTTCTTGGTTCTATGGACAGGAGATGGTGAACCTCTATCCCCAGACACCAGTTATAGAGGTAAGGGATTTAATAGACTTTTCTGCTGAGGAAGAACAACCTGATGAGCCTCCAGCAGAAGAGCTGGTATTGGGGCCAAGCTTCACTGTGCTCTGTCCAGCACCAACAGTAGGATCTGTGGAGTTACAAGGAACTTCCCCAGTTGAAGCACCGGCAACAACTACAGAGTTCCAGGGAGGCGGTGCAGTCGGCCTCCCTTCCCAACAGTTAGCGGGAGCAGATGGAGTGGGGTTTCCAGCAGAAGGGCTGGCAACAGGGCCGAGTACTGCTGGACTCTGCCCTCAACTAACAGAGGATGGATTTCCTGTGAAGGTGGATGGGACTTCAGTCTCCACCTGTATACCCCAGGGATGCTGGGCAGTCGGCCCAGATCCCCAACAGCATGACGGAGTGAGCTCAGTCACCCTGTCTTCTCTCCAGCGGCAGAAAGGACGCCAGGGAGAAGGGCCAGTCCAGGCCTCTCCCCAGCGGCAGATATGTTCTCTGAGAGAGACAGAGGTTGACTGGGTGAGTAATGCTTTGTTTGGAACAATTTGTTTGGGGTACTGTGTGGGTACAGGCATTAGAGGACTGGAACTACTGACTAACTTCGGAGTCAACCTGTCTGGGGTCTCCTCCTGTGTTAGTCCCCTGCCGAAAGGGGAGGGATGTGACGGGAGGGCCCGTGGAACTCAGAATCTCTTGTTAAGTAGGGGATGCCCTTGTTTCAGCTCCCCATACACCTCTTATGTCTAAGTCACCCTGTGCTATACTGGAACAGGGTGAGTGAGAAAATATATCTTGGACTACTTAAAATGGGACAGTAATATTTGTCCACAATATCTCCCAGGATGTATGTAGAGACTATTTTTGGTTTGATTGATTCTGAACTCAACCTGTTAATTGAGTGAGCTGATCACATTGTCCTCTATACAATGTAGGAGACTGGCCGACACCTATTGGAGATTCTGCTATTGTGAGAAAATGTCCTGTGGTTGTACTTATGACTCTGTTACTGTGTGAAGCACGGTGCCCACAAGTCTGTGTCCTACAGGTCATGTCTCTGAGGCATCTGGTCTGGGTAAATGATTTAGTAAACTAGCTCATGTTAATTAGGTTAATTAGGTTACGTTTGTATTTCTAGAGTAATATGAGCAGGAGGGGGGAACCTCATCTTCTCCTGTATATAAGACTGTATTCTGGTTCTAATAAAAGTTAGTCCATGTTAGCATCTCAGCAAGTGTAGCCTTGTTTTATGCTTGGGAGCGGTTGGAATATCTGATATCTGTATCCAGACTACAAGGAAGTGGTATACTGACGGAAACACTCAAGCGGAGTGTGGGACGTTCCGTGACTATTACATATAAAAGTAAAATACAGTAAAACCTTGGATTGCGAGCATAATTCAGAAACATGTTTGTAATCCAAAGCACTTGTATATCAAAGCAAATTTCCCCATAAGAAATAATGGAAACTCAGGTGATTCGTTCCACAACCATTTATTCATAGGTCTTTCAGTTTATAGTCCATATAAAAAGATTATAGCAATGTGACCAGGTTGTGTTACCATACAATGTCCATCCACAAATAGAAGCCTCCACAAGGGGATTAGAAGCAAAATCCAGCAGGAGCTAGAGAGTATAAAAGAGAAGAGAGGCACCTCTAAGTGTAGCAATATGGTTACATTTAATGAAGGTACAACATTTAGCAATTCACATGGTTGATGATTAAAACCGCCACATCTAACTATGCAGGCATCCGGGGTAAAGATGTCCACATAGACCATCCTCCACACCGCCGGCTCTCACCGCTGTCAGTCTGCAATCGTGACCGGGAAGACTACCCTGCAGTAGAGCGATCTGAAAGTGAGGCTTGCACCGCTCATGGAGAGTAGCGTGGAATGGACGACGTCCATGGCAGCGTGGAGGATGGTCTATATGGACAGCTTTATCCCGGATGCCTGCATACTTAGATGTGCCTGTTTTAATAATCAACCATGTGAGTTGCTAAATGTTGTACCTTCATTAAATGTAACCATATTGCTACACTTAGAGGTGCTTCTCTTCTCTTTTATACCCAGTTGGGACCTGACACTACTTGTATATCAAGACATCGCTTAAATATAAAGACAAAATTTATTTAAAAATGTTGCTTGTCTTGCAAAACACTCTCAAACTAAGTTACTCTCAAACCAAGGTTTTACTGTATAGTACATTTGACTATATTACACTTGACTCTTGCAATATCTTTTGCAGCTAAAATAGGACCTTTAGTACATTTTGCAATATGTTGAAAAACTTTAATCTATTTTATAACTGTGTTTGAAATTGATATGTAGTAATGTGTAGAGAGTATTTAATAAAATGCATTTAATATGTTCTGTTTCATCTAGCATCTCCAACTCTATACATAAACTGCAAGTAGTTAGTATTTCCAAAATCTTTTTTTGTGGTGGAAGTTCTATTAACATGCACTCAGGACACAGGTCATGCATCACGCTTATTATTCATATAAGTCTAGACAACTCCTTGCATGAGTCTTCTGTTAAAAAGGTAAAGCCACTGCGAGTGACACACTCTTCTTCACTTGAAGCCAGACTTGCGGAACTAAGCATAACCTTGTGCTTTCAGAGATATAGTGATTGATTGACACTGGTTTACTATATTAGACAGATAGTGAAATATATTCCCCTGAGTTCTCTCTAGTTGGGAACGGCATACACCTGTCACACCTCTCCTTCTTTCTTCTTAGCATAACATTTTACATAGCAATGAAGTTTACATAGCAAAAAAGTTTAAAACTAGTCTAAAAAGAGGAATTCCCATAGGAATCCATTGTGAATATAACTGGGATTTGCATAACACGATATTCCAAAAACTTCTGACTAAAAGACAGAATACCAAATGAAAAGCATGTACATATTTTAGAAAGCGGTATAAATTTATGAGCAAGTGTGTGTGTCCATAGATGGTTGTAAAAAAAAAATGATATCCAGCCAGCTCTGGCTAAAAGCCATTTGAAACAAGTTAAAGTGGTATACAATCATAAAAACCAAAATTGTAATGCATTGCAGCTTACCAATCATTAGATGTCTTTTTTTTACGGTTTTTATTTCCCTCTGTTTTCACCTGGTGATCTGGCCAGTAACACACCTCCTGTATTAGAAAGACACCACTTTGGATAAATGAGCACAGCGGGCACGTTTGAATAGCAGCATTGCCAGTCTGGAAAGAGTGTGAGAGATGTTCTAAAAGATTTAAATACACTTACAAATTGAAGCCAAACTCTAGCTAACACTGCAGCTACATAAACAGTTACAGCAACAGTTTTTTTTTTCTTTTGGGATAAAGGTTTTATAAGAATAAAACTAAAAGTTGATCATTGAGCACCCCTGTCAGTGGTAAATGGTTTGTCTCAATACTCAGCCTAAAAGCCTAAAAAAGAAAACAAATGCAACCATCACATCTAATGCCGCGTACACACGGTCGGACTTTCCGGCATACTTAGTCCGGCGGACCAGAGTGTGCCGGACAATCCGCCCGTGTGTAGGCGCCGGCGGACTTTTCCGGCGGACTTTTTCCCAAAAGCCCGCCGGACCTAGATTTGAAGAAAGTTTTAAATCTTTCCGCCGGACTCAGTTTCAGGCGGAAAGTCCGCTCGTGTGTGTGCTGGTCCGACGGAAAGCCCGCTCGTGTGTATGCTGGTCCGACACATTTTCCTATTGCGGCGAGCGCGGGGCATACCAGGCCCTTAGGTCTGGTATGGATTATAAAGGGAACCCCCTACGCCGAAAAAACGGCGTGGGGTCCCCCCTAAAAACCATACCAGACCCCGATCCGAGCACGCAGCCTGGCCGGTCAGGAAAGGGGGTGGGGACGAGCGAGCGCCCCCCCCCCCCCCTGAACCGTACCAGGCCGCATGCCCTCAACATGGGGGGTGGGTGCTTTGGGGGAGGGGGGCGCCCTGCGGGGCCCCCCACCCCAAAGCACCTTGTCCCCATGTTGATGAGGACAAGGGCCTCTTCCCGACAACCCTGGCCGTTGGTTGTCGGGGTCTGCGGGCGGGGGCTTATCGGAATCTGGGAGCCCCTTTAATAAGGGGGCCCCCAGATCCCGGCCCCCCACCCTATGTGAATGAGTATGGGGTACATGGTACCCCTACCCATTCACCTAGGGAAAAAGTGTAAGTAATAAAACACACTACACAGGTTTTTAAAATAGTTTATTAAACAGCTCCGGGGGGGATCTTCCTCCGGCTTCGGGGGTCCCTCCGCTTCATCTTCTCCTGGCGTCCGGTTGGTTCTTCTCCCGGTGTTCCAGTTCTTCGGCCGGCTCCTCTGCTGTCTTCAGGTAGCTCTCTTGCCAGCAGAGGTCCGGACTCCTGGGCTTCTGGGCTTCTGGGCTTCTTCTCTTCTCTTCTCTTCTCCAGATGTTGACACGACGCCCTCTCCGGCTGGACTGCTCTCCGATGGCTGCGTTGTGACTTATATAGGCGGAGACCCCGCCCCCTTTTGATGTCACAGTCCCTGGGCATGCTGGGACTGTGACGTTTTAGGGGGCGTGGTCACTGGGTGATGTTGACCACGCCCCCTAAAACGTCACAGTCCCAGCATGCCCAGGGACTGTGACATCAAAAGGGGGCGGGGTCTCCGCTATATATAAGTCACAACGCAGCCCTCGGAGAGCAGTCCAGCCGGAGAGAGCGTCGTGTCAACATCTGGAGAAGAGAAGAGAAGAGAAGAGAAGAGAAGAGAAGAGAAGAGAAGAGAAGAGAAGAGAAGAGAAGAGAAGAGAAGAGAAGAGAAGAAGCCCAGAAGCCCAGAAGCCCAGGAGTCCGGACCTCTGCTGGCAAGAGAGCTACCTGAAGACAGCAGAGGAGCCGGCCGAAGAACTGGAACACTGGGAGAAGAACCAACCGGACGCCGGGAGAAGATGAAGCGGAGGGACCCCCGAAGCCGGAGGAAGATCCCCCCCGGAGCTGTTTAATAAACTATTTTAAAAACCTGTGTAGTGTGTTTTATTACTTACACTTTTTCCCTAGGTGAATGGGTAGGGGTACCATGTACCCCATACTCATTCACATAGGGTGGGGGGCCGGGATCTGGGGGCCCCCTTATTAAAGGGGCTCCCAGATTCCGATAAGCCCCCGCCCGCAGACCCCGACAACCAACGGCCAGGGTTGTCGGGAAGAGGCCCTTGTCCTCATCAACATGGGGACAAGGTGCTTTGGGGTGGGGGGCCCCGCAGGGCGACCCCCTCCCCCAAAGCACCCACCAGCCATGTTGAGGGCATGCGGCCTGGTACGGTTCAGGAGGGGGGGGGGCGCTCGCTCGTCCCCACCCCCTTTCCTGACCGGCCAGGCTGCGTGCTCGGATCGGGGTCTGGTATGGATTTTAGGGGGGACCCCACGCCGTTTTTTCGGCGTAGGGGGTTCCCTTTATAATCCATACCAGACCTAAGGGCCTGGTATGCCCCGCGACGGGGCTCGCAAGGTGTCAATCTCGCCGATAAAAGCGGCAAGATTGACTTCCTTTTCTAGTCCCGTCACACCTGAGTCACGTTCAAAATGAACGGACTTGTCCGTGTGTGGGCAAGTCCGTTCATTCTGAAAGTCCGCCGTAACTCCGGCGAAAGTCCGTCGGAAAGACGGGCGGAATTAGCCCGCCAGAAAGTCCGGTCGTGTGTGGGCAAGTCCGTCCGTTTTAAAGTCCGGCGCACCTGGCGGACAAAGTCCGTCGGAAAGTGTGCCGGACCAAGTAGGATAGAAAGTCCGACCGTGTGTACGCGGCATTAGAATTGGTAAGCTGATGTAATTGCACTTTTGGAATTAAAGGACGTTGCATTTGGAAGACTTGGTAAGCTGGAATATAATGAATGTTTGTTTTTGAGTTTAACACCGCTTTAAGAAAGCCATAGACAAATTGAAATGTGTCTGGTTCCGATGGGAATGGCAACATTTTGATCATTGTGTTGCCACCCCTGTTCAACAAAAATCAATCTAACGGACAAGTTGGAAAACCTTTGTTGATGAGTGGCTGAAGCTGCTGATCAATGCATTCTGACAGTGGTGGGTGTAGCTGTCAGAATATAATGCCCTGGTGGGAGGTATTTTTCCATCCATCCACCTTGTTTGTGTAAATGGAGAATTCTGTTAATTTTTATTTTTTGTTCAGCCCACTGGCTTAATGAAAGAAAAATATTTGCCTATGGCCAAGTTTAGAATCTATGCAGATGTCATAACACCATTACACTGGGCCAGTGACTAGGACAGTACTGCTGTTTCTTGATCCTGGTACAGCCTCTTCTCGATCGTGCTTTAGCCAAATGACGGCTACAGTGCGGTCACACATTTCCGAAAGGGGGCCTATTGATGTCCTCCCAGAACGCTGCCCCCATGCGCCCCTGGAGTGTGCATCAGGCATACTCTGTAATAGTTGTGTCCTTCAGACACAGCTGATCACAGATCGAGTTAAAGGGCCAATCACAGCGGCCCTTTACCATGTGATCAGCTTTGTCCAATCACAGCTGATCACATGTAAACAAATGCAGCTTACTGGCATTTCCTTTCCCCAGGGCTGTCATTGTCTGAGGAAAGGAAAGCCGATAACTGGCTATGCTATGACAGGGCACATTCACACTGATAATCAAGGCACTGATCATCAGTGCCCTGGTGATCAGGGCAGCCTCATCAGTGCCAATCAGTGTCCATCAGTGCAGCATATCAGTGTTCGTCAATGCTGCATATCAGTGCCCATCAGTGCCGTCTATTAGTGCCCATCAGTGCTGCCTTATCAGTGCAGCCTCATCAGTGCCCATCTCAGTGCCCATCAGTGCAGCCTCATCAGTGCCCACCTCACTGGCCATCAGTGCCCTTCAGTGCAGGCTATTGGTGAAGCCTATCAGTGCCCATCAGTGAAGCCTCATCACCGTACATCAGTGAAGAAGAAAAATTACTTATTTGCAAAATGTTACAACAGAAACAAAGAAAAGGGTTTTTTTTCTTCAAATTTTAGTTTTTTTTCATTTGTTTAGCAAGAAATAAAAAAAAATAACCCAATAGTGATTAAATACCACCAAAAGAAAGCTCTATCTGTCTCAGAAAAATTATAAAAATTGCATATATGTACAGTGTTGCATGACTGTGCAATTGTCATTCAAAGTGCAACAGCACTGAAAACTGAAAATTGGCCTGGTCAGAAACGGGGTGAAAGTGCCCAGTAGGCAAGTGGTTAAGGTACACATGCAATCATTGTGTTTTGTTTTTTTTATTGGTATTAGTATTAGTATTGTTATTATTATTAAAGCTGAGGTTTAGCTTAAAAATCCCTACTGTTTTAAGTACGTCACTTACATGTAATGAAGTATGTCCCACATTGGGAAGGGATTTTAATCCTGGAGAAATCTTCACCGCAGGGATGCCTGTCCTCTTCCTGTTTCGAAACTTTTGGTGCTGCAAAAGTTAGCAACGGTCTTGAGGGAGAACAGCAGTAAGGTTGGTCCTACAGAGGCCTACCCCCTCCTTCCTACTTCATTGAGAACCATTCTTTCATTAAATACACTGCTTGCAACGATCTGTGATTGGGAGTGGGAATTCTGCAACTGATCAGACTCTCCCCCATTCACAGATCGTGTTAGATTAAAAGATGTAATGAAGGGAAATGCCCTGTTTTCAATAGGTGAATTACGTGAGAGATATGGGGAATCACCATGGGATATGTGGAGATATAGGCAACTCCAACATTTTGTAGACACTTTCCCAAAACCCCTTAGCTCCATTAAGGAGCTTACCCCATGGGGAAGCTTATTGGATCAAGGGGGAATAAGGGGCCATGGAATATCTAACATATATGGGATTCTGATCTCCTCCCCAGGCTTGGAGCCATTATGCCTTTTAGAGAGTTTGTAATTGGAATTGGATCAAACTACATCAGAGCAAATGAAACACAAAATCATAGATTTTGTACATTCAACATCAATAGATACGAGAATAAAAGAAATGAACTATAAACCGTTAACGAAATGGTATTATGTTCCAACAAAACTTCACAAGATTAATCCAGAAATATCACCGTTATGTTGGAAGGAGTGTGGATTGGAGGGCACACATGCTCACATATGGTGGCAGTGTACCTAGATCCAACCTTTCTGGAGAGAGATATTGAAAATTATTAAAAAGATCACTGGGGTTGAGGTTGTGCAAGATCCTTGGCAATGTCTGTTCCATGCTACAGGGGAGCCGAGGAAGAAATATAGAGCAGCAGTAGTATCACATCTATTAAATGCAGCGAAAGCTCTAATACCAAGACAACGGAAAATAAAAAAAGCTCTGCTAATAAAGGATTGGTCTAGAGAAGTGGATAAAATTAGATTGATGGAAGAATTGATATCTTTACAAAATTACTTTATACAAAGATTCTCTAGAACTTAGAAAGGATGGTTAAATTTTAAACAAATGGAAGTATACTGGAACTATGTGGGAGAGTGAGGTATTATTATTGGGAGTGGATGGGTGGATGGGGGGGAGTTTTTCCTCCCCCTTTTTTTTACCCCCTCCCCCTTCCCCCCTCTCTTTTTCCTTTCTGTCCCTCCCTCTCCTCCTCTCTCTCCCCCCCTTTTCCCTCCCTCCCCCTTCTCCCTCTCTTCACTCTTCCCCTCCCCCTCCCTTTCCCTCCCCTCCCCCCCTTTTTTGGGGGGATTGAGGTATTAGGGTATGAGGGAAATATAATTTAGTAAAATATATAAACATTTTAGATGTATATAGTCACAAATCAAACAATACACTTTGGGTTATTTTATTAAAGGATTAGGCTAAGTTAAGATCTGAAGTATTTGGGTAAGAGAGATAAATGGTAATAGGGTGGAGTGGGTGAGTAGGCGCAATGCAAAACCCCCCATTGATTCACCCCTTATTAAATGATTAATTCAAAAATGTATTATACGAGCTAATAATATAGCTGATAAAATTTATTATACTGAGATAATAAGACTGGGAATTTATGGGTCAGTTTTTTCAGTTTCCCACCCTCCCCATTTTTTCCCTCTTTTTCTTTTTTCTTCTTCTTTCACCCCTTTCTTCCCCTCTTCCCTTCTCCCAGTCCCCCCCCCCTTCCCCTTCTTTTCCCTTCTCCTCTCCTCCCTCCCCCCCACCTTCCCCTCCCCCTCCCTTTTTGCCTCTTTCTCACATTCCGTTCCTCTCTGTAGTAATGGTATAGACTGTTAAAGTTGGACGTGGGGAGTGGGAAAATCCAGAGTAGAAGTATAGAAACCTAACTTGGATAACATTCTTTCCTAACAGGCTCCATGGCAGCATATGTGTGGGTTAGCTCCACCTTCATAACTAACCTATAGGACACTTCTCCCATAAATCTTTGCTCTGGACTACCAGCCATGTTCCTTTTTTTGTCCTCCTCCGTAGGACCATGTAGTTGGTTCTCCTACCTGAAGACAACCTCCCTACGATCTGGATCAGCCGAGTGACATAAGTGTCACGTCCCTCTGATAAGCCTTGTCTGTTAAGCAGGCTATGGAGTGTATAAGCAGTGTAGCGCTGAAGAAATGGAAGCATATATCTTCAGCCTAATCGATCTTAGGTGGTGGTAAGATTGACGTCGCCTTCATGGTAGCAGTGTTTGTATATAGATATTTGTCTTACCTCTTGTGCCTGTGTCTTTTTTTCTTCCTGCTGTTTGCCCTGTGCATGGCGACTGGTTCGTCTGCATTCCAGCCGCCGCTCTCTCTCTCTCTTCCAGGTACCATCGTTTGCTCTGCACATGCGTGGTCCCAGAAACGAAAGTGAGGCCTGGTTTGCGCAAGCTTCTTGGGCCTCACATCATGCGGCGCCACTTTTAAATTCGGGAGAAGCCTGCAGAGCCTCGGGAATGATCGTAGGGCTTGTGCGGCGACTTCCCTGGGCATCTGTTATGGCTTTCCCAGGTATGTACTAGTGTTTGGGGGTTTGTCTATTACCTTACTGGTATCTAACCTTAGCTTTCCACCCTGCAGTGTCTGCCTAGTAGAAATGGAACCTTCACTGCCTCCTGGTGGCCAGCCCCCTCGCAGTAGGTATGGATGTGGGTGTCAGGAAAGGCCTGCTGGGGACAGTGGCGCACGGCCATTGGCGCCAGAATCGCTACTTAAACCCTGTCATGACAGGGGAATCTTGCTGCCAGATTTACAGCATTCCCTGTGAGTTTCCTGTGTTCCTGATCCATTCCTGTGACTACCTGCTCGCCTTGTGACTATCCTTGCCTTCCACCTGCCCCTGACCCTGACCCCGGCCTATCAACGACCTCGCTCCTGCCTGATCCTTTGGCTTATCCGTACCAGTTTGTTGCCGACCCGGCTTGCCTAGTGACCTTCCTTCAAGCCTTCTGCATCTGTTCCAGTTCTGCTCTCCAGTGTATGACCCGGCCTGTCTGACCCTCCTGTGTCTCTATACTTGGGACCATCCACCTGAATCCTGTGAGTGCCTGCTCTCCTGCTTCAGCTTCCAGTCTGCTGTATTCCACCTGCTGTTTCTGCTGTCCCAGGTTCGTCCGGAGCATTAGATCTGCATACCAGCTGTTGATCCTGCCAGGCACTCGTGCTGTTCTGCACTCATGTGCCTCCTGTCAGCTCTATCAGGGGCCGCGAGTCAGGATCATAAGGGAGGCCTCCCTCTGCATATCAGGCTCAATAACCAGGTACGTGACAGTATCTGGCAGCCATGTCTGAGCCCGAGCGGGGAGCCTCACCTATGGACGAACTGTGCTTACACCTTGCTGGCCTGACTCAGACTGTAAAGACTCTCCAGGAAAGCTATAATAGTCTGGAAGAGCATGTACAGTCACTCTCACCTCCGGCTGCTCCTCAAGGGACTTCTCAAGCCTCAGCCAGCTCCTCTTCCTCACCTACAGTGGTGATGTTACACCCGGAGCCTCGTGTAACCACACCTGAGAGATTCTCTGGAGACCGTCGCAAGTTCAGGGCCTTCCATAACTCCTGTGAGCTTTTCTTCACTCTTCAGCCTCGCACCTTCTCTTTGGAGACCACCAAAGTAGGCTTTGTGATTTCCCTGCTGCAGGACGAACCCCAATACTGGGCACATCGTCTCCTAGAACAGAAGGACGTGATCCTGACTAACCTGACCACATTTCTGGATGCCATGGCACAGCTGTACGAGGATCCATAATTATCGGCAACTGCAGAAGCAGCACTCCACTCCCTACAGCAGGGCCGCAGAGCTGTAGAGGACTACTTTGCCGAATTCAGGTGTTGGGCCGCTGACACCAACTGGAACGATGCGGCCCTCCGCTATCAGTTTCGTATGGGACTGTCAGATCCTCTTAAGGATGAACTGGCTAGGGTAGGGGTACCACAGACCCTGGACGGCCTCATCACCTTGTCCATACAAATTGACCGACGTCTGCAAGAACACAGGTCAGAAAGAACCATAGGACAATCCAGACCTACCTGGATGCTACCAAGGGTTTCTAGCTCCTCTTACCCTGCTCCTTCAGGACAGCCTGCCCCAACTCCAGACACTTATGAACCCATGCAACTGGGCGTGCTCCGCCCTTCTCTCACTGGAGAAGAACGTCAATGCAGGCGCATGAATAATCTATGCATGTACTGTGGGGAACCAGGACACTTTGTAAGAACCTGCCCAGCTAAGTCCAGTAAGTGCCTCTTAAGTTCCACTAATCAAGTTTCTGCTGCGGTCAATGCCTCCTCTCACCTCTCTGTTCCTGTCTTGTTGCAGCTGTCCGGAAAGAACCTTCAGGTAACCGCCATTATTGATTCAGGGGCATGCAGTTGCTTCATGGACTCCTTCTTCACAGCCAGACATTCCATTCCTCTGCTACCCAAGACTCAAGGACGTCTCGTGCACCTTGCTGATGGGTCAGGCATCAAGTCAGGACCTGTCACACAGGAAACAGCCCCACTGTCGGTCACAGTTGCCAGTTGCCATCAGGAGCTTTTACGCCTTGACATTTTCATCTCACCTTTGTTTCCCATCATCTTGGGCATGCCCTGGCTGCCTGACACACAACACCCACATTAATTGGACTGCCAGAGAAGTTACTTTTTCATCTCCTTATTGCCATCAATACTGTCTCCCAGAAGTTCCCAATAACTCCTCTTCCTTACTATGCCTGGACTCTGAAATTTGCTAGTTAGACCCTGAGGAGTTTCACAACTTTCTGGATGTATTTAGTAAGAAGGGCGCAGAGACATTATCACCACACCGAGTGTATGATTGCCCTATTGAGCTCCTCCCTGGGGCCGAGATTCCCTTTGCAAGAATCTTCCCTCTCACTGAACAAGAGCTGGTTACTCTCAAGGAATACATTGACGAGAACTTGAGAAAGGGATTTATCCACCCATCCACCTCTCCGGCAGGAGCCGGCATCTTCTTCGTAGAAAAGAAGGACCATACTCTTCGACCCTGCATCGATTACCACGAACTCAACAAAATCACCATCAAAAATCGCTATCCTCTCCCCCTGGTGCCTGAACTCTTCCAGAGGTTGGGGGATGCAACCATCTTTACCAAACTTGACCTTCGAGGAGCCTATAACCTGGTTCACATCAGAGAGGGTGACGAGTGGAAAATGGCATTTCGCACTCGATTCGGACACTTTGAGTATCTGTTGATGCTGTTCGGGTTGTGCAATGCTCCGGCCACTTTTCAGCACTTTGTTAATGATATTTTCTGGGACTACTTAGACCTGTTCATTATCATTTATCTGGATGACATTCTAATTTTCTCCTCCTCTATTGACAGTCACCATAAGCATGTCAAGTGCGTTCTGAGTCACCTTCGTCAACACGGCTTAGATGCCAAGGCAAAAATCTATATATATATATATATATATATATATATATATATATATATAAATTTCATATCTTTTTCCATTATTTTGTCACTTTTGGGATTTGCACATTCTGATGTTTATATTTTACATTGGAATCCATTGCTTTTTGTGCTTTTTGTTACAATGCTCCTTTTGTCCTTATGTCCCTCGTAGATTTGACTTTTGATGGCTATTTTTTTTCCCTCGTAGATTTGACTTTTGATGGCTATTTTTTTTCACCAGTCAGCTCTATGCGTTTTTCACATCAATAGTCCAATTACATTGAGGTTTAGTTTAGCTGAACAAAGTTTTGGTTCTGAACTTTTATTACCCAATGAGATTTTGCTTTATATATCTATTTATATACACACCTATGAATGTTTATCATGTGTGCATAGACATTTTGCATTCATGTATTCAATGAATAGGTGTGTTTTGGGTTAATCCTTTTTGGGCAATTATAAGCCTGGATTTGTTGTGTCTTTTTCCTAGGCTTTATTGTCCTTTTCTTTACTTTTCTCCTTTTTCATGATTTGCTTGTGATTTCATTTTGGGTAAATGACTGCAAGCTTATATATATATATATATATATATATATATTTTTATTATGACTGTTACTGTTTTTGTGTGCATTTGCATAGACATATGTATGCGTTTTAAACGTTGCAATGTTTTTAAAATGTTGGTTGAAATCATAGGCGTGCGCACAGGGTGTGCCGGGTGTGCCCAGGCACACCCTAATCCCCCAAGCGCATTAGTGTTATCGTTCTGTGTAGCAACAGGAACATGGGAAAGATTTCCCTCTTACCGGCTCTGCCATAAGAGAAGTGTTTATCCTTTTCTCGTTCACTGTGCCAGCAGGGAGATCAACGTGCCGGGGTCATATATATGTAGATACATACACAGGCATGTGTGTTTGAGCTTAAGGGTGCACACCCTAATGCATTAGGCTGTGCACACCTATGGTTGAAATGTTGTTTGTATGTGGCACTATTAGAGCCAGGTGTGTTTTTGGGTGTATTCCAATTTGGGCGGACTCCCTTAACCTCCCTGATGGTAATCCCGAGTGTGGCTCAGGGTTAAATTTCAGTTCCATTAGCGGTAACCCCGAGCCACACTCGGGATTACATTGCAGGATCCTGGTGCGGCGTTACTTACCTTGTCCCCAGGATCCTGCGATGTCCCCCGCTGTGTCTGCGGGCTCTGTCTCCTCCGAAGCCTCTCCGTGCCAGGCTCCGTTCCCTGCAAGCGTCGCAACGCACGGGGGCGGAGCCTGGCGACAAATTCAAAAAAATGTACAAACCATAACACATACAGTACTGCAATGTTACAGATTACAGTACTGTATGAAATTATTTCACATCCCTTTTGTCCCCAGTGCTTTGGCCCATGCCTTGCATGCAGTTTTATATTATATATACTGTTCTTTCTGCCTGGAAACTGGAGATTGTCCATAGCAACCAAAAAGTGTCCCTTTATGTCAAAAGTGGCTTTAGACCAGCTAGAAAACAGCGATAGTAAATTAGAACACTTGCAGAATTGAGCGATAGTGAATCGTGGGGAAATTTATTTTATTATTATATTATTATTTTTTTAAATTATTTATATTTATTTATTATATTATAATTTATGTTTTTGTGTTTCAAACTTCATCATACCCGGGATATCTACTAGACTCTTGTTTGGACAGATTTAAGTGTGTTATTGTTAAGAATTACAGGCCTACAATATAAAACGCCAAATTTCCATGCAAAATAATTGTACCGCTTTCAGCACCTAAAATCCGAAATAATCGTACCGCCAGGGAAGTTAAAAGACCTGCCTGTTTAGTGTTACATTGGTTATGAACAAGCAAGCTATCGCTTGTGAAACGTCTACCATTGCCTGTTTCTGTCTGATCCTTTTGACAATAAAGATGACATTGAGATAATTTGGAGTTCCAGTGTGCGACCAATTCCTTGTTTTGTTTGTGTTAATTCCTATGTTGGGAACAAACCCTAAAGTAACTTCAGTTTTTCACAAAAATCAAGAAACTGTGCTTCCCACCTTCAGGTCAACAGAAAGTCAGGACGTCCATCCTCTTGATGTGGAGCAGACATGGATGAGCGAGTTTGGGGTGGAGGAACTTGAGTGGCCTGCACAGAGTCCTGACCTCAACCTGATAGAACACCTTTGGGATGAATAAGACAATATCTGGAAATCACGACATCCTTTAGACAAACTGCTTCTTTTTTCATCCTTCTGCACGGGAAAAATAAAGGAATGCAGGCTTCGGCTAGATCTATTGCGACTTGGATCGTACAGACCATTTAAAGAGCTTATTTTGCTTGGCTCCTCCAGAGGCAGCGACTGCACACTCAACTCGGAGTATTTTGACCTCTTGGGCAGCTTCTCGACATGTCACTCCTGATGTAATCTGTAGAGCAGCTTCCTGGTCATCTATCAACACATTTGTATCTCACTACTGTGTTGAACCAGCTGCTTTGTCATCCATTAATTTTGGTTTGCAAGTTCTGTCAGTTGACGGTGTTAAATACATTTATTTTCTTTGCTCAAGCATTTGCCCACCCGGGTGTGTATAGCGAGTTATTTCCCACATGTATGCTGCCATGGAGCCTGTCAGGAAAACTGAAAATTTCCTATCAAATACTTACCGTAATTTTCCTTTCCTGATAGGCTCCATGGCAGCAGGAGTCCTTCCCAATGCTTGGAGTAGGCTAGTTACGGAACATGGCTGGTAGTCCAAAGCAAAGATTTATGGGAGAAGTGTCCTATAGGATAGGTATGGAGGCAGGGCTAACCCACACATATACTGCCATGGAGCCTATCAGGAAAGGAAAATGTAAGTATTTGATATGAAATTTTCTGTTTTTCCCCCTTTTTTTTTTCATTATACTTCAGGAACGTTAAATGTCAATGTTAAATGTTAAGTGTTAAATGTAATGTGTTATGTAAATATGTAATGTATATGGTTGTATTTTTTCATGTTGAGTCTTTGAACTTTTTGAAGTTGAACTTTTTCTTTGGTATGTTATGTTCCTTTTTTTTCTTAAAAATAATAAAAAAGAGTTGAATAAATACACTGCTTGCAACGATCTGTGATTGGGTGTGGGAATTCTGCAACTGATCAGACTCTCCCCCATTCACAGACTGTGTTACAAGCAGTGTAATCAATAAAATAACTTTTCTCAGTGAAGGTGAAGACCCCAAACTGTTAACCATTGCAGCCCCAGAAGTTCAGAAACAGGAATAGGACGTGTATACCAGAACAGAAGATTTTTCCGGGATCTAGGTGCCTGCACATCATGGGACCTCCTTCATTACAGGTAAGTTATGTGACTAAAGCCAAAGGGATTTTATTTTAGATAAACTTCATCTTTAAGGGAAAACATTTCCAGACTTTTCATTTTTTTTTAAATGCAGTAAGTAATTGTTATGAAACCAACTTTTTGAAATTAACTTTAAAACATTAAGAATGTAACATTTATTCTCTGCTTGCAACCATGGCAACCATGCTCAGTTTTCCCATCACCTGCTGTTGTTATAAGTTTGTTGCTTTTCCCACTAATCTGCACATCTGAGTTTGAGGTCAAATCATAAGCATCACAAATAATTTCTATAGAAGGCAAGGGATGCAATGGTTCTTATTATGTCACTGAGACCCTTTACCTGAATATAGCAGGCAAATTCACTCCAATTAAAACTAATACAGCGTCCTGTGATGGTGTGGCAATGATGCTGCATTGCTCCTGAATTCAAAACAGAGTTGCCCCTCATGTAAGCTGTGCTTGCTTGCACATGTAGGCAGGTGTTGGTCTGCAGCATATCCGCTGACCCGAAGGTGACACTGTGCCATTTCTTCAGGCTGGAATAAGACCGTTGAGGACTAATGTGTTCCCTGCTATGGGTTCCAGGAAGCCATCTTAAGAAGTCCTTAAATAGGCCATCCTACATAATTTGGCATGCCTGTGTGGGAGTGCCTAATAGAGCTCCTCTGGTTAGGGACAGAGTTGGCACAGTGATCATGAAAGATGCCTGTTGAGAAGGGAAAGAGTAGGTTTTCCCTTGCAGGGTGTCCCTTCTGCCATCTTCCTGGAACAAACTCCATGGATCTGCATGGATTTTTGGGGATTGTGGTAATATCCTAGTCCTGCCAAGGGAAGTGGGAAAGGCTCCTCGGACATTCTTTGGTCTGTTACTCTCCTCTGCTTGAAAGTGTATGACCTGCAACAAATGTAGCGCCATTCCTGTACACTGCTTTATTTCTGTGATCATTCAATTTCAACCAAATATAATTAAAAAAAAAAATAGGTATTTATATGTTTTGACTCCCAATTCTCAGGTACACAGGTTAGGCCCCACTTATATATATGAGGTGTGGCTATCATAATTGTCACTGCTGATTTACAAGCCTGTTGCTTGTCAATCAACACCTATCCACACCTAGTCCTACCCAGGCCCGGACTGGGACAAAAAATAGGCCCGGGCATTTTAGACTGAGCAGCCAACTTTTCCAGGGAACCGGGGGGAGAGATGTCGGTAGACATTTGCGGGGGTGGCTGGTGTCGGTCCTCCACACTGTACTGTGATATAAAGGAGACTGCAGAGTGTCTGGAAGGGGAATGAAATGGCTGAGGCAGGGAAGATAAAGGAAGTTTTGGCCTAATTTATGAAACTTGTGCATCACATACTGACTGGATTGGGTACCTGTCATACAGGAACATTTAGCTGTATTTTAAAGCAGCCCTCAAAATTTCCACTCGCATGCTGCCAGTGAAAAATGATTGCTGGTGAGCGTGTGCTGCCTCGGAGGGGTGGGGGGGAGCACTGCCGGCAGGTGGGGTTGAATGGGAGCCATTCTCCCAGAGGAAGGGAGAGTGGAGGAAGAGGAGAGCGGGCAGTTGGATCACAGATTGTTCACTATAAAAGCTTTCATTTGAATTGCTGTGCGCTTGCTGACACATACAGTCCTGCCTCCTGGCCGGCTACTTTAATTGAAAGACCACTGGTCCCATGCAAGGACGTGTGATGTCATTAAAGTAGCCGGCCAAGGAGGCAGGACTGTATGTGATGGCGAGCGCACAGCAATTCAAATGAAAGCTGTTACAGAGGGCAATCCCCACTCTGTGATCCGGCCAGCTGCTCTCTTCCTCCACTCTCTCTTCCTCTGCACAGGTCACTCTGCATTGGTGGCCACAAGTGAGTTGCATTGATGGGCACAGGTCATGCTGAATTGGTGGACACAGGTGAGTTGCACTGGTGGGCACAGGTCATGCTGTATTGGTCGGCACAGGTGAGTTGCATTGGTGGGCACAGGTGAGTTGCATTGGTGGGCACAGGTGAGTTGCATTTGTGGGCATGGGTCATGCTGAATTTGTGGGCATAGGTCATGCTGCATTGATGGGCACTGGTCACGCAGCATTGATGGGCACTGGTCACACTACATTATTGAGCACTGATCCGGCTGCATTGATGGGCACTAAGGATGAGCCGAACAGCCCCGGTTCGGTGCGCAGCAGAACATGCGGACAGGCAAAAAATTTGTGCGAACACATAAACACCGCTAAAGTCTATGGGACAAGAATGTGAAAAATCAAAGGTGCTCATTTTAAAGGCTTATATGCAAATTATTGCCATAAAAAGTGTTTGGGGACCCGGGTCCTGCCCCAGGGGACATGTATCAATGCAAAAAAAGTTTTAAAAACGCCCGTTTTTTCGGGAGCAGTGATTTAATAATGCTTAAAGTGAAACAATAAAAATGAAATATTCCTTTAAATATTGTGCCTGGGGGGTGTCCTTAGTATACCTGTAAATTAAAACATCTTTCCCATGTTTATAACAGTGCCACAGCAAAATGACATTTCTAAAGGAAAAAATGTCATTTAAAACTGCTGGCGGCTGTAATGTATTGTCGGATCCCGGCACTATAAATAAAAATAAAAAAAATACCAAAAAAAAAATGGTGTGAATGTCCCCCCAAAATCCATACTAGGCCCTTCAGGTCTGGTAAGGATATTAAGGGGAACCCGCACCAAAATGTAAATAAAAAATGATGTGGGGGTCCTCCAGCCCCCACGCACTATATACTCTGAACATCTGTATATATACACTATACGGCCTGCCCTATATATGTAGAAAAAAATGGGCCTTAGGTGTTGGTGGCACCAGAACACTGTAAGCACTCACAGTTACTCTTGTTGGGGGCAGAAACGGGCCCTGCTGGGAAATATTATATCAAAAATTGTAACTACACGGCCCTGTTAAACAAGGGTAGAAAAAATGGGCCTTGGGTGGTGGTGGTGTTGCCACAACACTGTAACCCCTCACAGTTACTCTTGTTGGGTGCAGGAATAGGCCCTGCTGTAAAATATTATATCAAAAATTGTAATTACCTGGCCCTATTAAACAGGGGCAGAAAAATTGGACCTTTGGTTTTGGTGGCGCCAGAACACTGTAACTCTTGCTGGGCGCAGGAACAGGCCCTGCTTTAAAATAATATATCAGCAATTGTAGTTACATGCCCTGTTAAACTGGGGCAGAAAAATTAGGCCTTGGGTGGTGTTGGTGCCACAACACTGTAACCCCTCACAGATACTCTTGTTGTGCGCAGGAACACACCCTGCTGTGAAATAATAGATCAAAAATTGTAATTACATGCCCCTGTTAAATGGAAATGTGTTGCACAAACCTTTCTTCAAGGCCTCCTGAAGATGTTTCATTCTCTGCTCCCTCTGTGAAGGCAGGATGAGTTCTGCAACTTTATGCACTAGAGTATATATATATATATATATATATATATATATATATATATATATATATATATAGTGGGGACGGAAAGTATTAAGACCCCCTTAAATTTTTCACTCTTTGTTATATTGCAGCCATTTGCTAAAATCATTTAAGTTCATTTTTTTCCTCATTAATGTTCACACAGCACCCCATATTGACAGAAAAAGACAGAATTGTTGAATATTTTGCAGATTTATTAACCGCTTCAGCCCCAGAAGATTTTACCCCCTTCCTGACCAGAGCACTTTTCGCGATTCGGCACTGCGTCGCTTTAACTGACAATTGTGCGATTGTGCGACGTGGCTCTTAAACAAAATTGGCACCCTTTTTTCCACACAAATAGAGCTTTCTTTTGGTGGTATTTGATCACCTCTGCAATTGTTATTTTTTGCGCTATAAACAAAATAAGAGCGACAATTTTGAAAACAATGCATTATTTTTTTACATTTTGCTATAATAAATATACCCCGAAAATATATAAAAAACATTTTTTTTCCTCAGTTTAGGCCGATACGTATTCTTCTACATATTTTTGTAAAAAAAATCGCAATAAGCGTTTATTGATTGGTTTGCGCAAAAGTTATAGCGTTTACAAAATAGGGGATAGTTTTATGGCATTTTTATTAATATTTTTTTTTTTTTTTTACTAGTAATGGCGGCGATCAGCGATTTTTATTGTGACTGCGACATTATGGCAGACATGTCGGACATTTTTGACACATTTTTGGGACCATTGTCATTTATACATTATATATGATTCCTGTGTAAATGACACTGGCAGTGAAGGGGTTCACCACTAGGGGGCAGGAAGGGGTTAAGTCAGTACTAGGGAGTGATTACTAACTGTAGGGGGGATGGGCTAGCTGTGACAGTACACTGATCTCTGCTCCCGATGACAGGAAGCAGAGATCAGTGAGACTGTCACTAGGCAGAACAGGGAGATGCTGTTTACATCAGCATCTCACCATTCGTCCTCTCCGTGAGGCGATCGTGGGTATCCCCGCGGCGATCGAGTCCGCGGGACCCGTGACCCGGGCGGTGCTCAGAGACAGAATTGTGGCAAGGCACAGATCTGGCCAAGGTTACAAAAAAATTTCTGCTGCACTTAAGGTTCCTAAGAGCACAGTGGCCTCCATAATCCTTAAATGGAAGATGTTTAGGACAATCAGAACCCTTCCTAGAGCTGGCTGTCCGGCCAAACTGAGCTATTGGGGCAGAAGAGCCTTGGTGAGAGAGGTAAAGAAGAACCCAAAGATCACTGTGGCTGAGCTCCAGAGATGCAGTTGGGAGATGGGAGAAAGTAGTAGAAAGTCAACCATCACTGCAGCCCTCCACCAGTCAGGGCTTTATGGCAGAGTGGCCCGACGGAAGCCTCTCCTTAGTGCAAAACACATGAAAGCCCGCAAGGAGTTTGCTAAAAAAAACACCTGAAGGACTCCAAGATGGTGAGAAATAAGATTCTCTGGTCTGATGAGACCGAGATTGAACTTTTTGGCCTTAATTCTAAGCGGTGTGTGTGGAGAAAACCAGGCACTGCTCATCACCTGTCCAATACAGTCCCAACAGTGAAGCATGGTGGTGGCAGCATCATGCTGTGGGGGTGTTTTTCAGCTGCAGGGACAGGACAACTGGTTACAATCGAGGGAAAGATGAATGCGGCCAAGTACAGGGATATCCTGGACGAAAACCTTCTCCAGAGTGCTCAGGACCTCAGACTGGGCCGAAGGTTTACCTTCCAACAAGACAATGACCCTAAGCACACAGCTAAAATAACGAAGGAGTGGCTTCACAACAACTCCGTGACTGTTGTTGAATGGCCGAGCCAGAGCCCTGACTTAAACCCAATTGAGCATCTCTGGAGAGACCTAAAAATGGCTGTCCACCAACGTTTACCATCCAACCAGACAGAACTGGAGAGGATCTTCAAGGAGGAATGGCAGAGGATCTCCAAATCCAGGTGTGAAAAACTTGTTGCATCTTTCCCAAAAAGACTCATGGCTGTATTAGATCAAAAGAGTGCTTCTACTAAATACTGAGCAAAGGGTCTGAATACTTAGGACCATGTGATATTTCAGTTTTTCTTTTTTAATAAATCTGCAAAAATGTCAACAATTCTGTGTTTTTCTGTCAATATATAGTGCTGTGTGTACATTAATGAGGAAAAAAATTATCTTAAATGATTTTAGCAAATGGCTGCAATATAACAGAGTGAAAACTGTAAGGGGGTCTGAATACTTTCCGTCCCCACTGTATATATATATATATATATATATATATATATATATATATATATATATATATATATATTAGACTGACTGTATATTTATATAAATATATAAAAAAATCAAAAAGCAGGTCAGGTGCATGCTTTGGCCAATCATCATACAGCAATGCACTGCGATCTGAACATGACCCGAACATCAAGCTCAAACCTAATGGGCACAGGTGAGACTGCATTGATGGGCACTGGTCAGGCTGCATTAATGGGCACTGGTCAGGCTGCATTGATGGGCACTGATGAGGCTGCATTGATGGGCACTGGTCAGGCTGCATTGATGGGCACTGGTCAGGCTGCATTGATGGGCACTGATGAGGCTGCATTGATGGGCACTGAAGAGGCTGCATTGATGGGCACTGGTGAGGCTGCACTGATAAAGTTGTTGTTAATATTTATTTGTGGAACTTAATTCGACATAAAACATTTAAGTGTCAGTTCCTGAGATAATTTATGAGGGCGTGTTTAGGGGAGGAATTAGGGGCGGGGCAGGGTATGGGTTGGATGGGGCAACTGGTTGCAAGTAACCCTTAAGGCCTGGCTAGTAGCTCAGGACTTGAAATTTTGAGCCCTGTTTTAAAGAGATATTAAAACTGACCTTCAGACAGCCTAAAATATCAGTAATTTTTATGCTCCCCCATCCCTCTACCTGCTCCGCATAGCAAGGCATAAAAGCTTGTTTGGTCTAGGGGGGGGGTTATAAAGCAGAGGAATACTTACCTTTTTCCCCATCATATGGCTGATCCCACAAGGCCATTCCTCTTTACTTGTTGCAGGGCTGCCTTCATCCAATGTAATCTTGCACAGTACAGGACACACAGTGCCTGCCCAAATTCTGAAAGTGGAGTAAAGAGCCAACTGTTAGGCCGGGTGCGGCCGCAGGTTTGTGCCTGGCGTCCGGTGCGTTCCTGTACACCGGTTCAGGTGCGATACAGGTCCAAATTTTAGCCTGAATTTGCATGTGAATCAGACCCTAAGACGCATTGGACCCTTTTTTCAATCTGGACCGTGGCCGTGCCAGACATGTATGCCCGGCTCAATTGAGAGCCGGTCACACTTGCCTATCATGCGAATTGGATGCGGGGAAACCCTTATGGTATGGCCCTTATGGTAAGTAAGTGAGAAATAAGGTAAGATATAAATTATTCCTCTACTTAAAACCTGTTCCAGACTAAACTCGCATTTAACCCTTGTAATTGGGAAAGAAGAATGGGGGGCACCACATAATAATATTTTATGGCTGACTGGAGTTTAACTTTAGGAGCTGCATTATTAATATGTGTATTGTAGATTTGCTTGTACTTCATCTTTAACTGAATAGCTTACACATTCATACAGCCGATATTTAATCCCCTAGTCATTCAGTACCCAACCTTCTGGATTGCACAGGGAAAGAAAGAAAAAGTTTTACAATGACCGTATACATTTGAAGATGTGTGCTGTCACTGTGAAAAAGGCTGTATGTAAGTGTCTAGACAGCTTATCTTTTAATTGGTTCCTTGCAGCAGTCAATCAGTGAGGCTGATGATTACACTGCCTGATAGTAGTGGGAGAACATAATAGTCTATATATGGCATATGGTCTTGAAAATACAGTACATCAAGCAAGTACAATTGTGAGAATCACAACAAAATTACAATAATAAATGAAAATGATTATTCACTGAAAACATGTGATACTTTAGCATAACATATTTGCTTACACGTAAGCTGTGAACAGCATATTCCCTGATAAAGAAGAATAAAAAATGAGCATTTATGAATGTGATTTTGCAGGGCTGTATTACCCCCTGTTGATATTTCATGTAACAGTGTGCCTTGTTTGCTTTGACAGCTATCTAATCTATGCTTTTCTGCTATGGTTAATTAGAGGCTTGCTGTCAGATAGACTTCACTGCTCTGCTTCCTACCTGGCTCTAAGGACTCCTTATAAGTTGGCTGTGTCCTACAACACGTGTTCCATTACCAGCTAAAATTCATCACATGTTTACAACTCCATTGATTGTTTCAAATGCTCAACTAGAAAAGGATAAAGGTTGGAGTTCATCAAATTGCTTATACCTCGTTAAAAATAAGCACCCTCCCTCACACTTGTATATCCATGTGTCTGTGTTAGAGAAAAGTAATTTCTTTGGAGGTGGCATTGCATGACTGGTAAGGCATGTGTCATAGACATCTTGGAATAAATATAGTTATTATTTTTCATTTATTTTTCATTGCACCTGCAGAATTTCATTGATAACGGTTTATGATTGTGAACACTTTTACATTGCATATTCAGAAGTTGTGCTACAGGAGCTGCCCAACCACACCTTGGTATGAGGTCAAAGAAAAGCTGCATTTTGGAGGTTGTGATGTGGTCAAGAATATAGAAACATTTGCAAAAAGGAATACATGCATCCACACCAGGTAAAAACATCCAGGGTTATTGTAGCTGCCCGTGGGTGGGTGCAGTGTGGTGCAAAGGCAGAAAACACTTGAAGTTCCAGTGCAGAGTAACAGAAATATATTCAAACTAAAGTTCAGAAATACAGAACAAGCCCAGCAGAAAGGCAGCCCGACTGGGAGCACTCACAGCAGGTAAAAGCAATGTGTGAATAGAAGTTGGACTCAGGTGTGCCAACGGCGTCTGTCTCGTGGGGTGGAATGCAGCCCGGGGTAGTCTGTACCCAAGCGGAGAGGCTTTCAGGTAGGATGGTGTGTCCCTGCACGTTCCCTACCCCTTTAGAACCTGATGCTAAGCACTATCCCTGCCAGATGGGTGAACTGTCCCTACTTTAGCCACACGCAAAATGCGCACCGAGTCCAGGAGCCAAGGTCTTGAATAGACTCTACCTGAGTCATATGGGGAGCCAGCATCCAATCGGATAGCAACTAAATTCCTCTTGACTGTCTTGACGTGCCACTTGCACTGAAAAAAGCAGACTGTACCTGTCTACATGCCTTTTTGTTTTTGTGGCACTGCAGAGTCTATGGTTTTAGCACCACAGCACCACTTCTGTACTATGGGGTAAGTCTCTACTATGGGGAAATGTCTGTACTGGTGGGGGGCTGTATTGGGGGTTATGCTGGGAAGGGGGTCTATACTTGTAGGTTAGGTTATGAGGAGGGTCTGTAGTGGGGGTTAGGCTGGAAAGGACGGGTCCATACTTAGGGAGTAAACTTGGAGGAGTGATTTAGGGCTGTGATAGAGATCTGTACTGAGGTGGATATGGGCATGGGGGAGGGGGGATTTGTACTGGTAGGAGGAGGGGAATTTTTGATTGGATTTATGCAGTGGCTTATGTATTACGCACTCCAAACCCCTGCATTCCTAACCCCTGCATTCTCTGGGTTAGGCATTCTTGGCCCATGCGCTTTGTGTGATATATGTTCCTGAGCCCAGCGCTCTGTGAGTTACTCACCTTTAGCCCCTGTGCTCTGTGCAATACACGATCCTGAACCCCGCATTTTATGTTACCCACTCCGGTCTCTTCACTCTGTGAGTTACCCATTTTTTTCCTGGAGTCTTCAGTTTGGTCATATAGGTTGATTTACAAAAACTGGGAGAGTGCAAAATATGGTGCAGCTGTGCATGGTAGCCAAGCTTTGACAAATAAAACCTGGAAGCTGGTTGGTTTCTATGCAGAGCTGCACCAGATGTTGCACTCTCCAGTTTTAGTAAATCTATCCCACAATGTCAGAAATGCTCTGTTACCTCTGTCAGTGCGCAGATTCTGAAGGCTGAAAGAATAGTGTTACGTAATGATGTTGCATTGTTCTCCACAGCATTCTCCTCTTAGCTCGGGGTGGTTTGATGTCTCCCCACATGGGCCAGGTGTTTAATGCTATAGAACAAACACAAGTGCACCAATATTATGTGCCCCCTTGGATAACCTTTGTTAAAAATAGTAAAATGTGGTACTGCTATATCACATAACCACTTCAGTCTACAGAAGATTTTACCCCCTTCACGACCAGAGCACTTTTTGCAATTTGGCACTGCGCTGCTTTAACTTTTAATTGCGTGGTCATGCAATGCTGTACACAAGCAAAATTTGCATCATTTTTTCCCACAATAGAGCTTTCATTTGGTGGCATTTGATCACCTCTGGGATTTTTATTTTTTGTGATATAAATGAAGATTTAAAAAAAAATATTTTCTACTTTTTGTTTTTAAAAAAATCCAATAAACTCAATTTTAGTCATACATTTAGGCCAAAATGTATTCAGCCACATGATTTGGGTAAAAACAAATGTTAATAAGCGTATATTTATTGGTTTGCGCAAAAGTTATAGCGTCTACAAACTAGGGTACATTTTCTGGAATTTACACAGCTTTTAGTTTATGACTGCCTATCTCATTTCTTGAGGTGCTAAAATGGCAGGGCAGTACAAACCACTCCCAAATTACCCCTTTTTGGAAAATAGACACCCAAGGAATTTGCTGAGAGGCATGTTGAGCCCTTTGGATATTTTATTTTTTTGTGATTGATGATTGACAAAAAAAAATAGTTTTTTACACAAAGTTGTCACTGAAATTCTATATTGCTCACACATGCCATGGGCATATGTGGAATTACACCCCAAAATACATTCTGCAGCCTCTCCTGCATACGGGGATACCACATGTTTGAGACTTTTTGGGAGCCTAGCTGCGTACAGGACCGCTAAAACCAATCACCGCCTTCAGAATTTCTAATGGCGTAAATTTTTTATTTTACTCCTCACTACCTATCATAGTTTCGACCCCACTTTGGAAAGTTGACATCCCAAGCTATTTGCCGAGAGGCATGTTGAGTCCATGGAATATTTTATATTTTGCCACAAGTTTCGGGAAAATTCAATTTTTTATTTCACACAAAGTTGTCACTAAATGATATATTGCTCAAACATGCCATGGTTATATGTGGAATTACACCACAAAAGACATTCTACTGCTTCCCCTGAGTACGGGGATACCACATGCGTGAGACTTTTTGAGAGCCTGGCCAGGTACGGGGCCCCGAAAACCAATCGCCGCCTTCAGGATTTCTAAGGGCGTAAATTTTTGATATCACTCCTCTCTGCCTATCACAGTTTCGGAGGCCATGAAATGCCAAGATAGCACAACCCCCCCCCCCCCCCCCAAATGACCCTATTTTGGAAAGTACAAAATAGATTACAGAGCACACATACAAAAATGACATTTAAATCCTGCAAGGCTATTTAAAAAGACCTAATCATATTCAAAAAATATGGGGATTTGGTCTAAGCCCTATATGACCATATAGTGTGACCAAATCCCCATATTTTTTGAATATGTTCAGGTGTTTTTAACGGCTTGCTGACCAGCCAACGCAGTTTTACTGCGCCAGAATGGCACGGCTGGACAAAACTACATTACCTTACGTTGCTTCCCCTTTTGGCCACTAGGGGCGCCCGCAGCGTGTCCCCAGAGCCAATGCGAGTGCCCGGCGGGTGCGATGACCGCCAAGCTCCCGGGATCGCTCGTGACAGTTCTTTCAGGGAAGAGGAGACAGATTTTATGTTCATACTATGTATGAACACCGATCTCTCTCTCCTCCTAGACAGTCCCATCCCCCCTACAGTTAGAAACACACATAAGGAACACATTTAACCCCTTGATCGCCCCTAGTGTTAACCCCTTCCCTGCCAGTGGCATTAACACAGTAATCAGTGCATTTTTATAGCACTGATCGCTGTAAAATTGTCATTGGTTTCAAAAATGTTTCAAAAGTGTCCGATGTGTCCGCCATAGTGTTGCAGTCCTGATAAAAATCGCAGATCGCCACCTTTACTAGTAAAAAAAATAAAAATTATAATAAAAATGCCATAAATCTATTCCCTATTTCCCTATTTTGTAGACGCTATAACTTTTGCGCAAAAGTTATAATCAATATACACTTATTGTGATTTTTTTTTTACCAAAAATATGTAGAAGAATACATATCGGTCTAAACTGAGGAAAAAATGTGTTTTTTTGATAAAAAATGTGGGATATTTATTATAGTAAAAAGTAAAAGATATTGTGTTTTTTTCAAAATGGATCATGGGTATATGTGAAATTACACCACAAAATACATTTTGCTGCCTCTCCTGAGTATGGGGATACCACATGTGTGAGACTTTTTGGCAGTCTAGCCGCATACATATCACCGCCTTCAGGCTTTCTAAGTGCGTAAATTGTTGATTTCACTCCTCGCTACCTATCACAGTTTTGGAGGCCATGAAATGCTAAGATAGCACAACCTCCCCCCCCAAATTACCCCTTTTCGGAAAGTAGACACCCCAAGCTATTTGCTGAGATGTCGCAGTATGTCATTGGTCCTTGTTTGGCATATATTGTAATGTTTGTAAAAATCTTGTAAACCATGCGCTTACTCAAAATAAATCATAAACATAAGCAGTTATCACAACAAATAGAAAATTTGCAATAAATCATATAAAACCAGGTGTAGCGCTAAAAAAATGAAAAAAATTATTGCTGTACCACATGTAAATAAATTGTGAAAAAATGGTGTTTTGTATATTTTGTGAAAATTCATACATAAAAGTCACTCATATAATAAACCCTTAGGGTCACCAAACGTGATGGCAAGATGCAATAATAGCAATAAAGTCCAAAACAAAATATGCAGGTGCAGTGAACATAAATGTTGCAATGGTGATGAATTCCAAAACCGTATACTCGTGAAAATTTCTGATATATTCCAACGTGTGCTGATAGCCACTTGTGCACAACCACCATCCGAGATGACTGGAGGCTTACCAGAAAGTTGGGACCCACCGAGCATACGCTATATGGGTCAAACAGGCTTAGGTTGCTCACTGGCAAAGGAGGTAGAATACCAAGGGCTGATAGATGGTGAAGTTGTGACCTTGCTATCCCGAGACAGTCTTCTCCATATGGAAGCTCGGACATCAACGGACATTACCCACATGTAATGAAGAAGGGGCTATGACCGGACCCTCGGCTCCTTCCGCTCCCGGGAACAACCATGTGAAATGTGAAATTACACCACAAAATACATTTTGCTGCCTCTCCTGAGTATGGGGATACCACATGTGTGAGACTTTTTGGCAGTCTAGCCGCACACAGGACCCGAAAATCAATCACCGCCTTCAGGCTTTCTAAGTGCGTAAATTGTTGATTTCACTCCTCGCTACCAATCACAGTTTTGGAGGCCATGAAATGCTAAGATAGCACAACCTCCCCCCCCAAATGACCCCTTTTCGGAAAGTAGACACCCCAAGCTATTTGCTGAGATGTCACAGTATGTCATTGGTCCTTGTTTGGCATATATTGTAATGTTCTTTTTTTTTCATGCAGCCTGTGGGCTGAACAAAAAAAGAGAACCTAACAGATTTCTCCATTACATCGATTGATCGGTAGTATGCCCACCATTAGGATACCGCCATGTAAGCTGAAAGAGGAGCATGTAGTAATCCAGGAGCCTGCACGATCCCCCCGACTAGGATCGCTTGCGGGTCATAATTTGGGGGGTGTACTGTATAAGTCTCCCCTACTCAGGGTGAGAGGTGCTTGGATAGGCTGCTGGATGATGCTGTAATGTGCCGTGTTCAAGCGGTCATCTTCGCCTGCAGCCAGGCCACACATATGCATTTTTACCACTATTGTGCTACACTGCAGTGTGAAAGGGGCCCAACAGGCTGGAGGAGGAGTTCCAAAGTTCAAGCGCTGAGAAGTAAGTGGTCTAGTCTGTCTCCTCAAGGTTACCTAAAGTGTGAAGTAGCTGCTAAGAGCCAGAGGAATAGTTTCAAAAACTTAAAGAATAAAGTCCAATAGACCTATTTGTGTGTAGGTCCAACATAGAAAGTGAGCGTGCATTGCATCTATTGAACATGTGAATATAAGTCATTAATCACTTTAAAGCTTTGGGACACTTGAATGCACATTGCTAATACCATGAACTTTTATATTTAAATGGGAAAATTTCCCACTGCGCAATGATGGGTTTTCTTTTATCTTTATGTGAATCATCACCTTGCAAATGTAATTCATCATGCAACTGTGATCTGTGAGAATTGAAATACAAGTAAGTTCATCAAAGGCAATTGATTGGACATTTAGACCTCAGCTGGATTAACACAAACAGACACTATTTATTGTTTTTTTTTATTTTTTTTTCATCTACATATATCTAGGGATGT
Organism: Aquarana catesbeiana; assembly: GCF_042186555.1. Lineage (NCBI taxonomy): Eukaryota > Metazoa > Chordata > Amphibia > Anura > Ranidae > Aquarana > Aquarana catesbeiana. The sequence goes on along the minus strand of NC_133326.1, from coordinate 480,348,804 downwards.
GTGTTCCCTTATATGTTTTTTGATGCATCTACCTGCATTTATTCACTTTATTGATTGATATATTTATTTGCACCTATTCACTTTACTGATTGTGATATCAGGGTATATGTTTTTTGATGCATTTTTTTGCATCTATTCACTTTATTGATCGATTATTTATTTGCACTTATTCACTTTACTGATTATGATATCAGGGTATTTTTATGTTTAGGATTTTATATATAAGCACCACTCCAACAGATACGGATAGTTTGATAAGCGCACCAACATATTTTATATTGATTTATATTTCAATGTACTTTTTTTGTCTTTTGCATTTTTGATTGTTTGTTTTTTCTATTATTTGGTATTTTTGATGTGTAATTTATCACTGTTTATTTCATTGTGTATGGTGAGAAACATTTATATCCATCAGTTTATGATACTGCTAGAGTTGCACTTGCAGATATGAGTATACATGTACTGGCACTGGCAGTTGTACCTGTGTGGATATTTTATTGATTGAGTGTCCACTGAATTGAACAGCGCACCACTGCTATATACTACAAATTGACATACATTTTTTGATTGTACCCCTAAATTTTAATGCATTAAAATTGCATCTGGACCTCTTAGCAGAAGTGTGGCGTTTCAATTTTAATTCTTGTTACATTACACTACAAGCCAAGGAGACTGTGGCGATCCTCTGGAGTGAAGAAGCTGCCTGCCCAGAAACCAGATCATTTACACCAGCATCAATGCCATCAATAAGATAACAATGGGAATATTAAGTGCAATGCTAATCCATATTGTAGAAAATTGTGCAAGTATGCAAACAGTAAGTATAACACATTGACTGTGCACAATAAAATAAAGTGCTAGGTGAAAACAGCAATAAATGAATATAAATACAATTCAAAAATCGAAATCACTAAAAAGTCCATATATGTGAAATGGCATTGTGAATAAATAACCCATGAGGGAAAAAACTAAAAACAGTCCAAACAGGTGAAATGAAATCACAAGTGTTTAGGTAGAAATCAATGTTGAAATTGAAGATATATTCGACCTCTGAAGGATAGGCCACCATCCAGTAAGAAATCACCATAGATTATGAATCCACCACCAATGAAAAAATTGGATACTCTTACCAGACTCAGTGGACCTAATGCCAGCGGGTCAAACAGGCATGGAACTGGGAACGTGGTCACTCTCAGGAAACAACATATGAGGTCAGCTTCCGTTCAACCTTGTCACCAAACCCAATCATGGACTCCACCATTCATAAAAGAAAAAGGCTGCCACATAGTGTGAAACCATCAACTATGAGTTTTATTGTAAAAGGTAGAACACTTACATCAATGATGATATAAACAGGCAAGCTAAGGTATGCGATTACAAATACATCCAAGAAGGATGAACGTGAAGATAGTTCAGTCTACCCGACCAGTTTCGTTCAATAGAACATCATCTGGGGCATTATTATATATTATTATTATTTCACTGTGTATGGTGAGAAACATTTATATCTATCAGTTTATGATACTGCTGGAATCGCTCTTGCAAATATGAGTATACTGGCTGGTGTATCTGTGTGGATGTTTTAGTGATTGGGTGTCCACTGAATTGGACAACGCACCACTGCTATATATTACAAAATAACATACATTTTTTGATTGTACCCCTGACTTTTAATGCAATAAAATTGCATCTGGACCTCTTAGCAGAGGCGTGGCCTTTCAATTTTATTCTCCTTACATTACACTACAAGCCAAGGAGACTGTGGAGATCCTCTGGAGTGAAGAAGCTGCTTGCCCAGGAACCAGATAATTTACACCAACATCAATACCATCAATAAGATAACAATACCAGTAATAAACAAAATAGGAGCTGAGCTCTATATACATAAAGTGACAATAGTGCAAATAACACATGAGTGACAATGTGTGCAAAAAATGGTCACAGTGACACTAACAAAAGCGTATAGCAACAAGTCCCAAATGGGTGTGTAAAGAAAGAAGCGAATAAGTCCTCCAATTAAGGTGTATAGGGTAGGGACACCCAATGTGAAATTCTCCTCCTGTGACTGTATTGTTCACATTAGATAAAGTGCGATTCCACCACCACCTGAAGTGCACATTTATCAGCTTGCACAAGCTAGCTCGCTTGTGGCTAACACCCAGCCAGGGCCTTTTCCTTTAGGGATGGTAATCGAATGGCACATCGGTCCACTACCGCCTCCACACACCACTTTCAAAAGGCACTCTCGTGTAGTCACAGGAACACTGGCAATCCAAGGTCCTCATTTGGCATTAGTGTTCATACAACCCAAAAAAAAGAAAAGGATCGCCATAGGTAAAAACTGACTGGTGTTTATTAAATAAAAAACAGTATCACTTACATATAGGTAAGGTTCTTCCAATAAAATGAAAGCCGGCCGGCTACAATACAAACGCCCATCCTGTTGGGACGTTGAACAGCGCAGTGACGTCAGCACGTCACTCCTATCCACAGGTTTCATCTAACGTGAACAATACAGTCACAGAAGGAGTATTTCACATCGGGTGTCCTAGCATAGGGCCCTATGCTAGAGCTTCTGTGGTACAGAATTTTCAAAGGGACAGGGCCTGGACCACAGAAGAAGTGAGGCCTTGCATGTGTATGGTGTTCTCCTTCCAGACCTACAGATTGGGGCAAGACAAATGTGCTGTGCAATGAAACTGGTGGAGGGTATTTAGTGTTCTGCACTGTTGCTGGTCTGGTGCTGGGAAAGGTAGGAACAGACCCAAGGCACTGGCTGAAGTGGAGATGTGATCCTTTTGGTGTAAGGGCTGGCAGGAAGATATGTGGTGTGTTCAACGTGGTTTTCATATGTCACGCCCCCAAGCAGACAACAAGAGGTTTGTTTGCAAGGACTTTTTTGCTCCTTTGGAGCCAATACGATTTTTGTAACCCCTGTACATACATTTTTGCTTCGGTGTGATAATATAAGTGTTCACCCAAGCTAAAATGGTAAATACATATCGAATAGACTGGGTTTAGTAATGATTTCCAACCTGTATAAAGAAAATATTCAGCTGAAAAGAATGAAAAATAGATCAGCCTTATAATGGTTTGAACTTTACCTATAAACTGCAGATAATTTCCCACATGCACGGATTCGCATGCAATATATATCTCCATTATGAACATCACTTCAACTGAACGACCTCTTACAAAATCTTTTGAACCTTCCCAATACCTAAAGGTTTTAATTCCCTGATTCTCGCATGTAATGTGAGCCAGGAAGTACTGTGTGTAGTAGTTATTGATCTTTCCTGCACAAAGAGCAAAGTGTTACCAAGAAACAAATTGCTGGTGTTGCCTGAGTGTTTTTATTCCCTTAGCTATCAGACATGCTGTTAAAGCTAAGTTTTGAATTCTGTGTTTTCCCCAAGCACAACTCTGTAAGAAATGATTTAGGGTTAAGCTTGGCCTCTTAGAAGTAGAATGTATAATAGAAGTATAATCATATTTTAAACATTGCTATCTTTAATCAAAGATGTCCTGGGCCAGGCCTGTCACCCCTTGAGCATTAATAAGTTTAAAGATCTTAGATGGACACTCGCTTCAAGTTGGAGAGCTTGGCACTAATGCTCTGTTTACATTCTGTACTGCAGGAATTCTTCCCTGTGCTATGGATTCACATAGAAAAAAGATAGCCCCTTTATATCCCCAATCCCAGATAAAGGCTCGCCCAAAATGAATGCTTAATGTGCGCATCTATCTGGGGTCTGAAAATGGTCAGTTATTTTTGTTGAGGGAGGTTTACTTCCTACTATGTCTCTGGGACAGGTAGTGAAAGGCAATCTGCATGATAGTTGCACAAAGATCTTGTGAGCCACAAATGGATTGATGCCTATAAAGTGAGTTCCAATGCTTAAATCAGCTGCACACACTAACCACGTTTCATATCGTGTATGTGACAAAATCAAATAAATAAATGTGTATGCGCTAGAGAAATATATGAATAACGTGATATAAAAATAAAATAAAATAAAAATGAAAATAAAATCAAAATAAATATATGCAATAGCGTAAAATATATAAACCACAGTAAAAAATATTCAATATTGGATGTTGTGAACAATAATCAGTGCCATTCATTTGTGAAAACAAGTGAATAAATATATATATAAATATATCAACATGCAACGTGTAAAACGTGGAAAATCCAGGTGTTGATAAAAATATCGCAGTGTCCAACAATTCAAATCAATTAGTAAAATAAGAAATATAAAGTGCAAAAAATTAGTGTCCAAAAAAGGAGGCATTCCTCATATTCTTCCTATATGGTGTGCAAATAACGGCATGCTTCAGTGCCCTCCAGTGACCCCCAATTGCTCATGCGCTCACCTCTGAGCGTGTGACACAGTGATTAAACAGTGTCTATACACGCAATAGAGCCACTCCTGGGTTCATATAGGATCTGTTGGAACTGATCTGCACCTCTCTCAGATAACAATCAATGGCAACATATATAGGAAAGAAGGAAACTCCATAGTGTGATAACGTCAGGGATTTATAGAACAATAATAAAACCAGTTCCCTCCAGGAGGGTACTCACAAAGTGTGGGTGCGTCAGTGCACCATCTTATCCATAGTATAGTATACAGGGATGCGGGAACAAACGTATGGCGTGCGGTGCGGTGTGTATTCTCTGCTTGCCTGTGTAGCTCCCACACTTTGTGAGTACCCTCCTGGAGGGAACTGGTTTTATTATTGTTCAATAAATCCCTGACGTTATCACACTATGGAGTTTCCTTCTTTCCTATACATGTTGCCATTGATGGTTATCTGAGAGAGGTGCAGATCAGTTCCAACAGATCCTATATGAGCCCAGGAGTGGCTCTATTGCGTGTATAGACACTGTTTAATCACTGTGTCACACGCTCAGAGGTGAGCGCATGAGCAATTGGGGGTCACTGGAGGGCACTGAAGCATGCCGTTATTTGCACACCATATAGGAAGAATATGAGGAATGCCTCCTTTTTTGGACACTAATTTTTTGCACTTTATATTTCTTATTTTACTAATTGATTTGAATTGTTGGACACTGCAATATTTTTATCAACACCTAGATTTTCCACGTTTTACACGTTGCATGTTGATATATTTATATATATTTATTCACTTGTTTTCACAAATGAATGGCACTGATTATTGTTCACAACATCCAATATTGAATATTTTTTACTGTGGTTTATATATTTTACGCTATTGCATATATTTATTTTGATTTTATTTTCATTTTTATTTTATTTTATTTTTATATCACGTTATTCATATATTTCTCTAGCGCATACACATTTATTTATTTAAATCTGCATGATAGGACACAAATTTGGTCTTGGTAGAGGGGTCCATTTTTTAAAGGCACATTTTAGAGTGCAATTAGGGTAGGTGTAAGACACACAACTGTGATCCTAAAATCACTAATGATTTAATAACACCATAAAAAGCAACCAATCACTACACATTAATGTTAAGCAAACTGACATGGTTTTAGTTCACTGGAAGATCTATGGACCCAGCCTGAAATCCATGAACCCCAAACATAGTACCCAAACCCATTGGGAGCTACATCTTTTTTTAGCCCTTTTTAAGGCCAATTTTCATATTCTTGGAAAGACACCTGGTCCCCACATTGATGGGAACAAGAGCCTCATCCTGACACCCCTTTCCCAGATGATGTAGGGGTCTGCAGGAGCAAACTTATAAAAATATCTGCCCTCCTCATATGAATAAGTATAGGGTACACAGTACAGCACCCCTTGTTACTCATTAAAAAAAATGAAAAAGCAAATAAACACACAATCATAAAAAATATTTTGTTAACAAATCCAATGTAAATCCAATATCATTCACATCATCCAACAATGATATTTGGTCAATGGCATCACCAAGGATGTTCACCTTCTTGTTTACAATCTGAAACAAGCCAATGGGTGCGAGGCTGGAAGCTTAATTTAGAGGCAGTCCAGCTGGAGCTGATGGAGATTCAGGCAGGCAGGCAGGCAGGCCAATATTTCAGCTCTAGCCATTTAGTTAGTGCCTGTCTAGCAAACTGCAAACGGTTTGGTTTTGGGTTGCATTTATGGTTGACCCCATGCTCTTCCCTACTACACATAGGGCTCATATTATGAAACATTTGATTTGACCATATGCTAGATTTTCTACCTAAAATTTAGATTATTTAGCAAACAAATAATCACACAAAATCTCACCAGTTTATCGACATATTGCTTTTTACGTATCAGGTATTCCATTTATAGATATTCACTAAGTGGTTAGAATATTATATACTGTATTGTGTTGAAGTAAACATGTTGGAAGTTTATCAAAATCTTACTGCAACTAAGAATAGTGATCAGTGAAAATAAAAACTTCATTGATAGCATGTGTTATCTTATAGAGGTGAAAAAGTCTCTTGTGCAAAATACAAATATCAAGGCAACATCAAAGTGGGTGTCTTTTCTTTCTTATGCCGTGACACCCAGGTGTAGGGTGGCCTTTCACCTTATGGCTGTAAGGTAACAGCTGGAAAGAACAATAGAAATCCCTGGATGATGAAAGTGATCTTGTCACCAGCCTTTGTGGATAGATACCAATGGTTACCTCTATGTAGCGTGTAAACTAAATTCCCCGCAGATATAGGATATGTAGAGCCCTCCCCCCTTTTTTCCTCAATAATCTAATGCTATGTTATCCTATGTAGAGTGTTATAGTTTAGTATATAGCACCATCTAGCAGTCAAAATGTAGAATGGACTGCATTTTATTTCTTTATTCAAGAATGGTACAGAAAGTGATTGTTTATTTACTTTTGACAAGAATTGACCTACCAAAGATGCCGAGTGTTCTTACCCAGCAACACTCATGCACTGAACTGCATGCTGGGTAGGCTATAAAAGGCCCCTGCGCGCCAAGCTTGGGTCTCTTTGGATGCATGGCCTGCCTGTGAGGACCTGTGCAGAGGTGTTCCACAGAACGCGGCCTACACCCATTGCGGAGCGACCCGATCGGCGTTCCTGCTGTAATTCAGTGAGCTGGACAGACGTTAAGGCAGAACTGGGAAGAATCCAGAGAAGGCGTCGGAGCCACCTGAGGGCCGCGGAACATCTCGCTGAGCGGAGCGGCATAGCAGCGTTTGCTGAGAAGAAACAGGACCACGTGCAACGGAGCAGGACTGTCCTACGTTGCAGACCTAGTTGGGTGAGAGGACTGCTGCCCAAAGTTTCATTGACGCACTCTCGCACACTTGCATCTATAACACAGTGTTGCGGGGACCTGTAGTCCCACAGAGGAGATTTAAAGGAATAAACACCGAGTTTAATATAGGCCTCAAGCCTGCATTTTACTATAGTTTTGACACTGTGTTATACCAAGTTACTTGCACTGGAGACAGTTGTAGTGATGCCGCACCACAACAATAGTTCAACATTCATTTTGCTTTACCCGGGTTTTGTTAACCACTGGATTACAATTGAATCTACACATAGCTAGCAGAAGACAAAAGAAAAGAAGGACTGCCTCTTTTAACGCAAGGCCTTGCATTTTATTGTTCTTCAGAGTTATTGTAATATAAAGCAGTGGGAGCTCCCTAGGAATTGTGTTATGCTTTATTAAAATTGCAATTGTCTCTTTTTCATAAACAGAGTGTGCTGAGAGTGGGACAGTGCCCATAGTGAAGTCAGTTTCACTCTGCCATTGGTCCCATTTTATAGACGCATTTCTAAGAGGTTAATTTAAACAACTTTTATTTGTGTAGTACTGTTGTGAACTAAATCTGTTGGCTGTCACACTACGTTGGTCTGACAGTACAACTACTTCAATTGCTATTTTGAAGCAGATGCAGTCAAATCTTATTCTTGTTTAAGTACTATTGTGTGGAGTGCTGTTTCCTTTGAATTGCTGACCAGGTGGAGAGCTGGAGGTTAAATGTAAAGGAAAAAGGTATATTATATATTGTGGAATTGTCTTTAAGTTCCTGCTGCACACTAACATTACACTACAGCTGTGTCAAGGGGACTGAGTCAAATTAAAGGGGCGTGATAGCAGAGTACAGGCAAAATCAAACATCAGCAGCTCCTTCATGGGTTAGTGCTACACCTGGGGGCGTCGTCCGGGATTACTGTTATTCTGAAAGCAAGCCCATCCCCTTGGCACCAGTATGGACCCTTCTACTGTGGTCCAGTGGTGAGCAGCAGAAGGTGCCCACTCAGAAGCTAGCGTGGCGATTGAGCTCCCTGGTGAGGCCTGGGAAAAAGAACAGATCAGTCAAATTGTAAACACATTATCCCCAGATAGAAAAGCATGGGTGATTGCCATCAAACCAGATGAAGAGACTTCTCACACTTATGCACTGTTGGAGTGGAGAGAGGGAGTACCAGAGAGCTTCAAAGGCAGAAGTGTACAGCTGGGAAACAAAACAAGGTTTTACATAGTACACCCAAAAATCTCAGATGAGGATTCCATCAGTGCTCCCCACTGGGACACAGCTAGAGGAACAGTCCCTTCCCCGGCGTCTCTGGCCATGATCGGGCCAGAACTCCTTGCAGCTTTGGGGGACTTTGTGTCAAAGTGCCAGAATAACAACACGGTGTGCATAGAGGCTGGGTACAGGAGGCTGAGAATTTTTTCAGAAGAACAGCCTGTGCCGGCTGGAGAAGAAGAATTTGACGTATGGATAGAACAAGCCATGCAGGCTCTGGAAGAGTGGGAGCTGCCAGAGCCCCAAAAGAAACAGCGCATCAATGAGAGTCTGCGGGGAGCTGCTGCAGAGGCTGTCAGGAACCTGAGGTTCAGTAGTACCACCTGTACAGCCTACGATTACTTTATTATGTTACAAGAGGAGTTTGGGCGGCTGGAAAAGCCAGCCGGCTTAATCTACTAGTTTGAACATATCCTTCAACACCAAGGAGAGTGCCTTTCTGAATATATCAGATGACTAAATAAGATGTTATACCAGATTGTGTTGAAGAAAGGGATGAGGCCCTCTGCCATAGACCAAGCCCGAATACAGCAAATCCTGAAGGGGGCTCTACGTTCTGATCCAGTTTGGCTCTATTTGAAAACCTCAGTGGGTGTCATGTTGCTTAAATACCCTGATCTCATCAGAGTAGTAAGAGATGAAGAAGCCATGTTAGATGATAAGCAAGCGACTGTTCACCCAGCCTATACATCTCTAGTTGAAGTCAGACCTGCGAGGGCAGTGGAACAAGACTCTGAAATCTCCACCTTGAAATCCAAAATGGCACAAGTGATGGAGATGATGACCACATTAATGACAAAATTCTCCGAGGCAACCACAGAAGGAGAGACCGTGACCAGAGCACCTCAGAGTAAATCCACTGGCTAAAAGCAGAGGCCAGTGAGTGATGAAGTCTGCTTTAATTGTAGAGGAGCCGGACACTATCGGCGAGTGTGCCCAAGTCCAGTGAAGCCTGAGGCATCACGCCAAAAGCCAGCAGGAAACTTCAGAGGGCCCCGGTGAAGGAGTCAACCGGGTGCCCCAAAAAACACAATGAAGTGAAGGGACCACGGGAGGGATCAAAACTCACAGAGAAGGCTCCTGTGATCATCCCAAAGCAACCCAGCACCTCACTCTCTTCCACCCAGACTACTAAAAGAGGGGGAGTTAATGCACGCCAGACCCAGAGGGTCACACAGGAAGCCAGGCGGAACTCGAATCCCCACAAGAAATGAGTGCAGGTCAAAGTCACTAAACAGGTCAAACCGGCTACCCCATTAAATTACCACCCTGATAAGTGGCACCTTCTCCCGATGTCCCCATTCAGGTGGAGGGAATCTACACCAGAGGTTTCCTGGATACTGGGGCCCAAGTGACTCTCCTTTAGAGAGACTTCTATGACAAGTACCTCAAACACTTGCCACTGCAGAAGTTAGAAGAGCTGCAAATATGGGGCATTGGGACTCAGAACTTCCCCTATGATGGCTACCTACCCATCAGACTTACCTTCGACCCGAGTGTGGCAGGGAGGGCCGAAACCTTCGACACCTTGGCAGTGGTGTGTCCTCATCCTCTAGGGGCTGATAGAAGTTCCCTCATTATTAGGACCAACACTGATCTGTAAGAAGACTGCTCACACCACTTGTGCAGGAGAAGAGCACCCCAGCCAAGAGTGTACACCCCATGCTAACACAGGTGTACCAAGATCTTGTGCAGGAACAGAAGGCCCCACCCAAAGGCATGGGAAAAATCTGGCGTCTAGACAAGAGTGAAAAGCTGGTGCAACTGTGCAAAGTAGTCTGCCTAAAAGCCTATATCAAGCTAAGCTGGAGACAGCCTGGTCCCTTCATCGTCCTTGAGACGGACAGGCAGAAAGAAGACAAGGGCCTGGAAGTTATCCCTGAAGTGTTGTCAACCAAGGCGCTGAAGAGAAGTAAAGGAAGAGTCTTGGTCAGTGTTCACAACACAACAGCCTTGCCTGTGAAGGTGCCTGCCAGAGTCCTGCTGGGACAGGTCAGTCAAGCAACCCCAGTCTCACCGTGTGGCATCATAGGAGAACAAGACAGAGAGATTCCCCTGGAAGAGTTCTACCCAAAGAACACACCACTTACGCCTGCCCGGATGGAGAAATCCAAGAACCAGCTCCTGAGATGGAGAACTGCCTTCTCAAAAAGAGAGTTTGATGTGGGGCTTGCAAAGAGTGCTGAACACAAAATTTGGCTAGAAGAAGACAAACCCTTCCGAGAAAGGGTCAGACGGATTCCACTGGGAGATTTGGAAGATCTGAGAGAACAGCTGGCTGAGCTGAAGAAGACAGGAATTATCAGAGAGTCCCGGAGTCCATAAGCCTCACCAGTAGTGGTGGTGAGAAAGAGGAATGGGTCATTACGGTTGTGTATTGACTACAGGACACTGAACCGAAGGACCATTCCTGACCAATACACCACACCTGGGATAGAAGATGCCTTACAGAGCCTGACAGAGGCAAAGTGGTTCAGCGTACTGGATCTAAAAAGTGGGTATTACATGATCCCCATGTGCCCTGAGGATAGGGAGAAGACTGCCTTCATAACCCCTGTAGGGTTCTTCGAGTTTAATCTCAAGCCACAAGGCCTGTCTGGGGCCCCAGCAACTTTCCAGGGATTGATGGAGAAGACTGTGGGTGACATGAACTTGATTGAGGTGCTGGCGTACTTGGATGATATCATAGTGTTTGGCTGAACACTAGAAGAACACGAAGAGCTCCTGGAGAAAGTCCTGAAGAGACTTCACGACGAAGGCCTGAAGCTCTCGATGGAAAAGTGCCAATTCTACCAACCCTCGGTAAACTACCTAGGGCACATCGTGTCTGCAGAAGGAGTGGCAACAGACCCCAAGGAGATAGAAGCCGTCACCTCTTGGCCCAGACCCCTTAACACAATTGTACCAGACACTATGGTGTCAGCTGTAGGTACACAGAGCAGTTTCCCATCACAGGAGAATTGGTGGGAGGCTCCTCTGTCAAGTTTGTGTTGTAAAATGAACCATTTAAGTTTGGACTCTGGTTATGAAAATGCGACTTGTTTGTTATCACACTAACCTGTTTTCTCTGCATGTAACTGTTAGCATGTAACAGGCAAAAATGTCTACTTAAACCAAGATTCAAATATCTTTGGGGACCAGAGAGTTCAAGCAGGGGGAGTATGTAGCGCCTGCATTTTTGCTCAATATCCTATGTACAGTGTTATAGTTTAGTATATAGCACCATCCAGCGGTCAAAATGTGGAATGGACTGCATTTTATTTCTTTATTCAAGAATGGTACAGGAAGTGATTGTTTATTTACTTTTGACAAGAATTGACCTACCCAAGATGCAGAGTGTTCTTACCCAGCAACACTCATGCACTGAACTGCATGCAGGGTAGGCTATAAAAAGCCCCTGCACTGCCATCTTGGGTCTCTTTGAAAGCATGGCCTGCCTGTGAGGACCTGTGCAGAGGTGTTCTACAGAACGCGGCCTACACCCTTTGCGGAGCGACCCGATCAGCGATCCTGCTGCACTTCAGTGAGCTGGACAGACTGTGAGGCAGAACTGGGAAGGATCCAGAGAAGCCTGTCGGAGCCACCTGAGGGCCGCGGAACATCTCGCTGAGCGGAGCAGAGCGGCATAGCAGCGTTTGCTGAGAAGAAACAGGACCACGTGCACACCAGAGCAGGACTGTCCTATGTTGCAGACCTGGTTGGGAGAGAGGGCTGCTACCCAAAGTTTTATTGACGCACTTCCACACACTTGCATCTTTAACACAGTCTTGCTGGGACCTGTAGTCCCACAGAGGAGATTTAAAGGAATAAAGACTGAGTTTAATATAGGCCTCAAGCCTACATTTCACTATAGTTTTGACACTGTGTTATACCAAGTTAATTGCACCGGAGACAGTTGTAGTGCTGCCGCACCACAAAAATAGTTCAACATTTATTTTGCTTTACTCGGGTTTTGTTAACCACTGGATTACAATTTAATCTACACATAGCTAGCAGAAGACAGAAGAAAAGAAGGATTGCCTCTTTTAGCGCAAGGCCTTGCATTTTATTGTTCTTCAGAGTTATTGTAATATAAAGCAGTGGGAGCTCCCTAGGAACTGTGCTATGCTTTATTAAAATTGCAATTGTCTCTTTTTCATAAACAGAGCATGCTGAGAGTGGGACAGTGCCCATAGTGAAGTCAGTTTCACTCTGCCATTGGTCCCATTTTATAGACGCATTTCTAAGAGGTTAATTTAAAGTGGAGGGCCACCCTGAAAAAAAAAAAATCACCAATCACTGCCTGTTTCCCATTTCCTTTCCCTTTCCTAGGATGGCGGTGCTGGGACCTGAGAGCCAAGGGACGGGTCGGTCTCGGGCGGCCGACATCGCGGGCACCCAGGACAGGTAAGTACTTATTTAAAGTCAGCAGCTACACTGTTAGTAGCTGCTGACTTTAAATTTTTTTAGGACGGAATCCCACTTTAAACAACTTTTATTTGTGTAGTACTGTTGTGAACTAAATCTGTTGGCTGTCACACTACGTTGGTCTGACAGTACAACTACTGTAATTACTATTTTGAAGCAGATACAGTAAAATCTTATTCTTGTTTAAGTACTATTGTGTGGAGTGCTATTTCCTTTGAATTGCTGACCAGGTGGAGAGCTGGATGTTAAAGGTAAAGGAAAAAGGTATATTATATTATATATTGTGGAATTGTCTTTAAGTTCCTGCTGCACACTAACATTACACTACAGCTGTGTCAAGGGGACTGAGTCAAATTAAGGGGGCGTGATAGAGTACAGGCCAAATCAAACATCAGCAGCTCCTTCGGGGGTTAGTGCTACAGATATAACAGTGAACTTCTTAAATCGAGTGTGTGTTTTGGGTACCCTTTTGGGACAGACAGGCACACCGGAAGTGATGTTTTTTGTGCACAAGCTCACTGCTCGTAGGTTACATGCTTTTAACTTGCTTTGTTCATGTGAGTACCACAGCTTTAAGCTGAATAAAGTTTATTTGTTTTTTAGGGTATCACACTATTTGGAACCCCTTTTTTTCTTCCACATATCTTCATGGGTAAACCTGGGAGGGGTACCCAAAACAAACACTCGATTTAAGAAGTTCACCTTTATATCCTATATCTGCAGAGATTCTCAGTTAGACGCCACCTAAAGGAAACCGTTGGTATCTATCCACAAAGGCTGGTAACAGGACTTCTGTTGTTCTTTACACGCTGTTACCTTACAGCCGTAAGGTGAGAGGCCACCCTGCACCTAGGTGTCATGGCATAAGAAAGAAAAAACACCCACTTTGATGTCACCTTGATATTTGTATTTTACACAAGAGACTTTTTCACCTCTATAAGATAACACTACTATCACTGAAGTTTTTAAGTTTTTATTTTCACTGATCACTATTAATAGTTGCAGTAAGATTTTGATATTTATGTATTTATTTTATTAGTAGCAGCGCAGCTCAAGTCACTTTATACACACTATTTTTTGGTCACGGATTGGTCATTTGGTGACTGCAGCAGCTACCACCCAACTTATTTGGTGACAGCGCGGAAATATCACTTTATTTATTCACATATGATGGAAGGTTGTTCTACTGAAAAACGCTTCGGAAGTGCTGCAACACAGGAGTTTTAACCCTTTTTTGGAGTTAAAAGCGCCCTGCTAGAGACCAAAAAGCACCTCTTAAACAGCTGTAAAGTTCCCCTAAAACGGAAGGCGCTTTACCGCAAACGCACGGGCGGCCCCAGTGTGAAAGGGGTTTTAAGAAAACTCTACAGTGGATTTTGTACACATAAAATGAAAGACATAAGACTCAGTATAAAAAAAGGAGATTAAGGTCTGGTGTGACCCCTCTGACACCTCCACCCCTAATAGTGCACAAAAAAACAAGAGAAATAGCCCTGGGACTTTAGATGAGGTGAGAGAGGTTTAGCCAATGTTCACAGCGAACACTGAGACAAAATCAATTTATTCGTTTCAAAATGTTATGTATGACATATGATTATGATTGTGAGTTACCCGGCATAATAGCCAATGCACACAACACAGATGAAAGTAAATATACAAAGATTTATTACAAGTGTTATACATCAATGAGCAACAATAAAAATTGAAAGTTGCTAGGTCAGTAAATACACATACACAATAAGAAAATAAAATGTACATACATATGGACAAGAAAGTATGTAGACATAATGCAGACATCAATAATACCCAGCATGTACCGGCCGCTCTATCCAGTCGTCAAGTTGTGAATCAGAATCCCAGCCGTGCTGAACGTCCAGATATACCCACAAGGGCCCGAAGGCTACACCCCCAGCGTCATGTACGGGCAGTGACGCATGGGCATCCGAAAGACATCCACCATTAAAGGGGGTGCACAAATGCAACAACCACCCAACCATCCAGGATGACCCACACAGCCCACACCTCAGTTACGTCAGGGAGATGTCAGTGTATGGGCGCGGAAAACATGGCGCCATTGTGCAGGTGACCACCCCCGTCAACAGACAGGGGAGGACAGCAAGACTCAGACTTTGTACACTCAGTATACTACAAAGAAAACATATGTAACTGTTTCTGCTTTCAGTTATGATTGTGGTGTAAGGCTGCTTAAAACTTTTCCATTGATGGAGGAGAGACAACTCAGATTGTGCTTGGTGTCAAAGAGCGCCAGCAGATCCAATTCATATGCTTTGGAATTGTCCAGAGTTAGTTTGATATTGGTGAGCAGTAGTAGACATTATCAACAGAGTGTTTCAAACACTGGGGTTGATTTACTAAAACTGGAGAGTCCAAAATCTAGTGCAGCTGTGCATGGTAGCCAATTATCTTCTAACTTCATCTTGATCAATAAAGTGGTTTTAAAGGCACAAGGTAAAAAACCTTTTGTGTGCAGCAGCCCCCCCCCCCCCCCAGCCCCCCTAATGCTTACCTGTGCCCCCTCTCGATCCAGCGATGTCCATGAGAGCCTTGTGTCTCCTGGGACTCACACTCCTGATTTGATTTTGGCAGCAGCGGGAGCCATTGGCCGCTGCTGTCAATCACAGCAAGTGAGCCAATGAGCACATGGAGGTGCGGGGCCCCACCTGCTTCGGTGCTCCCATTGCAACCTGCTCGCTGTGGGGGAACCCTACAGATTGGAGGAGCCAAGAGCGCCGGCGAGGGACCCGGGAAGAGGAGGATCTGGGCTGCTCTGTGCAAAACCACTGCACAGAGTAGGTAAGTATAACATGTTTGTTATTTAAAAAAACAAGAACAAAAAACAAGACTTTACAATCACTTTAAAGCATTGACAAAAAACCTGGAAGATGATTTCTATGCAGGGCTGCACCAGCTTTTGCACACTCTAGTTTTAGTAAATCAACCCCACAAGTTGCTTTTGACCCCATTGTTTGTGTTTTAGAACATCTAGATGGGGAAGTTTATCCCCTGAAAATCAGGGCCCCAGAGGCCAGACTCCTCTTTTCTGCTTGTAAGTAGAGATGGGCCACACACCCCCCTGTTCGGTTTGCAGCAGAACTCCCAAACAGGGAAAAAGTTCTAACCCGGACGGCGAACCCCATTGAAGTCTGTGGGACATTATCTCGCATGCTACATTTCATCCATTTGGGTAAGTAAATACGTTTTGTGATACTCTTGGACTTTATTACCCCTAAGGATGGATTGATCACTGAGGGTTTTTTCCCCCCTTTTTTTCACAGTACTCTACATGAGGAATGTAATAAGTTTTGTCGAAATATGCTCTGTTAAATATGACAATCTGACCTGCACCAATATTCAATTAATATATATCAATGTCTTATGTGTTATTATTTATGAATTTTATTTTCTTTGTAGATTTGTTTTTTTTTCTTCTTCTTGTCATCTGATTCTTTCAATGTATTAAATTCTGTTGGTCCTGAAGAAGTGGATGATCCGCGAAACGCATTCACCTTCTCAGAAGATTTAATACGCTCATTGTTGTAATGTACTACTCAGATAGCAATATATGTTTTTACATTTTATGAAATAAAAGAAAATGTTTTTAGATAGATCTTATTTCTACTCTTTTAGTAGTTAAGTGAACATAAAGGTATACCCAAAGTCCCAAATCTAATTGTCCTTTGTCTTGAATTATTGTACCGGGATGATACCTGTATGTCACATGTATTCGTTTAATTGTACTCCTTTCCACAATACAAGCCCGTCTGTTATCTAACTAAGTGCAGCAATAGTTGTACATTTTATTCCAAGGATAAATCATAACACTCACAAGATAAAAAGATGTCAGCGCATGTAGTAGTATTACTATGTTCATCCACTCCAAGGGAGGATGGGCTGCGGTTGGGGATGAGGTTGCCGCTGGTTCCAGCTACGCTGGTGGCTCCCAATTCTTCCTGGGACTTGGGTACACTCAGAACGAGCTGCTAACGTCCCTTCTGGGTGGAGGATAGAGTGGAGCAGTGCGCGCGTTCGAAGCATGCATTCTCCTTCGTCAGGCAGTCTGATTACCCAGGCTCATTCCATCTGGCTAAAAGTGCGCTCATGAATGTTTTGTTTGTTTCTGGCTATACATCACTACACGCAAGTGGCCTAAAAAGATATTAGCATTTTTAATCTTGACTTTAGGCATTATTAAAATTGCTGCCCTCGCCAAACAAAATGTAAAACATTTCTTCTTTATTTTGGTATATGTTCCCCAGGGCAGTGCACAGCCACCCATGCCATTTGTTTGACAAACTCTTGTCTATTAGCCTATAAAGAAGCCATTACTCTTTTGTAACATTCAACTTTGATTAACATTGAATCTGAACCCAAGTATTTGGTTCATCACCAGTCACTAGCCTTTTAACCTCTGCCACTGTTTTTCTTTTGCACCAAACAGTAGTCCAAAAGTCCAAGCTAAATAAACAAAAAAAAATAAATAAAATCAATTATTTCCGTCTATCATCAGATTAGTTTACCTATCTTACCCATTCCATCTATTTTAGACCCTGGACTATAACTGCACACCAGCTCACTTGTCATAATCTATCCATCTATGATAAGGGTAAGTGAGGTTTATATAGACTATGCTGACCTAAGCCTATACGTTCACTTACACATTTTATTTACAGCTATTTCCGCCTTTGTTTATTCAGCTTGGACTTGTGGACTATTGTTTGGTGCATACACTATATACCCGAGGGATATCCTCCCATGGGCCAGCAGGCATGGAAAGCTATTGACTCTTCCCCATACACCTCTGCATCTTGCCCTTATCCTTTTCAGGGTAAGACAATTTATAACATTAATTGATATGGGTTGTGGGTCCCCCCCTCTTTATTTTTAATTATATTATACACGAGGAATGTATGAAATATATATATTTTTTTCTGTTCAGTTCAGGCCTTCTCGTCCAACATCAGTGCATGACCTCACAAATGCGCTTCTGGAAGAATGGTCAAACTTTCCCATAGGCACAATCCTAAACCTTGTGGACAGCCTTCCCAGAAGAGTTGAAGTTGTTATAGCTGCAAAGGGTGGGCCAACTTACTATACTGCAAAGGGTGGGCCAACTTACTATACTGCAAAGGGTGGGCCAACTTACTATACGGACTAAGACTGGAATGCCATTAAAGTACATGTGTGTGTAAATAGGCAGGTGTATATATGAATGCAGTATATATATTATATACTGTATATATATATATTGTAAAGTTCGGGGAACCAGCTAGACCGCAGGACACAGGCTTTTCAATCAAAAGAAGGTTTATTACACTTAAACAGCAGCAAAACAACAGAAAGAAATATCAGTCTCACTGACTTGCAGAGCCCAGAACTGCTATCGTTAAACAGTCCTTAATCTGTATCGCAGGTAACTTTCCCTGCTAGTAGGTTTCCAGGCAGGACTCTTGTGCGCTTTCACAGCTATTCACCGACCACCATTCACCATCCACAGTCTCCACTAAGGATGAGCTCAGGCGTGTTTGCAACTAGCACGTGCAGAGCCCACCAGGAAGTCGGCACTGCACAGAGCTAATCACAGGCAGTGAGACATTTTCCCAATGCACGGCTGCAGAGATCGAGGAATGTCTCACTGCCCGTGATTAGCGCTGTGCAGTACCGACTTCCTGGCGGGCTCTGCACGTGCTAGTTGCGAACACACCTGAGCTCATCCTTAGTCTCCACTATACTCCTCCACACCCACCTACAACTCCCTGTCTTGTTTTAAACCCAGTTCCTCTGACAGGTGAGGTAACCCTTTTGGGGAAATATAGCTTCCTTCCAGGACCCAGCCACAATGTCATGTACTATATATATTATATATATATGTAATATTTATATATATATTTATATATATTTTATTATTATTACTATTATTATTAGTTACTACTTTTTTATAAACATTTTTATGACTTTCTTCTACCTAAATTGAAGCAAAAAAGTGATGAAAAAAGCAGTACAGTTCTCTGCTAGACACCCCAGAGGTTTAGAGATAAGCTGTGTATTTTAACTAGTCTTTCCATCTAATAGCCACTTTTAAGGTGAACATATTCATTAAACAAATTAGGGTTTTCAGATTTTCTGTTCTGTAAATTGATTACATTTTCTGAATAGGACATGCAATATATTCTTGTTAGAATATGCCAAAAACTTAAGTACATCCTTTGATGAAAAGTAAACAAAAGGCAGGTTTCTTCTTTACCTCTTTGTTGTCATTTGACTATGCAAGTGATACAACCATAAGAAAATTGCATTTTCTATTTGCTGTTGGGTCAATGGACTCATAAAATCAAGTCTTAGGATGTTCTCCAGCAGGTATTTTTCAGTCTTTATGTTGAAATGGTTTATTGGATTGCATCGTCCTGGCACCCTGCAAGATATCAGTTTACAAGAAGCACAAATCATCCTGTCATTCAGATCCCCCACAAGGTGATGTATTACCTAAGTGAGACTGGTAAGCTCACAGATGGTTCTCAACCAACATGAGCTGCATGCAATCGGAAACTTGTAAAATTGTTGATTATAGATGATGGCCACGGAGCACCTCCCAAGACGCTTGAAATTATGCTGGTTTTATCCCCTCTCCTTTGCTCATTGAAATCAGCAGGCAGCAAAAGTCAATTGTCTAGTCTCATCAGATTCCACCCAGCACATACACATGCTACACAATGATTCGAAGGATCTTATAATCTTTGTGAAAGAGGTACAATTCCTGCTGCTTTCCTTCTTTGTAAACAGAAGGTAGGAGAAGTTTTGCACAGGAATGAATATTAGTGGAGTTAAAGGGAACAAAGTTCTTTGTCTACCTCTGACTTTATGAAAGTTGTTTTGCATTTTGTCTTTCAATTACGAGCCCCTATTGCTATACTTTAGGGATAATTTCACCAGATGGTGCTGGCAAACGTATTCTGTCTTAGGCTTTCAGTCAAAATGAAGGAGACTGGAGAGTCACTACTGATGTAGTGGTGCACAGACTTAAAGTGAACCTGTGGGGAATAGAAACCTATGAGGCTAACAGCAGCAGCGGGTAGTTAATAGCCTATGCTGACAGCACATATTTGTTGATGCAGAATATCTCCAACAGACCTGCACATGAAAAAGCTATGCAAAATAGTAACTTTATCAAAGCCATTATTTGTATAATCATAGAACTTGCTGCCTATGCTACAATTCCAAGCCCTCCTGATAGGCCACCCTAATACTGGGCATTTAAAAGAGAAGTATGAAAATCGGGGTTATTGCAGATTTATATTTACCTAGGTGGACCTCGGATCGATGCTGCATCTGTCCACCTGGTGCCTCTACACTGAGAACCGAGCGAACGAACACCGCTGATCGCTCGGTACTCACATCTCCCCGAGCAGGGAGCTGGTGACTATCAGTCACAGCTGTCTGCTCTGCCCTTCCCTCGCTCACTGGAGCGCTGGGCTGTGGAGGGAGCAGGATCGACCAGCTCAGGCTCTCAGTGGCTCACTGAGAGGCCGAGCCATGTGTCAGTCCCGGGATCTAGGCGGATCCCAACTCCGTGGTCATGATGACGCAGAGCCTGGACAGACTCAGCAGAAAGCAGACTTCAGCCCGCTCTATGCCAAAAACGGGTCACAGGAGTGCAGAACGAACTGCACTTCTGTGATCCATAGGAGAAGTACAGCCAAACGAGTTTGTCAGGAAGGGCATGCCAATAACCAAGATGGCCCCTCTGGGTGGATTCCTTTACAAAACCACAGGCCAGTTCCTTGCCCTTAACATGCACTTAGAAAATGTGCAGATTGCACGCGCTTCACGCACATCTGGGACCAAACGGGCTAGTTAAACAGAGTAAGTGCTCTGCTCCAGTGCTATCTCATTATCCTGCATCTAATTCCAGTTACTGACCTGGTTTGTCTTGACTACTCTTTGAACTCTGCCTGTGCTGACCCTGGCTTGTCTCCTAACATCTGCTTCTGCCTGTTCCCTTGGCCTTTGCACCGCTGATTAGTTACCAACTCTAGCCTGTACCCCGACTACACTTCTGTCTGCACCCATTCCATCCAGCCAGCGGCTAATCCTCTGCTTCAAGCATCTGTCTGCTACCAGCCTGTGCCTCACCAGTCTGCTACCGCCAGAGCCAGCTTGTTCTAACCAGGGGCCGATCCAGAGTCTAATCTCAGGAGGGGCACTGCCAAAATTTTTTCAGGCAATTTGTAGGGGAAATGGCTGGTGTTGGCACTTCAGTCATCACGGCACCATGGTTAATATGGTGTCAGGATGATAGAAATGCATTCTTTCTTATTACATTGTAATATAAAATGAAATTGTTCAACTAACCATAATGCAGAATCAGTGGGAGCCCTGAGTGTGTCACTTGCCACCGTCACCTGCCTTCAGATGGGGCTTGTCAACAGGCTATGTCGCCTGTTATCAGATACAGATTGTCACTGCCAGTGGCCATTGAGTGTCCCTGTTGTCCCAGAGTGAGGCCTGCACTGTAATGGCAGTCTTTTAGATGCAGAAATGTGGCGATGCAGGGGGGCGGTGAGAGACAGTGGTGTCTCCGGGTTTCATATGTGGGGGGGCACATGGGGGGACAGGGACAAAAGTAGGGGGGGCAACTATAAAATGCAATTATATATACACACACACACATATATAAATACACAGTGTTCTTAAAAAGTATTGTTGGTTGCAGCCAAGTGGAGGGGAGGACAAAGTGGGAGCAGCCAGGTGGAGGGGAGGACAGGCTGGATGCAGCCAGGTGGAGGGGAGGACAGGATGGATGTAGCCAGGTGGAGAGGAGGACAGGGTGGGCACAGCCAGGTGGAGGGGAGGACAGGGTGGGTGTAGCCAGGTGGAGGGGAGGAAAGGGTGGATGCAGCCAGGTGGAGGGGAGGAAAGGGTGGATGCAGCTAGGTGGAGGGGAGGACAGGGTGGGAGCAGCCAGGTGGAGGGGAGGAAAAGGTGGATGCAGCCAGGTGGAGAGGAGGACAGGGTGTGAGCAGCCAGGTGGAGGGGAGGACAGGGTAGATGCAGCCAGGTGGAGGGGAGGACAGGGTAGATGCAGCCAGGTGGAGGGGAGGACAGGGTGGGAGTAGCCAGGTGGAGGGGAGGAAAGGGTGGATGTAGCCAGTTATAGATAAGGTCCTGTACCTCTATGGAAGCCTGCATCCCGCCCCCCCATCCCTCTTGCTCCCCCCACCTGGAGGTAAGTTCTTAACTTGGAGGATAATAATAGAATCACTGGCTCCCTCCACATGACAGCCTCATGGTCCCTCTTCTCCTCTCCTCCTCCTGCTCGGCATGCTGGGGGCTGCAGTTCTCTCGTGGAATCATCCTGGGGCCTGCTGGTATCCGAGACTACATGTCCCATAATCTTCTAGCTGCTAGTTTCCCAGCCATTGGCCCTGAATGTAGCCAATAGGAAGGCATTGCCAGGTGAATGTTCAGCTCAAGAAAGAGAAGGAGGGGTGGAAATCCCTGTAGCTGCGGCTCTGCCTGTGCAACTCCCTTCTCAGAGCCTGTCAGTTTTGATGCTCCTGCCCTGTGTCAGCAACAGCTGATGGGGGATTGGCATCGGCACAGCCTGCTCACTATTTTCTCGGGGGGGGGGGGGCAATTGACCCGTTGCCCCCCCTGGATCTGCCCCTGGTCCTACCTACTGCTGACCTGCCACAGCCCAGCTCACCTGCTCTGCTGTGGTTCTCCACCAGCTTCCCACTACCTGGCCTGGACATCCTATTGGCTTCACTGCTAGCAGGACCAGCAGGCATTTGTGCCACTCTGTGCTTCTACTCCAAAAGTATTGGGGTGCCTGCCATTACACGCACATGAACTGTAATGGCATCCCAGCCTTAGTCCGTAGGATTCAATATTGAGTTGGCCCACCCTTTGCAGCTATAACAGCTTCTGAGAAGGCTGTCCACAAGGTTTAAGAGTGTGTCTATGGGAATGTTTGATCATTCTTCCAGAAGTACTTCTGGAAGAATAGTCAAACATTCCCATAGACATACTCGTAAACCTTGTGGTCAGCCTTCCCGGAAGAGTTGAAGCTGTTATAGCTGCAAAGGGTGGACAAAAAAGAAAGACCATTTTGAACATAAAAAAAAATATTTTCCACTTTCTGTTATAAAATATATCCAATAAAATCAAATTTCTTCATAAATTTAGTCCAAAATGTATGCTGCTTTCTATCTTAGGTAAAACAAAAATCCCAACAAGTGTATATTAAAGCGGATGTAAACCCACTCTCATCCTTTCTAAACTACTGCCATAGTGGTTATCTATAAGGATATACATGCCTTCTGCATGTATCCTTACCTATCAAATGTCTCCCCTCTGTCTGTAATGAGTCCTGGAAAATTGCAAATTCTGTGGGTGGGTATGTTGTCCGGAGCTTGGTGGGTGGAGTTGTGATGTCAGTAGACTCCCACCTCTACACTCCCCTTGTCAACTTGCATTTTATCCTGTGTACAGTATTTCTTACACTGAACTTCTGCTATGATCACTAACATCCAGTCAAAACCCAGAAAAGTCACCACATGACTTCAGCATGCCCAATCATGCTGAGATGTGGAGCAGCCAATCCTGGGAGAGCTGGAGAAGAAAGGGGGAGGGGATCTGAAGTACAATATATACAATACAATATACGCTTATTGCATTTTTTTAATCAAAAATATGTAGAAGAGTACATATCGGCTTAAACTGATGAAGAAATTAGTTTTTTTTCTATTTTTCTATTTTTTTTGGATATTTATATAGCAAAAAGTACAAAATACCCATGTATTGTGTTTTTTTCAAAATTGTCGCTCTTTTTTGTTTATAGCGCAAAAAATAAAAAACACAAAGGTGATCAAATACCAGCAAAAGAAAACTCTATTTGTGGGGAAAAAAGGACATCAATTTTGTTTGGGTACAACGTCGCACGACCGCGCAATTGTCAGTTAAAGCGACGCTTATAACCCTCCATAAAAAAGACAGCCATTGAAAAACCCAACTCCATAGGTGGTACTGAGATACAGCTAGTTAATCCTCAGGTCTTCTATATTTGTTAGGTAACCCTACCATAATACTTCTTGTCCTTTCATTTATCCCTCTCTTTGGTTTGTTGAATCCCACTGCCCCACTATACTTACCAGTTGATTAAACATCTGTGTTTCTTTCTGCCAATACCAGGTGATTTCAGTGTATGTCTTTTTTGAAGCACCCTGCTGTTTGAGTAGGCCATCTACTTTCTGTTATATCCATTTCCCTTGTTCTGCTGGACTGGTTCCTATTATCTTCCAACCTGCTTTTATTTTACAACCGTCTTTGCATCAATGCTCATGGAGATATTGTAAGTAGTTCAGCTTTTACCACTCTAGCTCTTGGATAATGCTATATGCACACAAATGGTGATATATGCTATAATATATGTTTTGTTTTATAGACCACATGTACAACAATTGCTAAACTTTCCCTGAGGAAGGAGTTGTAAGGACTCTGAAACGCATTGGCTTGGTTTATGCAAATAATATATGTATATGACAGTCCAAATTACTTTTGTTAAGATTGTAGTACAATATATTTTCCTATATTGCTATGTATGTACATTTTAAATTGCACAAGTTCTTTTTAATGTGTTTTTTTTATACTAAAAAAATATTGAACTATTAATATCTCATACGTTTGTACACTATTTGAGCCTACAAAGTCCCATTTGAAGTAGGGGGTATTTTGGTCTTCCACAATTACAAGGGATCCGGCCGCAGCAAGCAGTTTAATCAAACCTCATTTTTTCATCCTTGTTTATATAAATGCATATTGGTAAAATAACACAAGTTTGCCCATATCTCACCATTTGTCTTACATTTGGAAATGAAAACTCCCAATTTCAGTCGACCCTAGTGAAGTGCCAGATTATGGGCTTGTTCACACCTGAATTGCACAGGATTGTGGACCACGTTGTGTGCGACTCATTTGAATGGTCTAGGATTGCACAAAAAGTAGTGCATGCACTACTTTTTAAAAACGCACTGCTACACATTGCATGGTACTACAGTACCAAGCAATCTGGTGCAGGCAAATGCTCTGCATATGTGATCTGCCTTGAACATAGTGCGGGAAATGCAAATGGTGTCTTTCCCACATCATGTTCTTGTGTGAACCAGCCCTAGATTTTATTCACATGGCCATGTTGACCTGGGTAGAAAAGGCAGAAAGTGTTTTGTTTTAGACTCTGTTTGTTTCTACTACCTAATATTGTTGGTTGTCTATGTTTGTACATTGAAATTTGTTTTTATTTGTTTTTATTTATTATTTTTGATATGCAAAGGTTCGGAAATGACTGCAATTCAAATACAAAGGAAATACATTTGTTTAGGTTATAAATATAGTTAAATCAGGGGGGCGGAGCCGGCAGCCAGAGCGGATGGTAGTGTGAGGAGAGAGCTCTGACACAACGGCTTCTACAGAGCGGCTCACAGCAACACTACACCCTGCAAAATACATCCACAGAGAGGGGAGACACAGTGGAATCCAGCGGTTAAGATGTACAAAAGAAAAGCGAGAGAAGCACCGAAAAAACTGACCGATTTCTACCCCCTCACGGCCGGCCGAGATTTCCAAGATGGCGCCCGCTCCGAGAATAGAAATGCGGCATCCCCTGCACACTCCTGCAGCCATCCGTCGCCATCCTCGGGTGAGTCTAATCTCACACAGCATCCACCAACATCCTCACCCTCTGATAGCCCAGTTAAGCAGAAAAGGAGGATTGGGGTGGAGGAGGAGAATCAGGATGAGGCAGAGGCAGAGGAAGACATAATGGAGGATTCATCCTCTCATAGCCAGCAATTAGATGCCTTTCCCACATCAGGGCAGCCCATCCTGGATACCACAATGAAGGAAATGTTATTAACCCTCAGGGGGGCCCTCCAACAGGACATGTCAGCATTTATGCACACTACAAAAAAAGAACTGTCAGCGATTGGTAGCAGAGTAAAGTATGTGGAAAAAAAAAATGGAAGAATTTACACTAGCTCATAATGAGCTGGTGGATGCGCACTTTGATGTAGAAGATGAGATAAAATCTATGCGCCTTAAAATGGCGGACATCGAAGACAGGGCGCGAAGGAACAACATAAAGTTCAGAGGGATCTCTGAATCGATCAAACCAGCAGAACTTACGGCGTACCTCCAAAAGCTCATGACCACGGTTCTGCCGTCCTTGGGGCCTAACGACATAATCATAGACAGAGCCCACAGACTGCCAAAACCCTCATTCCTGCCGGACCAAATTCCCAGGGATGTCATTGCTAGGATCCACTTTTACCACATAAAAGATCAGCTGATGCGATTTGCCAGACAGCACCCCACACTCCCTGATCCATTTACCGGAATCGCATTGTATGCAGACTTATCGCAAGCTACACTAACGGCAAGGCACAACTTAGTCCCTATTACAAAAATCTTACGCAATCACAAGATTCTGTATAAATGGGGATTCCCTGCCAAACTGCTGCTAGAAATGCATGGCGAATCGCACGCAATTACTTCACTGGAAAAAGGAATGGATCTCCTCAGAAAATGGCGACTTCTACCACTGGATGGAGAAGCTGCAGACCCTGATCCACTGCTTGACAGACGAAACAACTACCGTCAACAAAGAAGAGGCAAGTAAATTCTACTCGGCTACACGGCCGTCTCAGTAGATGGCTTTTATACACGTGTGGCACATCTCTCAGGATCATCAACCCCTGATGCCTTCCAAATCTTCCATGTTCTCAGGTGTAGACTCCAGAAGCAGCCGTTGTTCGGCTAATATGTTTCTTAGATATCCCCCTTCTTCATTTACAGGATGACACCTGTGACCTGTTCTACACAAACTTTAAAGTTTAATTGGTATATATTGCTGCAGAAGTCAGCTTGGTTTTTTGTTCATGTTTTTCTTTTTCTTTTTACTATTCTGACATTTTTTTCAGAATATTTATTTCAATCCTTACACATACCCATCATCAATCCAAGAGCATATTGTTTATTGATCTTCACCACTAGATGGCAGCAGCTTGTACTCATTGAATGGAATGAATCTTAAAATAGTATCACACAATGTGAGAGGTCTAAACAGCCCCTACAAGCGCAGGGCTATGTGGAAGTCAGCTCTGGACCTGAAATGTGACATCCTGTGTGCACAAGAAACACACTTCGCCAGCAGCAAACCTCCAAAGTGCACACACAATAAATTTTCCAAAGTATTCACCGCTAATGACACTTCAAAAAAAAATGGGGTATTGATCGCTATTAAGGACACATTAACCTTTTCTTTATTGCAGATCCATAATGACCCCCATGGACGCTATATTATTTTGATCGCAGAAATAGATCGGGTCCTCTACACACTGGTAAACTTATATGCCCCAAATGTTAAGCCAATGAAGTTTATCCGTAAGGTTGTTAAACATGCCAAATCCTTGCAAAAGGGCAATCTAATAGTGTGTGGGGATTTTAATATGGTCATGAATGAGGAATGTGACTCCTCCTCGGTGGCTCTGAGGAAGAGGCCCTCTTTAAGCACTTGGTGTCATGAAGAAAGGCTCTTTGATCCCTGGCGCTGCCTTAGATCCACCGAGAGGGACTACTCTTATTACTCTATGGTGCATAATAGCTACTCTAGAATTGACTTTTTTCTAACAGATATGTATACCCTGCAGAAAGTGATTAAGGCTGATATCTTCAACATTACGTGGTCTGATCACGCGCCTGTGGCCATTGAGGTTGAAACTAGCAATAAAACATCCCACAAACCACTATGGCGTAACAATACCTACCTACTGTCTTGTCCTCACATTAAAGAGGAAGTAGAGAAGAAACTTAAAGAATACTTTAGTATCAATGCCAATGGGGAATGCTCCCCAACAATGATCTGGTGTGCTCACAAAGCATACGCTAGGGGTATTCTTATTCAGATTGCTTCAAGAGAAAAGAAAAAGAAATCACATCGCTTAGCGAAACTCCATAAAGATATTGCAGATCTAGAGGCTCAACACAAGGACCCCAACACCGCATCCCCCAGTATCTTAAAATGCCTTAATTCTTGTCGCGAAGAACTACGACAAGAACTTAGGGCAGATTACGATCTATATTTCAAAAGGCTGAAACTATCATTTTACTCCCAAAGCAATAGGGCAAGCAAACTTCTGGCCTCGCAAACTAAAAAAAGACATGCAAAAGCCAACATCACTCATATTCAACATCATAGCTCTAATACCACACTCCACAATCCTAAGGACATAGCTAATGCCTTTGGAGATTACTACAAAACCCTTTATAATCTCAATAAGGATCCATCCACCTACCAACCCACAGATAAAGAGATAGATGAGTTCCTTCAAGGAATCCAACTCCCCTCAGTAGACTCAACAACTCTCCAAACCTTAAACTCCCCAATCACCGATGCAGAAATTGAGGCAGTTATTAAAACTCTCCCCATGCATAAATCCCCGGGAGCGGACGGTTTTTCTGCTGAGTATTACAAGGCATTCAGCTCCCTGCTCGCACCGAAACTAGTAGATGTTTTCAATAAAGCAGCCATAGGGGGATCCTTCCCAAAAGAAATGCTCCAAGCAATAATAGTAACACTACCCAAACCCGGCAAAGACAACTCCCACCCCCAAAATTATAGGCCAATATCCTTACTCAATTGTGACCTAAAGATATATGCGAAAATATTGGCCAACAGGTTATTAGAAATTACCCCTTCCCTAATAGGATTGGATCAGGTGGGATTTGTAAAGGGCAGACAAGCACCGGATGGAACTAGAAGGATGTTAGATCTACTAAGATACGCAGAACTTAATCAATTACCAAGTATTTTTCTTGCATTAGACGCCGAAAAGGCGTTCAATAGGGTGCATTGGGGTTACCTATCGAAAACTTTACAAAAATTTGGACTATCAGGAACAATACTTTCGGCAATTATGTCCCTATACTCGAACCCATCCGCCCAAGTCTATACCTCTAGTCTCCTATCTGATCCTTTCCTACTATCTAATGGTACACGACAAGGTTGCCCCTTGTCACCAATAATCTTTTCACTCATTATAGAACCTCTGGCACAAAGCATTCGGTCCAATACTTCCATCAAAGGCATAAATATAGGTAAAGAGAATCATAAAATAGGACTCTTTGCCGACGACATAATACTAACCCTATCCGAGCCAACAACCTCTATACAAGAAATTAAAAAACTATTGCATAATTTTAGTAAAGTCTCCTTTTACAAAATCAACACAAAAAAGTGTTTTGCTTTAACACTCAATATACCCCCAGATGAACAAAGCACGATTAAACATTTGTTTCCCTGTAATTGGGACCCCCCCTCAATTACGTATCTTGGTGTGCAGCTCACCTCCTCTTCCGCTAAACTATATTCCAGCAATTACGCTCCTCTACTTACAAAGGTGGAAGAAGAAATGGCCCAAATAGGTAAACTGCATTTATCATGGCTGGGGAGGATAGCTGCATATCAAATGCAAATATTACCTAAACTTCTATACCACCTCAGAACTATGCCCATACCTCTCCCTCAAACATTCTTCTCACAACTAGCGAAAAACTTAAATAAATTTATTTGGGCAGGAAAAAAACCTAGAATTGCACTGACTCATCTATATAAACCCAAACAATTAGGAGGAGCAGGTCTCCCAAATGCACACACCTATTACCAAGCTGCTATATTGGAACAAACCCGATATTGGTTTGCATGCCAAACTGACAATAAATGGTCTGAATTAGAACAAGAGATTACTCCCGGACATAATCTACCAGCCCTGGTGATAGCAGCTGGCATACACCATAGACCAATCACTCCACTATACCCTACGGTACAAGCTTCTATAACAGCCTGGTCCTCTTTGCTAAGACAACCATTTAAGGATACTCCTATGCAGGTAATACAAATCCCTTTGGCATCATACGAATACTTGATCCCAAACATTTCGACCCATACTTTGAAAATTAGAGGGGAACATTTCCACACACCTGACCTACAAGGACAGGAAACATTGGAAAGTTATCAACTGTTTCAAATAAAGCACTACCTAAAACAGAATAATTCTAGACCACTTAGACTACCCCAAATACTGTGGAACTATCTAGTAAACAAAAACCCGGGGAAAAACAAGGGAATATCGTTATTCTACAAATTCGCTACCCCTCTATACTTCCAAGCTAAATTGCCTAACATGAGAAAGTGGGAACAGGACCTCAAAAAGGAATTCCCATTACATCAATGGCAAATAGCGGTGAAGAGCAATAGTAAATCTTCAGCGTGCATAGACCACTGGGATAATGCATTGAAGATACTACACAGGTGGTATCTTACTCCCCTTCGTATTCACAAAATGAATCCAAGTTCTCCCCCAATATGCTGGAGGAAATGTGACAACACCGGCAACCTTCTACACATATTGTGGAGCTGCAAGGTAATAAAACCTTTCTGGCAGAAAGTAGCTTCCATCATCCACACAATTACCAACACCACGAGCCCACTAAATCCTGAACTTTCCCTCCTTAGTTTGGGCATAGACAACTTTCCTCATTTGACGAGAAAGGTTGTTATAAATATTCTAGTTGCAGCACGCATATCATTAGCAAGAGAATGGCGCTCTCAATCACCCCCAAAAATCGAAGAAGTAATTTCCAGAGTGAATGCCCACTACACAATGGAAAAAATGCTAGCGTATAAGGAAAGAAGAGTCCCAGCCTTCCACAAACACTGGGAGGTCTGGAAATCTTCTCAGTATGCTCCCTCTCACTTGTGAAACTGAGTACTGTGTTTCATGATATTTAGGCTAAACGACTAGGCTTATAGTGGTAAAAATGTTTAAATAATTAGATAAAGCAATCAGAATATCAATAAACAAGTCGACATCATTAGAAGTAGTCAAACCAGAAAAACCATCCCAGACTATATTATTAAGTGACTGCTCTAAAAGGTATGTGTTTTCTGTTCTTAACGTACTAAGAATATATCTATGTTTGAAGTTCATAAGATAGCTGTCTACAAAGTTCAATATGAATATATATAGCATTTCCTCACTATTGACCCTCATTAAGGTCAGTAGAGGGCTGCCTGGTTTAAGACTACTAGAGGTTCCTGCTCACAGTCTGTACCCAGTCGGGGTGACAGGGCCTACCTCCTGTTGAGGTCATTAGCTACATGGTTATAGGCGGCTCACGTAGAGTTATCTCTTTGTGGAATTATGACTGTCAGTCAATTCTCACCCTGTTTATATCTTATACTGTAAACAATGCTTTGTACTTCATGTATAAACTGAAATTCTTTAATAAAAATCTATGGTTAAAAAAAAAAATATAGTTAAATCAGTCAATTGCAGCAGATAGTTATATGAGTGCAGAGTACACTCAGAGTACAAAGAAACAAGCAAAGAAACATGTTCAGTTTTACTTTAGCCCTCCCTCTCCTATCACTCTTTTGGTCCACCAGGAGCAAAGAGAGGAAGCCCTGTCTAAGCCCAAAATATAAACTCTTTTATTGATTGAAAGTCAGGACAAGAAAAGAGAAATCTCATACTGTATATCACAGATTATACAAGATATACATTTGTACTTAAATAAAAATAACCAGAGATGGTCATAACTGACATATCAGTAATTTTTGAGCTTGTTGCAACAGCTCCTAAAGAGTTCTCTGAACTAGAGACTAAGAATAACAGTAACCAGTGCCAGGACAAGGTCATCTAGAGCCCTGGGCATACATGCCAAACTGCCACTCCCCCCCCAAGATGTATGAGCATTATGTGTCAGCAAAAATCTCCCCCAAAACACTGAGCACTAATCTACATGCTTACCCCCTAAGCTTAAATTCCCCCTCCTCCCAG
Source organism: Aquarana catesbeiana (assembly GCF_042186555.1). Classification (NCBI taxonomy): domain Eukaryota; kingdom Metazoa; phylum Chordata; class Amphibia; order Anura; family Ranidae; genus Aquarana; species Aquarana catesbeiana. The sequence continues at coordinate 480,316,975 of NC_133326.1, read as the reverse complement.
TACAAATATGCCCACCCTCCCCCCAAAAAAGTCTCCCCTCCTAGCACTAATACTCCTAAAAGTTCTCCTTCTAGTACTCATCTTCTCCCCCCCACTTCAATTTTTCCCCTCCCAACTCCAAGCACAAATCATCTTCCACCCATCTACCCTCCCAACACAAATCCCCCTAAGTCACCACTCCTAGCCCCCCCCCCCATTATTTCCTCTCTTAAAACAATACTTACCCCCTGATGCCCCCCAAAATCACCCCTTACAAGACAAATCCCCTCCCCTACAATGCCCTTGTGGTGCCCCCCCACCTTACAGTGCCCAGGGCAGCTTCCCCTCCTGCCCACCCCTTGTACTGGCCCTGACAGTAACATACATGATTTGCACAGACTTGAAAAGTGCGAGACATAATATAATAAAATGGCAGATAAGAAAACAGTTTCCATAAAGTGGGATTTTCCAAAACCATAATTCAATGGAAGGTTATCAACAGTGACTACATCTGCAGTGGATGCTTACCATTAACCACTTGCCTACTGCCCTATAGCAGTATTACTGCTACAACATGGCAGCTGTGTGCAGAATCACGCATATATATTTGATCCCGCACTTGCGGGGAGCGGGCGTGAATGCACGCTGCCGGTAGGGATGAGCTTCGAGTTCGAGTCGAACTCATGTTCGACTCGAACATTGGCTGTTTGCAAGTTCGCTGAACAGCGAACAATTTGGGGTGTTCGCGGCAAATTCGAATGCCGCGGAACACCCTTTAAAAGTCTATGGGAGAAATCAAAAGTGCTAATTTTAAAGGCTTATATGCAAGTTATTGTCATAAAAAGTGTTTGGGGACCCGAGTCCTGCCCCAGGGGACATGGATCAATGCAAAAAAAAGTTTTAAAAACGGCCGTTTTTTCAGGAGCAGTGATTTTAATAATGCTTAAAGTCAAACAATAAACGTATAATAACCCTTTAAATTTCGTAGCAGGGGGGTGTCTATAGTATGTCTGTAAAGGGGCGCATGTTTCCCGTGTTTAGAACAGTCTGACAGCAAAATTACATTTCGAAGGAAAAAACCCATTTAAAACTACTCGCGGCTATTGCATTGCCGACAATACACATAGAAGTTCATTGATAAAAACGGCATGGGAATTCCCCACAGGGGAACCCCGAACCAAAATTTAAAAAAAAAATGACGTGGGAGTCCCCCTAAATTCCATACCAGGCCCTTCAGGTCTGGTATGGATATTAAGGGGAACCCCAGCCAAAATTTAAAAAAAAAAATGACGTGGGGTTCCCCCTAAATTCCATACCAGACCCTTATCCGTGCACGCAACCTGGCAGGCAGCAGGAAAAGAGGGGGGGACGAGAGTGCGGGCCCCCCCCCTCCTGAACCGTACCAGGCCACATGCCCTCAACATTGGGAGGGTGCTTTGGGGTAGCCCCCCAAAACACCTTGTCCCCATGTTGATGAGGACAAGGGCCTCATCCCCACAACCCTGGCCGGTGGTTGTGGGGGTCTGCGGGCGGGGGGCTTATCGGAATCTGGAAGCCCCCTTTAACAAGGGGACCCCCAGATTTGCCGCGAACATCCCAAATTGTTCGCTGTTCAGCGAACTTGCGAACAGCCGATGTTCGAGTCGAACATGAGTTCGACTCGAACTCGAAGCTCATCCCTACTTGTGGTTTGACTTCCCAGGGGATAAGATAAGAGAAGAAAAGAAGAAAAGAAGAAGAGAAGAAGATGAAGAGAAGAGCGGGAGCCTCCCCCATGCCATGGGTGCGGAGCGGCCCGAGGAGAAGAAGATAGAAGACGTCGCGGAGGAGATGCTGGATGAGAACGCCGGAGGAAGAACCAGAAGAGCCAGAAGAACCAGAAGAAGAAGATGAAGGAAGATAGAAGAAAGAAGAAGCATTTAAATAAAGGAATTGTCAAAAACTGTCTCTTGTCATTTTTAAAATTTTTGACAGTTTTTTAGTGAAATGGTAGGGGTAAGTACCCCCTTACCATTTCACACGGGGGGGTCTGGGGGTCCCCTTGTTAAAGGGGGCTTCCAGATTCCGATAAGCCCCCCGCCCGCAGACCCCCACAACCACCGGCCAGGGTTGTGGGGATGAGGCCCTTGTCCTCATCAACATTGGGACAAGGTGTTTTGGAGGCTACCCCAAAGCACCCTCCCAATGTTGAGGGCATGTGGCCTGGTACGGTTCAGGAGGGGGGGCGCACTCTCGTCCCCCCCTCTTTTCCTGCGGCCTGCCAGGTTGCGTGCTCGGATAAGGGTCTGGTATGGATTTTTGGGGGGACACCACGCCGTTTTTTTTTTTTTTTTGGCGTCGGGTTCCCCTTAAAATCCATACCAGACCTGAAGGGTCTGGTATGGAATTTAGGGGGAACCCCCCGTCATTTTTTTTTTAAATTTTGGCCGGGGTTCCCCTTAATATCCATACCAGACCTGAAGGGCCTGGTATGGAATTTAGGGGGACTCCCACGTCATTTTTTTTTAAATTTTGGTTCGGGGTTCCCCTGTGGGGAATTCCCATGCCATTTTATCAATGAACTTCTATGTGTATTGTCGGCAATGCAATAGCCGCGAGTAGTTTTAAATGGGTTTTTTCCTTTGAAATGTCATTTTGCTGTCAGACTGTTCTAAACACGGGAAACATGCGCCCCTTTACAGGCATACTATAGACACCCCCCAGCTACGAAATGTAAAGGGATATTACACTTTTATTGTTTGACTTTAAGCATTATTAAAATCACTGCTCCTGAAAAAACGGCCGTTTTTAAAACTTTTTTTTGCATTGATCCATGTCCCCTGGGACAGGACCCAGGTCCCCAAACACTTTTTATGACAATAACTTGCATATAAGCCTTTAAAATTAGCACTTTTGATTATTCATGTTCGTGTCCCATAGACTTTAACGGTGTTCGTGTGTTCGAACGAACTTTTTTCCTGTTCGCATGTTCTGGTGCGAACCGAACAGGGGGGTGTTCGGCTCATCCCTAGCTGCCGGCAGCTTGCTCCCACTGTGACTGTGCACAGCGGAAGCCTGACTACATCTGCAGCAGAGGCTTACCATTAACCATTTGCCTATTGCCCTTTAGCAGTTTTACTGCTGCAGGGTGGCGGCTGTGTGCAGAATCACGTATATATACGTGATCCCGCACTTCCGAGTAACGGGCATGAATGCGAATTGCTGGCAGCTCTCTTCCACTGTGAAGTGTTATGCACAGCGGGAGCCGATCAGCGGGTAACGTGGGCTCAATGCCTGCCAGCACCTGCCGATCATTTGTTACATAGGCAGAACTGCAGTATTCCCATGTAAACAAGACAGATTGCCATTCTGTCAGTACAGAAGGCATGGATCCTGTGTTCCTGCAAAGCAGGGACATGGATCCACACCTTCCCTTAGTAAAAGCACCTCCCACAAAGTGCACAAACAATGGCTTTGATTGCCCCTGATGTTAACCCCTTCCCAGCCAGTGTCATTAGTACAGTGACAGTGCATATTTTTAGCACTGATCATTGCAATAGTGTCACTGGTTCCCAAAAAAAGTGTCAGTTTGTGTCCAATTTGTCCGCCGCAATATCACAGTCCCACTATAAGTTGCTGATCGCCGCCATAACTAGTGAAAAAAAAAAATTACTAAAATTTCCATAAATATATCCTATAGTTTGTAGACGCTATAACTTTTGCGCAAACTTATCAATATATGCTTATTGGGATTTTTTTTTACAAAAAATATGTAGCACAATACATATTGGCCTAAATTGATTAAGAAATTTGATTTTTACATTTTTTTATTGGATATGGTATATAGCAGAAAGTAATTTTTTTTTTTTTAATTGTAGTTTTTTTTTTGTTTTGTTTATAGTGCAAAAAAATAAAAACACAGAGGTGATTAAATACCACCAAAAGAACGCTTATTTGGATACAGTGTTGCACACCGCGCAATAGTCAGTTAAAGTAACACAGTGCTGTATCACAAAAAAATTGCCTGGCCATGAAGGGGGGTAAATCTTCCGGTGCTGAAATGGGTAATATGAACCTTTTAAACTACCCTTCATTTTTGGCTAAACTTAATTTTTTATGGTTTGAAGAAGCTTTTGGCAGGTTTTTATGGCTCCCTCTGTACCAGTTAAAAATATTTTACTTTACAGTGCCTAGCAAAAGTATTCACCCCCTTGGATTTTTACCTATTTTGTTACATTACAGCCTTTAGTTGAATGTTTTTTTTAATCTGAATTATATGTGACGGATCAGAACACAATAGTCTAAGTTGGTGAAGTAAAATTAGAAACATATTGACATAAAACTATTTTTCAGAAATAAAAAAACTAATTGGCATGTGCGTATATGTATTCACCCCCTTTGTTATGAAGCCCATAAAAAGCTCTGGTGCAACCAATTACCTTCAGGAGTCACATAATTAGTGAAATGATGTCCACCTGTGTGCAATCTAAGTGTCACATGATTTGTCATTACATATACACACCTTTTTGAAAGGCCCCAGAGGCTGCAACAACTAAGCAAGAGGCACCACTAACCAAACACTGCCATGAAGACCAAGGAACTCTCGAAACATGTAAGGGACAATATTGTTGAGAAGTACAAGTCAGGGTTAGGTTATAAAAAAAATATCCAAATCTTTGATGATCCCTAGGAGCACCATCAAATCTATCATAACCAAATGGAAAGAACACAACAGCAAACCTGCCAAGAGATGGCCGCACATCAAAACTCAGATCGGGCAAGGAGGGCATTAATCAGAGAGGCAGTACAGAAACCTAAGGTAACCCTGGAGGAGCTGCAGAGTTTCACAACAGAGACTGGAGTATCTGTACATAGGACGATAATAAGCCATACGCTCCATAGAGTTGGGCTTTATGGCAGAGTGGCCAGAAGAAAGCCATTACTTTCAGCAAAAAACAAAATGGCACGTTTTGAGTTTGCAAAAAGGCGTGTGGGAGACTCCCAAAATGTATGGAGGAAGGTGCTCTGGTCTGATGAGGCTAAAACTGAACTTTTTGGCCATCAAAGAAAACACTATGTCTGGCGCATACCTAACACATCATCCAAAGAACACCATCCCCACAGTGAAACATGGTGGTGGCAGCATCATGCTGTGGTGTTTTTCAGCAATCGGGACTGGGAAACTGGTCAGCATTGAGGGAAAGGTGGATGGTGCTAAATACAGGGATATTCTTGAGCAAAACCTGTACCACTCTGTGTGTGATCTGAGGCTAGGACGGAGGTTCACCTTCCAGCAAGAAAGGCCCCAAACACACTGCTAAAGCAAGACTTGAGGGGTTTAAGGGGAAACATGTAAATGTGTTGGAATGGCCTAGTCAAAGCCCAGACCTCAATCCAATAGAAAATCTGTGGTCGGACTTAAAGATTGCTGTTCAGAAGCGCAAACCATCCAACTTGAAGGAGCTGGAGCAGTTTTGCAAGGAGGAATGGGCAAACATCCCAGTAGTAAGATGTGGCAAGCTCAAAGAGACTTATCCAAAGCGACTTAGAGCTGTGATAGCCGCAAAAGGTGGCTCTACAAAGTATTGAGTTTAGGGGGGTGAATAGTTATGCACATTTACTTTTTCTGTTATTTTGTCCTATTTGTTGTTTGCTTCACAATAAAAAAAAAATCTTGGAAGTTGCGGGCATGTTTTGTAAATTAAATGATGCAAATCCTCAAACAATCCATGTTAATTCCAGACTGTGAGGCAACAAAACACGAAAAATGCCGGGGGGGGGGGGATACTTTTGCAAGGCACTGTACTTCCCATTCTGATGAATGGTGCCACCTAGAAAATGAAATGAGGGTTGATTGGGGAAATAAAAAAAGAAATAAAAAATTAAAAAAGACAGCAATAAACAGTACAATTTGGATGGGTCTGAAGCTGTGGCAGGTTATGTGCTGTGTGTAAAGCACAGTACTGAAGGGCTGAACCAATTCTCCAGACACATATTTATTCCAAGGTAAGATGATAGAAACTTTGTAAAAAAGCCAATGCATTTTGGGGCTCCCATATTCCCTCTCCATCACAGGCTAAAGAACAAATAACATAAGATATACTGAAAATTGAAAAATACAGTTATCTAATATATTATAAGGTAAGCTAATCTAAGAAGTAATTAATATAGAGTGTCTATTATAGAAGCAGCTAATATGCTAGAAAAGATCAATTAAGTATATCCAATTAGCACACAAGTATCACATCCCCCATAAATTAAAAGTATATATCATAATACCGAGTTGATAAAATATCACACAATATTAGCATCCATCATAATAGACAGAAATGAATATATCGATATGTAATCAATTTAAGAAATTACTATTAATAATGCTACCTGATAAAATGATGTCATAGGATGAAATCATTCCATTAAATACTATATTTATAAAAAAAAATTAATACAATTAATTGTATATGGTGATGTAAAATTTTGTTGTATCCCTTAAATCTCAGATTTCCTCAGTTACAAACCAAGGAGATAGTGGAAGTCCTTTAATGTGGAGAAGCTGCTAGCCCTATGAATCCAGACATCCAAGTCAAATACCCTTATACCTCCTACAACATTAGGATAATCATACGTTTCCAGTGCTATCCTCCCAAATTCCTTTCCTTTGAAGCACAATATGGCAGTCACTTAGATCAATTTATAACTAACATAGGAAAGGTATGCATAGGCACAGCAATACAATAAATTATATAAAAATTTCTCAGTACACGATCCAACCAATCAGTACAAAAATACCTAATTAAAGGGTTTCAAGATTTAAATTTCAATATGTTTATTAATTCTTCACTAATAGAAGTTACATAAACATAATATAACTCTAGACCTCCCCAAAAATGAGGGGCTAATATACAAAAGTTTCAGGTTCATTTTCGAACAGCATATCCATAAAGTAAGTGGCCAGATATATCACAGAAAAAGAAAACATTCAAATACAAAGTTAGTGACAAGATGCAGTTTAATACAGTACATAATGTAATGGGCAACAACCTTGTACAGTGAACCTTTATAAATGGTAGAAAAACAAGGAGCAATAAGCTCTAAACTTGAGCATTGTTAAAAAAAAAAAAAAGGTCAAAGACAGAAAGAAAGAAGAAAAAGTAGGAAGGGAGAAGAGTAAGAGTAGTTGAGGTAACTCTGCCCCCGACTCAGTTATCCACCGAAAGTTATTGTAGCCATGGCTGCCAAGTTTTATCAAACTTACATTAGTTTTATAATTATAAAGGGTGCACGTTAGCTTATGATTGATGGTGATCCAATTTAATTTTTGTGTGAGGAAGTCAGACTTGACTATCGGTTGGTTCAAACACCGCACAATTGACCAAATTAATTATATTGAATGTCCTTATTCAAAACCGTGTCACTTTGGGGCAGTGGCACCATATACTGTATGAATGATACAATCTACTTGGCCACATTTCCAAAAAGACTGGGATAAGGCCTGCAGATTCATCTTAGCTATTCTGGTTGGGACCATATACCAGGATAGTAGCGTTTTGTAATTTGAAACATTTAAAGCTGTATTTATTGATATTGTTGACAAATCATTCACAATATCCTTCCAATCAGTCAGGTCCCACTGGACGTTAAAATCTCTTTCGCAATGTACCAAATAGGAAAGCTTTATGTCTGATGTTGATAGGAGATCACACAATATGGAAATGTGGCCTTTCACAGGGTCCCTAGTTTTGCAGGAACTCTCAAACCAGGTTAAGGAGGAGGGACAAGTAGTCTTTTTAAGTTTACCTTTAACAAAGGATATAGGCTGACTGTATTGAAAAAAATTCTGAAGAGGGTAAATGAAATTAAGATTTGAAATAGGCCTAAATATATATATAGATCTTCCTGATAAAAAGTCTCCAATCCGTAGCAATTATTTATTTGTCCATTAATTGAAGAGGTGCATAGATAGGCTGAGGGTGAACTCTGGATTATTAAAAAGAGGAGTCTTATGAGGCAAGCAAAGTCGTTTCTGCACTTTGCATCTATCCTAAACTGAGTAGAAGAGAGAAAAAAAAGTATGATCCACTGGAAATCCACATAAGGGGCGCTATAGAACCCACTGAACAGGAGAAAGCTTCCATATCAACCCAGTGTGGAATTGCACCCAGTTGTAAGTGCTAGTTGGGCAATTTGTGCAGCCTGATGGTACCAAATAAGATTAGGGAGGCCTGGGCCCCCTCCAAGCTTGGGAGTATAAATGGCAAGTTTATTAATTTGAAAATGTTTGTTTCACCAGATGAAAGGTGAAATGCCATGTGAAGTCTTAATAATTCACGCTTTCGATAGGTAGGTTCCGGAAATAGTATTGAATTCTAGGCAGCCAGTTCACCTTGACTGAGTAGATTCTCCCAAACTAGGAAAGTGTTAAATCAGATCAATTTTTGAGAACAGCAAGTAATTTGTTAAATAAAGGAGGGTAGATTGCACAGTATAAGGTATGTAGTTATGGAGTTAGGTGTATGCCCAGATAGGGGATAGATTTGGATGCCCATTGGAATCCATAATTGTCTTGCAGTAAGGTAGAATGATATTTAGGGCCATAGATTTATTTTTGTTCACTGTATGTCCTAAGATCAAAGAGAAGGAGGTCAGGAGTTTAAAGTGCTTGTAAACCCATCCCAACCAGTTTCTTTAAAATTAATAAGTGCAGCCTATAGTATTGTTTGCTATGTTTTTATTGCTTCTTACCTGCTTGCTTTCTGTGTAATTCTTATGTTTCTCATAAATGATGTCACCGCCACATGCGCTGTTAGCCCTTATTTTACGACAAGCTTATGCTGCCGGAAAAATACTGTGTATATGCCGGGGCTGTGTCATTTCCTAATGCCTGGCATCAGCCCCGAGATCCTGCAATACTCCCATTGAGAAGCTGAGCCTGGACCCCAAGTGACTTGCTACATCACACGGGTTTTGGAGAGGAGATGAGGCTCGGCTTCAGGGAATAATGCGCACGTGGGGGATTATAGCCACAGCTACATATGGAGGGCGGAAATATATTACTGTAGAGACACGGAAGACATCAGTAGCAATGGCGGTGCCGAAATACAAGCAGGAGCGTTCACAAAAATGTATATTATAACAAATAACAAGGTTTTTTTGGCATACTATATAGGGCACTTTGATTAAAAACACCCAAATTAAGTTATATATTGTGATTTGTAGTTACATTGTCTGAGTTTACTACCGCTTTAAGTAAATTAGGGATGGTTCTGTGGAGCAAAGTAATATACATGAGCACATCATCAGCAAAGAGTGTGCATTTATGTTCCTGAGTACCATAAAAAATACCCTTGATATCAAGGTTACATCGAATGGCAACAGCTAATGGTTCCATGGCAATAGCGAATAGTAAAGGAGAAAGAGGGCATACCTGTCTCATTCCTCTCTGAATAGCTAGTGAGGCAGACTTGTAGCCCTTGAGGCAGATTTGAGCCATCGGGGTATGATATAGAGCCTGCAATAACTGTTATGCCCTGTACACACAAACAGACATTGATCGGACATTCCAACAACAAAATCCATCAGATTTTTTCCGACGGATGTTGGGCCAAACTTTTCTTACATACACACGGTCGCACAAAGTTGTCGGAAAATCTGATCGTTCTGAACGCAGTGCCGTAAAACACGTATGTCGGGACTATAAACGGGGCAGTAGCCAATAGCTTTCATCTCTTAATTTATTCTGAGCATGCGTGGCACTTTGTGCATCAGATTTTTGTACACACGATCGGAATTTAACCGGATTTTGTTGTAAAAAAATTTGATATCTTGCTCTCAAACTTTGTGTGTCGTAAATTCTGACGGAAAAAGTCAGATGGAGACCACACACGATCGGAATTTCTGATAACACAATCCGATCGCACGTTTTCCATTGGAAAATACGACCGTGTGTACAGGGCATAAGAAGGAAGGGCCAAACCCCATTAAATCTAGCACAAATAATAGATAGTCCCACGATAGGCTTTCAAACGTCTTATGGAGATCATTTCATAGGAGGATGGCCTGTCTGGATGTAGGAGAGTTCTACTGTGAGTGAGCTGCTGAGATCAAATTTAAATGGTTTCAGGATTTGGGTTATAAAATAATTTGTTGTGGTATACAATTAATACATTGCAGTGCCTTTTATAAATATAAAGGGATGGGGTAGAAATGGAAGGACATGTTTTCAGCTACACAAATAAGGGCTTGTTTAGACGTGTGTTTAGGAGGGCAGTAAAGAAAAAAATGGTTGAGCTGAATTTTTAGTGCCCTCCAAGTGTCCCCCCTTAAGCTGCAAAGGCAGTGGATGGGGCTATTCACATGGCACGGTCATGTTGTTTTACCCCTGAGGCAAAAACTATCACTTCTGTCGCGTTCGGGGAAGGCAGTAAGCCCACCAAACAGAACCCTTTCAAACTAATGAGTAAGCGCCACAAACGTCCTTCAATTGTTGGGTCAAAACAGGCAGTGAGAAGGTGTTACATCACACCCCTGAAAAGTGACCCGAAAGCAGATCACTTTGCAGAGGTATTTCAGTTTAAATGCAAGTTTAAACTTAGACTTATGCAAATACAGCAGAATGGGATGTAGCAGATTCAGAACCAGTAAGGCTGGAGGAGACTAAGGTGCTGTTCACCAATTGCCTTATTAGGGATTTGAATAACACCACTAATTTGGCATTTTCTTTTGTGTTTCTTGCTTCTCAGTGATAATCACAATCCCCACATAGCTTGAATGCAAAAAAATGTAATCATTCCCAATAAAATGAAAATTTAGCATCATTTTCTATCAATTACGGTAGATACTTTTATTTTCTTCTAAACCAGGACCACATAAAATGTAGCCTGCTGATTGGGAACCTTAATTAATGCCAGTCTGGCTGAAGGAGCTGTAAAAAGATTAATACATTAGCAAGACTATAACTGACAGCGACTTCATTAGCTGACCTTCTCTTATGCAGTATTTATTAAGTCTCAGATATCACATCAAAATAACCTTTTATGTTTTCTGTAGCAATTAACACACAACGCTGGTCTGATCAGCATAAAGATTAACCATTCTCATTTTGCTCCTAGTTCGCTCTTTTGTCTCCATATTCAGGTATTGATCTCTTTGATTAATTGCATAAAGACATTACACTATGTAAGAGTGATATGCTGCATAAGCCATGCTTATGCTATCTAAACTACAACCTTGTCATTCTTCATCTGTAACATTCAAACTTTACACTTTACTTTAAAGTCTATGTCAACCCAAAAACAAAAATATAATATATTACAGCTTATCAATCCTTAAATGAGGTAGTCAGGTTTTCTTTTTCTGATTCAGACTAGTAATGAGGTTTGGGTTTGCAGCTACCATGGGTTCATGATAGGAAAAAGGTACTTGTGCGCTACTCAAAGTGTGAATAAATGAATAAAGTGCAATGAGTGGATATATAGCTGCTGAACTCCTAAAGTGTCACCAGCTCTTATTAAAAATATTATTACAATCAAATCAAGTGTCAAAAGTCACTCAAAAAATATGATATAATCTCCACAATATCACAAAGATAATTCCTTAAGGTACAAAATATTTAATAAAGTGCAAAATGTAATAATAAATATTCAAAATTCTTAATACAAATTCATAATAAAGGTTCACAATTCATGAATAACGATATTCCAATCAATTCAGTGCAAAAAACTGTGAAAAATAAAAAATAAACTAAGAAAATATAATACAATCAAAAATAATTCTTTTCAAAATGTGCAAAAAATGCTAAGAAAGGAAAAAGGGAAAGAGAAAAAAGTGTCCAAGTGTGAGGAAGTTTCAATGTAAATGTGACCAGAAACTTGCAGACCCCTTTTGCAATCCAAACACAGGGGTTGATTTACTAAAGGCAAATAGACTGTGCACTTTGCACCGTGCTGTTGCCCTCTCCAAGTGCAGTTGCTCCAAAGCTTAGTAAATGAGGTAAGGCTTCAGTTTGCAAAGAGTACCCAATCACGTGCAAGGAAAATAAAAAGAACTACATATTTGCTTGCACATGATTGGATGATGGAAGTAAGCAGAGCTTCTTCTCATTTACTAATCTCTGGAGCAACTGCTCTTGCAGAGTGCAACTGCACTTTGCAAAGTGCACAGTCTATTTGCCTTTAGTAAATTCACCTCACAGTGTGCTCTAGCCTCTCACCTCCAATATAAACCTCAGTGGGTCTAGTCACAAAAAGGAATTCCGGTCTCGGCCATGACATCACCCGGCTTCTCCCGACGAGTTGCGTCACTAAAACATTACTTTTCCAAGGGTTTCAAAAAAGTTGCATGTCAGTGACGCAATGCGTCGGAAGGAGCCGGGTGACATCACTTCCGGTCATGGCCGAGACTGGAAGTCCCTTTGTTTTACACACTGTTGATCTGTGCTTTTTAAAATGTAAGTTACTACTTTTAATAAATGAAATTTGTTTTAACTACTACACAATGGAGATTCCTTTTATCCCTACATAACATCCATTAACTGGAGGATACTTGGACAGTGGTCTGCTAAGACGGGGAATATACAGGATAAGAGCATTCACCATCTGCAGATGCTGCAGTTTCCCTGTTCCATTGTGATATCCCCAAGCAGGAAGGAGAGTAGTGGAGATTGCCTTCAAAGAGTACTCAGGTGTGTGACTAGACCCACTGGTTTCTATATTGGAGGTGAGAGACTAGAGCACACTGTGTGTGGATTGCAAAAAGGGTCTGCAAGTTTCTGATCATGTTTACATTGACATTTCCTCGCACTTGGGACACTTTTTTATGTTTCCCTTTTTCCTTTCTTACATTTTTTGCACATTTTGGAGAGATTTATTTTTTATTTCAATATATTTTCTTAGTTTACTTTTGATTTTTTCATAGTTTTTTTGCACTGAATTGATTGGACTATCGTTATTCATACATTTTTAGCCTTTATTATGAATTTTTATTATGAATTTTGAATATTTATTATTACATTTTGCACTTTATTGAATATTTTGCACCTTATCTTTGTGATATTGTGGAGATTATATCATATTTTTCGAGTCACTTAAGTGTTTACATATAGCGCTGCTCCATTTGATTGTAATAACATGGGTTCATGATGCATCCTGTGGGTTCTAAATTCACAGTTCCAGTGATCGTATTTTTTTTTTTGTCAACTGAAATGACTGTATGGCCCTTGGACCCTGGCAATAAGCCAATTCCCTCACAAAAAGGGAGCACAAAGTGCAAAGTGTCAGTTTTATGAAGTTGCTGTAGGGGAAGAGATAGGGACAGCATAGGGAGAAATTAGGGTCAGTTAGGAAAGTGTACTTTAATTTTCATTGTTAGCACTTTGAGCAATTACCCCAACTTTTGGTTATGTGAGGTCACTGGTCACTTCTAGCTGTGTCCTATCCATAACATATTTTTTTTTTCCTGCAAGGCTTTCCTTGTTTCCATGTAAAAAACAAAAAAAACAAAAATGAAAGTAGACTTTTTTCAGTGGAGGAATTTTTGGAGTTCTGATTTTTGAGGGTATGTTGGTTTTTATTTCATCTTGATGGGGTCTTTTTTTAGGTTTGGAGCTTTAACTTGTGGTGACTATATGTCCTTATCGCTGCAATATTTGAAGGAAATAATTAAGTGCAAAAACAGTGTACATCTAAAGCAGATAACATTGTATCACTCACGTTCACCACACTCCCTATCACTTGTAGGAAAAAAAAACTGCCTGTACCATATGTACTTGGTCTTTTTATTAAAATTGTCCTGTTGCTAACCAGTTTTCCACAGCTCCTATCATCTGTGGTCTCTTAAAGCGGTTGTAAACCGCTGCAGTAAAAGAAAAAAAAAACTTTCCCTTGTATGACAGTTGCATAATGTGCTAGTATGCATCGCATACTAGCACATTATTAAATGCTTACCTTAGACCGAAGCCCTCCAGTGACCCGCTGTCACCGCTAACAGGGCTTTCATCTTCCCCCGGTCTTCCTTCCTGGTTCGCGAGTATCAGGAACTGGTATTATGTCACTCCCGCTCATGTGTGAGGGAGCCCTTGGTTAAGGCATGGTGCGCTGAAGGTCTGGCAATGGCTGCATCCAGTGTGAATATCTCCTAAACGGTTTAGATATTCATTTTACCTACAGGTAATATAGGCTTACAATAGTATTATTATAGGCTTACCTGTAGGTAAAAATCACAAAGCAGACTTTACTACTGCTAGAAATTGACTAGTGGCAGGACAGTTTTGTATCAGAAAGAACAGAGACAGCCTCAGTAAACAACTGACCATTTTCTATCTGCCCATTGAAGTAGGCCTATTAGCATGATGAAAAATGGGTTGCTGCTAAAACTGGAGCTGACATTTTTTTTTCAAATCAAAATTAATCAGATTGGAGTGCTACATGTATGTAAGCCAAAATAATTTTAAAAGAAAATAAGTCAATTCCATAGCCAGCACACTCTGTTGCTAAGGTTGTCTATGACAATTGTACTATTCCACAAAACATACTTTTGCTATTGGTACATGTCCCTAATGGCAGAGCCTAGCTTCCTGTGCCTTTTTTGTTATAGCTTCCCTTTTAGCTTTAAAAATGGTGTTTGCTCCACCTAGGCTTTAATGAGATTTGCCTTTAAGTTCCGGTCCACCAAATATTCAACAGGATTAACCTGAATCATCACTGTATATAACAAGGTAGATTCACTCATCCCAAGTTTGGAGTCTGGATCTGTATGATGATCACATGAAGAAGTACAGCCGGAAAAGTAAAACAAAAAATCAGTTTTGGCAAAAAGAGATACAGATAATTATTTATTTTCTTTAAAAAAGTACATTATTTTTTAACAATATAAATTTAGGTTATTTTGCCATTTTATGCAGGTAGTTATTTGTAGAGTGTATCTATATATCACTGTTTGATATATTATTTGCCAGTGCAAAGACAGATTTAACCTTTTTTTTTAACAGGGAATAAATTACTATGTAATTTTAGAGACATTGCTAAGGGCTACATAGTGCAGAGACCAGTCTAAAAATAGGTCTCCAAATTCAGATGTCAGCACCTTAAGACACATTGCTTCCCTTGAGATCTGAGCCTTGAAATCTGCACTGCTGTATCTATCTAGTAGTAAATTCACATTGTCTTATCTTTTAGTAGAGTTTATTGATTTTTTTTTTCTCTTAGAGTGCATGACCCTTCTTGGTTTACCATACCTATTTAATAGTATTGTAAAAACTAAAACTTAGTCAATTTTAAAAGAAACATGTAGAGACAAAAAAATAGAGGGACATTTGCCAACCTCTCCTAAAAATGCTATTTGTCTATTTTATGCTGATCACATGTCCACACTTTCTGAGTCACCAAGCGGCTTTAGACCTAATAGTAACATTGCAGCTTACTGAAAGATCCATAACCTCCTGATGTTGGATATACTATGAGCTCAATAGTGAACCTGCCTAATTGCAATTCCATTTTCATCTGTTTTACCAAGAGGTTCTGGGTATCTACAGTGTACATGGAACTCTGATAGAGAAAGAACATAGCCTAGCTGGAGGACAATTGGTCAGCAGTGGACTTTAAAAATTCTACAAGTTTGATGTGGTAGGAATGATCATACCGTATGTTCCTAGTACAGAGTTGTTTACCTTTTATTGCTTACAGTTATTTAGGTTTTCTCTATGGGAACGATTCATTAATACTGGAGATAGGAAAATTAGCACAAAACCAGAGCTGTTCCCCCAGAGAGCCCAATAAGAATTTTCACCTCATTTTTCGCTTTGGAAATAACTTTAATTTTGTATCTTCACTTCCATTTACTGCATTAGCCTCTGTATATCACTGAAAATATACAGTACATTTTCTGGCTGCAACTTCTATATAAATTGTGTTGGATTCAATGTTGCTTGGGATGCAAGAGTAAACAAAAAAAATGGTCTTGACATTAATAATTGTCACAATTTGTTATTCTGATGATTCAGCTTAGGTTTTATAAATAATATTAACAATGAGCATACATAGGGCCCTTTGGTTACAAGCAATTTTCATCTAGTACCTTTAATTATATAAAAATATTTTTTTTAATTGAAATGCATGGGCTCAGCATATTTCTATAATTAAAATATAATTATATGTTTACAGATATGAATAGCTTATTATTCATTTTTATCACTGTTTTATAGCAGTGGATTGGACTGTTGTATAAAATGGTACGTGTGTGTGAGTGTATGTGTATGTGTGTGTGTGTGTGCTATATGATGCTAGCTATACTCTTCTAACTATGCTCACTTCTTTTACAGGCAAGTTTGACAGCACTGTGGAATATTACAGAGCTTTAAGCATATTTCCACTTTGCAGTCATATTTGAGAAACCCTATTATATGTGTAGAGCTCACCCCCAAAAGGGCCGCTAGATTTGTCCCAGGTTTGTTTCCCAAATATGTGCAACAGCAGCCAGGCACATAGCAGCATCCACTCTTATAATAATAATAATAATACATTTTATTTATAGGTGCCTTTCAGAACACCCAAAGTCACCTTACAAGGATAGCAAAGAGCAACAAAAAAGTAAATACATAGAATGAATATACATTACATAACCATTCAATTACAAAAACAAATCAATGAAGTCAGACAGAGTATGCTAGCTTAAAATGATAAGTTTTGAGACGTGGTTTGAAGATAGGTAAAAAATCATTGTTGCGACTGTCAGGTGGCAGGGTGTTCCAAAGTCAGGGGCAGAGCAGTTAAAGTGGTTGTATACCCTAATTATAAATTTTTACCTACAGGTAAGCCTATAATAAGGCTTACCCATAGGCAAAATGAATATCTCCTAAACCTGTATGGTTTAGGACAGGGGTCGGGAACCTATGGCTCACGAGCCAGATGTGGCTCTTTTGATGGCTGCATCTGGCTCGCAGACAACTCTTTAATAAAAAAATTGTTAACGTTAAAAATGTAAAACATTCTTATGTATTTCAATCCATTAATTTCTTACCGCTCCTGTTCATGGTTGCGAGTAGGGATGGGCTTTATGTTTGGGTGTTCGCGGCAAGTTCGAAAGCCGTGGAACACCCTTTTAAAGTCTATGGGAGAAATCAAGTGCTAATTTTAAAGGCTTATATGCATGGTATTCTCATAAAAAGTGTTTGGGGACCCGGGTCCTGCCCCAGGGGACATGTATCAATGCAAATAAAAGTTTTAAAAACTGCCGTTTTTTTGGGAGCAGTGATTTTAATAATGCTTAAAGTGAAACAATAAAAGTGTAATATTCCTTTAAATTTCGTACCTGGGGGTGTCTATAGTATGCCTGTAAAGGGGCGCATGTTTCCCGTGTTTAGAAAAATCTGACAGCAAAATGACATTTCTAAAGGAAAAAGTCATGTAAAACTACTATCGCTAGCGCCGGCTATAATGAATTGTTGGTCCGGCAATACACATAACAGTTCATTGATAAAAACGGCATGGAATTTCCCCACAGGGGAACCCCAAACCAATATTTAAAAAAAAATGTGTGGGGGTCCCCCTAAATTCCATACCAGGCCCTTCAGATCTGGTATGGATATTAAGGGGAACCCCGTGCCAAAATTAAAAAAAAAAATGGCGTGGGGGTCCCCCTCAAAATCCATACCAGACCCTTATCTGAGCATGCAACCTGGCAGGCCGCAGGAAAAGAGGGGGGTACGAGAGAGCGCCCCCCTCCTGAACCATAATAGGCCACATGCCCTCAACATTGGGAGGGTGCTTTGGGGTAGCCCCCAAAGCACCTTGTTCCCATGTTGATGGGAGAAGGGCCTCATCCCCACAACCCTTGCCCGGTGGTTGTGGGGGTCTACGGGCGGGGGGCTTATCAGAATCTGGAAGCCCCCTTTAACAAGGGGGCCCCCAGATCCCGGCCCCTGTGTGAATTGGTAATGGGGTACAAATGTACCCCTACCATTTCACAAAAAAAGGTGTCAAAAAGGTTAAAAACACAAGAGACGGTTTTTGACAAGTCCTTTATTAATTTCTTCTTCTTCCATCTTCTTTTTTCTGGTCTTCCTTCCGTGTTCTTCTTCTTCCTCCATCTTCTTCTTCCTCCACTCTTCTCGTCCCACATCTTCCTCCAGCTTCTTCTCCACTCCGTCCGCACGATCCGCCTCAGTGAGAGTCTTCCGCTGTGTGACGCTTCAGTTCTTTTGACACTCCTTGGCCACCTGGTGACCCCGCCCCCTCTGACAACACGGGGAAAGCCACAGGGAAGACCATGTGCGTCGGAGGAGGGAGGGGTCACCGTGTGGCCCCACTGAGGCGGATCGTGCGGACGGAGCGGAGAAGAAGCTGGAGGAAGATCCGGGATGAGAGGAGTGGAGGAAGAAGAAGATGGAGAAGAAGAAGATGGAGAAGAAGAAGATGGAGGAAGAAGAAGAACACCGAAGGAAGACCAGAAGAAAGAAGATGGAAGAAGAAGAAATTAATAAAGGACTTGTCAAAAACCGTCTCTTGTGTTTTTTAACCTTTTTGACAGTTTTTTGTGAAATGGTAGGGGTACATGGGGGGACCGGGATCTGGGGGTCCCCTTGTTAAAGGGGGATTCCAGATTCCGATTACCCCCCCAGCCGCAGACCCCCACAACCACCGGGCAAGGGTTGTGGGGATGAGGCCCTTCTCTCCATCAACATGGGGACAAGGTGCTTAGGGGGGCTATGCCAAAGCACCCTCCCAATGTTGAGGGCATGTGGCCTGGTACGGTTCAGGAGGGGGGGCGCTCTCTCGTCCCCCCTCTTTTCCTGCGGCCTGCCAGGTTGCGTGCTCGGATAAGGGTCTGGTATGGATTTTTGGGGGGACCCCACGCCATTTTTTTTTAATTTTGGCACGGGGTTCCCCTTAAAATCCATACCAGACTTGAAGGGTCTGGTATGATTTTAAGGGGGACCCCACACCATTTTTTATTTTGGCGTGGGGTTCCCCTTAATATTCATACCATATCTGAAGGGCCTGGTATGGAATTTAGGGGGACCCCCACGCATTTTTTTTTTTAATTTTGGTTCAGGGTTCCCCTGTGGGGAAATTCCATGCCATTGAACTTTTATGTGTATTGCCGGACTGACAATTCATTATAGCCAGCGCTAGCAATAGTAGTTTTACATGACTTTTTTCCTTTGAAAATGTCATTTTGCTGTCAGACTGTTCTAAACACGGGAAACATGTGCCCCTTTACAGGCATACTACCGTTAGCAACAGCATAACAACGTTATTAAAAAGAATTCAGAGGTCATGTCATGTTCGGCAACTTTGCCGTATTTCTTTGTTCTGTGATTTATCCCTTAACAAAGAACACCTGATTGTTAAAAAAAAGAATTCAGAGACTTATTGTACTACCACTTACCGACCGGCCACTGTATATATATGTCATTTCTTTGAAGATGGATATCTCGGTAACGGCAGCAGCTGCTGCCACAACCGAGGTATCCATCTTTAGGGCCAGCGGTTCTGTACATGATAATGGTGGTCTCTGCAGTGGGTTCGCCGCAAGATCACCGTTATTGGCAGCAGGAGAGGTGCCACCCCCCTCCCGCCGCTCTCCCGCGCCCTCTGCCGCTTACCAGAGCCGTCGGTAGCGGCGGAGGCGATCGGGTCCTTTCACTTCCTCAGTATGGAGACGAGTGAGGCTAAGAAGGCCCCCACCCGTCTCCATACCATAGGACGGCGGAAGCGACGTCATTACGTCAGCTCCACCCATTTGTCTTGAAGGCACAATTTTTCTTGTGTCATTTTTTCAAACGACTTTTTTTTTTTTTTTTTGCATTAAAGTCTAAATATGAGATCTGAGGACTTTTTGACCCCATATTTAAGAGGACCTGTCATGCTTTTTACTATTACACGGGGTGTTTACATTCCTTGTAATAGGAATAAATTTTTTAAACAGTGAAAAAATAAATAAAATAAAGTAAAATAAATAAGAAAAGAAAATTTTTTTTTAAAGCGCCCTGTCCCGACGAGCTCGCGCGCAGAAGCGAATGCATACGTGAGTAGCGCCCGCATATTAAAACGGTGGTCAAACCACACATGTGAGGTGTCGCCACGACCGGTAGAGCGAGAGCAATAATCCTAGCCCTAGAGCTCCTCTGTAATGCAAAACTTGCAACCTGTAGAATTTTTTTAAATGTTGCCTATGGAGATTTTTGAGGGTAAAAGTTTGACGCCATTTCACGAGCGGGCGCAATTTTGAAGCGTGACATGTTGGGTATCAATTTACTTGGCGTAACATTATATTTCACGATATAAAAAAAATTGGGCTAACTTTACTGTTGTCTTATTTTTTTATTCAAAAAAGTGAATTTTTTCCGAAAAAAGTACGCTTATAAGACCGCTGCGCAAATACGGTGCAAAAAAAAGCATTGCAATGACCGCCATTTTATTCTCTAGGGTGTTAGAAAAAAAATATATAATGTTTGGGGGTTCTAAGTAATTTTCTAGCAAAAAAACCTGTTTTAAACATGTAAACACCTAAAACGAGGCTGGTCCTTAAAGTGGATGTAAACCCAATGTCATCCTTTCTAAACTACTGCCATAGGGGTTATCTATAAGGCTATACATGCCTCCTGCATGTATCTTTACCTGTCAAATGTCTCCGCTCTGTCTGTTATGAGACCCGAAAAACTGCAGATTCTGTGGGTGGGTCTGTTGTCTGGAGCTCGGTGGGTGGAGTCGTCTTGTCAGTAGACTCCCCACCCACCTCTACACTCCCCTTGTCAATATGCATTTTCTCCTGTGTATTTCTTACACTGAAATTCTGCTATGATCTCTAACATCCAGTGAAAAGACAGGAAAGTAACCACATGACTTCAGCATGCCAAATCATGGTGAGGTGTGGAACAGCCAATCCTTGCAGAGCTGCTGAAGAAAGGAGTGGGGGAGGGAATTTAAAAATACTGCATGTCTCTTAGGCTAATGCACAAGATGTAAATCACCTGTCACTCACAGCAAGGGGGAGGATTTGACAAAGTTTTTCTCAGTTTGTCAAGAATTGTCTCACTGAACAATAAAAGGGAATTGCTCAGAGATGGATTAACTCTGTGTGGCAAGACTGGGCTCAAATGATAGCAAATCTTATACTCTACAGTACCGTATGATAAAAAAAAAAAAAAAAATGGATGTGAACCCGAAAATTAAGTGGTTAAAAGTCTTGGTCTTACATAAAATGCACACATTTACTTGTATTTAGTTTTAAACATATTGTATGGCTCTCACGGAATTACATTTTAAAATATGTGGCGTTCATGGCTCTCTCAGCCAAAAAAGGTTCCCGACCCCTGGTTTAGGAGATATTCACTTTGTATGCAGCCACTGACTCAGGCGCTGTGAATTCCTGGCTGAAGGTTCGCAGGTCAACAGATGCTGCTGGACCTTGCTGGGAAGAACACTCCCACAAGTGACGTCATTGCGGCTCCGGCTACTCACAGCGCAAAACTGAAAGATATGCTGAGGGCAAAATGTCAGCTCCCTCGGCGTGGACCAGGATTAGATACCGACGCCTCGTTCTAAGGTAAGTATTTCATAATGAGCTAGTATGCTTTGCATACTAGCTCATTATACCTTTGCCTTACAGGTTTTTTTTTTTTTCCTGTGGGTATACAACCGTTTTAAAGGTACTCAGGTCCCATATTGGTCAGGCGTGCGGATGGAACTTCGATATGCATGGAAGAAAAAGACTTGAGAGTGTGAGAGGGTTTGTTGATATGCAGGAGTTTGGAGAGGTATGGCGGAGCAAGGTTGTCAGTGAAGGTGCTGAAGGACAAGAGAGATGTGATTAAAGGAGGGGGTTCTGGTGATGATGTGAGTAGCAGAGCTCTGAACCAGTTGAAGTTTATGGAGAGACTTAAAAAGGATACCAAAAAGAAGGGAATTGCAGTAATCTATGCAGGAAGTGACCAGATTGTGAATGAGAACGGCAGTGCTGTTGAGTGTGAGAAACAGACGGAGGTGATTAATCATACCTAGATGGAAAAATGCCAACCAAGTGACATTACTGATCTTCTGGTTAAATGAATAGTCTAGGAGTTGCCTTCTTCAAATTTATTGCTGAATAGTTTGGGTGAGGTATAGGGAGCTGCGGGATGCTCCAGAAATGCAGAACAGCAATCAGAGGACAATTCTCACTCTCCCGCTACTTCATAGAACAGTCCCTTAAACAATTTTTCACGGAATGGACAACACTGGGACATCACAAACCATGACCCAGGCCAGGCAAGACTTAGTATTAGTGTGCCAGGGGTTAACAATAGTAACAGTCACCCAGATTCTGCACTCAGGTTGGTACTCACAAATCCTCAGTTACTGGGATGCCTCCTTCCTGTATTAGGGAGACATTTCCTCAGTGTACTCTCCGGATTGGATTCTAGGTGAAATCCCCCTTATTTAGCTTCAGAGTTTCTCAGCAAGTAGCCCTCCCCCCCAATCCTAGGCATAGCTTGAAACTTGTGGTCCCTGATTCAAAAATGTTCCTGTCACCCCCACTACCACCTGCAGTTTCCACCATGCGCCCATATACTCCAAGTGGTTAAAGAGTTACTTCAGATCTTTATTTACATATTGGGAGGGTAATTCAAAAGATTTTGAAGAAACTGTCCCCTTTTTGACATACCTCTCCAATTCTTTTGAATACCCTGAAGCAGGGGTAGGCACCATTTGAGAGGTGGAGCTCTTTTTGTACAACATGATAGAGATCAAAGATCACTGGAGTTTGGTGCCCTTTTTTCAAGTAATTAACTAGCAAGGCTGAACTAAATAGTAAGGAAAACAAATGTCACTGCAAAAATGTAAACTAAGCCTACCTTAAAAGTACACAATGTCAGGCAATAGAGCTGTGGACCATGTCAGAAGGGCAATGGACAGTGTGTGGAAAGTGTCAGTATGGCAGTGGACGGTGTCAGCAGGACAGTAGAAGGTGCCAGTAGGGCAGTGAATGATGCCATTAGGGCAGTGGATGGTGTCAATAAATCAGTGGACCTGATAGTAGGGCAGTAGTAGGTAGTAGTAGTAGGTGTCAGTCAAAGCAGTGGACGGTGTCAGTATGGCAGTGGAGTTTGTCTGTAGGGCAGAGGACAGGGTCAGTAGAGCAGTAAATAGTGTCAGTAGGGCAGTGGACAGCGTCAATTGTTTTTATTTTTGTTAATTTTTTTTTACCAATTTATTTTGTTATACAATTGTATTTTTTAATATATTAAAAAAAAAAAAAATAGCAGCCCTGTTGGGGGCTTTGGTGAAATATCAGAGGTCTAAACAGAGACAGCCCTCAATTTCCATCTCTGCAGCTTCAGTTGCAGAGAAAGAATGAACAGGAATAGCTCTGTACAGAGATTCTCTTTCATTCATAAACTGAAGCATAATACACACAGGGGGCCCGGGCAGCAGAGATGAGTAGGAGGATAGGAGGGGTGGCATATACAGGAACTGATCCCATAAGTTTTCCTCGTGAAACAGCAGAATGAAGGGAGATGAGGATAAGCAAGCATTCAGTGGCTGCAGGAGGACAATGGAGGAGATTGGTTCCTGTATATGAGGGAGGCAACACAGGCCCCCTGGAGCATGGGTCCGGGTTGCAATTGTGACCATTGATGCTACTCCAGTGCCCCCCAGCTTTAGTATAGCTGGGACCTCAGTGAGCTCCTGGTAAATGTCATCTGGGCTGCTTGAGAGGGCAGACCCCTTAAATATTCAGGCTACTAAATTGACTTGCAGCCTGTGGGACCCAGATCAGTCCAAAGCAATAATCAGCAACTGTTCTACTGATTACAAAGGAGCTCCAAAAAAACAACTGGACCAAGTCACTGCCAGACTGGCCCACGTGTCCAAACTGTATAATATAGGCATACATATAAATACAAATATTTATAACCTAACTAAATGGAAGCCTATCACTATCTAAATGCAAATGTACAGGTATAAATTGCATAATCAGATCTTGGAACTCTACCTCCGGGAAGATAGCCTTCCAGCAACACAGTTTATCAGAACTTGACTCTGTTCATCCCAGGTCTCTGGAACAAAGCAGAGAGAAAAAAATTCTTACTAACCTAACACAACTTCACAAATTTGCAGAGTGTTCCCTCTGCAGGATCACAAGTATAAAGATCTCCTCATTGATTTAGAACAATTAGAAAATTGATCCCCTCTTCAGAAGGTGACGGAGGTGGTAGGGGATATTTAAAGAAAAGTTGCCCCCAGTTCTCAGACTAGTCATAAATTTGGAACAAGAACTCACAAAATGTGTGTAGATAAGGTAATGTAACAGAATTGCTTACCTATAAAACCTTGGATGAGGAACCTGGATCTTCTTTCCATCCCATCACCACATATTGGCTGACCATTCCTGGTCCTTGTGGCCAGCTTTCTTCACAACTACCCTGTCTTTATAAATAGAGTGGCCTAGATTCCAAGTGGCTTTGTGTTTAAGAAACATCTTCCAGTATGCCAGCTTGGAATCTGACAGGGCTTTGGGACACTCGAGAACTCCCATGCTTTTTGCTCACACCATCCCAACCTATTCTTCTCAATCTCATCCATAATGAACTTGGGTTGATACGGGGACTCAAACTCATATTCTATAGCAACTTTTTTCTGTATGATTTTTTGGAATCTGGAGAATCAAGGCAACTCCTCCTTGATTGCCCTCCAGGGTAACACACAAGTGTCTGGAGCTTTCCTGATCTCATGTTCCTCATGTGCATCATTCTGGACCATTATTTGTGCAACACTACTTGGAGGAGGAAAGTCCAGATTGCGTTCTGCATATGTCCTATTAAAGCACAAACTTTCCAAACTCTCTGATATTTGGGCTGCGTTTTTCTTCCTGCAAGTCAGGGTCAAATTAGTGCACTTGCTCAAGCTCACCACTGTCCTTGGAATCCCCCCTCCCAAAAACCACTCTGAGTAAGAACATTCAGTCTCACTCCATCTTTTCCTCCTCAAATAAACTGCTTCTGTCATATTTCTGTCCTGGCCTCCCCTGGATGCTGTAGTCCACTGAGTAATGGAAGTACACAGTAATTCTCTCTGTCTGGACTTCAATTCCCTCCTTTCATTACGGCTAGCTTCACAGTTTATGAAGCACTGTTGACACTCCTGCTCCCGCTACTAATAGGAAGCTGCAGTGGTTCTAAGTCCAGTTTGTCTGTTCAGTCACAGTTCACAGGTAGCTGCAGATAGTGTTCTGGCTTGCTCTTGGCAGCCAGTTATTTGGCTACATATGTAACAATTGTAAAGGAGTTGTTATGCCAATTTGGTGGCAAAAAAGGAAATATACTTTAGATGGCTAAAATTACTGGCCCCACCTCTAACAAATTGGGTCCTGCTGTGCAAAGAATGACATGAAGTTAAAATAAACAAAGATTGGATATACATACCAACTTCACATAGTAATACATTTCTTTATTACAGAAACCCTGTAAATAATAATAATACATAAATTAAAATGCTACTATATATGAGACACTTCTCTCCTGTTACAGTGCCTTTTCTTATATGATTCTGAGTTGTCTGAAGGATTTTCAAATCAGACAAACCTCTGGGGTCATACTGTAGGAAACAATGAACAAAGGGCATCAAGAACCTATGTCACTTATCCTATTGCAATAGAAAATGGTGCAAAGGTTGCTGGGATCTGAACTTCCAGCAACCTTTACAGGAGGCATTTACAAGTTTATTTTTTTCAGATATCATTACCATGACATCAGTTGTATACTACTCAGGGGCGTAGATAAGGGGGGGTCAGGGGTGTTCAAACACCTCCAGAGCATCCTGGCAAAATGCCCAGGCAGTGTCCCTGCTGCTGCGCTGCTCAGCTTCAGCAACAGCAACCGCACAGTAGAAGCAATCAAGGAGTTTTGGAGTGCAGCAGCCAATCCCCCCAAAAGGCATGAAATTCCTGCAAGGTCCCAATGCTTGGAATACCTCAAAACAGGTCGCGGATACCTACAACTGACAGTGCATGGTCGAGGGAACTCCTAGACTCCTCCTCAGGGTACATATGACACAACAGAAAGGAGACTGAGGCTGCAGAAGTTTTCCTGCCTCTGTGCAGCACTGAATCTGAGATCCGGTAAGTGGAGAGGCATAAACTTTCTGTTTGGGGGAAGGAGGGAGTGAGAATACCTGCCTGGGGGAGTTTCTTTTGGATGCTGGGTTAAGGAAATATAGGTGGGTTTGCTTTTGGAGAGAAGGGGGGATTTTTTGTAGAGAAGTTTACAGGGATGGCAGGGATTTTCCTCTGGGAGGGAGTTTGTTTGAATGAGGGGGGGTTGACTTTTTTTATTTTTGCTTGGGGAGTCAATTTAGAGACAGGGGGTTTAATTTTTTGGGGGAATATTTGAGGGAGATATTTTGCAGTGGGAATCTTTGCTTGGGGGGGGTTCTTAGGAGGGAGACCACCCCCATGCTCACTGGAGTGCTGGGCTGTGGAAGGTGTAGCTGGCTCGGGATCTTAGCGGCTTGCTGAGAGGCTGAGCCAACTGCCGGTACAAGGAGAATCCCAACTTAAATGTTGGGGGCTTTCCCCAGCCTGGACCTACTGAGTGATGTAGCAGCCTTCATCCAACTGTCAGCTAAAAACAGATCACAGAAGTGCAGAACAGACTGCCAAATGACCAAAGCGGTATACCGTCCCATCAGAGCACATGCGTGGGTGACATCACCTGCTGCTTCCCATGTGAATATCTCCTAAACATCACATGTTTAGGAGATATTCACTGTACCTACAGGTAACCCTCCCCCCTGCCAGAACACATCTGTCAGTGCTTGCAGCCATTGGCAGAGAGTACTAATCGGATGCTGGTTGGCTGTTGGTTTTCAGCTGGCGGTAAGATCGGTTTCTGCCGGACATGTACCTATACATATGGGCCGAATGTCAGTCAGTTTCTACTGCACCTGATTTTGGGGGCTTAAGACTGGATAATAGGCAATCTTACTGTGCAACCTGAGCAGGTCTTTGTGAAGTTGGCTCCGTTTCTTTTATTTAAAATAAAATATTTACCAGGTACATGCTGCATATTGTTACACAATGAAAATATGCAGTAAGTACCAATTATAATAAAGTAAAATGCTATATAGTATGGATGCAAGTTAAAATTTTAGCTCAGGAAGGACATAGCTGGTGTATATTTAAAAACCTTAGGATTACAAAGTTACATAGTAGTTACATAGTTACATAGTGGGTGAGGTTGAAAAAAGACACAAGTCCATCAAGTCCAACCTATGTGATTATATGTCAGTATTACATTGTATTACATTGCATATCCCTGAATGTGGCAGTTGTTCAGGTGCTTATCTAATAGTTTTTTGAAACTATCGATGCTCCCTGCTGAAACCGCCACCTGTGGAAGGGAATTCCACATCCTTGCCACTCTTACAGTAAAGAACCCTCTACATAGTTTATGGTTAGGCCTCTTTTCTTACAATTTTATTGAGTGGCCACGTGTCTTATTAAACTTCCTTTCGCGAAAAAGTTTTATCCCTATTGTGGGGTCACCAGTACGGTATTTGTAAAGTGAAATCATTTCCCCTCTCAAGCATCTCAGTTCAGTGCTCATAACCTTTCTTTATAACTAATATCCTCCAGACCCTTTATTAGTTTTGTTGCCCTTCTTTGTACTCGCTCCATTTCCAGTACATCCTTCCTGACGACTGAAGCCCAGAACTGGACAGCATACTCCAGATGAGGCCGGACCAGAGTTTTGTAGAGTTGGAGAATTATCGCTTTATCCCTGGAGTCAATCCCCTTTTTAATGCATGCCAATATTCTGTTTGCTTTGTTAGCAGCAGCTTGGCTGTCAGCTACATAAACACTTAAGGCTAGTTTCTACTAGTTTTTGCATCCTCTGAAGAGGATCCATGTTCAGATTGTTCTTCAAAGAGCATTTGACAGGTAGCGAGGAGGTGCAGTATTGCTTCCTCATCACATATTTTAATCCCTTAAACCCTGCACTACTGCTCCACAACCACATTCAGTTGAATGGAGATCATTTTTGCTGTGCTGCATTGTAAATCCTCATGACCTAAAGGATGCCTTTGAGTTTGAAAGACCTGAACCCCCCCAGGAAAAAAAATTATCTATGGCCCTGATACTACTTAACCTCCCTGGTGGTATGATAATGTCAGACTTTTGAATCTCAAAGCGGTACATTGTTTTGCATAGAAATTTGGCGTTTTATATTGTAGGCCTGTAATTCTTAGCAATACCACACTTAAATCTGTCCAAACAAGAGTCTAGTAGACATCCCGGGTACAATAAAGTTTGAAACACTAAATCAGTAAATTATAATATAATAAATAAATATAAATAATTATAAAAAGAATATATATAATAATAATAAAATTAATTTCCCCACGATTCACTATCGCTCAATTCTGCAAGTGTTCTAATTTACTATTGCTGTTTTCTAGCTGGTCTAAAACCACTTTTGACGTAAAGGGACAGTTTTTGGTTGCCATGGACAATCTCAAGTTTCCAGGCAGAAAGAACAGTATATAAAATATAAAAGTGCATGCGGGGCACTGAACAAAGTGCTAGGGACAAAAGGGAAGTGAAATGATTTGATACAGTAATGTAATCTGTAAGATTACAGTGTACTGTATGTGTTATTTTTTTTGTACTTTTTGAATTTGCCACCGGCTCCGCCCCCATGCATCGCACTGCTCGCAGGGAGCGGAGCCCGGAACACAGAGCATCGGGCGGATGACCGGCGGAGGACACAGCGGGGGGGACATTGCAGGATCCTGGTGACAAGGTAAGTAGGCTGTACAGGATTCTGCAATGCAATCCAGAGTGTGGCTCGGGGTTACCGCTAATCATAGGTGTCGCTAATAGGGGGCTATTGAGGCTGGGGCCACGAATGTGGGCTCAATAGCACCGAGTGCTTAAGCGGGAAGTAGCAGCGGCAGCAGCCGCATTTTACTTTTGGTGTAATGCGCGGGGAGTCAGGACCGATCTGATCTCGAGCAGGGCCAGCCAGCTGGCGTCACTATTCATAAGCAGCATAGGCAGCATAGGCATCTTATTGTGCCAGGCTAGGGGGTGATAAAATGCGCCTGTGAAGACATCCCAGCGCCCTGTGCAGAAATAGCTCTCTCCGCCCCCATTCCGTCAGCCTGCTTTCTCCTGCTTTCTGTCCCCAGCCTGCGGTGCCGCCCTAGCAGCATCAATGATCAGAGGAGGGGAGAGAGCCGGGACAAAGAGCAGCCAGCCGGCCCGGAAGTGCTGCATTAACATGGAACCAGCTGGGGTGGGTGAGATGGAAGCCCTGCATGTAACCCTACTTGGGCTTGCCATGATTTCCCCTCCCTCCTCCTGGATCATCAGATCTGTTGTGGGAGGACAGGCAGCAGTGCCACTCTCCTCAAGGTGAGTCCTGATTCCACCACCGCCGCTGGCTCAGGCAGCACGTTCAGCTGAATTAAAAAAAAAAAAAAACTTTGAACCTGCTGTCTGCATTGCATTGTGTACACAGGGGAACAGATATGCTGTGGGGGGGGGACAGAGAGGGACTGATGTGCGGGGGGGGGGGGACAGATGTGCAGGGGGGTACAGAGCGAAACTGATTTGTGTGTGTGTGTATGGGGGGTTACAGTGGGGACCAGAGGTGGGGGGATACAGTGGAGAACAGGGGTGCAGGGGGATACAGTGGAGAACAGAGGTGGGGGGATACAGTGGAGAACAGGGGTGTGAGGGGTCTACATTGGAGAACAGAGGTGTGGGGGGTCTACATTGGATAACAGAGGTGTGGGGGGTCTACATTGGAGAACAGAGGTGTGAGGGTCTACATTGGAGAACAGAGGTGCAAGGGGGATACAGTGGAGAACAGAGGTGCAGGGGGTCTACAGTGGAGAACAGAGGTGTGGGGGTCTACAGTGGAGAACAGAGGTGCTGGGGGGGGATACAGTGGAGAACAGAGGTGCTGGGGGGTACAGTGGAGAACAGAGGTGCAGGGGGGGATACAGTGGAGAACAGAGGTGCGGGGGGGATACAGTGGAGAACAGAGGTGCTGGGGGATACAGTGGAGAACAGAGGTGCTGGGGGATACAGTGGAGAACAGAGGTGCGGGGGGGATACAGTGGAGAACAGAGGTGCTGGGGGATACAGTGGAGAACAGAGGTGCGGGGGGGATACAGTGGAGAACGGAGGTGCTGGGGGATACAGTGGAGAACAGAGGTGCTGGGGGGATGCAGAGGGGAACAGGCATTCAGGGTGGTACAATGATGAAAAGATGCGCAGGGGACTACAATGATGAAGCAATTGTGGTGATCTGATGTGTGAAAATACAGGAATTGGGGTGATCTGAGGTGTGGAGGTTCAAGTTCACCTTTGTAAAAAAATAATAAATACAGATCTTTTTGCAGGTAAAAAAATGTTCATTTATTATTATTTTTACTAGGAGACTGTAAAGCATTGTCAGAGTATCTGCCTGCTCATATGGACAGGCAGTTACAGTTAGCCTGTCCATATACTACCTAGGTCAATGTATGTAGGTCAGTGTATGTAAGTCAGGTAGGTCAGTTTATGTAGGTCAGGTAGGTCAGTGTATGTAGGTCAGTGTATGTAGGTCAGGTAGGTCAGTGTATGTAGGTCAGTGTATGTAGGTCAGGTAGGTCGGTGTATGTAGGTCAGTGTATGCAGGTCAGGTAGGTCAGTGTATGTATGCATGTATGTCAGGTAGGTAGGTCAGTGTATGTTAGACTTGTGCACAATGGAAAATTTAGTTTAGTTTCGTTTTGTTTTCATTCGTAAAATACATAATTTGTTCTGTTATATTCATTATGCTATGTTAATTTATTTTCGTATAATTCGTTATTATTCGTAGAGTGTTGATATTCGTTAGACTGAATCTCGAATCATGTCAAATTCATTCGTTATATCCGCTATAATTGCTTTAGAATTAGTTGAAATTCGATATTTATGTATGTATATTGATTCGTGATAATGATTCGTAGTTTGGAAAGTGGTTTGTTTATTGAATCTATTAACACACACAATGACAATATCTCTTCTCCTCTGCTCAAATACAATACAACAACCTTCTCACTCAGTTCTCAGGAATGCACTTTTCTAGTAATCCAACCTCCAGCACAAAATTAATCAGCTGATTGGACTGTAAGATTTACTTTGAGTTGACCTTTTGTTTCATTAGATCTTTAACGAATTACCGAATCATGTCAAATTCATTAGTTATATCCGCTATAATTTCTTTTGTATTAGTTAAAATTCGTTATTTATTTATTCGGACATTCGGATGCATCCAAATGTCCGAAAGATGCAAAATTTGTCTGAATTTCGATTTGTTACGAAACAGACTGCACATGTCTAGTGTATGTATGTATGTATGTATGTCAGGTAGGTAGGTCAGTGTATGTATGTATGTCGGGTAGGTAGGTCAATGTATGTATGTATGTATGTCAGGTAGGTAGGCCAGTGTATGTATATCAGGTAGGTAGGTCAGTGTATTTATGCATGTATGTCAGGTAGGTAGGTCAGTGTATGTATGTATGTATATCGGGTAGGTAGGTTAGTGTATGTATGTATGTATGTCAGGTAGGTAGGTCAGTGTATGTATGCATGTATGTCAGGTAGGTAGGTCAGTGTATGTATGTATGTATGTGTGTATATCGGGTAGGTAGGTCAGTGTATGTATGTATGTATGTCAGGTAGGTAGGTCAGTGTATGCATGCATGTATGTCAGGTAGGTAGGTCAGTGTATGTATGTATGTATATCAGGTAGGTAGGTCAGTGTATGTATGTATGTATGTCAGGTAGGTAGGTCAGTGTATGTATGTATGTATGTATGTCAGGTAGGTAGGTCAGTGTATGTATGTATGTATGTCAGGTAGGTAGGTCAGTGCATGTATGTATGTATGTATGTCGGGTAGGTAGGTCAGTGTATGTATACATGTATGTCAGGTAGGTAGGTCAGTGTATGTATGTATATCGGGTAGGTAGGTCAGTGTATGTATGTATGTATGTATGTCGGGTAGGTAGGTCAGTGTATGTATGCATGTATGTCAGGTAGGTAGGTCAGTGTATGTATGTATGTATGTATGTCAGGTAGGTAGGTCAGTGTATGTATGTATGTATGTATGTCAGGTAGGTAGGTCAGTGCATGTATGTATGTATGTATGTCGGGTAGGTAGGTCAATGTATGTATGTATGTATGTATGTCAGGTAGGTAGGTCAATGTATGTATGCACGTATGTCAGGTAGGTAGGCCAGTGTATGTATATCAGGTAGGTAGGTCAGTGTATGTATGTATGTCAGGTAGGTAGGTCAGTGTAATGGTCAGTGTGTCAGGCAGGTGAGTTTAGTGGTCAGCATTGATGGTCACTGGAAAGCCAGGCAGTAACCAGCAAGTGAGCTTACCCCCCCGCCACACAACCACACCGCCCAGCCAAAAAAAAGCCAGCGCCACATACACACCCTCCCGCCATTGCCGGCCTTGGATTTTGGGCTGAAGGCCCTGGTCTTTTTGCCACCAAGCAATGCCCCTGCCGCTAATAGTACTGAAATTTAACTCTGAGCCACACTCGGGAATAGTGCCAGGAGGGTTTAAGTGTACGTCAAGCCAAAAACATTTTTTCTAGTTTTGGGTAAAGTGGGAAAGGGTTAGAATACCTGTCACATCTTTACTGCTATCCGGGATTCTTTCCCCTCACTTCCTGTTTTGCTGACAATGGTTTCACCTCAATAGGAAATCTGCAAACAGGGACACAGATAGAAATACAAAAATTGACATGGGTTCTAGGCTTCCCCTACTGTACTGAAATAAAGCATTTTATTTCTGTCTTTGATGTCAGCTAGATAGGAAGTGAGGATAAATGTCTCTAAATGAGGGTTAAAACCCTTCCCCACTCTATTCAAAAATTAAAAACAAAGTTTTAGGTGGGCATGCATTTTAACCCCTTACCTCCCATCCTCCCTTTAAATAATTTGGAATCCCCAGGGGGCCTGAAGGGTCAGTGATCATGTGGCCACTGTCATGGTGGTCACATGATTGGAAGCCTGTCCGCCAGCTGCCTATCTTTACCCTGGACCAAAAGTTGTATTTAAAAGCTCAGTCTTTGTGCTGACAGCATGCAGTGAGCATATACATTGGATGCCCACTGTATTGCCCAGTGTTGCATATGTGCGGCGTGTGGGCGTTAAGCCCACCCTTTTGTCACTGCACAAATGTGTTTGGTGGTTGTAAAGGGGTTTATGTCACAGTTTTATATTTTTGAGGCTTGTCTTTACATCTGATATATTGCCTGCCCATTTTATAAATATGCCCGCTCCCCATTCCAGTAAGGAGAAAAAAAGTTATCAAGCTCTACTCAAACAATGCCCAGAGCTTCCGCCCACATGAATGATGCCCACATACTATAATTCCACGCAATTGCTGTAAGTCCATGGTGTCATGCATGCACCCACTGGGGATGGGTCTTTGCGCTGGCATGGGCTCACAGTTGAATGCTGCAGAATCCAGCTTTCAGCACCCTCCATTGCAGGGAGAAAAGACTCTGACGTGTCATGTGACTAGACAGAAGACACCTGGGAGAAATAGATCTACGTATACCTTGTAAAAAAAGGATTAAAATATGTGAGGAACCCAGGAGGGAGTAATGTTTCAGTGAGGGTAGAGACTAGCCAAAAATGAAATACAGTATGATGTTAGAAACTGGGAAGTCATTTTAAAAATGAAGTATGTTTTTAAATATGTAGGAATACATTGTAAGATGCCATTATTTTCTACAAGGCCCCAAAAGTGTCCCTTCTTTTTCAATCTAACTTTTTATTGTATAAATTTAGCAGACTGCATGCATCATTCTTTAGAACAACTGAATTTGTTACAGTTTACAACACCCAGAAGATAAAAAAACTGCAAAATCTGCATTTGTGTAGCTGTATAAGCAAGACCTTTGTGACCTTAACAGCTAATTTGACAGGATGCAAATTTAAATCCACAATAATATATACAGAATATATGTTGCCTTGTTTGCAGTGGCACTTGTATGTATTATTAATGTTTGTATTTCATTATGCATTGAGGACAGAACCGTCTGTGCACTTGTAGCATCAACTGTTTAACCACTTGTGCTGTGAAAATGTAAGTTCATCTTTGTACCTTAAAAAATGAAATAATAACTTTTGGATTTGTTGTTGACCATCTCATTTAAACATGACATATACACAGTTTCACATACTATTATTACAAATAATGGTGTTATTGTTCTCTGCTGGACCCTCCATAATGAAGACTAGGGATGTTTTCTGTTCGGGTCAAACCAGAGTTCGACTCGAACGTTGGCTGTTCGCCCGTTCATCGAAAACCAAACATTATGGGCCATTCGCGCCAACTTTGAGCGGCGCGTAACGGCTCATAATGCACTGCGGGAGCGCAGTGCATTGCTGTATGATGATTGGCCAGAGCATGCACCATGACCTGCATGCTTTGGCCAATCACAGCGCCCTCAGCTAAGAGAGCCATAATTGGCCAAAGGCAGGGTGCCTTTTGCCAATCATGGCTCAGAGGGACTAAGTCCACGCCCCACACTATATAAGGCCGCCTGCATGTCGGCCTCGTGTAGCGTGTGTTGCGTGGACGGAGAGAGAGTGTCATTTAGATAGAGCAGGCAGGCAGATTTTTCAGTTAGCTGCAGTGTATTTAATATATATATATATACAGACAGTCTCATATATATAGTTAGCTGCAGTGTATTTAATATATATATACAGACAGTCTCATATATATATATATATATATATATATATATATATATATATATATATATATATATATATATCTCCACTGTATCCAGTTTAGCTAGATCTGACTGCAGTGCGTTCCTGGTGTACTGTTTCTTTTTTTTTTGGAAAATTCTTTTTATTCACAATTTTTAATAGCAACAAAAACATCAATAACAGAAACCCACTAAAAAAGCCCCCTCCCCCCTCCCTCCTCCCTATTGTGCAATGTCCCAAGTATAACAGGCATTTAAACGTGATCACATGCCCTTCCGGCCTACTCAAATCGTTCTAATACATGCTCAAGTAAAACCACAATTATCTGGTAGCTATAAAGCCTGTCTCGTCTCTTCAATTAGTGCATGTTCCCTTCCATGTAACAATTAGCCCATCAGTTATACAGTAACTCATACAGTATCATCCGAAGAGTCAGCTCCACCATACCTTCTCAAATTTTTTGGGGCACTCTCTACTTAAGTAAGTGACTTTATATAGGGGTAATACTTTATTCACTATGCCTTTCCAGAAGGCCAGGGATGGGGCCTCAGGTTTTTTCCAGCATAAAAGGATGGCTTTGCGTGCATAAAACAAGGCGAGGGAGATCATAGTTCTTTGTGCCCTAAGTGGTGCTACCTCTTGCACCAGGCCCAGCATACATACCGATATCGTCATGGGAACAGGCAGTGAGACCAGCCCCTGAACGGTTCCCGTAACCCCCCTCCAAAATACTTGTATTGATGGACACTGCCAGAATATATGATCAAAATCCGCCCCTGCCGAGGTACAACGTCAGCAGGTGGCGTTATCCAAGCCATAGATGCTGGCTAGTCTCGCTGGGGTATAATATACACTGTGAAGTATCTTGAATTTAATGTACCTGTCACGGTCCAACACTAAAACCTGAAAAGGGTGGTCCCACATATCGTCCCAGTCGTCCCCTTGGAAATTGGGGACTAATGAGCTCCATTTCTACATTTACTAAGTGCCGGAGGCCTTTCGGCAAACAGCTCTTTATATGTTTCCGAGAGCATCTTTTGCACAGATTCATCACAGAGCAACTGCTCTAAAGGTGAGGCTTGAAGTATCACCGCGCCTGTGCCAAATTGTGCAACAAACGCGTGCCTCAGTTGCAAGTAGCGGAAAAAGTACCAATTTGGGAGATCATGTCTATCTTTCAATTGGTTAAAGGAAAGCAACTTCCCCCCCACTATGTTCTTTAATTGTTTGATGCCGACTCTGGCCCATATTACAGAATCTAGAATTTTGCTGAAATGGGACAACCTGGGATTGAGCCACAATGGTGTGTCCGGTGACCAGGCTTCTGTGTCAGAATGCATTAGCACCTTTGCCCTGTCCCACGCGCGAATAGTAACGTGCATGGAGCCAGTCAGAGGCGCCGCTGCCTGTGGCCCTCTATACACTAAATAGTAAAGACTCTCATAAGATCCCATTAAAGCTGCCTCCAGTACTGTCACTGCATCCCCGTTGTCCCTTGCTAACCATCGTCTGGCAAATACCATCTGTCCTGCAATAAAATACCTGAACAGGTCAGGAAGGGCTAAGCCTCCCTGTCCATAGGGTTCTTGTAATGTAAGGAGGCCCATTCTGGGGTGTCCGGAGCCCCACAGAAAAAAACTAAACAGGCTGTTATGCCCCAAAAGAAAGAGCAGGGGACCCAAATGGGGGTGTTACGCAAAAAATAGAGGAACACTGGTAGTATCTTAATTTTAAGGAGACTCACACTACCAATTAGGGAGAGTAGTAGATGTTTCCAGGCCTCTAGTCTGTAACTTTAGGGGACACAAGTACACCCACATATTTTATTTCAGGGACCCAGGCGATAGGCACCAAGGGAGATGCCCGTGCCTGTGCTCCATCATCAATAGCCATGATATTGGACTTTTCCCAATTCACCCGTAGACCTGAGAAATTTGCAAATGTGCTTAGGATCTCAAATACTGCCTCCAAGGATGGTCCCGGGTCCTCTAGAAAGAGGAGTATATCATCTGCATATAGGGCCATGCATTCTCTAATGCAGGCTACCTGAAGGGCTTTAACTTCTGTGGATGGTCTCAGAGCAATAGCTATAGGCTCTATGGCCAGGGCAAATAAAGCCAGAGAAAGTGGGCAGCCATGCCGCGTTCCTCTCCCCACCGAAAACTTTAGTGCCTATCTTTATTGTTGCCCTGGGTGAGCTGTATTGGAGCAATATCCATGTGAGGAAAACCTCTCCAAACCCCATATGCCGTAACACAGTGGACATGTAATGCCAGTCCACTGAGTCAAAGGCTTTAGCCATGTCTAAGGACACAATCACCCTGGCTCCGAGGTTAATATGATCGATCTGTAGGTGCGCAAACAGCCTGTGGCGGTTCATATCAGTGGACTTCTGGGGTATGAACCCAGTTTGGTCTATGTCTACCAGTGTGGTTATTACCTTTGATAATCTTGTGGCCAATATTTTAGTGAGAATTTTAAGGTCCTGGTTAAGGAGAGCTATAGGTCTTTATGAGGAGCAGCTCAGGGGATCCTTGCCCGGTTTTGGCAATAGGACCACCTGAGCCTCCATGAGAGAATCTGGTAATATCTTATGTTCCAAGCAAAAGTGAAATAACGTCTTAAGTCTGGGTACAAGAGTCTCCAAGTGTGACCTGTACCATTAAATGCAAAAACCATCCAGCCCTGGTGATTTGTGTGGTGGGAAAGATCTGATAGCAGTTTCTATTTCCTTTTCAGTGATCTCTACTTCTAGACTATTTTGATCTGACACCGACAGTGGTATACATATGGAAGTAAGCAGGGATTCAAGATCCTGTTTGTTATATGTTGGGATAGGCAAGTAAAGAGTACTGTAGTAGTCTACGAAGGTATCAAGAATATCACTTGGGGAGGGGCGTGGTGACCGGGCTCCAAGATGGACGCTTAGCCTAGGAGCTCCATCCATCCGCCAGAGAAAATCCACTGCCATCCGAGTGCACCGGCTCCATCCGCGGGAACGAACACCAGCATCCTCCACACAACGACCCGTGGAACAAAATAAAGATGCCTAGGAGACGAAAAGACCCCCAGCAGCCGCGCAAGCTCTCCAGCTACTTTACCACAGAGACGAGCGGGCTACAACAATATGCCGGCGACGCGCGAGATCAACGGCCTGCTCACAGGGCTGAAGCACACAATAACCACCGTGGGGTACCGCCAGCTTCATCCTGCGCTGCCAAGCCACCAAGTGAGTCCTCCTCTGGGCCGTCTAGCCCCACTACCAGAAGCCCAGTGAAATCTAAACCCAGGAGGGACTCCCTTGCTAGGCCGCAAATCGATCTCAACATGGAGGTAAGCGAGCCACAACACTCCTCCACAGCACGGAGGGCACCTGAAGGAGACCCCATAACAGATTTCCCCACAGCAGACAGACCCATCTCTGACACTACCATAAAGGAAATGTTATCCTTACGGTTGTCTCTGCAAGCTGATATGACCAGGGGGATTAACAAATGCCACAGGGAAGTACAAGCCCTAGGTACCAGAGTGGATCAAGTAGAACACAAGATGGAGTAATATACCTCCTCATACAATGTGATGGTAGAGGCCCACACAGCACAGGGGGAAGATATAACATGGATGAAGGACAAAATTGCAGACCTTGAGGACAGGTTCAGGAGGAATAACCTCAAACTGTGGGGAATCCCAGAGTCTGTCCCCCCTAATCAACTCCTGCAATATGCCCAAACCATGTTCTCCACACTTGTGCCAGAATTGACAGCCCAAGAACTCATCGTGGAGAGAATTCACAGAGTCCCCAAGCCATCATTCCTCCCTGACGAAATCCCACGAGACGTCCTAATGAGAGTTCATTACTACCATGTGAAAGAATGAATACTACTGGAGTCCTGTAAACCGGCTAAAATCTCTCCACAATACGCTACCATACGGCTACTTCCCGATCTCTCCAGATATACGCTACAAAGGCGCCGCAACCTGACGACTATTACTAAGGCGCTGAGAAATCACAACATCCTACACAAGTGGAAATACCCAGCAACACTCTCGATCAACCATAACGGAACCACTACACTGGTTTCCACGTTGGAGGAAGGAATCGCCAATCTAAGAAGATGGAACATCCTACCAGAACAAGCCGCACATCATTCCACTACAGATAACCTACAATCCATGCACAATGATTGGCAAGTAATGTCTCACAAGCGCTCACATAAGAAAGCTGCCGGTGGAAACTCATAAACCAACCACCTGAAATTATACGAAATTCTCTGGAGACAGGAGATCTATGTTTAATTTCTCCTGTACCCCTCCGAGTAACAAGAAGCAGACATCACTGCACATGGATCCGTTTCAAGATCCTTTTCTTATATTGCCCATGTTCATTGTTTTTACCCTTTGTTCTTTTTGTTCTTCATTCGATATACAAAGACATCTCTATAGCCATAGGATTCCAACTACGGAAGACACCTGGCATCAGACTTCTCACCCACTACGGAAGAAACCATACCATAGAGAACCATACGGTCAAAGTGAGTACCTACACCGCACAACCAAACGGCAACATGCGATACCCAAGCAATGTTGATTACATGCCTCTCAATTAATGCCCGGGGTCTGAATCACCCCGCTTAAAGATTTTCCTTGTGGAAGGAAGCATGCAAACACAGAGCCGACATACTCTGTGTCCAGAAAACTTACTTCCAAATACACAAAACTCCACACTGCTCACACAAAGACTATCCACATATATTCCTGGCCTGCACACCCAACCGAAAGAAGGGTGGAGTCTTGATGGCCATAAACAACTCTGTATCCTTCCAACAACACAAGGAATCATTTATAGACGAGGGAGGGAGATACGTAATCGTCACCGGAGACATTACCTCCAAACCATATACTTTAGTCACGCTATATTCCCC
This sequence comes from Aquarana catesbeiana, assembly GCF_042186555.1. Classification (NCBI taxonomy): domain Eukaryota; kingdom Metazoa; phylum Chordata; class Amphibia; order Anura; family Ranidae; genus Aquarana; species Aquarana catesbeiana. Next base: position 480,277,340 of record NC_133326.1, on the reverse strand, counting down.
GAACTCACACCAACTTCGATTTATAAAAAGGGTACTCAAAAAAGCTAACTCTATGAAATATGGTAATATCCTGTTGTGCGGGGACTTTAACCTAGTAGCAGATCCTTCTCTGGACTCAACCACAATTAAACCTAGAGGTACAGTATCTCTTCAAACCCTTCTCCACAATGAAGAACTATTCGACGTATGGAGATGCCACCATGCACATGAAAAAGACTATACCTTTTTTTCACATAGACATCGCTTATACTCACGTATAGACATGTTCCTTACGGATAAGTGGCTCCTACAACAAGCAGAATCTACTAAAATACATGACATCACGTGGTCAGACCATGCTGCAATATCTATGTCTATTAAGGATAAGGGTGTCTCCTCTTCACCCCCCATCTGGCGCTGCAATATACGACTGTTGCAGGAACCCCATACCAACACCACAATCTCTCAACATCTTCAAAACTTTTTCATTGATAATGTAGAGTCAGTACACGACCCGTACATTATATGGAACTCACACAAGGCCTATATGAGAGGCATACTTATCCAATTAGATGCTCAAGAAAAAAGACGTCATACACAAAAATTGACTACTTTATTATCGGAAATCCACGACACTGAAACCCTAAACAAACGAATACCCACGTCTATGCTAACATACAAACTAGCTACACTCAGGGAAACATTGAGGGAACACCTATCCCAACAATATGACAAACATCTTAGACGCTTACAGCTAAACTACTACGCCAACGCCAACAGAGCGGGCAAATACTTACCGTATTTATTGGCGTATAACACGCACTTTTTTCCCCTTAAAATCAGGGGAAAGTCGCAGGTGCGTGTTATACGCCGATCCCCGCTGATCCCGAGCTGTCACATTTTCAAAATCGCGGACCGCGATTTGAAAATGGCGCCGCCGGAGCCGAAGTACACAGAGCCGGTCCTCGGCTCTTTCCGGCGGCTCTCGTTTACTTTCGGCTCCACTCGTAGTCCCGAGCGGAGCTATCCGAACCTACTCGGATAGCTCCGCTCGGGACTACGAGTGGAGCCGAAAGTAAACGAGAGCCGCCGGAAAGAGCCGAGGACCGGCTCTGTGTACTTCGGCGCCGGCGGCGCCATTTTCGAATCGCGGACCGCGACTTTGAAGCCCTGGAAGCAGGGACAGGGGATCCCAGGCTGCACTGGGGCAAGGCTGCACTGGGGAAGGCTGCACTGGGGAAGGCTGCACTGACAAGGCTGCACTGGGGAAGGCTGCACTGACAAGGCTGCACTGGGGAAGGCTGCACTGGGGAAGGCTGCACTGACAAGGCTGCACTGGGGAAGGCTGCACTGACAAGGCTGCACTGGGGAAGGCTGCACTGACAAGGCTGCACTGACAAGGCTGCACTGACAAGGCTGCACTGGGGAAGGCTGCACTGACAAGGCTGCACTGGGGAAGGCTGCACTGACAAGGCTGCACTGGGGAAGGCTGCACTGACAAGGCTGCACTGACAAGGCTGCACTGACATGGCTGCACTGGGGAAGGCTGCACTGACAAGGCTGCACTGGGGAAGGCTGCACTGACAAGGCTGCACTGACAAGGCTGCACTGACAAGGCTGCAATGAAGGGCATTTAAATGTAAGTTTTTTTCCCTTCAACTTCCCTCCTAAAAGTTTTTTTTCCTTAAAATTCCCTCCTAAATTGGGGTGCGTGTTATACGCCGATAAATACGGTAGCAAACAGATTAAAAACAAGGCGTACCAAATCCAGAATAGCATATCTTAAACATCCTTCCTTATACCACGAACTCATGGATCCTCAAGCTATAGCAAACTAATTTGCTGATTACTACAGCTCATTATATAACTTACACACAGACCCCGACATGCAAACCGAACACAGACAAAATCCAATCTTTTTTACAGGGACTAAACCTCCCATACCTCTCTGAACACCAACTAAATAGTCTAAATACTGCTTTTTTACATCAAGAAATAGAAACTGTTATAGATTCACTACAAAACGGTAAATCACCAGGGCCAGACGGGTTCTCTAATGAATATTTCAAAACATTTAAACACATTCTCTCACACCACATGCAACCAGTCTTCAACAAAGCAGCAGCTTCTGCAAACTTCCCTCAGGAAATGCTGAGAGCACATATAGTGATGTTGCTAAAACCTGGAAAGGACCCCATTACACCGGCTAATTTCAGACCAATATCCCTTCTCAACTCACACATCAAAGTTTATGCAAAATTACTGGCCAAACGATTAGTGAATATCATTCCCTCAATCATCCAACGCGACCAGATGGGTTTTGTGAAGGGGAGACAAACTTCAGATGCAACTAGAAGGATTATAAATGCAATACATTATGCTGAAACAAATCGAACGTCCTCTCTGCTATTATCTATTGACACAGAGAAGGCGTTCGATAGGGTCCACTGGACTTACATGAAAATGGTACGATCAAAATTTGGTTTCAAGGGTCCCATATTCACAGCTATGCTAGCGCTTTATTCGTGCCCATCCGCACAGGTATACTCAGCCGGCTTTCTATCCAAACCGTTCAACATATCCAATGGGACCAGACAAGGATGCCCCTTATCGCCGATCATCTTTAATCTCATGATTGAACCATTAGCTGAAGCAATTAGAACACATCCCATGATCACTGGGTTCCAGTTTGGCTCGAGCATGCATACCATCAATTTATTTGCGGACGATGTCATACTGCTTTTGACCAATCCGCTTACGTCCCTACTCCAGGCCCATAAAATACTAACAGATTTTGGAGATATATCGTATTTAAAAAGTGAATTTACCAAATCCCTAATTCTAGCTTTGGGAATATCACCCCCAATACGGAAGCTACTGCAAAACAAATTGCCATATGCGTGGAGCGAAAAAGGTATTACCTACCTAGGTATCACATTAACCAATTCTATCTCCACACTAGTTAAAACTAACATGAATACACTAATTGCCAAACTGGAAACACAATTGAGAGACATGGCGAATAAAGAAATCTCCTGGCTAGGAAGAGTAGCAGCCTACAAAATGCTAATATTGCCACAAATACTATATGTATTCCATACCCTACAACTACGTATACCACAATTCTATCTCAATCACCTGTCTAGACTTAGCTGGAAATACATCTGGGGAAGCAAAAAAGCTAGATGTTCCCGTAATAATCTTATTTCTCACAGGAAAGTAGGAGGGGCTGGCCTAGTAGATATAAATGACTACTTATGGGCAGTTAGACTGGACCACATCAAATACTGGCTTTGTACACACGAAACTCCACTATGGGTAGACATAGAAAAGACAATTGCACCGACGAAGGACCTAACATTACTACTTCTAGGTGATATATGGTCACCATGGGACATGTCGAGTATCTCCCCTTCCATGCAGACTTCTTTAAAGGCATGGAGATTCATCCTCCGGATAACAGCAACTGATGCACGGGAAATAAATTATAGAATACCATTGCATATATTAGAAGCAAAAATACCAATGCTCTCAGTTAAAGAATTAGTGAGATGCGGCATCACACATGTGTCGGACCTATATGATGGTACACAGCCCAAGCCCACAGATAAATAATGGCACAATATCAATTGCCTAGCAACAAACTGTTCTCATGTCTACGCATATCACACTTTCTCAAATCTCTCCCTAGACCACAACTAAAAATCCTGCTAAAAATTTGGCAATTCTACTCAAATGACAAACAGGCTGCATATGACAGACCTAGCCGGGAGAGAGACTTTTGGAGGGGACTGTATGCTAGCCTCTTGCCGATCGATCGTGGGCCCTGGCATTTGGGGGAACTGTGCTCTTTCTGAGCTGTATGCCTGGGGACCCTTGATGCGGTATTACTGTGGATTCTGGTCCTGGTCCCCCAGGACACACAGACTCTGGGGACCCTGGATTTGCCATATTGGAATAGTGACTGATTCATACCGTTGGGATTCCTACTGTTCAATGCTAATGTCATCAATTCCAGCTACCTGTCTGTTGTCTGCTAAAATGTGTATTGAAAATAAGTCTCTAGTATGGGATCTAAGAGTCATTAGATCCCCATTGTTGTTTGTGTTTAATTAACTCTGCTATTGTGATAATGTTGATTGGATTTTCTGAACTACAAGACAGCCAGTCTGGCCTAAAGGTCATGTCTGAGTCATCTAGGCTGTCTAAAGGGATTAGTTAATTAGCTCATGTTAATTAGGTTAATTAGGTTAATTAGGTTACAGCTGTATTGTTAGAGTAATATGCACCTCCACTTTTAGTGTATAAAAGAGCCTTTATATTGCAATAAAAGAGATTCCTGGTTGAACTTACATACAGCCTGCCTGGTGTTTGTTCTGAGCTATCACAACTGGGTTAGAATGGCACATAGCTGTAGTTCTAATCCCGGAGCATCGAATGACCGAACAATCAGATGTTGCGATCTGCAATCTGATTCTATAGCTGCAGAGGAGTGTCGGGAGAGTGGAACCGAGTGAGCAAGGGGCTCGTTACACTGCAAAAGGAATTTCACATTTCTATAATCTTCTCCACGACAAGCAAACATTTAAAAAAAAACCATAGCAATGAGCAAATGGGAACACAACATGGGCACCTCATTCTCAAATGGGCAATGGCAATGTGCGTTTAAGGAAATACACAAAGCGTCCCATTGTGTTAAACACTGGGAACTGACCATAAAAATAACAAACAGGTGGCACTATACACCATATAGATTAGCTTCCTTCTAACCAGGATCATCACCACAATGCTGGAGAGACTGTGGGCAAATAAGAAATTTACTACACATGTTGTGGCAATGCCAGAATATCAGGAGTCTCTGGAACCAAACATTTCAACTAATCTCTTCCCTAACAGGTATATTGACTCCCCCAACCCCGGCCTTGGCAATTCTACACTTAGGCATAGACAGGTTTCCACCAGTTTATAGACCAGTCATGAGCCACATTCTACTGGAAGCACGACTACTAATACTACGTAATTGGAAGTCTAAAAATGCCATAAACCTCTCTGATGTTACAAAAGCAGTCCACAGGAACTACACATTCGAACATCTCATAGCAATCAACTCTATGCAATGCAATCTGTTTGATAAACGTTGGTCTATATGGCCTAAAAAGCAATAGCGCCTTGCGCCTGTCTCATAAGATAGTTACTTTATGTATGCTCCAAAGCAGTTGTTACGATTAAACTGATATTTTGATACAACCCATTTTAAATAATTCCGTGTATGGAAACTTTATGTGTAACTGTTAACCAAACAAAGACGTATAACTAGATGTCTATTGTGTATATCGAATTATCTTACCTGATTTGCATACTGTTTTAAATGAAAATTTAAATAAAAAATATTGTGAAGAAAAAAAAAAGAATATCACTTGGGTCTGTCAATAGGGTACCCTAGGAATTGGTGATACAAGGTATGCTGGTCTGAACTCGCTGCTCTGCGACCAACACAACCAAGAGCCCCCCATTTTTTTTTTCAAACATTTTTTATTGATAAAGAAATAGCAATGACAGTAAAATATAATGTATGTTACAACTTATACATTTGGTTCATTTAGAGTTACAGTTTTCCGAACATTGTTCTCACTTAATATCGTAGCGTAGCTTTATCTTCCGAAGGAATAAACGTAGGTCAAACTTTAACCAGTAATTGAACATAACAGACTAAGTAACTATAGAATGCTGTTAATGAGGATGTGAACATCAATGAGATTTTGCAAGGCCAAGAGGTTTGTTCAGATCAATCAAGTAGATCAAGAAAAGCCAATTCTCGACCTTTGCACCCTTAATGGGATCATACTGTGCGAGGGAGATGGCTATAATGTTATCATGTGTTATGTCAATATTGTTGATCTACATATTAATATCAACTGTCCCTCTGTATCAAGGGTGGGAGTTGTCATATCCCATGCCCTTATATGTGTAGAAAAATCTAGGGGAAGTTGTTGGTACATTTTATGGGAAGGAGTAGTCGCAGAATATCTTGAGTTCGGTCTTGTTTTTTTCTTGTTTTCCTTGTTAAATAAACTTCTGGCAGTGAACCTACGACAACCTAAGGTTTGTAATCAAAAGGATTTACTGCAAGGTGGGATGGGGGCTTGTGTCGATTTGGGGTATCTAAGAAAAAGTGAGGACAGACATGGCAGATACGGTGGATGTTGAGGTCTGAATTTTATAATATTCATATATAGAGAACCTCAGTTCTCTTTTACTGTGAGGTGTAGTTACGGGTTGCGAAGAAGCTCCTGAAATTTTGTGGATTCCCGGCAGTGTATCCAACAAGCCCAAGTTTTCCTGTATTTCGTTGGGTTTTCTTTGGCCTGATGGATTAGGACTTCCATCTCAGATATTTTCTCAATACGTTTGAACCAGTCTGCTAGGGTAGGTGGGTTAGTGTTCCTCCAATATAATGGTATGCATTGTTTAGCTGCATTTAATAGATGGAGCATAAGGGATTTTTTGTAAGTGTATTGTGGAATCGAAGAGTGATGTAGTAGGTACTGAGTTGGTGTAAAAGCCAAGGTGTATGTTGTGATATGGGATATCGCATTGTGAACTTTTTCCCACAACGGTTTTATTTGTGGACAATTCCACCAGATATGGAGTAAGGAGCCCATGTCAGAATTGTATCTCCAGCACAAGGATGAAACAGATGGGTGATAAAGGTGGATTCTATCAGGTGTTCTGTACCATCTCGAGTATATTTTGTAACAGTTTTCTTGTGCCGAAATGTTTACAGATCCTTTATGCTCATAGATGCTTACCCATTCTTCTCTAGGTATGTCTAACCCGAGTTCCGATTCCCATTTCTGGCTAATTGCATTGACTTTGGGGTCGTGTTCGCTAAAAGTGAGTATACTTCCGAGATAAGATGTCTTTGCGGAGGTGTGCAGGTGCAAAGTGATTCAAAAGGAGTCTGGTCTCTAACCCATTGGGAAGTAGGTCTGGTGTTATTTACAAAGTGTCTGATTTGAAGAAATTTATAGAATGGTATGTGGTAATCCGGAAAATGTGAGAGCAGCTCACTGAATGAAAGAAGTGTACCCTTGTGAAAGAATTGTGAGGCTCTAAGAGGTTGCGTTATATGGGCGTGAGTCTGGTTGCGAAATGTCACTCCAGGTGTGAAGTCAGGGTTGCCAACTAAAGGGGTCAGCGGACCCAGGGAGGGGTGCCACCGAAGCGTCTGGGGAATTGTTCCAAAAGTGTGGAGCGTGGGTCCCGTCAGTGGGTGTGTGGAGTATTCTTTCGATGTTGAATTAGCATCGATCCATGGTAGGTGGGAAAGAGGGACTTTTGCAGAGGAGTCTTCAATGTCAACCCAATCCTTAGTGAGTTTGTGAATGTGCCAATCAATTATTCTTGTGAGATGACAAGCTGAGTGGTATTTATGGATGTCGGGAAGACTTAAACCACCTTTTAGTTTGGGGATAGTCATTTTATCCCAGCTCAATCTTGGGGACTTGACGGCCCATATAAAGTTCCTGCATATTCTTTTGTATGTGGTGAAGAAAGATGTGGGTAGTTTGATTGGTATGGTCTGGAGGATATACAATATATGGGGTAGGACATTCATCTTTACGATGGCAATTCGTCCAAACCATGAGAATTGGCCTGAAGTCCAGTTGAGGAAATCTTTTTGTATATTATTTAATATCGGTAGGTAATTTCTATCATAAAGTTCATTTAATTGGGTCGGTATTTGGATCCCTAAGTAAGTAAGGGCATGTGGTTCCCAACTGAAAGGGAAATTAGTCTTACATTGTGTCACCAACCTGTTAGGGAGGGAAATATTGAGGGCTTTGGATTTCGTGAAATTAATTTTTAAGTTGGATAGTTCGTTGAAAGATGCAAAATCTTTTAGCAGGTTGGGTATGGTGATCAAGGGGTCCGAAAGGAAGAGGAGGATGTCGTCAGCAAATGCCGCGATTGTTTATTACGAATTTCAATGCCTTTAATATTGGGATTTGCCCTAAGCTTGCGTAGGATGGGTTCCAAGGGGAGTATAAAAATAAGAGGTGAAAGTGGGCATCCCTGACGTTTGCCATTCAAAACGGAGAAGGCGTCCGACAGGTGACCATTGACCCTTATTCTGGCCATGGGGCAGGAGTATAATGCTAATATCATTTGGAGAAACTGAGAAGGAAACCCCATTGCCTGTAGTGTTGCCGACATGTAGTCCCAGGCCACTCTGTCGAACGCCTTCTCCGCATCGAGCGACAAACAGAAGCCTTGTTGTTTGGGGAAAGAAGATGATGAAAGGTGGTGATGAATGTATAGAGCTTTTATGGTGTTATCCCTGGCTTCTCTGCCAGGGACAAAATCAACCTGGTCGAGGGAGATTAGTTTAGGGATGAAAAGGAGTATTCGGTTAGCAAAAATTTTGGCGTAGAGTTTTATATCAACATTTAGGAGGGAGATGGGCCTGTAGTTGGATACTATTGTTTCATCTTTGCCAGGTTTCGGTATCAGGGTGATATGTGCTTCTAGTAGATCTTTATTGCCTTGTGGGGATAAAGAAAACAAATTGAATGCTTTAGTAAAATGAGGGGTAAGTATCTCCTGAAAAGTCTTGTAATAACTAATGGTTAGCCCATCCAGACCAGGACTTTTCCCTGTTTTGAGTTGTTTTAAGGCTGTGGCAGTTTCCTCAATACGAATAGGGCAGTCAAGAGTCGTTTACTCTTCAGGAGAAATAGGTGGTACACCGCATTGCATTAGGAAGTTAGAGATTGCTTCCTGTCTGTTCCTAGTGGGGTCTGTCATTTCTGTTGGAGGTAGGTTGTAAAGTTTGGAAAAATAATTTACAAATTGGGTGGCAATGTCATCTGGGGATACAAAAGAATTTCCAGTGGGGTCTCTAATCTTGTGTATGGTTGATGTTGCTTTCTTGCGTTGTAGTGCTTTAGCTAACAATTTTCCGGATTTATTACCGAATTCGTAGAACAGTTTTTGATTCAAAACGTATTTGCGTCTTAGTGTTTTATGTATTTCTTCTCTGAGATCCTCCCTTGCCTGTAAGAGCTCCGCAAGAGAGTTGGTGGCCAGGGATGCTTTATGAGTCCCTTCCAATGCATGAATTTTAGTGGAGAGAGTGGTGATATGAGTTTGTCGTTGTTTGTTTCTCAAAGCAACTATCGAAATGAATTCCCCTCTCATTACACATTTATGTGCGGCCCATATGACGGGCCGTCTGGGTTCATTGGTAGAATTGTCCTGGAAATATTGTGAAAGTCGAGTGGTAATTTTTTGTGTGGTTTCTAGATCCGTCAACAAGGAGTTGTCAAGGCGCCATATCGAGTTTGTGGGACGAGACAATGGAATAGTCAATGTCATGGAGATGGGGTTATGATCAGATAGTATCATGGGGTCTATGGTCGCTCTTGTGAGAAGGGATAAATCATTCTGGGAGATAAAAAAGAGGTAAATTCTGGAATATTTGTTGTGGGGGGAAGAGTAAAATGTAAAATCTCTGTCGTTAGGGTGAAGTGTGCGCCACGCGTCGTGTAGGGTCAATTCTTGTAATTGTTTTTTGATCGCTCTTAGAGCTCTATAAGGCATGGAGGATGACCCAGTGGAGATATCTTGTGTCGGGTTTAGCGCGACATTAAAGTCTCCACCTATAATAGGAATGCCAGAAAAGAATTAGGTGAGCAGCTGCAGTGTTTCTCGAAAGAACTTGTTGTTTGTTGGGAGCATATATATTTGCTAGGGTAATGGGTTTGTTGTACAGTGTTCCCTGGAGAAATAGGTATCTACCATTGGGATCTTGCTTGATTTCTGAGATTTGTAGGGGGCAATTTTTTTAAATCAATATAGCAACTCCCTTTGTTTTTTTAGAGATATCATTTGAGGCCTGGTATACTGTGGGGTAATGGTGGTTTCCAAGTTTAGGTATACTGTCGGTACAGAAATGAGTTTCCTGGATGAATGCAATTTGCGTTTTATTTTTCTGCAGCGTATAAAGTAATTGGGACCTTTTTTTGGGGGTGTTTAACCCTTGAATGTTCAGTGAGCCTAGCTTTATCTGAAAATTTGTTTGTGGTTTGATAGAGCCAATCGCTCTATGTTTATTGGCGCCCGTATCTGCCATGTTGTTAGCGGTGGGGATATCCGACATGGTGTGAGTAAGGAGGTAGGGAGAGACCTATGACTGGAGTATAGTATCGTTTGCGTATTTGTGCAAGAAAAGAGGACGTGGGGTTTGGAAAGGGGAAGAGGGGTATTTAACTAACCTAATCTACTGCGAGATAGGTCAGAGAAGTACAGTGATTTATCAGTGGGATTCGTTCCAGAAACAATTCTGGATCTTCCCACTGCACTGTGTGAGGGTTGGGAAGTACTGAACGAAGGAGAAACTTTGAGGTAGAGGTAGAGGATCATTCCGCCGTTGCTTTCCATGGAGTCGCATGAGTGGAGGGTATGTTAGTAGGGGTTTGAATATGGTCATATGGTTACCTGCATATATCGTATAAATGATATCAGAGAGAGTACAACAGATGTTTGAGGAATGGAAGGTCCCTTGGATGAGAGAGGTCAGTTGGTATCTGGGAGCGTGTACCGAGAAGCCATGTCCTGTCACTATGTCACTAATATCAGTGATGAAAGAGTTGGGGTGTATGGACAGTATACAGTATCATGGGTTGTGGTGTTTGACCAAGTCAACATCCTGTGTCACTTAAATCTACAGCATTTCAAATATAGCCTGGTGAAACTGTAATATCAATGATAACATTTCAAAGGAAGAACAGTTAAACATGTTGAGCTAAAAAGGAATACTTGATTATAAGCTTTACAAATAAAATTCTAGGTTCAGAAGTGAAGCTGTTTCCCTCCACAATTAGTCCTGTCCCTTCCTTTGCCATTTTCCCTGCCTCATTGAACGTTAAACATTCATATCCTTTTAGAATCTCTGTAAATGTAGGTCTGCTGGCGGGATATGTGGTAAAAGGTATATACAGATATGTGTATATCCTTTGAGTTTCATTTGTCACATCAGGATTAGGGATGAGCCGAACACCCCCCGGTTCGGTTCGCACCAGAACCCGCGAACGGACCGAAAGTTCGCACGAACGTTAGAACCCCATTGACGTCTATGGGACTCGAACGTTCGAAATCAAAAGTGCTCATTTTAAAGGCTAATTTGCATGGTATTGTCCTAAAAAGGGTTTGGGGACCCGGGTCCTACCCCAGGGGACATGTATCAATGCAAAAAAAACTTTTAAAAACGGCCGTTTTTTCGGGAGCAGTGATTTTAATGATGCTTAAAGTAAAAAAAAAAAAAGTGAAATATTCCTTTAAATATCGTACCTGGGGGGTGTCTATAGTATGCCTGTAAAGTGACGCGTGTTTCCCATGTTTAGAACAGTCCCTGCACCAAATGTCATTTTTAAAGGAAAAAATCTCATTTAAAACTGCTTGCGGGTTTAATGTCATGTCGGGTCATGGCAATATGGATGAAAATCAGTGAGACAAACGGCATGGGTACCCCCCAGTCCATTACCAGGCCCTTTGGGTCTTGTATGGATATTAAGGGGAACCCCGCACCCAAATTAAAATAAGGAAAGGTGTGGGGCCACCAGGCCCTATATACTCTGAACAGCAGTATACAGGCGGTGCAAACAAGACAGGGACTGTAGGTTTGTTGTTAAGTAGAATCTGTTTGTAATTTTGAACATTTTTAACGTGTTTAGCTCCAGCCAAAAAATCTTTTCTAAGCTTTTTGGAAAACATAGGGAAGGGTTATTCACCCTGTGACATTTGTTTTGCTGTCTTTCCTCCTCTTCAGAAGATTTCACCTCACTTTTTTGTCCCAATGAAAAATGTTTTTTGAAAATTTGGGTTTTTTTGTGGAACAAGGATTGGAAAGCATCAGTGGAAAGGAGAAATTGTTTTCCCATATTAACTCTTACAGGAGAGAATTTCCCTTCCTAGGGGTAGATTTCATCTCACTTCCTGTTGTCTCCTTCCGTTTGCAAGTAGGAGTCGTTTGTAAGTTAGATGTTTGAAAGTAGGGTCCTGCCCTATATACTCAGCAGAAATTTGGGCCTTAGGTGTTGCTGTGGCCACAACACTGTAAGCCCTCACAGGGCCCTGCTGTGAAATATTAGATCAAGAATTGTAATTACATGCCCCTGTTGAACAGGAGCTGAAAAATTAGGCCTTAGGCACTGGTGCTGGTGCCACAACACTGCAACCCCTCACAGACACTCTAGTTGGAACGCAGGAACGAGCCCTGCTGCAAATTATTGCTTCAAAAATTGTAATTACACGCCCCTGTTAGACAGGGGCAGAAAAATTGGGCCTTAGGCACTGGTGCTGGTGCCACAACACTGCAACCCCTCACAGACACTCTAGTTGGAACGCAGGAACGAGCCCTGCTGCAAAGTATTGCATCAAAAATTGTAATTACACGCCCCTGTTAGACAGGGGCAGAAAAATTGGGCCTTAGGCACTGGTGCTGGTGCCACAACACTGCAACCCCTCACAGACACTCTAGTTGGAACGCAGGAACGAGCCCTGCTGCAAAGTATTGCATCAAAAATTGTAATTACACGCCCCTGTTAGACAGGGGCAGAAAAATTGGGCCTTAGGCACTGGTGCTGGTGCCACAACACTGCAACCCCTCACAGACACTCTAGTTGGAACGCAGGAACGAGCCCTGCTGCAAAGTATTGCATCAAAAATTGTAATTACACGCCCCTGTTAGACAGGGGCAGAAAAATTGGGCCTTAGGCACTGGTGCTGGTACCACAACACTGCAACCCCTCACAGACACTCTAGTTGGAACGCAGGAACGAGCCCTGCTGCAAAGTATTACATCAAAAATTGTAATTACACACCCCTGTTAAACAGGGGCTGAAAAATTGTGCCTTAGGCACTGGTGGTGGCGCCCAGAACCAAAAATGTTCTTACAAGCTATCAGCGTGATGATTGAGGAGGAAGAGGATAATTACTCAGGGATAGTCACTCAGCATCAGCATAGGCAGTCTTTGAAGGGATCTGAGATTTCAAAAAAAATTATTCGGTTACATCAGCATCAGGTGCTTGGTAGCTGGTGGTGATCCAAGACTCATTCATTTTTATGAAGGTCAGCCGATCGACCGAGTCGGTGGACAGACGCACCCTGTGATCGGTTACCACGCCTCCAGCAGCACTGAATGTGCGTTCCGAAAGAACGCTGGATGCAGGACAGGCCAGTAGCTCAATTGCATACTGTGCAAGCTCTGGCCAGTGATCCATCCTCAAGACCCAGTAACCCAGAGGATTTTCGGTGGGAAAGGTGTCCAAGTCTGATCTTGCCCCTAGGTATTCCTGCACCATGTAAAACAGACGCTGGCGATGGTTGCTGGAACCGATCATACCTTGGGGCTGCGGACCAAAAAATTGTCTGAACGCATCGGTCAGACGGCCACCTTCTCCACCGCTCCTTCTTTGACTGACCGAAGCCTCAGCAACACGTTGTCCAGAAACAGGAGTTTGTAACCTCCCAGTCTCTGGGAACGCGTTGCACAGACCTTTCTGCAAGGCCTCCCGAAGATGTTTCATCCTCTGCTCCCTCTGCGATGGCAAGATAAGGTCCGCAACCTTACCCTTGTAACGTGGATCAAGGAGGGTTGCCAGCCAGTATTGGTCCTTCTCCTTGATACCACGAATACGAGGATCCTTACGCAGGCTTTGCAGGATCAGGGAGGCCATGCAGCGTAGGTTTGCTGAGGCATTCGGTCCGGAGTCCTCTGGGTCACTAAGAACGACATGGTCCGCAGCCACCTCCTCCCAGCCACGTACAAGTCCATGTGTTTCTTGGGACTGATCCCTTAAAGACTGCTGCTGATGCTGAGTGCCAGGCTCCACCTCCATACTGACACAATCTTCCTCCTCCTCCTCTTCCTCCTCGTCCTCTTCCTGTGTGATCGGCGGGCACACAGGAACACTGTCTGGATAAAGGGGGCCTTGAGAGCTAAGGAAGTCCTCCTCTTCCTGCCTCTGTTCTGCCTCAAGTGCCCTGTCCATTATTCCACGCAGCGTGTGCTCCAACAGGTGGACAAGGGGGACAGTGTCACTGATGCATGCACTGTCACTGCTCACCATCCTCGTGGCCTCCTCGAATGGTGACAGGACAGTGCATGCATCCCTGATCATGGCCCACTGGCGTGGGGAAAAAAAACCAAGCTCCCCTGACCCTGTCCTGGTGCCATAGTCGCACAGGTACTCATTGATGGCCCTCTGCTGCGTGTGCAGCCGCTGCAGCATGGCCAACGTTGAGTTCCACCTGGTGGGCATGTCACAGATTAGGCGGTTCTTGGGCAGGTTAAACTCCTTTTGGAGGTCCGTCAGCCGAGCACTGGCATTATATGACCGGCGTAAATGCACACAGACTTTCCTGGCCTGCCTCAGGACATCCTGTAAGCCCGGGTACCTGCCCAAGAACCGCTGCACCACCAAGTTAAGGACGTGAGCCAAACAGGGCACATGGGTCATTTGTCCCTGTCGGAGGGCAGAGAGGAGGTTGGTGCCATTGTCGCAAACCACCATTCCTGCCTTAAGTTGGCGTGGCGTCAACCACCTCTGAACCTGCCCCTGCAGAGCTGACAGAACCTCTGCCCCAGTGTGGCTCCTGTCCCCCAAGCACACCAGCTCAAGCACCGCATGGCATCTTTTGGCCTGCGTACTTGCGTAGCCCCTTGAACGCCTACGGAGCACCGCTGGTTCCGAGGAAGAGGCCATGGAGGAAGAAGAAGAGGAGGGGGTGGAGGAGAGAGGTGTGTCACAATCAGCATTTTGGAGGCGTGGTGGCGGAACAACCTCCAACACTACTGCACCTTGTCCTGCATCCTTCCCAGCTGCCAGCAGAGTCACCCAATGCGCCGTGAAACTTAGGTAACGTCCCTGTCCATGCCTGCTGGACCATGAGTCAGCGGTAATATGCACCTTACCGCTGACCGCCCTGTCCAGCGAGGCATGGACATTGCCTTCCACATGCCGGTAGAGAGCCGGAATCGCCTTCCGTGAGAAAAAGTGGCGTTTGGGTACCTGCCACTGAGGAACCGCACATTCCACAAACTCACGGAAGGGGGCAGAGTCTACCAACTGAAAAGGCAGCAGTTGAAGTGCTAGCAATTTTGCCAAGCTAGCATTCAACCGCTGGGCATGTGGATGGCTGGGAGCAAACTTCTTTCGGCGGTGCAGCAGCTGGGGCAGGGAAATTTGCCTGGTACAATCTGACGTCGGTGTACCAAAAGCAGATTGCCCACAAGTACTTGGCTGTGACACACCTAATTCTACACCTTCATTCCTCTCACTGCAGGTCTCAGAGAGGACTGAAGGTCTAGTGGGGTTGGAAATCTCAGCTTATGAGGAGCAAGGAGAGATCCTCTTTGTTCTTTGGTGTGGGTCTTTTAGATACGCTTGCCAACGAACTGCATGGCAGGTCAACATATGTCTGGTCAAGCATGTGGTACCCAAGCGGGAGATGTTTTGGCCACGCGAGATACGCTTGAGACATATGTTGCAAATAGCAGCGGTGCGATCTGATGCACTCGTCTCAAAAAAGGCCCACACCAAAGAACTTTTTGAATAACGCGCAGAGACTGCAGCGCCCTGCACATGTGGAGCTTTGGGGTGTGATGCAGTCAATGTGCTGCCCTTAGGCTGGCCCCTGGAGGGCATCCTGCCTCGTTGGTGATGTGCCGCCGCCTCCTCCTCCTCCTCCTCCTCCTCCTCCTCCTCTCTCCTATCAGGCACCCACGTTGAGTCAGTGACCTCATCATCCCCTCCCTCCTCATCACTGGAGCAAACCTGGCAGTATGCTGCAGCAGGGGGAGCATGACTGCCAGATTGCTGTCCTTCTTGGGCACCCCCTCTGTCCGCGCTCATGTTACTGCCTTCATCGAGCTCAGTATCGTCATCAGAGCCTTCCAAACGCTGGGCATCCTCCTGGAGCATGTACCCAACACTGTGGTCAAACAGTTCGAGGGAATCCTCATGAGGACATGGTGGAGCTAGGGAAGGAGTCACTGATGACATTGAGCTGAGGGAAGAGGCCGCTGCTTTGCCAGACAAAGCACCCTGGGCATGGGTGAGAGAGGATGAGGAGGATGAGGACGGCTTGGTCATCCACTCGACCAAGTCTTCCGCATGTTGCGGCTCAACACGGCCAGCTGCCGAAAAAAAGGCCAAGCGTGTCCCATGGCCATGTGCTGATGAGGATGCACCGTCTCCACGACCAGCACTAGACACAGAGCCTGCTTGCCCTCTCTTATTGGCTTGTGACTGTCTGCCTCTCCTTCTTGGCCTTCCAGACATACTAATGGCCTGTAGCTGCACTAAGCTGGGATAGAACACCTGTAATTTTCTTCAAGTAGCTTTATATACTGTAACCAGACAAGCCTGCCTGTCAGTAGGAAGATAACAGGAACGGATCTAGCTGTACACTGTGAGCAGGACGCACTGTACTAAATGTAAATAGTCTAGCTGCCTGACCGTGGTACTAATAGGATCAAATAGAACACCTGTAATTTTCTTCAGGTAGCTTTATATACTGTAACCAGACAAGCCTGCCTGTCAGTAGGAAGATAACAGGAACGGATCTAGCTGAACACTGTGAGCAGGACGCACTGTACTAAATGTAAATAGTCTAGCTGCCTGACCGTGGTACTAATAGGATCAAATAGAACACCTGTAATTTTCTTCAGGTAGCTTTATATACTGTAACCAGACAAGCCTGCCTGTCAGTAGGAAGATAACAGGAACGGATCTAGCTGTACACTGTGAGCAGGACGCACTGCACTAAATGTAAATAGTCTAGAAGATAACAGGAACGGATCTAGCTGAACACTGTGAGCAGGACGCACTGCACTAAATGTAAATAGTCTAGAAGATAACAGGAACGGATCTAGCTGAACACTGTGAGCAGGACGCACTGCACTAAATGTAAATAGCAGGAACGGATCTAGCTGAACACTGTGAGCAGGACGCACTGCACTAAATGTAAATAGTCTAGAAGATAACAGGAACGGATCTAGCTGAACACTGTGAGCAGGACGCACTGCACTAAATGTAAATAGTCTAGAAGATAACAGGAACGGATCTAGCTGAACACTGTGAGCAGGACGCACTGCACTAAATGTAAATAGCAGGAACGGATCTAGCTGAACACTGTGAGCAGGACGCACTGCACTAAATGTAAATAGTCTAGAAGATAACAGGAACGGATCTAGCTGAACACTGTGAGCAGGACGCACTGCACTAAATGTAAATAGCAGGAACGGCTCTAGCTGAACACTGTGAGCAGGACGCACTGCACTAAATGTAAATAGCAGGAACGGATCTAGCTGAACACTGTGAGCAGGACGCACTGCACTAAATGTAAATAGCAGGAACGGATCTAGCTGAACACTGTGAGCAGGACGCACTGCACTAAATGTAAATAGCAGGAACGGATCTAGCTGAACACTGTGAGCAGGACGCACTGCACTAAATGTAAATAGCAGGAACGGATCTAGCTGAACACTGTGAGCAGGACGCACTGCACTAAATGTAAATAGCAGGAACGGATCTAGCTGAACACTGTGAGCAGGACGCACTGCACTAAATGTAAATAGCAGGAACGGATCTAGCTGAACACTGTGAGCAGGACGCACTGCACTAAATGTAAATTGCAGGAACGGATCTAGCTGAACACTGTGAGCAGGACGCACTGCACTAAATGTAAATAGTCTAGAAGATAACAGGAACGGATCTAGCTGAACACTGTGAGCAGGACGCACTGCACTAAATGTAAATAGCAGGAACGGATCTAGCTGAACACTGTGAGCAGGACGCACTGCACTAAATGTAAATAGTCTAGAAGATAACAGGAACGGATCTAGCTGAACACTGTGAGCAGGACGCACTGCACTAAATGTAAATAGCAGGAACGGCTCTAGCTGAACACTGTGAGCAGGACGCACTGCACTAAATGTAAATAGCAGGAACGGATCTAGCTGAACACTGTGAGCAGGACGCACTGCACTAAATGTAAATAGCAGGAACGGATCTAGCTGAACACTGTGAGCAGGACCCACTGCACTAAATGTAAATAGCAGGAACGGATCTAGCTGAACACTGCGAGCAGGACGCACTGCACTAAATGTAAATAGCAGGAACGGATCTAGCTGAACACTGTGAGCAGGACGCACTGCACTAAATGTAAATAGCAGGAACGGATCTAGCTGAACACTGTGAGCAGGACGCACTGCACTAAATGTAAATAGCAGGAACGGATCTAGCTGAACACTGTGAGCAGGACGCACTGCACTAAATGTAAATTGCAGGAACGGATCTAGCTGAACACTGTGAGCAGGACGCACTGCACTAAATGTAAATAGTCTAGAAGATAACAGGAACGGATCTAGCTGAACACTGTGAGCAGGACGCACTGCACTAAATGTAAATAGCAGGAACGGATCTAGCTGAACACTGTGAGCAGGACGCACTGCATTAAATGTAAATAGTCTAGATAGAAGATAACAGGAACGGATCTAGCTAAACTGAATACAGTGTATATATATATATATGCAACACCTGGGATGCATATATATACACAATACACTGTAAGTGCAGCTAACTGACTGACTGTTCTGCCTAATCTATCTAACTCAAATCAAATGACACTGTCTCTCTCTCTCTCTATCTCTCAGCACACCGGAACACACACTACACAGGGCCGCCGTGCAGGCGGCCTTATATAGTGTGGGGTGTGTACTAAATCCCCTGAGCCATAATTGGCCAAAGCCACCCTGGCTTTGGCCAATTACAGCTCTCTCTACTGACGGCGCTGTGATTGGCCAAGCATGCGGGTCATAGTGCATGCTTGGCCAATCATCAGCCAGCAATGCACTGCGATGCCGCAGTGAATTATGGGCCGTGACGCGCCACACGAATTTAGCGCGAACGGCCCATAACGTTCGCAATTCGGCGAACGATCGAACAGCCGATGTTCGAGTCGAACATGGGTTCGACTCGAACACGAAGCTCATCCCTAATCAGGATGATTATTGTATGGTGCATCCCATCTGTCAAAGCAGCTAATTAGCCCATCAGGTGTGAGCGCCTACCTGTCATATTGAGATAATGTAATCGCAATAAGATCGCTAGAACAAGAGTCAATAAACATTGCCTGTGCCGTACGTTGTATAAAACAAGTAGGATGGAGAGAGCGAAGAAACATATAGGGCAGGGGTCATCCACTTCAGTTGGCATAACAATCAGTCATTTTGAGTCTGCCTTTTGATGGTACAGTTCGGGTATACCTTGTCATGAGGGATGTGGGGGTCAATTCGCTCAAGTTATAATATCCTCGTATTAGGGCTAAGGATTAGCCATGCTCCAGTGAAGGTGGGTACAATCTACCTAGGCAATTAGGTAGGCATGACGGGATGATAAGAGGCAGCACTTTTATTCACTATTGGCCGTAGATAGACAGTCAGCCTACATTTTGCTATAGGAATGAGTTTTCTATGTAGACGAGTAAAACAGTTCCGATAACAAGGAAGAAAGAAAACCGCAGAACCCTGTGCAGAAGTAGGATAAAGCCAAAACGTGGCAACTTGAGTCCAGGTCAGAGTATAGTGGGAGATAAACATTCAGTAATCCCTGCGGGCTCTCCGAGATCGTGGTGAATCCATGGGGCTGTGTCCACGCTGAATACCCTGATGCACGGCGTGTGGTCTGGTGCCTGATGGGGATCTTCTCCTTCAGTGGCGTGAGTCTTGCACATCCATCGGCTCTTCATGAGGTGGGTGTCGTCCAGCATTGTAAGAATTCTGCATACCAATTAGGAACCTCCACCAGGGGGATGCCCAAGCTGTCACAGAATTGATGCAGGTCTTCAGGCACTTTTAGCAGGGCCGTCCGGCCTAAATGAATAGCTGATAAACAAAAGGGGAACTTCCACCTATATTGAATTCCATAAGCACGTAGAACATCAAGTAACGGCTTCAGATCTCTGCAATGCTGCAAAGCAATACCAGATAGGTCCTGAATATGGGTGCCATCATATTATAGTGGATGTTTGCCCCTTGCCTGCCTCAGGCTGTCCTCCTTTAACTTGTAGTCAACGATACAGCATATAATGTCCCTGGGAGGATCGTTCTCTCTGCCTTTGGGATGCAGAGCTCTGTGGATTCTTTCCATCTCAATTCAGGTTTGACGTGGTCTGTCAAGCAAACCGTTAAACAAGTCAGTCACAGCAGGGGTTAGGTGTTCAGAGTCAATGGACTCAGGCATGCCTCTTATTCTGAGGTTATGGCGGCGGCCGTGGTTATCGAGGTCTTCAATGCGGCTTTGTGATTCCCTCAGCTGTAGGGTATGAGTATCAATCCTTCATGTGACTTTGCGGAGGACAGTGTCATGTTTTGCTGTGGTTTTCTCAACTTGAAGGACTCTGTCATTTAATGTGTGTATGTCCAATCTTAGCTCTGCAATGGCAGCTGATAAGGTATCCTTGATGTCAGCTGCAATAGCCCTCAGGTTATGTATGTTGAGGCAAGGTTGTTGCGGGTTATCTTGTAATCCTGTTGTTAGAGGAGGTGACATTTGGGGTGTAGGTATAGGTCCCGCCACACGTGAGTCTGAAGCCTGTGAGGAGTTGTGACAGGACAACGCCATATTGCTCCTCTGCATCCTGAACATTTCAGGGATGTTTTGGCTCAGGTTCCCTGTAGCTTAGCGGGGTGAGCGGGACTGTGAGGCAGAGGTGTGTCAGGAAGCTGTCCCCATCGTGATACGGGAGAAAGAACGATAATTATGCCGGTACTAGTGATTAGAGCGATACAGTGGTGGGAGCTGTTCACTCAGGCAGCCATCTCCTTGCTCGGCCAGGCCATGCCCCCAAGAGCCTCCCATTTTTATCTCCCTGTTCGAAGAGGGACTCAGCCCTCCTCGCCCAGGAAGTGTGGGTTAATTCAATAAAGTGCAACGTCAGGACAGCGTGCCTCAAGCAATTCAATGTAGGTAACATCTGACTGGTCGGCCGCATGGGCCGCCTCATACCCTCTCTCTTTATCTTGTAATTTTTGTGATTTGAGATCAAATTGTTTACATGCTTGCTTGATTGCCGAGATGTACTGACCTTGCATACATGCCTTAAAGACGTCCCATACTATCGGCAGTGGGGCTGACTGTAAGTTATCCTCCCAATAGCCAGTAAAAGTTGGCCCAACTTAGGAAGAGACTGATTCTACCTCCAACCAACACGGGTTTAATCGCCAAGCACCCCCTCTAACCTGCGAGGAAATACCAATATGAACCCGTAGGGTGGTATGGTCCGACAGGCCCCCAGCAATGTAATTGGCTCCTCTCACCAACTGCAATATGGGGGCATTAGCAAAAGCTAGATCAATCCTGGATGAGGACTTATATGTTTTGGATAAATGTGAGTAACTTTTTGTGGTGGGATTTTTCCATCTCCATAACTTTGTGCGAGCAGCCGTCGCTGCCGACGCTGCCAGTTCTACCGACGCCCCTCTCCTAGAGTTAGAAGAGTCTAGAGCAGTATTCAAAATGGCATTAAAATTGCCTGCCACAATGAGAGGCAAGTGCATGAAGAGAGCCAACCTACCTAGCGAATCGTATAGTACCTGAATTTGAAACGGTGGGGGATCATATACGTTAACTAGTACCATCCTATGCCCATGAAAATCTGCCACGACATATGCATAATGGCCCCCTGGATCCGTGATAACTTGGTGAACAGTGCAAGGGACTGTTTTGCTGATCAGAACAGCCATGCCTCTGGCGTATGTAGAATACGTAGCATGTATTGCACGTTGGATCCAGGAGCGTCTCATAGTGAGAATCCTATTACCATCTAGATGCGTCTCCTGTAAGAAGACGATGTGTGGTTTAAGCGGTTTCAAGTATTGGAACATTAGGGCACGCCAAAATTTATCGTTTAGGCCTCTAACGTTCCAAGACAGTATATAAAATACAATTCCTGTCATCAAAGTACCTTAGAAAATACAGCAATAAATGGTATAACCTTGTTATAGTTGCTACCAACCTGTGAGCATTAAAGTTTTGGTTTATGACACAGGTCTCAAGTAGCCCTGGGCAAATTCTGGAACATTGCACATATGAGAACAACCCCCCCCCCAAAAAAAAAAAACAACAGGTAACTCCCTGCTGCTGTGTAAAACATTCATTGATACACGCAGCGTATTCCCAAAACTAATCCCAACTATTACATGAATGTGACCTAGGAAAAACAAAAGAAGCTAGTAAGTCCAGGTCATGACAACCAGTCCAAAAAAAGGAAGAGAAAAAGAAAAAAAAAAGCGTGAAAAAGTGTCTGTTCTGACTTCACTTTCGGTCCGTGTCTCTGAGAAGGAGTGAAGGCCCGTCTGGCCTCCCACAACATCATCTAGGAGCGTGAGCTAGGTAGTGCGCCCAATGTAAGAGCACCAACAGTGTGGGTAAGAGAAAATATAGAAGTTCCATGAGAAAACTTAGTCCCATCATCCGTGTGGTGCTATGGAGTCATTGCACTCAAAATATCTCTGGCAATGAGGGTGCATGTGTAGCCCCTTAATGCAGACCGCTCCCCCCCGGGGCATGAACAACAAGGTCCCCAAAAAAACTCACTGTGGAGATGGAATCACATATACCTTTCTTTACAATGTGTCGATCTAATCATTTGCGTCTTCAGGTGTATTAAAAAATCTGACTGTGCCTTTGTGAGGAATCCGCAGCCAGCTGGGGTAGAGCATGCCATACTTGATGTTCTTTTCCCGGAGACAGCATCTCACCTCATTGAAGGATCTGCAACATTTCTGGACCTCGGCTGAAAAATCCGGGAACAGCATCAGCTTAGTGTTCTCATATGGTAGTTCTGGATGCTTCCTTGCCCCCCGCCAGGATCATATCTCTATCACGGTAGTTTAACAGTTGCACCAAGAATGGCCTGGGTGGTGCACCTTCTGAGCGCTTTCCCATGGGTACTCTATGCGCCCTTTCTACTACGTATGTGGGCAGCATGTCTGGCAAGTTCAGCAATTGTTTAAATAATGTCTCAGCAAAGATGGCGGGGCTCTGGCCCTCCGCGCCTTCTGGCAGGCCTATGACATGGACATTGTTCTGCTTCTGTCTATTTTCGGCATCATCCACTTTGTGTACAAAGGAACTCACCAGTGATTGTAGTTCTGCTATTTGTGCGGTGTGTGTGCCCTGTTGATCCTCCACCGTGCAAAACCTGATCTTCTGCTTCAGTGATTTTCCCTCTCATTTTGTCCAGATCATGGCAAATCAGGGTACACTCGGACGCCAGGTGAACTATGCGGACCATCATCATAGATTTGAACCCCTATATAGCAGCCAGAATAGGCTTTGTAATTGCCTCTGGTGCTGTCTCCAGGGCAGCGGAGGGGAAATATACATATACATATTCACAGGGGATCCAGCTACAGATGTTCCTGGGCTTTGTACAGTTCCCAGCCCGCTCCGTATAGCGGAAGTGGAGGTGGAGGCTTTCATGGCGCTTGGTGAGCTCGCGCCCCACCCCTTTCCCGAGCGCGACGGCTTTGAGTCCTTGTTCAACTTACCCCGGCCCTTTGCAGACATGATTGCCATCTTAGGGGGGTCCAGGGGGTCCGCGGGAGCTGCCGTGTGGTTTGTGGTCAAAACAGTGCGGGTATACAGGATTACTAGCTCGGATCTGCAGAGCTAGCAATCCTGTATAGAGCTTCAGAGGCACACATTCATCCTGCTTCACATCCCGCCATGCCCCCTGGTGTACTGTTTCTAATATACTTCAAGCAGGCAGTGAAGGGATAATTTAGTTTGCTGTCCACCATTTTAGCTATACACCCTTGTATTATGTGTATCCATTATAGAATAAATATGTATACGTGACGTTTATAAGAAGTTAAGTCTCATGTTCTTGTAAAACATTTGATTTCCCCGACATGATGTGCTAGCCTTTTCCTGTTAGCCTTTTCCTGTTTTTAGTTTCTATATGAGTTATTAGGGCGTTATATTGTTTTCTGCACGTGCTCAGTAATGTTCTATTTTTGTTTGTTTTAGAACATCCTGTATGTCTATATCTTTACCATATATTAATGTAAGAAGGGTTGGACCTTTGTTGTGATGTCATTTTGCTTATATAAGTGGAAGTCCGATAATAAATCGTCAGACCACTCTGAGAACTGCATGTTTTGAGCGCGTGTCATAATTTCCTATCAGAGTGGTCTCCAGGCCTGCTGAGTTTGGCGGGCACTCTAGGCAGAATATTATACGAGGGTTCACTTGCCCCTAGACCACCCTACACCCCAACAGCATTGGGGGCAGCGGTGGGATCGCTCATCTAAGTCCGGTAAGTTTGAACTCATTTATTATTATTTCTCTTGCCGTGACCTCTAGCTAAAAGACCGATATCTACATAGGACTAGTAGAAGGTGTAATGCAAGTAAATATATGAACCTCAGTAGAAGTCCATTTGGGTGACGGCAGTATAAGGAACTCTGAGATAGTTCCGGGGTTCTGAGAAGCCCCAAAGTAATATAGTACAGTACTGTAAGAAGTTTGATAAGGAAATCTGATAGAGTGTGCCAGAAAAACTCAACCTCTTTGCTTGCCTTTCCTGTTGCGTAGAAGTAAAAAAAATAATCTGTTTGTGTATTGTGTGGATTTTGTCAGGCGTTCCAAGGTAAGGTAGCGTCCTCAACGGTGTTATTATGGGTCAGCTTCCGGGAAAGAGTATTTCCCCTCCAGATGTAGGAGAGACATGTAAATGTTATGTAGCCCGAATATGTGAAACTGATTATGCTTACATTAACCCTTGGGTAGATAATTTAGCGGGGTGGACAGAAACCCGTAGTAGTAACCAGTAGTAACCCGTTTCCCCTGGGAGGGCGATAACGATACATTCCATATGGATATGATCAAGAGTCTTTGTTTGGGAGATAGGGAAGCCTTCCCATACTACATGGGAGACCCCCAATGGGACAAGGACTATATGAAGAAGGGCAGAGAAAACTGGTTATTGTACGCCCCCTATTGGTATGAGAGGGCAGATAAGAAAATAAGAAAGAAAAGTCCAAATCCAAGGGACAAGGAAGCCCCAGGTTACACGCTTGTGAGAAAAGGCTTAAATCAGGTTTCCCATCCCTAGCTCCCTGTGCCCCGCCACCTCCACCGTATGTACCACAGCCAAACAGGGGATCTGTCACGAACACGTACTCACCGAGGCCGAGATGCCGAGAGCGGCTCGCCCTTACGACCACGCGCACCCAGACCCCCGAAATGGGTACAGGAGGCTGAGGGCACGCGGAGGCACGGGCTTCCGGACGGATAGTAGGTTCAGAAGCTGGAAGCGGGTGTCCTGGGATCCGCAGGGAGCAGGGCTGAAAACACAAGCAGAGGTTAGGGAACAGGCAGGTAATAATCAGGGTGTCACGAGACCCAGCAGCGCGGTGGTTAAGCAGACCAGGATTCGGTGCACAGATCTGGCAGGTATAATCAGGATAGTCCAGCAGAGTAGTGGTTAAACAGGCCAGGGGTTTGGTACACAGATCAGGCAGGTTATTGATAGGATTGTCCAGCAGAGTAGTGGTTAAACAAGCCAGGGTTCGGTACACAGATCAGGCAGAAGTACAAGGGACAATCCGGGAGAGTAGTGGTTAACAGTCAGCAGAGGTTTGGTACACAGATCAGGCAAAGGTACTTAGGGACAATCCGGGAGAGTAGTGGTTAATCAGGCAGCAGAGGTTTGGTACACAGATCAGGCAAGGTACTTAGGGAACACAGGCTCAGAGAACAGGGGAGAGCTGACGACAAACCAGCAACCCGACTGGGTGCTGGAGCCGTCAGATATAGCCCCCCTGCCCGGCGAGTGCGTCAGTGTGACGCGCTACCGGGCACCCGCACGGGCTACAGGCCGCGGACGGGTGTGCGGCGAAGCGCTCGTCCCGTGCGCATGCGCACCGGAGCCCGGCGAGCGGAGACGCTCCCTGGCTCCTGACAGTGCCCCCCTCCTAAGGGCGGACACTGGACGCCAAGGCTGGCCATTAGTTCCGGATGATCTTGATGAAACGCTCGAATTAACTGTGGAGCGTGCAGATTCCTGGCGGGCTCCCAGGAATTATCTTCGGGGGGGTACCCCTTCCATTGAATCAGGTACTGTAACTGTCTGCCCCTCTTCCTGCAACCAAGAATGGATTCCACTTCGAATTCATTCTCGCCATCGATTCTGACTGGCGGAGGAGGAGGTTCTTTTCTTCCTGGAAAAGGGGTGGGCACCACAGGCTTCAATAGTGACACATGGAAAACGGGATGAATCCGGTATGTCTTGGGAAGTGTCAATTCCACAGCCACAGGGTTGATAATCCTCCTGACTTGAAAAGGCCCAATGAATTTAGGCCCGAGCTTTCGAGATGGCAGTGGTAATCTCAGATTAACGGTGGACAGCCAGACCTCATCTCCTACGTCAAATTTTGGGTTCGCCTTTCTGCCCCGGTCGTACTGTTTCTTGTAGTCCTCCTGGGTTTTGCGTAATGTATCTTGAATTCTTTGAAAATTGGACTGTAACGAAATTATCCTATCCTGGACTGCAGGAACTGCCGTTTCGGGAATGTTGTTAGCGAAGGATGTGGGATGGAACCCGCAATTGGTCCAGAAAGGAGTCTGGTTGGTGGAGGCATGGATAGAGTTATTGTACGCAAATTCAGCATAGGAGAGGAGGCTCGCCCAATCATCCTGAGAACCTGAGCAGAAGCATCGGAGGTACTGCTCTAGCGTCTGATTGGTCCTCTCTGTCTGGCCATTGCTTTGGGGA
This sequence comes from Aquarana catesbeiana, assembly GCF_042186555.1. Lineage (NCBI taxonomy): Eukaryota > Metazoa > Chordata > Amphibia > Anura > Ranidae > Aquarana > Aquarana catesbeiana. The sequence continues at coordinate 480,250,510 of NC_133326.1, read as the reverse complement.
TGATAAGCTGAAGAAAGACAAATGTTGATACCCAAAGCCTTGCATAGTTCCCTCCAGAATTTGGACGTGAACTGGACGCCTCTGTCCGACACAATGCTCCTTGGTATTCCATGGAGCCTAACAACCTCCTTTAGAAAGATGTTGGCCGTGTCTACGGCAGAGGGAGTACCCCTCATGGGCAGAAAGTGGGCCATTTTGGAAAGGCGGTCGACAACAACAAGGATGGTGGAGAAACTCTCTGAGCTGGGTAGGTCAACGATGAAGTCCATGGACACGTCAGCCCATGGTCGTTCCGGAATGGGCAAAGGTCTGAGCAGACCCCAGGATTTGGTGTTCTGGCCCTTGTTTCTCTGGCACAGGGAACAGGACGCCACATATTCCCTACAATCCCTTCTCCATCCTGGCCACCAAAAAGAACGAGAAAGGAGTTCAGCCGTCTTCTTATTCCCAAAATGTCCTGCCATCTTGTGATCATGACACATCTGAAGGGCTAAGGGCCGAGTCACTTGTGGTACAAATATTTTTCCTTTAATCCAGAAAAGATCTTCATATTTTTTCAGGGAATGCACAGCTGGTTCCGTACATGTGCCTGATGAAGATTTGATGGAGGATATTAAGTCTGCTTGAGTTAGTCCGAGAAAATTTTGAGGAGAGAGGATCGTGCTGGGTGTTGGTATTTGAGAATCTGCGGAAAACATGCGTGAAAGGGCATCAGCCTTCCCGTTCTTTGCCCCAGGTCTGTATGCTATATGGAAATTAAAGCGAGAGAAGAATAGGGCCCAACGGGCTTGGTGAGGTTTTAACCGTCTTGCTGTTCTGAGGTACTCGAGATTTTTGTGATCCGTAAAGATCATCACCGGATGAACTGCCCCCTCCAGCAGATACCTCCATTCCTCCAAAGCAAACTTTATAGCCAACAGCTCTCTGTCACCCACGTCGTAATTGAGTTCCGGTGGGCTGAGTTTCCGAGAAGCGAAAGCTACTGGATGTAGGATGGCCTTTGGTCCCTGTCTCTGGGAAAGAATTGCTCCGGTTGCGATTTCTGATGCGTCTACCTCCAGTACGAAGGGTTGAGTCGGGTCAGGATGGCAGAGGATTGGAGCGGAACTGAATAGTTCTTTTAACTTAAGGAAAGCCTCTTGAGCGGCTGTGGACCACTGGAAAGAATGATGCTGCCGAGTTAGTTGGGTAATAGGTGCCACAATGGCCGAGAACCCCACGATAAATTTCCGGTAGAAATTGGCGAATCCTATAAACCTCTGTACTGCTTTTTTATTTGATGGAGCTGGCCACTCCTGAATTGCCTGAATCTTCTGGGGGTCCATTGCAACCCCATTGGTGGAGAGAATGAATCCCAAGAATTGTATGGTTGATCTCTCAAACTCACACTTTTCGGCTTTTAGGTATAGCTTGTGTTGCAGAAGAATAGCAAGAACCGTTTTAACGTGCCTCCTGTGCATCTCTAGCGTAGGGGAAAAGATGAGGATGTCGTCCAGATACACCACAAGGAAATCATCTAGATATTGTCGAAATATGTCATTCACTAGGTGTTGGAAGGTGGCTGGAGCATTGCAGAGGCCGAATGGCATCACTAAATATTCGAAGTGACCGAATCTGGATCTAAAAGCCGTCTTCCATTCGTCTCCAGCCCTGATCCTGACGAGATTGTAGGCCCCTTGGAGGTCGAGTTTGGAGAACACCTTGGCCGATCGGAACCTTTGGAATAACTCAGGAATGAGCGGCAACGGGTACCGGTTCTTAATTGTGATGTTGTTGAGTTGTCGATAGTCTACGCAGGGTCTTAGGGTACCATCTTTCTTCCCAACGAAAAAGATACCCGCTCCGGCGGGTGAGGATGAAGGGCAGATGAAACCTTTCTCAAGATTTTCGTCTATGTACTGCTTTAGAGCCTCCAGCTCGGTTTCAGAAAGGGGAAATATCCGGCCAAATGGAATCTCGGAACCAGGAAGAAGGTCAATTGGACAGTCGTAGGCCCTGTGAGGTGGTAGGCGGTCAGCCATTTGTTTACTGAAAACCTCTTGAAACTCGAGATACTCGGAGGGGACGTGTTGGAGGTTGTTTGGCGGTACCGCCATTGTGGCGCAAACTTTGGAATCCGGGATCAGGCAGTGTTGAGAGCAATACTGAGAAGAGAAGGATACTGACTTGGTGCTCCATTTGATTAGTGGATCGTGGGCTTGTAACCATGGTAGGCCAAGTATGATGGGAAAGATTGGTGAGCGAATTAGGTCAAGCCGTAAGAACTCCCGGTGGCCGGAGTCTGTGACTACTGAAATAGGTTGGGTCTCCTGGGTGATGGGACCAGAGCAAGGAAGGGATCCGTTGGCCAGATGTATTTGTAGATCCTGCTCTTTGGTTTGTAGAGGGATCTTCAATCTGTGTGCCAAGGCGGAATCTATGAAGCAGCTGCAGGCCCCGGAATCAACGATGGCCTGCAGGCGAGTCTCCCTTTCCGGAAGCTGCAGAGAAACAAACAACATCACATAAGCCTTGGGAATGTTATGGTTAGGAAAGTTCAATATGTTTGACTGAGGGAACTTACTAGGCCTGATCGGACAGCTGCGCAGGAAGTGTCCGGTTCCTCCGCAGTAGAGGCAAAGGTTAGACTGCCGCCTGCGCTGCTTCTCCTCGGAGGTCAATGGACCTCGGACCAAGCCGAGCTGCATTGGTTCGACCTCAGGGACCGATGCAGTGGTAACTGAAGATGAAGTTGAGGGTACTGTAGAGTGAGGTCTTGGCGACACCCAGGCAGGGCGAGGCTGCTGAAACCGTTCTGAGCGCCGCTCCCGAAGGCGCCGATCGAGCTTTGTAGCTGCTTGAATGAGTTCCTCTAGGGAAGCAGGGGTCTCCATCCTAGCTAACTCATCTTTGAGTAATTCAGACAAGCCTTGACGGTACTGGTAACGCAGGGCCGGCTCATTCCAGTTGGTGTCGGCCGCCCACTTACGGAACTCCACTGTATAGTCCTCAATAGGTCTTCTTCCTTGGGACAAATGGTGCAAGATAGCTTCGGCGGTGGCCATGCGTTGCGGATCATCATAGAGCTGGGTCATGCTCTCAAAGAATGCCTCGATAGTGTTCAGGGCAGGGCTGCTCTGTTCCATCAGGCTGTGGGCCCAAGCCTGGGGTTCTTCGGATAGCAGGGAAATGACAAACCCCACCTTGACGATTTCTGAAGAGAAGGTTCTTGGCTGTAGGGCGAAGTAGAGGGAACATGCGTTTTTAAAAGCCCTAAACTTCTTGCGGTCTCCCGAGAACCGTTCAGGTGTAGGGACCCTGGGCTCAGGAAGAGCCATGACCACAGTGGGGTTGGCCGGAGCTTGGGGAAGCGGACCCCCACTGCTGGGTGCAGGAGCTGCGGCTGCGGAGGGTAGTAACCCGGTGATCTGCTGCAGACGGTTATCAATTTGTGTATAACCTTCTTGTAGCTTCTGTACGGAGTCCGCGAGGGTAGATACTTGTTGGCACAGGATCTCCAGAGGAGAGCGCGCTCTGTCGGCCTCAGACATCTGGCTGGTTTGTACTGTCACGAACACGTACTCACCGAGGCCGAGATGCCGAGAGCGGCTCGCCCTTACGACCACGCGCACCCAGACCCCCGAAATGGGTACAGGAGGCTGAGGGCACGCGGAGGCACGGGCTTCCGGACGGATAGTAGGTTCAGAAGCTGGAAGCGGGTGTCCTGGGATCCGCAGGGAGCAGGGCTGAAAACACAAGCAGAGGTTAGGGAACAGGCAGGTAATAATCAGGGTGTCACGAGACCCAGCAGCGCGGTGGTTAAGCAGACCAGGATTCGGTGCACAGATCTGGCAGGTATAATCAGGATAGTCCAGCAGAGTAGTGGTTAAACAGGCCAGGGGTTTGGTACACAGATCAGGCAGGTTATTGATAGGATTGTCCAGCAGAGTAGTGGTTAAACAAGCCAGGGTTCGGTACACAGATCAGGCAGAAGTACAAGGGACAATCCGGGAGAGTAGTGGTTAACAGTCAGCAGAGGTTTGGTACACAGATCAGGCAAAGGTACTTAGGGACAATCCGGGAGAGTAGTGGTTAATCAGGCAGCAGAGGTTTGGTACACAGATCAGGCAAGGTACTTAGGGAACACAGGCTCAGAGAACAGGGGAGAGCTGACGACAAACCAGCAACCCGACTGGGTGCTGGAGCCGTCAGATATAGCCCCCCTGCCCGGCGAGCGCGTCAGTGTGACGCGCTACCGGGCACCCGCACGGGCTACGGCGCGCACACGGGGACCGCCGTGCACCCGCGCGCGCCGCACCATCAGGCCGCGGACGGGTGTGCGGCGAAGCGCTCGTCCCGTGCGCATGCGCACCGGAGCCCGGCGAGCGGAGACGCTCCCTGGCTCCTGACAGGATCACCTAAACAAATATACCGCTCATTCTCAAAAGAGAACATTGAGTTTTTGGCTGCAGTTGCGGCAGCCCGCCCGCCCTCTGCCCCCGTTCAACAGCAGGCTGCAATGATGGATCAGGCACTGCCTGTGGTCCTACAGGAACCACAGTTTGCCGTAATAGATAAACCACTGTCTATAGCTCCACAGATACAACAACCAACCGGCGACACCTCCTCCATATGGATGAGGAATCACCCAAGGCTGAAAAAATACCCGCGGAGGAACAAAAACAAAAGATGCCCCGCCATGCAGGACCCCATAGAATAGATCCTGCCCAAATTAGGAGTGCAACGCAGAAGTTAAAACAGGCTGCTGCAGAGGGTCAGAGTACAAAACATGCAGTTTTAAAACAGGCAGCGGACATAAAGGAGGCAGAAGAAGAAGAGGAAGTAAATATGCAGTTAGTTATGCAGAATTTTCCTTTCATGACTGTGGGTGAAGTTTTGGTAATGAAGTCTATTGATATTGAGGATATTAACCGTATTATCAAACATTGCCCCTGACTCGGTTAAATTGATGATAGGCAACTCCTATCCTCATATTGATTAGTGGTTCCAAATTAATAATAACTACTGCAGTAGGGAACAGACACAAAAGATACACTCAGCATCTTTCCAAATAACTGTTCTGCTTTATTATGACGCAATTGAAGGTTTTTATGCACATGATTACGTAGTTATCACATTAATATTACAATTGTACGTGTATGGTAACAAGGGGCGTTACATAGGCAGGCTAATTCTAATCAAGGCTCAAAAGAATGTAAACATTTACTGAAAACATTATTAGTGCTGTGTGCACAGTGAGGGCAGTGTGCAATACATACAAAATACAATACAATTATATACAGAAATTTCCATTACAGTCTCCCCTCTTTTGATCAATATTTTGATCACTAACCATACCTGCTATCACCTTTAACCTGGAACCTCCACACCCTTAGGTGAAGGTAGTCCTGGCCAAAGAGGCAAAAAAAACTCCATTGTGGAGAAAATAATAGCTGAGCAACTTTTTCATTACCAAATGACTTTTCATTGTGAAAAACAAATGATTGATAAGACATATTTACAGAGTACTGGCTGTACACTCCTGTGGCCAGAATGGCCTTTTAGCTGAATTGTGGGCATGCTGACTTATCAGCACATGTAAACACAGACAATTCTACATAAAATGGAAGACATACAAAAGACAAATATGACTTCAACATGGCTAAACTACTTCTCAAATATATATATCCCTTACAATTAAAGTAATTGAATCAAAAAGTACCCTAGACTGTGATCACAAGAGGGAAACAAATCAAACACAGAGATTTCTTTAATTTAGTCATTTTTGCAGTGTCTGGTGTGGATCCAGGTGACTTTTCCTTCAAGTTTTGCAAAAACTGTACATGAAATAGATGCTGTATTGAGTCTCCAAACTTTTCCTTATATATAAATGTCTCTTAACAATCCACAAGTCACCTGGCTTTAGTTTTAGATCCTTCCAAACGTTTAGGATCTGGAATTGGGGAGAAAACATATAAATGAGTTTGTCAAAAAACCTTAAAAGATCAGCAACATTCTCTGTGAGATCCGAATGGAGGACTTCAGTTGCTGAGACAAAATATAAGCAAGTGAGTAACACACTCCCTAACAAAATCCCATAGGGAGAGAGTCCAACATCCCCCTTAGGGTCTTGATAAAATATAAGAAAACATTCAGGCAAAAGTTTTCTAGTTTCTTACTCTACTTTGTCCGCTACATTGTAGACAGTAAGGGGTGTAAAAATAAAACCTCAAAACTTCTAGTAAGGACTCTCCTATAAAAAATGATTTCCTCTGTTACTCTCTGTACTCATTTACTACTTCTGATAACACTTTTTACTGTGGCATTTGCCACTGGACATCCAAAAAACATGTCCATACAGACAAAATGCATACTTGTAAGATCCTAACTTGGGCATCTGGATATATCTTTTTAATCTCTGGAAGGGATGTTCAGCTTTTGGTAACAGCTTTGGTAACAGGTAAAACAAGAAGTGGTATGTTATAAAAACAACTGTGGAGAACCCTGGCTCTATCCCATGCTCATTTACTAAGGCAGCCATAACTGCTTGTGACTGATGACACGGTCCATGTGTCAAGCTGGAGGGAAAAGAGTGGCTGGCAGACATAAATGATCACCTTTTCCAAAGTCCTGTTTCATAAGAAGTTGCCCCCTGTGGACCACTTGTTCTTCTCGTTCTGGGGTCCTTAAAGTTGAATTATTAATCCCAGTTATACTGGGCCAGAACTAGGGTGGAATCTGTGAGTTGCACAGACCCATCAAGTGTCCAGGGCTGTAAATACAGCATCCTTAGAGTCACCTGGTCTGCTTCCATGTGTGAAAGTTAATATGGCTACCTCAGCAAGAACCTGGAAGGCTGAAAACAGCCGATCAAATTAACTTGGCATGCTTTATTGGTTTACCTGTCGAAGTAAAAACAAACTTCTGGCCCTTCAAATGGAACCAAAAGCTCTCTATATCTCGACTATCTATATAAATCTACACTCTTTTTATAGCTCACAGGCTTTGCTAAAACATGGAGCTCTGCTTCTTGAGCTGGGTGATAAACTGCATACACCAATCTACAAAAAATGTAATATCTGGGTCTTCAGGGAGTGTGTCCTGCACTGGGCTCACAGCAGCTGATTCCCACATCAATTTAACACATGTGTCTTCCTTTGTCTCCAGCCTCCTCCAATAGAGGCAATAAGGTGGCTGGATTCAAATGTACGCATTTTTCATTGTTAGATTTGTACATAAACAAATTCATATTTTAAACCTTTCATTAGACAAACATTTAGTTATCTGTATATTTGCTGCGCAGAATGTCGGATCATTGACCAAAACAATATCTAACTTTGTCTAATAGCACCTTTGCATAAAAGCTGCGGCTCTGATATATCGGGGTTGAACCCTTCATTACTGGGTCCAGCTTGCATAAATATATTACAATGGCTTGTTTTCTATCATGCTATTTGTGTAAGAACTCCAGTTTCATGTTTCAAAAGACAACTTTTTCCTGGCAATATTATAATAAATGATAACAATACCCTGCGGTCATGCAGAGATGCCCATAAATCCAAAATATTCTTCTGCTTATACCACTGTACTTACAAGGAAAAGGGGCACATCATTTCACAATCCACACATTCTGCTTTGGATTTCAAAAATAAAAATAAATAAAAACAAAAGGATCAACAATCTGTATGATGCACCAGAAAGCATCAAAAACTATAAAACAACTGGCTGCAGGTGGCATCTATGCTAACAGGGTGTGTGGACTTGATGTGATGGGTCTGTTATATTTAAATTTTATTTATAACAACTCTTACATCATGGACCGCACATCAAGTTATTATCAAGAACCTTGAAATTTCATTTTTGTAGAAAAACTTCTTATGTATCCCATCCATCTTGGCTTTGTTAAATATTATGGCAGCTGTATTCCAAATAACAACCTCATCTTAATCTTTTTTTTCTCTCAATAAGAGCTTATTGAATAAATGTAAAATTACAAAAATTGTTATCTTAATCTAAACTAATCCCATTTTTACAAATTTCCCCAATAACCTGGATTTCATTTCCAACCAAAGGTTGTCTAAACCAGTTTCAATATATCTATATTATTAATAAAATTGTTAAACTCATATTAGAAATTAATACTCATTATTACTTAATTTTACTTAATTTCCCTTTTTTAAATGCATTGTTTCCACTATCAAAGGATATTCAATTTGTGTAATACACGGTTAAATGTAACCTTCATTTTACCATGTTTGGAAAACAGATTCAAAAAAATTGTGATCACATTGTTTACCATTAGATTCGTTAACCCGCCACATGTTTTGTCTAAAAAATTGGAATTGGCATGGTGTCCTTCCAGCTTATCACTGACCTCTCAGGGACATTCTTTCAGAAGGGCACAAAGGAGGGGGTCACATCTGCGTACATGACACACACAAGCAATAGAACTAAAGGTCCCAGCATTCGCACACACATACACCGATATATCTCTATAAAATCGTTTACTTTTTCCCATTTGTACACAACACATGCATATCATTCTCTCACTTTCTTTTAACTCTCATTAATATTTTCCTGCCTAAATTCTGCATTCCTTATTTTGTTCAGATATCTTTTATATCTAGCTTCTATGATCAGACGGGCAGCCAGATTACTCATCCCATCTTCTCTCTCTGACAACATATAAAGTATTCTGTTTTAACTCTCATTTCTCTGTTTCTGACTCTAATAGTTGTAGTGCCTGACCCCAAATTCATCCCACAACTTAACATGAAAATGTCCCTTTCTGTCTAGTGCTAATGTCAGCCTTGATCCATCCTGCTCACATAGATAGCTGTTTCTCTAGCTGTTTACTCTGCATGATTCTTACTCCCTGTGGACCTTGGTAACCCAGTTACCCATTGTGGATCCATGTCCACTCTAACCATTAATCTAGGGGCTCAGTATAGGTAGAACCGCACCTTCGGTTCATATATAGCACTCCTCTTGCGCTGGGCATTTTTGAGGGTCTCTCACCCTTCATTCCCTTACTTAATTCAATGCCCATAATGACTGGCCAGTCTTCTCTCTTCTCTACGTGTGCCTATACCCTCTTGCCTCTAAACTACTTTATCTAGCAGATTTACTACATATACCTGTGAACAGCACTATTCTTCCCTTTCTTATCTATAACACTCCAATGGACAATAGACAGGGACAACATAACATATAACCACCAATCAATACAGTTCGATTAAGGGGAGTAAAATAGGTACCCTTTGTCCCGAAAATGCCTTACCGATCAAGGAAGTCTGATAACGCAAATGTAAGCAAAAGGCTTACCTCAGCCGGCTGATTATCAGAAATTCCTGGATCGTCTCAAGCTCTTTGTTTCGGATACTCAGGGTCACCTGAAATCCCCTCCTGGCTGGCTCGTCATGCTGACTCGGTTAAATTGATGATAGGCAACTCCTCTCCTCATATTGATTAGTGGTTCCAAATTAATAATAACTACTGCAGTAGGGAACAGACACAAAAGATACACTCAGCATCTTTCCAAATAACTGTTCTGCTTTATTATGACGCAATTAAAGGTTTTTATGCACATGATTACGTAGGTATCACATTAATATTACAATTGTACGTTTATGGTAACAAGGGGCGTTACATAGGCAGGCTAATTCTAATCAAGGCTCAAAAGAATGTAAACATTTACTGAAAACATTATTAGTGCTGTGTGCACAGTGAGGGTGTGCAATACATACAAAATACAATACAATTATATACAGAAATTTCCATTACACCCCAAACCCACCACATCAGCTTTTGGGGCGATAGCTTATTGAAAGAAAGCTTATAAGGGTAGAAATTATACGCAAGAAGACATAAAGCTCATTATAGACAGTTTGGTGGGAACTACCTCCCCTTGAGATTGGATCAAAGTGCCCACCATAAATGTCCTAGAGGCACCCACCACCCACCAAGGCAGAGGCTTATTCACTAAACACTGTTGATGGAAGGAACCTTATGTGGGAAGAGTTATAGGAGGAAATGAAAAGAGTTTTCATTAACAAGTCATCACTCCCTACTGCAGTAGCATGCAAACAAAAATCATCAGAGTCAGTGTTAGAATTTTGGAAAAGATTTCAGAAAGTCTGGACACAAGACGCCGGACTTAACACTCAAGATGAAATGCACAGTCTTCTAATACAGGCTTATCTTAGCAACCTGGCCCCTAAATAGGCACTCACCGTGAGACAGCAGATATCAGACTGGGCTACAAAGAGTATGACTGACTTTCAAAAAACGCTGACTGAAAAAGACGCAGCGGGATGTTTTGACATCCCCAAACAAACACCAGTACCAACACATTACCAAAATGATTTCTCAGACTTCTCAGGAAATCAAAGGGGAAACTTTTACAAGAAAAGAGGACAGAATAGAGGGGGTTATAGAGGGGGATATAGGGGGCTAAGACAGGGTGTTTTAACTGTGGAGACCCCGGACACTGGAAAGCCTAATGCCCCTGGTATGACCAGGAATGCACAAATTCAGGGCCACCCGCTGCCCCCGCTCCCCCTCAGGCACCAACTCCTGTACAGCAACAAAATGGTGTCAAGTACCCCATTACTTGGAAACAACAGCGGTCACAATGAAGCTGCCCGGAAGGTAGTCTCTCTCACTCTTATCATGAACAGCCTATAATTTCATTGCTTGTAGACGGGCATGAGGTACCATTCTTGCCCGATTCTGGAGCCACGTGTAGTACCATTAGCAAGGATTTTTATAGGGGAGAGGTCACGGATGCTGAGCCTTCAATGGGAATAAATGGGATACTCACCAAAACTTTTAAAACACCCCCGCTTTCACTAAGCACCCGTACTGGTGCTGATTGTGATCTGCAACATAGTTTCAGAATTATTCCTGATTGTCCCATGAGTCTCTTGGAAAGAGATTTGCTGGGAAAATTAGGCATTACAATGAAAATTACTGCAAAAGGAGGTTTGTATGTGAAATCTGACAAGATTTACCTCTTTACATTACTCCTTCGCCCCGAGGAGGAAGTTGTTAATTTGAGTGAGGAGGGGATGTGGGCAGTGAACCCTCTGGATGTAGGGTTCATCTCCTGTACACCCTATAAAGCCACTTTCAAACCAGGAGCTTTACCTGTATATCAGAAACAGTACCCCATAGCCAAAGAAAAGGAAGAGGGTATAGAGCACATAGTGGAGGATTTCCTAAAAAAAGGTATTTTAAAAGAAATCATCTCTCCCTACAATACTCCTATCAACCTTGTTAAAAAGCCAGATGGCAATTATAGGTTTATACAGGATCTCAATAAATAAATAAGTAAATATGCAGTTAGTTATGCAGATTTTTCCTTTCATGACTGTGGGTGAAGTTTTGGTAATGAAGTCTATTGATATTGAGGATATTAACCGTATTATCAAACATTGCCCCAAACCCACCACATCAGCTTTTGGGGCGATAGCTTATTTAAAGAAAGCTTGTAAGGGTAGAAATTATACGCAATGGATTAATTTTAATCTATTTTAGAATAAATATGTATACATGACGTTTATAAGAAGTTAAGTCTTGTGTTCTAGTAAAACATTTGATTTCCCCGAAATGATGTGCCTGCCTTTTCCTGTTAGCCTTTTCCTGTTTTTATTTTCTATAGGAGTTATTAGGGCGTTATATTGTTTTCTGCACATGCTCAGTAATGTGCTATTTTTGTTTGTTTTAGAACATCCTGTATGTCTGTATCTTTACCATATATTAATGTAAGAAGGGTTGGACTTTCGTTGTGATGTCATTTTGCTTATATAAGTGGAAGTCCGATAACAAATCGTCAGACCACTCTGAGAACTGCATGTTTTGAGTGCGTGTCATTATTTCCTATCAGAGTGGTCTCCAGGCCTGCTGAGTTTGACGGACACTCTAGGCAGAATATTATACGAGGGTTCACTTGCCCCTAGACCACCCTACACCCCAACAGGCAGGTGATTCCGTTAGCTGCAGTTTATTTAATATATACAGATAGTCTTGTATACACACATACATATATATATATATATATATATAGAGTTGTTATTACACTTCTGTTTGTGTACACAGTAACGTGCACACCTAGTGCAGTTGCTACTACATTCCTGGTGGTGTACACAATACATACAGTATACCCATAGTTGCTATTTTACATCTGTTGGTGTACATAGTACCGTGCACCCATAGTGCAGTTGCTACTACTTTCCTGGTGGTGTATACAATACATACAGTGCACCCGTAGTTGTTATTACACTTCTGTTGGTGTACACAGTACCGTGCACCCCTAGTGCAGTTGCTACTACTTTCCTGGTGGTGTACACAAACATACAATGCACCCTTAGTTGTTATTAAACTTCTGTTGGTGTACACATTACCGTGCACCCCTAGTGCAGTTGCTACTACTTTCCTGGTGGTGTACACAAACATACAGTGCACCCTTAGTTGTTATTAAACTTCTGTTGGTGTACACATTACCGTGCACCCCTAGTGCAGTTGCTACTACTTTCCTGGTGGTGTACACAATACATACAGTGCACCCATAGTTGTTATTAAACTTCTGTTGGTGTACACAGTACTGTGCACCCCTAGTGCAGTTGCTACTACTTTCCTGGTGGTGTACACAATACATACAGTTACCCATAGTTGTTATTATACTTCTGTTGGTGTACACAGTACCGTGCACCCCTAGTGCAGTTGCTACTACTTTCTTGGTAGTGTACACAATTCATACAGTGTACCCATAGTTGTTATTATACTTCTGTTGGTGTACACATTACCATGCACCCCTAGTGCAGTTGCTACTACTTACCTGGTGGTGTACATAGTACACAATACAGTGTAGTGTTTTTTTGCTAAGCAGAATTTACAGCATGTCCGGAAGGCCACCAAGGAGAGGCAGACGCTCACAGGCCACTAAAAGAGGGCAAGCAGGCTCTGTGTCTACAGTCAACAGTGCTGGTCATGGACACAGTGCATCCCCAGCACGTGGCGGTGGGGCACGCTTGTCCTTTTTTCCTGCAGCTGGCCGTGTTATTGAGTCACAACATGCAGAAGAGTTGGTGGAATGGATAACAAAGCCCTCCTCATCCTTCTCATCCTCTGTCACCCAGGCTCAGAATAGTCTGCCTGCCAATGCAGCTGCCAAAGCAACCTATTCCATCGGCTCCATGTCAACAGTCACTCCTTCCCTAGCCCCACCATCGTGCACGGAGGAGTCCCCCGAACTATTCTACCACAGTGTCGGGTACATGCTGCAGGATGATGCGCAGCGATTTTAAGGCTCCAATGATGGTACCCAGGTTGAGGAAGGGAGTAACGTCAGCCTAGAGAGAGGGGGTGCCCAAGAAGGTCAAGAAACTGGCAGTCATGTTCCCCCAGATGCAGCATACTGCCAAGTTTGCTCCAGTGATGAGGAGGGAGGGGATGATGAGGTCACTGACTCAACTTGGGTGCCTGATAGAAGAGAGGAGGAGGCACATCTCCAACGAGGTAGGATGCCCTCCAGGGAGCAGCTTAAGGGCAGCCACCCTATTGCATTACACCGCAGAGCTAAGCAGGTACAGGGCGCTGCTGACTCCCCACATATTTTGAAAAGTTCTTTGGTGTGGGCCTTTTTTGAAACGTGTGCAGCAGATCGCACCATTGCTGTTTGCAACATATGTCTGAAGCATATCAAGCGTAGCCAAAACAGCAGCCACTTGGGCACCACATGCTTGACCAGACATATGATGACCTCCCATGCAGTCCGTTGGCATCAGCACTTAAAAGACCCACATCAAAGAACAAGGCGGACCTCTCCTTGCTCCTCATCAGCTGGGTTCTCCAACCCCACTATACCTCCAGTCCTCTCAGAAACCTGCACTGAGACGAATGAAGGTATAGCAATAGGTGTCCCAAGTAATTGCAGCCAATCTGCTATCAGTACACCACATCTGATTTAGCAGGCAAATTTCCCTACCCCAGTTGCTAAACCATCAAAAGAAATTCAGTCCCAGCCATCTACATGCTCAGCATCTGAATGCTAGCTTGGCCAAATTGCTAGCACTGCAACTGCTGCCTTTTCAACTGGTAGACTGCCCCCTTTCATGAATTTGTGGAATGTGCAGTACCTCAGTGGTTTATTTTTCCCAAACGCCATTTCTTTTCATGGAAGGCCATTCTGGCTCTCTACCAGCATGTGGAAGGTAATGTCTTGGCCTCGTTGGACAGGGCGGTCAGCAGTAAGGTGCATATTACTGCTGACTCATGGTCCAGCAGGCATGGACAGGGATGTTACCTTTCTTTCACGGCGCACTGGGTAACTCTGCTGGCAGCTGGGAAGGATGCAGGACAGGGTTCAGTATTGTTGGAGCTTGTTCTGCCACCACGCCTCCAAAATGCTAGTGGTGGTTCTGCCACAGCTCTCTCCTCCACCCCCTCCTCTTCTTCTTCCTCTATGGCCTCTTCCTCTGCAGATTTCTCCTCTGAACCAGCGGTGCTCCGTAGGCGTTCAAGGGGCTACGTAAGCACCGCATGGCAAAAAGATGCCATGCAGTGCTTGAGTTGGTCTGCTTAGGGGACAGAAGCCACAGTGGGGCAGAGATTCTGTCAGCTCTGCAGGGGCAGGCTCAGAGGTGGTTGACGCCACGCCAGCTTCAGCCAGGAATAGTTGTATGCGACAATGGCACCAACCTCCTATCCGCCCTCCAACAGGGACACTTGACCCATGTTCCCTGTTTGGCTCACGTCCTGAATTTGGCGATGCAGCGGTTCTTGAGCAGGTACCTGGGCTTACAGGATCTCCTGAGGCAGGCCAGGAAAGTCTGTGGTCATTTTTGCCACTCATATAATGCCAGTGCTCGGCTGGCTGACATTCAAAGAGAGCCCAAGAACCGCCTCATTTGTGACATGTCCACCTGGTGGAACTTAATGTTGAAAATGCTGCAGCGGCTGCACACACAGCAGAGAGCCATCTGTGTGAGTACCTGTGTGAGTATGGCACCAGGACAGGGTCAGGGAAGCTTGGCTTTTTTCGCCACGCCAGTGGCTACTGATCAAGGATGCATGCACTGTCCTGTCACCATATGAGGAGGCTACAAGGATGGTGAGCAGTGACAGTGCATGCATCAGTGATACTGTCCCTCTTGTCTTCCTGTTGGAGCACACGCTTCGTGGAATAATGGACAGGGCACTTGAGGCAGAACAGCGGGAGGAAGAGGAGGACTTTATCCAGATACTAGTATTCCTGCAGACCCGCCGATTACACAGGAAGAAGAAGAAGGAGGAGGAGGATTGTGTCAGCATGGAGGTGGAGGATAACACTCAGCATTAGCAGCAGTCTTAAAAGGATCGTTTTCAGTCCCCAGAAACCCATAGAGTTGTACGTGGCTGGGAGGAGGTGGTTGAGGATCATGTGATCCTTAGTCAACCAAAGGACTCAGGATCGAATGCCTCTGCAAACCTACGCTGCATGGCCTCCCTGATGCTGCAAAGCCTGCAAAAGGACCCTAGTATTTGTGGTATCAAGGAGAGGGATCATTACTGGCTGGCAACCCTTCTTGATCCACGTTACAAGGGTAAGGTTGCAGAACTTACTCAGCCTTCGCAGAGGGAAAAAAAGAGAAAGGTCTGGTGTCCCCAGTAACACACTTCCATCCCTATAACATATAGTAAAACAAAGGATTCGGCCTGGGACTTTAAATGAAGTGGGTACCGTTACTGCCAGTAAACATAACAGTAGTAAATACAGTATATGGTTTATTCAAGTAAAATTGTTTACATGCATAGATAACACCAACAGTTGCCAAAAAGAAGATATATAAACAAGAAGTATTGGTACATGGATGTAATAGCAGTCATAGTACACAGGCATCATACTACCCGACTAGTTTCGCGAGATCCCTTCGCAGAGGGAGCAGAGGATGAAACATCTTCGGGAGGCCTCGCAGAAATGTTTGTGCAATGCATTTCCAGAGCCTGGGAGGTTACAATTTCCTGGTGCTGGACAATGTGTTGCTGAGGTTTCGTTCAGTCACAGAAAGAGCGGTGGAGAAGGTGGCCGGCTGACCAATGCCTTCAGGCAATTCTTCAGTCCTCAGCGTCAGGTCTGATCGGTTCCAGCAACCACCACCAGCGTCGGAATTACATGGTGCAGTAATATCTAGGGGCAAGATCAGACTTGGAGACCTTTCCACCAGAACATCCACTGGGTTACTGGGTCTTGAGGATAAAACACTGGCCAGAGCTTGCTCAATATGCAATTAAGCTACTAGCCTGTCCTGCATTCAGCATTCTTTCTGAACGCACATTCAGTGTTGCTGGAGGCTTTGTAACCGATCACAGAGTGCGCCTGTCCACAGACTCTGTTGATCGGCTCACATTCATAAAAATTAATCAGTCTTGGATCACCAGCTACTAAGCACCTGATGCTGATGTAACCGATTGATTTTTCTATGGATGTGGGATCCCTTGAAGACTGCATATGCTGAGTGACTATCCTATTCCTCCTCAATTGTCATGATGATAGCTTCTAAGAATATTTTTGGTTCAGGGCACCACCACCAATACCTAGGCCCAATTTTTCTGCCCCTGTTTAACAGGGGCGTGTAATTACAATTTTTGTTCTAATATTTCACAGCAGGGCCTGTTCCTGCGCTCAACAAAAGTATCTGTGAGGCTTTACAGTGTTGTGCCACCACCACCACCGCCTAAGGCCCAATTTTTCTGCCCCTGTTTAACTGGGGTGCGTAACTACAATTTTTGATCTAATATTTCACAGCAGGGCCTGTTCCTGCGCTCAACAAAAGTATCTGTGAGGCTTTACAGTGTTGTGCCACCACCACCACCGCCTAAGGCCCAATTTTTCTGCCCCTGTTTAACAGGGGCGCGTAATAACAATCTTTGATCTAATATTTCACAGCAAGGCCTGTTCCTGTGCTCAACAAAAGTATCTGTGAGGCTTTACATTGTTGTGCCACCCCCACCACCACCACCACCACCGCCTAAGGCCCAACTTTTATGCCCCTGTTTAACAGGGGCATGTAATTACAATTCTTGATATAATATTTCACAGCAGGGCCTGTTCCAGCACCCACCAAGAGTAACTGTGAGGGCTTACAGTGTTCTGGTACCACCAACACCTAAGGCCCAATTTTCCGCAGAGTGTATAGGGCAGGCTGTATAGTATATACAGGCGGTCCCCTATTTTCAAACATCCAACTTACAAATGACTCCTACTTACAAACAGAGGGAGACAACAGGAAGTGAGAGGAAATCTACCCCTAGGAAGGGAAATTATCTCCTGTAAGAGTTAATATGGGAAAAAGGTGTCTCCACTGATGCTTTATCACCAATCCTTGCTTCCCTAATAACCCAAAACTTTCAAAATCCAATTGTCATTGGGAGAGAAAGTGAGGTGAAATCTTCTGAACAGGGGCACAGACAGTTAAAAAAAGTTACAGGGGTGATAACCCTGCCCTATATTATCCAAAAAGCTTAAAAATAGATTTTTAGGCTGGAGCTACACTTAAAAATGTACCTGTTCCAAATTACAAACAGATTCAACTTAAGAACAAACCCACAGTCCCTATCATGTTTGTAACCCGGGGACCGCCTATATACTGCTGTCCAGAGTATATAGGGCCTGGGGGCCCCACGCCTTTTTTTTTATTTGGGTGTGGGGTTCCCCTTAATATCCATACCAGACCCAAAGGGCCCAGTAATGGGCTGGGGGGGCAACATTACATTACAGCGGCAAGAAATTTTACATTACTTTTTGTCCTTTAGAAATGTAACTTTACTGTGGTATTGTTCTAAACATGGGAAAACTGTGCCACTTTACAGGCATATTCTAGACACCCCCCAGGCACGATATTTAAAGGAATATTTCATTTTTATTGTTTCACTTTAAGCATGATTAAAATCACTGCTCCCGAAAAAAACGTCCATTTTTAAAACTTTTTTTTGCATTGATACATGTTCCCTGGGGCAGGACCCAGGTCCCCAAACACTTTTTATGACAATAACTTGCATATTAGCCTTTAAAATTAGCACTTTTGATTTTTCACGCTCGAGTCCCATAGACTTTAACGGGGTTTGCGTGTTCGCAACAAATTTTTGGTCTGTTCACATGTTCTGCCACGAACCGAACTGGGGAGTGTTCGGCTCATCCTTAATGAAGACTGAAAAAACATTTGCTGTGTTCAGGTACAAGCTAGTGGTGCCTTTCAGAAGGATTAGAAGACATAATGAATTGCAGGGAAATTATGTTGTTGGAGTCTCTGACTGTCAGTGGGTGGTTTACTCATTTGGTATCCACTGTAGCAGTGGATGGAGCAGCTTTGTAATCTCCTGCGCTAATCCCTGCCCAAACCCCACTGCTGGAGCCATCGGCTGTGTATCCACCCACTCGCCCCCCCACCACTCTGCTGCCAGTTATGTGAGGAAGAGTGGGTTGTGGGTGTTTCTGCTGGCTTTCCTCTTTTCATCATTCATCAATTATTTTTCCTACCCACTGCTGCACTGGTGGCTGCTGTTGGAGCTTCCACAGCTGCACTATGCCAAGAGCAGGCTGTAAAGACTCCCCTGCTCACTCTCCCGATTTCTTCTGGCAGTAGAAGATCAGATCCAATCAGGGGAGGATGGCACAACAATGTGCAAAGGACACTGAGATATGTACTGCACAAGGAATGCAGTTTAATACAAGTTTATGGCGGCTAGTGGAGCTGCATACTTTAATACCCACAAATCCTTGCACACAGGAGGAGACACACAGGATTTTTTGTGGTCATTCTGGGGAGATAAGGGTCTTTAGTAGGAGAAGGCCAAGCTAAACAGATGTGTTGCCTTTGCTAAGCCTCTTGCGGTGTCTATAAGAGCCTAAGGACTGAGCCATAGAGAGATTGCTTGCTATGCCTTGGGACCAGAGCTGAGAGACCCTCTGCTGTGAGTGCCTACACCAGAGAAGAGAGACACACTGCCATGGCCTCCTACAGCAGAGTCAAGAGACTGAGCCTTGTAAGGATCTGAGTTAAGAGATGAGCCTTGTGGGACATGACTTAAGAGGACTGCAGCCAGCCAAGTGATGTGGATTATATCCCTGTGCACCAGGAGGGGTGAACTGAACATCCATGCTCATCTCAATACTGATGCAGCAAGGAGCAGCAAGGATGCAAACAAGGAAAGTGGGACTTTATATGAAGCTCAGGGTGACAAAATGAATGGAGTGGTTTGCATCCTCGCTGCTCCTTGCTGCATTTTTGCCCTTGTTTGTCAGAATGATAGGGATGGAGGCACATGACTATACCCAGTCATGGCTTCATTAAAAGTCCCAACTTCCCCAACCCCCCCCCCCAATTTTTAATCAATACTGATGCAGTTAATGCAGGAGAGAGTCTGCCTTGTTTAGTAGTAGTTGTTTAGTAGTGTTGTAATATTGACCAGTCAATATGTTGTGTACAGGACACCAGGGGTGGACCCTGGAAGGCAGATATATTATTTGGGTTGTGTTCCCTTTAAGGGGATAAAAACAAGCACTGTTGGAGTACTCAAGGTCTCTCACCCATGTAGGCTGAGGGGTTCTGGAGTGATCCAATATAGAGTGAAAACTAATTTTCAGCTTTCCTGTGATTATTAAGTCCTCACATGGGATCCAAAATTCAGAGGCTTGGAAAGATTTTGGTTGAGAAAGAGTCTCCATCCCTGACTATGGGTATCTTGGTGTCGAAGGGTTTAACCCGCCTGCAAGGGAGGGCTGAACTTTTATATTACATGTAAAATTATTTTTTTTGCAAGAAAATTACTTAGAATATATATATACACAGTGGGGACGGAGCGTATTCAGACCATCTTAAATTTTTCACTCTTTGTTATATTGCAGCCATTTGCTAAAATCATTTAAGTTTTTTTCCCTCATTAATGTACACACAGCACCCCATATTGACAGAAAAACACAGAATTGTTGACATTTTTGCAGATTTATTAAAAAAGAAAAACTGAAATATCACATGGTCCTAAGTATTCAGACCCTTTGCTCAGTATTTAGTAGAAGCACCCTTTTGATCTAATACAGCCATGAGTATTTTTGGGAAAGATGCAACAAGTTTTTCACACCTGGATTTGGGGATCCTCTGCCATTCCGTTGGGGGACAGCCATTTTTAGGTCTCTCCAGAGATGCTCAATTTGGTCTAAGTCAGGGCTCTGTCTGGGCCATTCAAGAACAGTCACGGAGTTGTTGTGAAGCCACTCCTTCATTATTTTAGCTGTGTGCTTAGGGTCATTGTCTTGTTGGAAGGTAAACCTTCGGCCCAGTCTGAGGTCCTGAGCACTCTGGAGAAGGCTTTCATTCAGGATATCCCTGTACTTGACAGCATTCATCTTTCCCTCGATTGCAACCAGTCATACTGCCACTGCAGCTGAAAAACACCCCCACAGCATGATGCTGCCACCACTATGCTTCACTGTTGGGACTGTATTGGACAGATGATGAGCAGTGCCTGGTTTTCTCCACACATACCGCTTAGAATTAAGGCCAAAAAGTTGTCTCATCAGACCAGAGAATCTTTTTTCTTACCAACTTGGAGTCCTTCAGGTGTTTTTTTAGCAAACTCCATGCGGGCTTTCATGTGTCTTGCACTGAGGAGAGGCTTCTGTCGGGCCACTCTGCCATAAAGCCCCGACTGGTGGAGAGCTGCAGTGATGGTTGACTTTCTACAACTTACTTCCATCTCCCGACTGCATCTCTGGAGCTCAACCACAGTGATCTTTGGGTTCTTCTTTACCTCTCTCACCAAGGCTCTTCTCCCCCAATAGCTCAGTTTGGCTGGATGGCCAGCTGTAGGCAGGGTTTTGGTCATCCCAAACGTCTTCCATTTAAGGATTATGGAGGCCACTGTGCTCTTAGGAACCTTAAGTGCAGCAGAAATTTCTTTGTAACCTTGGCCAGATCTGTGCCTTGCCACAATTCTGTCTCTGAGCTCTTCAGGCAGTTCCTTTGACCTCATGATTCTCATTTGCTCTGACATGCACTGTAAGCTGTAAGGTCTTATATAGACAGGTGTGTAGCTTTCCTAATCAAGTCCTATCAGTATAATCAAATACAGATGGACTCAAATGAAGGTGTAGAACCATCTCAAGGATGATCAGAAGAAATGGACAGCATCTGAATTAAATATATGAGTGTCACAGCAAAGGGTCTGAATACTTAGGACCATGTGATATTTCAGTTTTTCTTTTTTAATAAATCTGCAAAAATGTCAACAACTCTGTGTTTTTCTGTCAATATGGGGTGCTGTGTGTACATTAATCAGAGAAAAAAATGAACGTAAATGATTTTAGCAAATGACTGCAGTATAACAAAGAGAGAAAATTTTTAAGGTGTCTGAATACTTTCTGTCCCCACTGTATATATAGTATATATAGTATATACATTAGCAGAGGCCCTAGAGAATAAAATAGTGGGTTTTGCGATTTTTTTATGTCACATGGTATTAGCGCAGCAGTTTTACCAACACAATTATTTTGGAAAAAATAAACTTAAAATTCCTTTTTTTTTTTAATTATTTTTTTTTCTATTTATACATTTTCTTTCTTTTTTTGTATTACTGTTTTACTTTTGTTTGTATTACTGTATTGCTATCACAAGGAATGTAAACTTTTCTTGTGTTACGGCAATAGGCAGTGACAGGTACTCTTTATGGAGGGATCTGGGGTCTATTAGAATGTAAAATACAGAGATAGAAATACACTGCGAGGAACTAGGTTGTGCCGCTTGTCAGCAGGAGGCAAAAAACAGCATTACACCGATGTTCCCAGTGAAGAGCTGTGCAGGGGTGTGTGTCAGCAGGAGGCAGAAAAACTGGTTAACATTGATCTTCCCAGTGAAAAGCTGTGCGGGGGGGGGGGGCTTGCCAGCAGAAGTCTGACTACTGGATTACAGGCAGGCTGTGCTCCTAAATAGTATGCAAATAAGAAACTGACCACATTGGGATGGATGTGCTTTCATGCTCTAGCTTGGTCAATTTGAAAAAGGAAAGCAGAGGGATTGACAGGATTTCATACATAGGAAGCAATGCAAAGAGAACAGGATACATTTTATTGCAAGTACATACAGCACAAACAAATATCAGAAATATTAAATGTTGTGTCAAGGCTGACACCAAGTCAGATTCAGCTATTTACACCAGGTGATTTTTAAAATATTTATATACATACTGTAATTGTATTAATTTGTGTTTTTTTTTTTTTTTTGTGTTTTTTCTACATTTACCTATGTTTCTACTGTAATGAATAACAGGTGAAATTGAGACATAAAATGAATTTATCTGGTGCAGTGTGACATCCATTTCTTGGCTTGTACTCAGTGCTGTTATCACACAGGACACATCCAGTTGTCACAATGGAGACCTGGGTGCCAGAATACCAGGACCAAAGCTACACTTACAACCATGGTGATAATTGCACACTATGCTCTACTCTCCTTCGGTGAAATTACATTTCATCTCTAGTTTAGTGCAAGAACAAGGTTTCATTTTACCCAACACACATTTTTCATGCTGTGAATCAGAGTGACTTTGGGGGGTATCAACAAAGCACTGAGTATTACCAGTTCATTCAAATAGACTCTACTCCTACTGTGTCAGTCAACAGTAGCAACAAGCTTTCCCGAAGAATGGCATAATTTGGCTGACAGTATGGAGCTCTGTTTTCCATGTCCTGTAATTTTCTCAGTGGTGTGTTCAAATGTATTGATAGACAGATTTTATTTTCAAGAAATATATATGTATTCTACCTTTTTATTACTTGTAACAAAGACTCTTTTCTAATCTAATTGTTTATACAAGGCTTACAGGTATATTTAATGTTTAAAGCAGAATGTAGTAACATAGGCAGTAACAATCAGTCACAGTAAATAGGGTTGCAAAAGGTTACTGCTTTTGTCACTTTGCTGTACTAGTGATGTTACTAAATATCAAGCTATACAGGACAGCCCCTATATTGCTAATAGAACTAAGTGGAATTGACATATCAAACTTAAAGTGTTACTAGACCCAGTAATATGAAAATAGTTGATCTGCCCACCCACAGTGCCCACAGCTTATAAATCTTTTTACATTAAAATACTGCCACTATATACCTTTTTCTGTATCTGTATACCATGGTCTCATGATAACCTGCAGAGTTTGTCCAGAGCTGTGTGTTCAGGTAGGAGGAGATTTCCACTGCAGCCTGTATACACACCCACATGTGTGATGTCAATATCATGTGACCTGGCTAGATCTGAGAACAAGGAAATGTTCTCTCCATCAATAGAGACTAAACTGAGCATGTGCAGGAGGACTACCCTCACTTTCTGATCTTGCCAAGAGA
Source organism: Aquarana catesbeiana (assembly GCF_042186555.1). Lineage (NCBI taxonomy): Eukaryota > Metazoa > Chordata > Amphibia > Anura > Ranidae > Aquarana > Aquarana catesbeiana. Next base: position 480,227,157 of record NC_133326.1, on the reverse strand, counting down.
GACAGTGGAGGAGGGAAGGGTCTGTCCATATAGGATCAAAGAGCCTTTTTACACAATGCAGAGCATTAACCCTTAAGTTCCACACTGAGTATAACAAGTATGCTATTCTGTATATACAGACTGATTTTACTGTTGTGGGTTTAGTAACACTTTAACGTGATAAAATATCCTCACTTTTTTTACTCTTTCAGCAGCTGATTTAGGTACTTACTGAGTATGCAGTAAGTTTATCTTTTAATCCTTGTCTACGCTCCTGTTAAATCTGGTGCCATGACGGCTGCCCCAGGTTTCCATGTTTCAGGGTGGTTCCTTTCTCTTGCAGCATCCTATGGAGCCACCCTTGCTTGCAGAAATGAGTGTTGTGTTACCCTACACTGTGCGTATCAATAGAAATATCCCAGGATAGCATGGCACCTTGCTCCTCCTTACTCCTCCCCCCACCTTCTCTAAGCTAACAGACTGTACTGTCTACTGTTAACCCTTTGCTGTGACGACTGGAAGTTCAGGGAGGCAGCACTGGAATTGCAAGAACACCTAAATGGCCCAAGTGCTCCCCTAAATGTGAGGTCATGTGATGTATCAGTAACTTCGTCTTTTATTGTCTATTAGAATGGGAGGGTTTCGGGTGTCACCAGGATAGGAAGACAAAAGTTCTAATTCTTCTTCACTGAACTTTTTGTCTGTGCCCAGAGTGGAGACTGGAGAGATGTCCCATTACTTTTTGTTCTGATTTGAGCTATCTACCTTTAGCAGGCTTATAGAGAGTATTAGACAACCTGATGATGACTCTGCCCTGAAGTAAGACAAGACTACCACATCACTTTCCCCAAAATTTAGGTGAATACAAATTTTGTTACTAAATCAAGTCCTCTGAAATTTTCAAATTTAATGGTGTTACTAAGTATCATTGATAGATAAAGTGCTTTTTTTCTCAAAAAAAGGTGCAAAAACTCACCCCCTCCCCTAGGCCATGTCTGTCTCTCCCCCCTACCCACCCCTTTACTAGGAACTGTCAACACAGGCAAATTTAGGCAGGGCTACGCTGCAAGCTAGGCCTGTCTGTTTTGATCTGGGGGCAGGGGGAGTGGTCAGAGTAGCAGTGGGTGCGGCCACCTGTGCTCTAGTTCTGAGGTGCCTTCCCTGCTTCCAGGTAGAATATTCTGGAAGAGGGGCTGGGCCGAGAACTGGAGCGACAGGCAGCTTGTGTGGGAGCCCTGAACAATCCCCAAGACCAAAAAGTGAGGAATGGAATACAAGGCAGAAGCAGGAGGGCACCCCTATCTGGGGGGGGGGGTGCACCGATCTCAGGAGGAGGCCCGGGGAGAGCTGTGAGGGAACTTTGCCTCTACACGATCATTGGCAATGTCTTTATCACCACACGGTCGGTGGTAAGGATCTCCTGGAGCAGAAGGGCAGGTGAAGCAGTCGGAACATATGGTCCAGTCAAGTTCCTCATGAAGGACTCAGGGCAGTGGAAGGTCGGTGAGTGCTACCACTAGGGATGAGCCCGATGTTTGAGTCGAACGTAAGTTTGACTCGAACATCGGGTGTTCGCCTGTTCGCCGAATAGCGAACAATTTGGGGTGTTCGCAGCAATTTCGAAAGCCGCGGAACACCCTTTAAAAGTCTGTGGGAGAAATCAAAAGTGCTAATTTTAAAGGCTTATATGCATGGTATTGTCATAAAAAGTGTTTGGGGGCCTGGGTCCTGCCCCAGGGGATATGTATCAATGCAAAAAAAGTTTTAAAAATGGCTGTTTTTTCAGGAGTATTGGTTTTAATAATGCTTATAGTGAAACAATAAAAATGAAATATTCCTTTAAGTTCCATACCTGGGGGGTGTCTATAGTATGGCTGTAAAATGGCGCATGTTTCCCGTGTTTAGAACAGTCTAAGAGCAAAATGACATTTCTAAAGGAAAAGAAGTAATTGAAAACTACTCGCGGCTATAATGAATTGTCGATCCCGGCAGATACAGATAAAAGAAATAATTGAAAAAAACGGCATGGGATCCCCCCAGTCCATTACCAGTCCCTTTGGGTCTGGTATGAATATTAAGGGGAACCCCGAACCAAAATAAAAAAAATGCGTGGGGGTCCCCCCAAATTCCATAATAGGCCCTTAAGGTCTGGTATGGATATTAAGGGGAACCCCGTGCCAAAATAAAAAAAGTGGCGTGGGGGTCCCCCTCAAAATCCATACCAGAGTCTGGTATGGATTTTAAGGGGAACCCCATGCCAAAACTAAAAAAAAAAAAAAAGTGGGGGGTCCCCCCAAAAATCCATACCAGACCCTTATCTGAGCATGCAACCTGGCTGGCCACAGGAAAAAAGGAGGGATGAGAGAGCGCCCCCCCTCCTGAACCGTACCAGGCCACGTGCCCTCAACATGGGGAGGGTGCTTTGGGGTAGCCCCCCAAAGCACCTTGTCCCCATGTTGATGGGGACAAGGGCCTCATCCCCACAACCCTTGCCCGGTGGTTGTGGGGGTCTGCGGGCGGGGGGCTTATCAGAATCTGGAAGACCCCTTTAACAAGGGGACCCCCAGATCCTGGCCTCCCCCTGTGTGAAATGGTAACAGGGTACAAATGTACCCCTACCATTTCACAAGAAAAGTGTCAAAATGATATGGTATGACACGTCTCCGCTTTGACAGTTCTTTTATAACTGAGGGCGGAGCAACACCATGACGTTCCCGGGTGACCCCACCCCCCACTGTCACACGGGACATCCCTATGGCTTTCCCGGGGTGTCAGAGGGCGGCGGGGTCACCCGGGAACGTCACTGTGTGGCCCCGACCTCAGTTATAAAAGAACTGTCAAAGCGAAGACGCATCATATGGCGGGAGCCTAACATGGAGGCAGGTCAGTCATTTTTTTTCTTTTCTTTTTAGGTCCGTTGGTGGAGCAATAGAAGAAGAAGTAGACTTTGTGGGACATTTTTATTTTTTTATTTTTTAATAAAGGACTTGTCCCAAGCCGTGTCTTGTCATTTTTACCATTTTGACACTTTTTTTGTGAAATGGTAGGGGTACAATGCACCCCGTTACCATTTCACACAGGGGGGAGGCTGGGATTTGGGGGTCCCCTTGTTAAAGGGGGCTTCCAGATTCTGATAAGCCCCCCACCTGCAGACCCCCCAACCACCGGGCAAGGGTTGTGGGGATGAGGCCCTTCTCCCCATCAACATGGGGACAAGGTGCTTTGGGGGGCTACCCCAAAGCACCCTCCCCATGTTGAGGGCATGTGGCCTGGTATGGTTCATGAGGGGGGGCACTCTCTTGTTCCCCCCTTTTCCTTTGGCCTGCCAGGTTGCGTGCTTGGATAAGGGTTTGGTATGGATTTTTGGGGGACCCCACGCCATTTTTTTTTTAAATTTAGGCGCAGGGTTCCCCTTTGAATTCATACCTTCAGGTCTGGTATCGATTTTGAGGGGGACCCCCACACCATATTATTTTTAATTTTGGCGCAGGGTTCCCCTTAATATCCATACCAGACCTGAAGGGCCTGGTATGGAATTTGGATGGACCCCCATGCAATTTTTTTTTTTTAATTTTGGTTCAGGGTTCCCCTTAATATTCATACCAGACCCAACGGGATTAGTAATGGACTGGGGGGATCCCATGTCATTTTTTTCAATGACTTCTTTTATCTGTATTGCCGGGACTGACAATTCATTATAGCCGCAAGTTGTTTTCAATGACTTTTTTTCCTTTAGAAATGTCATTTTGCTCTCGGACTGTTCTAAACACGGGAAACATGCGCCACTTTATAGGCATACTATAGACACCCCCCAGGTATGAAATTTAAATGAATATTTTACTTTTATTGTTTCACTTTAAGCATTATTAACCAGTTGCCGACCGCCGCATGCCGATGTACGTCGGCACAATGGCACGGGCAGGCATAAGGGCTTACCTGTACGTCCCTGCCTGCCCGTGGGCGGGGGGGGTCCAATAGGACCCCCCCGGTGCCTGCGACAGTCAGGTTACCGTCAGGAGCGATCCAAGGTGAGGGGGAGGCCACTGATTCATGGCCACCCCCTCATGATCGCTCCTGGCGAATGGAATGCTTCCTCTGCTGCTGTAATGTAAACAGCGGCAGAGGAAGTGATGTCATCGCTCCTCATGAAGCCTTTTTGTTTCGGCTTCCAAGGAGAGAAGACATCAAGTAAGTTTGCACCAACACAACACTTACAGTAGAACACTCTAGGCACACTTTTCACCCCCGATCACCCCCCAATCACCTCCTTGTACCCCCTGTCACAGTGACACCAATAGCAGTTTTGGTTTTTTTTGGTGTCATTTTGTGAGTGTTATAAGTGGTAGGGCAGTTAGTGTTAGGCCCCTTTAGGTCTAGGGTACCCCCCTAACCCCCTAATAAAGTTTTAACCCCTTGATCATCCCCCGTCGCCAGTGCCACTAAGCGATCGTTTATCTGATCGCTGTATTAGTGTCACAGGTGACGCTAGTTAGGCAGGTAAGTATTTAGGTTCGCTGTCAGCATTTTATAGCATCAGGGACCCCCATGTACTACCTAGTAAAGGTTATAACCCCCTGATTACCCCCTAGTTAACCCTTTCACCAGTGATCGCCGTATAACTGTTACGGGTGACGCTGGTTAGTTAGTAAGTTTTTTATAGTGTCAAGGCACCCGCCGTTTATTACCTAATAAAGGTTTAACCCCCTAATCACCCGGCGGGTGATATAAGTTAGGTTTTAGAGTCAGATAGGGTCTGTGTCGCTCCAGGCAGTGTCAGGTTAGTGCCAGTACCGCTAACACCCATGCACGCAGCATACACCTCCCTTAGTGGTATAGTATCTGAACGGATCAATATCTGATCCGATCAAATCTATACTAGCGTCCCCAGCAGTTTATGGTTCACAAAAATGCAGTGTTAGCGGGATCAGCCCAGATACCTGCTAGCACCTGAGTTTTGCCCCATCCGCCCAGCCCAGCCCAGCCCACCCATGTGCAGTATCGATCGATCACTGTCACTTACAAAACACTAAACACACATAACATCAGCGTTCGCAGAGTCAGGCCTGATCCCTGCAATCGCTAACAGTTTTTTGGTAGCATTTTGATACAGTCGCTAACAGTCAGGAGCTTTTTTGCCTGTGAGTCTCACTAGTGTACCACTAAATTTAGAGCCCAAAATGGCAAATCGAAGGTACACTAGTGAAGAGGCCTACACGTTTCTGAGCATGACAGATAGTGAAGAGTAAGTCACTCATCTGTCAGATTCAGGCTTAGAATACGAACCTGTAGACAGCAGCAGCTCCTTGACAGATAGCTCTGATGACGGAGTTGTGGTCCCTGCCAAGGTCAGGCGTACCAGATCCCAATCTTCTTCTTCTGCTGTTGAGGTGCAAGAACTGCAGGGCTCTCGTATGGAGCAGAGAAGTACTAGTGCCGCTAATCCTTCTGGTGAACTGGCAAGCACCAGCGGCCTAGTACACCCTGGTCGTACATCCAGCACTGCAGTAAGACTTGGTGACGTGGCGAGTCCCATAAGTGCAGTTCAAGCTGGCGAGTAGTGTCCCGCTGGCACCAAGAAGACGAACACAGGCCCGTCGTGCCCATAGTGCCCTTCCTGCTGCATTCGCCAATCCTAATTGGGAACCCACCACTTCTGCAGCACCCGTACTTCCCCCATCCACTGGCCAAACCGGCATTCATGTGGAAATAGTTGATTTTACGTCACTTGATTTTTATTTGCTGTTTTTCACCGAAGATCTCTATAGATCTATTGTGGACCAAAGCAATTTGTACGTTGGTCAACACATCACCACTAATCCCCATTCCTCCCTTGCCAGAGATTGGAAACCAATTACGGTTTCCGAATTTAAGATCTTTCTGGGCCTATCCCTCCTCATGGGTATAACCAAAAAGAGAGAGTTGCGGTCATATTGATCCACTGACCAATTCACCATATGCCCGTGTTCTCTGCTTCCATGGCCAGGGCACGACACGAGCAAAGTTTGCGGTTCATGCACTTCAACAACATTGAACTCTGTCGTCCTCGTGGAGACCCTGGATACGATCGGCTCAACAAAATTCGGCCCCTCATGAACCACTTCAACCAACGTTTTGCAGACTTGTTTACTTTTACCTTCCCAGCAAGCGTGCCAGATACGGGGTCAAGATGTATAAGCTCTGTGACAGGGCCACAGGCTATACATGTAGTTTTATGGTTTATGAGGGAAGAGATAGTCAAGTAGAGCCGACAACCTGCCCTGACTACATAGGAAGCGCTGGCAAGATTGTGTGGGACTTGGAGTCACCCTTATTCGGAAAGGGGTACCATTTGTATGTGGACAATTATTACATGAGCGTGCCATTTTTAGTCACTTGTTTGATCATCAGATTGGAGCATGTGGCACCATGCGATCTAATCACCGGGGCTTTCCCCAGTGGCTTGTAGATTCCCATCTTAGGCTGGGGGAGAGAGCCTGCCTGAAGTTTAATAACTTGCTCGCTATGAAGTGGAGGGATAATAAAAATGTTTTAGTTCTTACCTCCCTTCATGCAGACATGACTGTACAAATTACTACAGCGACTGGTGTTGTGGAAAAACCCCTCTGTGTCCACGAATATAACCAAAATATGGGAGGGGTGGACCTCAACGACCAGATGTTGGCGCTGTACCTAGTTGCCCGTAAGACCAGACACTGGTATAAAAAAGTGTCTGTATACTTATTTCAATTGGCTTTGCTGAACGCTCATGTGCTATACAGAGCTTCAGGATGGACTGGATCCTTCCTTAAGTTCCAGGAAGAGATCGTCAGAGCCCTTCTGTTTCCAGACGGTGCTCCACCTCACCTTCCCCAACCAAATGCAGTAAGCCGGCTGCATGAGGGGCATTTTCCTTATGTCCTCCTGAGTACCCCTGACCAACGAGCCCCACAAAGAAAATGTTGTGTCTGTAGAAAGCACGGATATAGACGTGAAACCCACTATTATTGTCCCTCCTATCCTGACAATCCTGGTCTTTGCATTGGTGAATGTTTTGAGTGCTACCATACACATTTAGCATAGGGTACAGCATTGCACAGACTAGGCACACTTTCACAGGGTCTCCCAAGATGCCATCGCATTTTGAGAGACCCGAACCTGGAACCGGTTACATTTACAAAAGTTACAGTTATAAAAAAAAATGTAAAAAAAAATAAAAATAAGATAAAAAAAACAAAAATAATTGTCATTTTTTTGTTCTCTCTCTCTCTATTCTCTCTCTATTGTTCTGTTCTTTTTTTACTGTATTCTATTCTGCAATGTTTTATTGTTATTATGTTTTATCATGTTTGCTTTTCAGGTATGAAATTTTTTTATACTTTACTGTTTACTGTGTTTTATTGTTAACCATTTTTTTGTTTTCAGGTACGCCATTCAGCTGCAGAGCAGATTTATTTATCTCGACAGCAACAGCGTTTGCTCCGACGATACATAAAGCCATGACTCCAGCGCTGTCGGAGGTGATTTCACCACCACAGTTAGCATATATACTGAAGCATGGGGGCAGCAGGGGCGGAGGAGCGATTTGCTCCTACCTTTTGCTGGTGGATGCCCCCATGCTTCGGCATATATATATTTTAGGCACAGGTTGCCTTAAAAAATGTTTTATATTTTACTATGCTTTTTTTGTATTTGCTTTGCAGGTATGGTAAGTCTTACTGTAATGTTACTTTGTTTTATTGTTAACCATCATTTACTTAGCAGGTACGCCATTCAGTTGCAGCGCGGATTTATTTATCTTGACAGCAACAGCGTTTGCTCCCACAATACATAAAGCCGTGACTCCAGCACTGTCGGAGGTGATTTCACCATCACAGTTAAAAAAAAGAGCATATATGCCGAAGCATGGGGGGCAGCAGGGGCGGAGAATCGATTTCTTCCTACCTTTTGCGGGTGGATGCCCCCATGCTTCGGCATATATAAATGGTGCTTATATGCCCATCATTAGAAGTGGGTGGATGAAGGTATTCTAATGGTGGGCATACCCACTGATCAATCTCTTTTTTTCGTTCAGCCCACAGGCTGCATGAAAAAAAAAAAAAAGATTACAATATATGCCAAAGGACCAGCAACGTACTGGTATGTTGCTGGACTTTGAGTGGTTATACCGGAATGATTGCCTGCAGCTTTAGGTATCATCTTGGTATCATTCTTTTCAGCCAGCAGTCGGTTTTCATGTAAAAGCAATCCTAGCAGCTAATTAGCCTCTGGACTGCTTTTACAAGCAGTGGGAGGGAATGTCCCCCCCCCCCCACCGTCTTCCATGGTTTTCTCTGGCTCCCCTGTCCCAACAGGGAACCCGAGAATGCAGCCGGTGATTCGTCCAGCTGACCATAGAGCTGATCAGAGACCAGAATGGCTCCAATCATCTCTATGGCCTAAGAAAACGGAAGCTATGAGCATTTTATGACTTAGATTTCGCCGGATGTAAACAGTGCCATTGGGAAATTGGGAAAGCATTTTATCACACCAATCTTGGTGTGGTCAGATGCTTTGAGGGCAGAAGAGAGATCTCGGGTCTAATAGACCCCAATTTTTTCAAAAAAAGAGTACCTGTCACTACCTATTGCTATCATAGGGGATATTTACATTCCCTGAGATAACAATAAAAATGATAAAAAAAATAAATGAAAGGAACAGTTTAAAAATAAGATAAAAGAGCAAAAAAAATAATTAAAAAAAAAAAAAAAAAAGCACCCCTGTCCCCCCCTGCTCTCGCGCAAAGGTGAATGAAAGCGTCGGTCTGGCTTTAAATGTAAACAGCAATTGCACCATGCATGTGAGGTATCACCGCGAAGCTCAGATCGAGGGAAGTAATTTTAGCAGTAGACCTCCCCTGTCAATCTAAAGTGGTAACCTGTAAAGGCTTTTAAAGGCTTTTAAAAATGTATGTAGTTTGTCGCCACTGCACGTTTGTGCGCAATTTTAAAGCATGTCGTGTTTGGTATCGATGTACTCGGCCTAAGATCATCTTTTTTATTTCATCAAACATTTGGGCAATATAGTGTGTTTTAGTGCATTAAAATTAAAAAAGTGTGTTTTTTCCCAAAAAAATGCTTTTGAAAAATCGCTGCGCAAATACTGTGTGAAAAAAAAAAAATGAAACACCCACCATTTTAATCTGTAGGGCCTTTGCTTTAAATAAATATCATGTTTGGGGTTTAAAGTAATTTTCTTGCAAAAAAAAATATTTTTTCATGTAAACAAAAAGTGTCATAATAGGGCTTTGTCTTCAAGTGGTTAGAAGAGTGGGTGATGTGTTACATAAGCTTCTAAATGTTGTGCATAAAATGTCAGGACAGTTCAAACCCCCCCCCCAAAATGACCCCATTTTGGAAAGTAGACACCCCAAGCTATTTGCTGAGAGGCATGTCGAGTCCATGGAATATTTTATATTGTGACACAAGTTGCAGGAAAAAGACAAAATTTATTTTATTTTTTTTGCACAAAGTTGTCACTAAATGATATATTGCTCAAACATGCCATGGGCATATGTGAAATTACATCCCAAAATACATTCTGTTGCTTCTCCTGAGTACGGGGATACCACATGTTTGAGACTTTTTGGGAGCCTAGCCACGTACGGGACCCCGAAAACCAAGCACCACCTTCAGGGTTTCTAAGGGTGTAAATTTTTGATTTCACTCCTCACTGCCTATCACAGTTTCGGAGGCCATAGAATGCCCAGATGGCACCACCCCCCCACCCCCAAATGACCCCATTTTGGAAAGAAGACACCCCAAGCTATTTGCTGAGAGGTATGGTGAGTATTTTTCAGACCTCACGTTTTGTCACAAAGTTTTGAAAATTGAAAAAAGAAAAAAAAATACATTTTTCTTTTCTTTCTTCATTTTCAAAAACAAATGAGAGCTGCAAAATACTCACCATGCCTCTCAGCAAATAGCTTGGGATGTCTACTTTCCAAAATGGGCTCATTTGGGGGGGGGGGGGTTGTGCCATCTTGGCATTTTATGGCCTTTGAAACTGTGATAGGCAGTGAGGAGTGAAATCAAAAATTTACACCCTTAGAAACCCTGAAGGTGGTGCTTGGTGTTCGGGCCCCGTACGCAGCTAGGCTCCCAAAAAGTCCCACACATGTGGTATCCCCATACTCAGGAGCCACCCCAGAATGTATGTTGGGGTGTAATTCCACATATACACATGGTATGTTTGAGCAATATATCATTTAGTGACATCTTTGTGCAAAAAAAAAAAAAAACAAGTTTGTTATTTTTCCCGCAACTTGTGGCAAAATATAAAATATTCCATGGACTCAACATGCCTCTCAGCAAATATCTTGGGGTGTCTACTTTCCAAAATGGGGTCATTTGGTGGGGTTAGTGCCATCTTGGCATTTTATGGCCTTCGAAACTGTGATAGGTAGTGAGGAGTGAAATCAAAAATGTATGCCCTTAGAAATCCTGAAGGCAGTGATTGGTTTTCGGAGGCCCCGTACGCGGCTAGGCTCCCAAAAAGTCCCACACATGTGGTATCCCCGTATTCAGGAGAAGCAGCAAAATGTATTTTGGGGTGAAATTCTGCATATAACTATGGCATGTGTGAGCAATATATCATTTAGTGACAACTTTTTGTAAAATATTTTTTTTTTTGTCATTATTCAATCGCTTTGGACAAATTCCAGAAAATGTACCCTAGTTTGTAGATGCTATAACTTTTGCGCAAACCAATAAATATACGCTTATTGACTTTTTTTTACCAAAGACCTGTGGCTGAATACATTTTGGCCTAAATGTATGACTAAAATTGAGTTTATTGGATTTTTTTTATAACAAAAATTAGAAAATATCATTTTTTTTCAAAATGTTCGGTCTTTTTCCGTTTATAGCGCAAAAAATAAAAACCGCACAGGTGACCAAATACCATCAAAAGAAAGCTCTATTTGTGGTAAAAAAAGGACGCAAATTTTGTTTGGGTACAACATTGCATGACCACGCAATTAGCAGTTAAAGCGATGCAGTGCCAAATTGTAAAAAGAGCTCTGGTCTGGAAGGGGGTAAAACCTTCCAGGGTTGAAGTGGTTAAAATTACTGCTCCGGAAAAAACGTCAGTTTTTAAAACTTTTTTTGTATTGATACATGTCCCCTGGGGCAGGACCCAGGTCCCCAAACACTTTTTATGACAATAACTTGCATATAAGCCTTTAAAATGAGCACTTTTGATTATTCATGTTCGTGTCCCATAGACTTTAACGGTGTTCACGTGTTTGAACAAATTTTTTGCCTGTTCGCATGTTCTGCTGTGAACCGAACCATGGGGTGTTCGGCTCATCCCTAGTTACCACAGTGGAGGGCTGGATGTGCCAGGAAGTCTGTGAGGGAACTTTGCTTTTACATGATCATTAGCAAAGTCTTCATTCTTCACACGGTGAATGATGAGGAGTCCTGGATCAGAGAAGAGACTGTGGGGATCTGTGTCAAATCGATGTAGCCTGAGGGCACAGGATTTGCAAGTTGGGCTGGCTGGGAACAGTAGTCCACCGTCCAAAGAAATGCTTTTAAACTACTGGACCTCCGGTGAGAGGTACTGCAGGCCTCAGGCCTAGTAACGGCAAGCAACCAGAGCCTGTTTAGGGGCTTATTCAGACTGTGACATTACTTTACCTCAGTAATCATAAGTTTATGCAGGAGGAAACAAGTTTGTGTAGGAGGAGAGGGAGCTCTAAGACCATCACTTTTACATGGTCAAAGGTGATGTCTTCACCCTTCACACGGTGATGCATGGGGAAATCTTAGATGGAATAGTCTGTTGGAGTAGGGCAGAGGAGGAGCAACAGTCTGCATGGAGATGCAGGAGGAGATTCTTACTCAGAATGAATGCACATCCAATCTTCTGGCTCTAACTATGTGCTGTTGTGCTTAAATCTTAAAATATGATGGCAAGTATACTGTATATTCTATGGGCATCCCATATCCCTTTTCCCATCCAAGTTGTACCCCCAAATAAAACAACAAAAAATAAAACCAGCAAAAGACTGTTCATTGTCTCTGCAAGTGATGTATGAAGTCTGGCAGTGGGGTGAATTGGTGGATTGTCTGTTACTAGCGGCAACTACATTGCTACACATAAAACATTAGAAATGCCCAGCACTTACCAAAGAGACAGCCCTATATCCTGCAAAGAGACAGCCCCATATCCAGCAAAGAGACAGGCCCATATCCAGCATTAGACATTCATCATATTCAGCAAGAGACATCTCCATATCCAGCAAAGAGACAGGCCCATATCAAGCAAAGAGACACCCCCCATATCCAGCAGGAGAAATTCCCCATATCCAGCAGGAGAAATCCCCCATATCCAGCAAAGAGACAGCCCAAATCCAGCAAAGAGACAGTCCAAATCCAGCAAAGAGACAGTCCAAATCCAGCAAAGAGACAGTCCAAATCCAGCAAAGAGACAGTCCAAATCAGCAAAGAGACAGCCCAGCAAAGAGACAGTCCAAATCCAGCAAAGAGACAGCCCAAATCCAGAAAAGAGACAGCCCAAATCCAGCAAAGAGACAGTCCAAATCCAGCAAAGAGACAGTCCAAATCAGCAAAGAGACAGCCCAGCAAAGAGACAGTCCAAATCCAGCAAAGAGACAGCCCAAATCCAGCAAAGAGACAGCCCAAATCCAGAAAAGAGACAGCCCAAATCCAGCAAAGAGACAGTCCAAATCCAGCAAAGAGACAGTCCAAATCCAGCAAAGAGACAGTCCAAATCAGCAAAGAGACATCCCAGCAAAAAGACAGTCCAAATACAGCAAAGAGACAGCCTAGTCCAGCAAAGAGACAGCCCAATCCAGCAAAGAGACAGCCCAAATCCAACAAATAGACAGCCCAGCAAAGAGATTACCCAAATTCAGCAAAGAGACAGCCCAACCCAGCAAAGAGATTGCCCAAATTCAGCAAAGAGACAGCCCAAATGCAGCAAATAGACAGCCCAGTCCATTAAAGAGACAGCCCAGTCCAACAAAGAGGCAGTCCAATCCAGCAAAGAGACCACTCAAATCCAGCAACGAGATGACTCATTCCAGTAACAACTTAGCCCAGTCCAGCAAAGAGACAGTCTAATCCAGCAAAGAGACAGCCCAATCCAGCAAAGAGACAGCCCAATCCAGCAAAGAGACAGCCCAAATCCCGCAAAGAGACAGCCCAGTCCAGCAAAGAGACAGCCCAATCTAGCAAAAAGACAGTCCAATCTAGCAAAAAGACAGCCCAATCCAGCAAAGAGATGGCCCAACCCAGCAAAGAGATGACCCAATCCAGCAAAAAGACAGCCCAGTCCAGCAGAGAGACAGTCACAGATACAGCACAGTCCCAATCAGCAGCATTGTCAATTTGTTTACCGAAAAAAAGCTAAAAACTTGTGTCCACAGAGACACACGGTCAGTCTGCTCCATACCTCTGTGACTTTACTGGCACAAGTGTGCCAAAATGAGCTTCCGGTCTGCAGGGAGAGGCAGAGCGGAATGCAGATCACCCCGCCTTCTGCTCTTTCAGGCTGTAGTCTGGAGTTGAGCTGTATTTCCTGCTTGCCTGCTCTGCCATATGATCACTCTTGCACGGCAATGGGCTTTGCTCCCAGTGCTGCCCACACTGTCTCTGGCGGAGATGCCAGAACACCATTCTGTCACGTTCTGCTAGAATGAAAGCTCTTGATAAAGATATCCTTTAAATAATATCCACTTTGTGTTTTCTTGCTTAAAGTCATCATTATAGATATACAGTATATACAGTATCTCACAAAAAAGAGTACATCCCTCACATTTTTGTAATGTAACAACACTGAAGAAATTACACTTTACTACAATGTTTCCCTGCAGTCAAGCATGATGGTGGGAGTGTCATGGTCTGGGGCTGCATGAATGCTGCTCGCACTGGGGAGCTACAGTTCATTGAGGGAACCATGAATGCTAACATGTACTGTGACATACTGAAGCAGAGCATGATCCTCTCTCTTCGGAGACTGGGCCGCAGGGCAGTATTCCAGCATGATAACGACCCCAAACACACCTCTAAGACAACCACTGCCTTGCTAAAGAAGCTGAGGGCAAAGGTGATAGACTGACCAAGCATGTCTCCAGACCTAAACCCTATTGAGCATCTGTGGGGCATCCTCAAATGGAAGGTGGAGGAGCGCAAGGTCTCTAACATTCACCAGCTCTGTGATGTCATCATGGAGGAGTGGAAGAGGACTCCAGTGGCAACCTGTGAAGCTCTGGTGAACTCAATGCCCAAGATGGTTAAGGTAGTGCTGGAAAATATTGACACTTTGGGCCCAATTTGGACATTTTCACTTAGGGATGTACTCACCTTTGTTGCCAGTGGTTTGGATATTAATGGCTGTGTGTTGAGTTATTTAGAGGGGACAGCAAATTTACACTGTTATACAAGCTGTACACTCACTACTTTACATTGTAGCAAAGTGTCATTTCTTCAGTGTTGTCACATGAAAAGATATAATAAAATATTTACAAAAATATGAGGAGTGTACTCACTTTTGTCAGATACTGTATTTATCGAGAGGTATAGTGGCTTCTACTCATGGGGGCCAAAGTGCAGCCTTAAAGCATATCTGAACCCAAAAGCAAAAATATAATATACAGCAGCCTACAAGTCCCTAGATGTACAGTAGTGGATGTATTAGTTTTCTTTTTTTCTAGATTTTTTTTTTTTTTATTTATATTTACTTTATATTTTATTTACTTCATATTTCCACCTGGTGTTTCTGCGAATAATACAATTACACTATTCCTGGATGACTGTACTTATTCCTCCACTCTATCTATAGAAGGAGCCAAGGTTGTCTCTTAGGATGAACTTCAAACTACATGGTGGATTGATGGGACTAGTAGTTTATCAAGATAAGGTAATTGAGGTTTTTTTTAGGTTCAGAAGGTACACATCTTTTTTGAACAACAGGTTTTTTCTGTACTTGCTGAAAATGTTTTTGGCCAAAAAAATTAAACTAATGCACCCACCACATCTAAGCACTTGTAAGCTGTCATATAATACATTTTTGTTCTTGGCTTTAATTATCCTCAAGGAGCAAAAAAAAAAAAAACTAAGCAAAAGATTTTTTTGGCCAGTAAAGACCAAATGCTGGCATGTGTGCTTATGCAGGACATTTAGTTTTAAAAATGTAATATGCATGTTCGATTTAAATACAGTACATATTCTATTAAATGTAAAAAAAAAATGCATAGTCAGAGAAAGGAAGAAATGCCACCTTTACCATGACAAAATGTATGTAACGGAAGTGATGGTAAAAAAAAAGGTTATGTAAGCAGTGCAAGCATTAAAGAAAATCTCTAAACTCCGATCAGAAATAGTAAGAAGTAGAAGTGTTTGACTACGTTCAGTAACTAGTGCTAGAACGACATTGTACTGCTGAGTACTCAATACCGATAAGTCAGACTGTGCAGCAATTCCTGATTACGCCCTTTCCACAGCATCTCACTAGAGGTCACCAGGAATGGACTTCATACACTCAGAGAAATCACAGTATAAGCTCACTGAATCATCTCTCTGGCTCCGGCAACAGATTGAAATGTCAGGACTGTTCACTCAGGTGGCGCTTGAAGACATTTATAAAGTGATTCGGCTGGTTTACCTTTGTGAAGCTCAGAGAGGCTTGCCACCTTTAGAGAAATGGGAGCTTTCATTGCAGTATTTTCTTTCTCCCTGGGTTTTTGTATTTAAATAGAATTATTTTAAAGATGAACTGCAGGCAAACAGCTAACTACCCCTTCAAAATACATATATCAGAGCAGTTTTACCTGCCAAAGGATTTGTATTTCTGTTCATCTAGTCCTGATTTTTATGCCGCCCTGGCAAATTGCGCATTCAGACTGGTGACCTGACTTTTGTCTGCAGCAGATAAAGTGTAATTCCACTTTTATTGAGAAAAAAAAAGTGAACTGTACCAATGATTTTAACAAACCGTGTTGCAGATTCCTACCTGTTTCTGAATAGCTGTTTGTTTCACTGTGTCTTTTGGCTATAGGCTTTGAATGAGAGGATTGGTATTCATTATAATCAGCTGCTGTACTCGTTCTGTTGAGAAAAGGTGCAGAGTCTGCATCCCTCTAGAAGTATTTAACCCTTGGGAAACATCTAACCAAAACCTAAATTCCCATTGCAGGGGGCACCTAAAAATTGACTCATGTTTTTGCATGGAAATATACATTTTGGGGTCTGTTCTGAATACCAGCGATGTGCAAAGCACCTTCAGGCTGCCATATTGTATTAAATTGTACAGAAAATAATGACAGTGGCTGCAGATTGAGAAGGTAAGGTTTATAACATCCAATTACAATATGTCTTGTCTATCAAGTGTAATATAAATATGTATACAGTATCTCACAAAAGTGAGTACACCGCTCAAATTTTTTGTAAATATTTTATTATAACTTTTCATGTGACAACACTGAAGACCATGTAAAGTAGTGAGTCTACAGCTTGTATAACAGTGTAAGTTTGCTGTCCCCTCAAAATAACTCAACACACAGCCATTAATGTCTAAACTGCTGGCAACAAAAGTGAGTACACCCCCTAAGTGAAAATGTCCCCACCTAGCCATTTTCCCTCCCAGGTGTCATGTGACTCATTCGTGTTACAAGGTCTCAGGTGTGAATGGGGAGCAGGTGTGTTAAATTTGGTGTTATCACTCTCACTCTCTCATACTGGTCACTGGAAGTTCAACATGGCACCTCATGGCAAAGAACTCTCTGAGGATCTGAAAAAAATTTTTTTTTTGCTTTTTTTTTGCTCTACATAAAGAAGGCCTAGGCTATAAGAAGATTGCTAAGACCCTGAAACTGAGCTGCAGCACGGTGGCCAAGACCATACAGCAGTTTAACAGGACAGGTTCCACTCAGAACAGGCCTCACCATGGTCAACCAAAGAAGTTGAGTACATGTGCTCAGCATCATATCCAGAGGTTGTCTTTGGGAAATAGATGTATGAGTGCTGCAGCATTGCTGCAGAGGTTCAAGGGGTGGGGGGGTCAGCCGTTCAGTGCTCAGACCCTACGCCGCACACTGCATCAAATTGGTCTGCATGGCTGTCGTCCCGGAAGGAAGCCTCTTCTAAAGACAATGCACAAGAAAACTCACAAACAGTTTGTTGAAGACAAGCAGACTAAGGACATGGATTACTGGAACAATGTCATATGGTCTGATGAGACCAAGATAAACCTATTTGGTTCAGATGGTGTCAAGCGTGTGTGGCAGCAACCAGGTGAGGAGTACAAAGACAAGTGTGTCTTGCCTACAGTCAAGCATGGTGGTGGGAGTGTCATGGTCTGATGCCTACATGAGTGCTGCCGGCACTGGGGAGCTACAGTTCATTGAGAGAACCATGAATGCCTACATGTACTGTGACATAACGAAGCAGAGCATGATCCCCTCCCTTCAGAGACTGGGCCGCAAGGCAGTATTCCAATATGATAAGACCCCAAACACACCTCCAAGACAATCACTGCCTTGCTAAAGAAGCTGAGGGTAAATGTGTTGGACTGGCCAAGCATGACTCCAGACCTAAACCCAATTGCGCAGCTGTGGGGCATCCTCAAATGAAAGGTGGAGGAGTGCAAGGTCTCTAACATCCACCAGCTCTGTGATGTCATCATGGAGGAGTGGAAGGGGACTCCAGTGGCAACCTGTAAAGCTCTGGGGAACTCCATGCCCAAGAGGGTTAAGGTAGCACTGAAAAATAATGGTGGCCACACAAAATATTGACACTTTGGGCCCAACTTGGACATTTTCACTTAGGGGTGTACTCACTTTTGTTGCTAGCGGTTAAGACATTAATGGTTGTGTATGGTGTTATTTTGAGGGGACAGTAAATTTACACTGTTATACAAGCTGTACACTTATTACTTTACGTTGTAGCAAAATGTCATTACTTCAGTGCTGTCACATGAAAAGATATAATAAAATATTTACAAAAATGTGAGGGGTGTACTCACTTGTGTGAGATACTATATAGATCTATCTATCTATCTATATAGATAGATAGATAGATAGATAGATAGATAGATAGATAGATAGATAGATAGATAGATAGATAGATAGATAGATAGATAGATAGATAGATAGATTGTTTTTACAAGTACACACTAATATGGCTACAATCACTCACATTTAAAGATTTACTCACATTTCTTATTGTGGCTATGCAACAAGTAGCAAAAGGAAATCACTCTAATGTGAAACAGATGACAAAAAAATACTGACAGGGGTTACAACCCTCTTTACTTACTGTAGTTATATTTTAAGCAATACAGTAGGGTCACTTCTTTGATCCCCTGCCTGTGATTGGACCATTAAGAGTCAGAAGAAGTTCGCTTGCATCCACTGCTCTTTATTCCTGCCTGCATGATTCCTGCCAGCACGTGTGCATACAACATGCTTTATTGTCTTGTAGTAATACCCATCCCTCTCCTAGTCTGAGTGCTGCTGTAAAAGGCTGATATCAAGTCAAATTCTGGTATTTTTTGTTAAAAATGTTTTACCAGATTTACAGGATTTTAGTTTTTCAGACTACATTTTTGAACTTTTTTCATCTTTATTGAATAGAAAATAGTCCCGCGCTCTCCAGCTTGAATTAGTAAAAAAAAATTCCAATAAAGTTATAAAAAAATGACATTTCCTTTTTTAAGGGAATGGCAGGAGGGAACATGCAGGCTACCTTTGACATCTAAAATAATAGTTACTTGACTTTTCTCTAAGTTCACTTGCTGCATGATGAAGAATTGAAACCCAAAGAAATAAGAATTGAAGGTTAGGAAGTCAGCAATAGCTGACTTTATTTTCTGCAGTACAAATTTCCTGTCAATCATTAAAGCATAAGAAACTAAAAAGGAAAGAGTGTACATTTTTATTTGATTAATGACATTACATCAATGGCATTATTAAGTCATTAAATCATAACAAAAAGAGAGTTTGCAAGAATACAGTATATCATACTACAATATGGACTATTTTGGCACCCACATAAGACAGACACTTTGATCTAAAAAAAAAAATAAATAAAATATTCTTTATTTACAATTTCTAGCAAAAAAAGCCAATGCATATACAAATGTTAAAACCATATAGTTCTCAATATCGATTGAAGGGGCATATAAATAGGGCCTTTTCCACATGGCCACAATGGGATGGTGGTACTTTCTGCATCAGGATCCATAAGGTAGGAGTATGGACTGCTGGGCAATCGCTTGACCTTACCATCTTTATTTTCCTGGTCCTTAGTAAGTCTCTTAGATAACTGCAAATCCCTCTATCTCTTTGGAGGGCTTTTGACTTCTCTTCCATACTGCCTTTAGAAGCACAAGCAATGGATAGCGAGTATTGGCCTCATGAAGTGTCTAAATTGAAGGTATATATGTGATAGTGATTAGGGATGAGCCGAACACCCCCTGGTTCGGTTTGCAGCAGAACATGCGAACAGCCAAAAAATTTGTGCGAACACCGTTAAAGTCTACTGTATGGGACACGAATGTGAAAAAACAAAAGAGCTAATTTTAAAGGCTTATATGCAAGTTATTACCATAAAAAGTGTTTGGGGACCTGGGTCCTGCCCAGGGGGACATGTATCAATGCAAAAAAAAGTGCTACACAGGGGCAGAAAATTTGGGCCTTGGGTGGTGGTGCCAGAACACTGTAACCCCTCACAGATACGCTTGTTGGGTGCAAGAACAGGCCCTGCTGTGAAATATTAGATCACAAATTGTAATTACATGCAAAGAAAATATAAATAACACTGCGCTAACCCAATGTGAAAAGCAGCTACATAAAATATGACCAATATTGTAAACAGAAGTAAAAGTGAAATGCAGCGCTAAAAATGATAACCAATGGTAAAAGGCACATCAGACATGGTGACCATTACCAATATATACATAGGTGAAACACATGAAGCATAATACCAAAAAATTGAATATTAGACAGGATAAATTAAAGTCCCAATGTATGGCTATGAATCTGATACAAGAGAGTCCCAAACATAGGCTAAATACGAATGTTGGACTGATGTAGAAATCTTCTCTTGTATATCATGAGTTGTACGATCATGGGAAGTGAATAGATGGAATATGCTTACCAGCAGGAGTGGATTCGGATGCCGGTGACACCGAATCAAACAGGCTCTGAGATCCTTAATGGACGATGGTTGGACGATGGTTGGTCCTGGAAATCCCGGATCTCGAGGGGGATCTATCCTCTATGGTCCACGTCACGACTGTCCGTTCAGAAGCCCGAGGGGGAATTCTCCGCCACAAACAAGTCTCCAGAGCATGGATGGTTCCCAAAAAGATAGATAGGACGCCAATAGTGCAGATCAAATGACGTATTTTATTGGATATAACCAATAATCAACAAACGATATAAAAACGTGATCACATGTAAAACAACAAGTGTAGGAAAGAGTAAGGCTCACCCGACGCGTTTCGTCCACATGGACTTCAACAGGGGCCTGCCCTATATACTCAGCAGAAATTTGGGCCTTAGGTGTTGTTGTGGCCACAACACTGTAAGCCCTCACAGGGCCCTGCTGTGAAATATTAGATCAAGAATTGTAATTACATGCCCCTGTTGAACAGGGGCAGAAAAATTGGGTCTTTGGTGGTGGTGGTGGTGCTGGTGCCACAACACTGTAAGTCCTCACAGATACTCTTGGTGGGCGCAGAAACGGGCCCCGCTGTGAAATATTAGATCAAGAATTGTAATTACATGCCCCTGTAAAACAGGGACAGAAAAATTGGGCCTTGGGTGGTGGTGCCCTAAACCAAAAAGATTGTTGGAAGCTAGCATCATCAAGATTGAGGAGGAATTGGATAGTCAGCATAGGCAGTCTTCAAGGGACCCCAGATCCATAGCAAATTTAATTAGTTAAATCAGCATCAGGTGTTTGATAGCTGCTGATCCAAGACTGATTCATTTTGATGAGTGTGAGCCTATCAACGGAGTCTGTGGACAGGTGCACTCTTTGATCCGTTACAAACCCTCCAGCAGCACTGAACGTGCATTCAAAAAGCACGCTGGATGCAGGACAGGCCAGTAGCTCAAATGCATATTGAGCAAGTTCTGGCCAGTGGTCCATCCTCAAGACCCAGTAACCTGGTGGATGCTCTGTTGGAAAGGTCTCCAAGTCTGCTCTTGCCCCTAGATATTCCTGCACTATATAATACAGACGCTGGCGATGGTTGCTTGAACTGATCAGACCTTGGCGCTAAGGACTAAAAAATTGTTTAAAGGTATCAGTAATCTGGCCACCTTCTCCACCGCTCTTTCTCTGACTGAACGAAGCCTCAGCAACACGTAGTCCAGCACCAGGAAATGGTAACCTCCCAGGGTCTGGAAATGCATTACACAAACCTTTCTTTAAGGGCTCCTGAAGATGTTTTATTCTCTGCTCCCTCTGCAAAGGCAGAATGAGTTCTGCAACTTTACCCTTGTAACGTGGACCAAGAAGGGTTGCCAGCCAGTAATGATCCCTCTCCTTGATACCACAATCCTAGGGTTCTTTCGCAGGCTTTGCAGAATCAAGGAGGCCATGCAGCATAAGTTTGCAGAGGCATTCGATTCTGAGTCCTCTGGGTCACTAAGGATCACATGATCTGTAACTACCTCCTCCCAGCCACGTACAACTCCTTGGGTTTCTGGGGACTGAAAACCATCCCTTGAAGACTGCTGCTGAGTGTTATCTTCTACATCAGTGCTGACATAATCCTCCTCCTCTTCTTCCTGTGTGTTTGGCAGGCCTGCAGAAATGCTACTGAATAAAGGGGGTCTTGAGAGGAAAGGAAGTCCTCCTCTTCCTCCCTCTGTTCTGCCTCAAGTACCCTGTCCATGATTCCACAAAGTGTGTGCTCCAGCAGGAAGACTAGAGGGACAGTGTCACTGATGCATGCATTGTCGCTGCTCACCATCCTTGTGGCCTCCTCAAATGGTGACAGGGACAGTGCATGCATCCTTGATCAGTAGCCTGTCCTGGTTCCATACTCACGCAGGTACTCATTGATGGCCCTCTGCTGTGTGTGCAGCCGCTGCAGCATTGCCAACGTTGAGTTCCACCTGGTGGGCATGTCATGTAAGCCCTTTTTACCTGCTCAAGAACTGCTGCACCACCAAATTTAGGATGTGTGCCAAACATGGAGCATGGGTCAAGTGTCCCTGTTGGAGGGCGGAGAAAAGGTTGGTGCTATTGTCACATATAACCATTCCTGGCTGAAGCTGACATGGCGTCAGCCAACTCTGAGCTCTGAACTCAAGCACCGCATGGCATCTTTTAGCCTGACTGCTTGCATAGCCCCTTGAACGCCTACGGAGCACCACTGGTTCAGAGGACAAATCTGCAGAAGAGGCCACAGCGGAAGAAGAAGAGGAGGGTGTGAGAGAGCTGTGGCAGAATAACTACCATTTTGGAGGCGTGGTGGTGGAACAGGCTCCAACAACACTAAACCCTGTCCTGCATCCTTCCCAGCTGCCAGCAGAGTTACCCAGTGCGCCGTGAAGGAAAGGAAACGTGCTTGCCCATGGCTGCTGGACCATGAGTCAGTGGTTATATGAACCTTACTGCTAACCGCCCTGTCCAACGAGGCCAAAACATTGCCTTCCACATGTAGAGAGCGGGAATGGCCTTCCGTGAAAATAAATGGCATTTTGAAACCTGCAACTGAGGTACAGCACATTCCACAAATTCATGAAAGGGGACAGAGTCTACCAGCTGAAAAAGCAGCAGTTGCAGTGCTAGCAATTTGGCCAAGCTAGCATTTAGACGCTGAGCATGTGGATGGCTGGGACAGAATTTCTTTTTACCGTTCAGCAACTGGGGAAGGGAAATTTGCCTGCTAAAATCAATTGGTGGTGTACTGCTAGCAGATTGGCTGCAAGTACTTGGGACACCTATTGCTATACCTTCATTCCTCTCAGTGCAGGTTTTTGAGAGGACTGGAGGTAAAGTAGGTTTGGAGATCCCAGATGAGGAGCAAGGAGAAGTCTGCCTTTTTCTTTGATGTGGGTCTTTCAAGTGCTGTTGCCAACAGACTGCATGGCAGGTCATCATATGTCTGATCAAGCATGTGGTGCCCAAGCGGCTGGTGTTCTGGCCATGCTTGATCCGCTTCAGACATAGGTTGCAAACAGCAATGGTGCGATCTGCTGCACGCATGTCAAAAAAAGCCCACACCAAGGAACTTTTAAAAGTCAGCAGGGAGTCAGTAGCACCCTGCACCTGCATAGCTCTGCAGTGTGATGCAATAGGGTGGCTGCCCTTAAGCTGCTCCCTAGAGGACATCCTCCTAACTTTCCTCCTCTCTTCTCACAGGCACCCAAGTACAGTCAGTGACCTCATCATCCCCTCCCTCCTCATCACTGGAGCAAACTTGGCAGTATGCTGCACCTGGGGGAACATAACTGCCAGTTTCTTGTCCTTCTGTTGCACCCCCTCTCTCTAGGCTCATGTTACTCCCTTCCTCAACCTAGGAACCACCATCGGAGCCTTTAAATTGCTGCGCATCCCCCAGCAGCATGTACCCGACACTGTGGTCGAATAATTCTGGGAACTCCTCCGTGCATGATGGTGGGGCTACGGAAGGAGTGACTGTGGACAAGGAGCCGGTGGAATAGGCTGCTTTGGTAGGTCTGTTGCAAGGCAAACTACTATGAGCCTGGGTGACAGAGGATAAGGAGGATGAGGACGGCTTCATTATCCACTCCACCAATTCTTCTGCATGTTGTGGCTCAATAACACAGCCAGCAGCAGAAAAAAAAGGACAAGCATGCACCACGGCCTGCTGCAGAGGATGCACAATGTCCACGACCACCACTGTTGACTGTAGACATATCGAATGCCTGCCCTCTTGTAGTGGCCTGTGAGCATCTGCCTCTCCTTGGTGGCCTGCTGGACATGATGTATTTTTTGTTTTGCAACACCACACTACACTATATTATTTACTGTGTACACCGCCTGAAATTTATTAGAAACTATACACCACTGAATGCACTGTATATATGGGCTACACTGAAGTATATATCTATATATATCTATATCTATATCTATATCTATATCTATATCTATATATAGATATAGATATATATATATTGTGATGGTATGCGAGGTGAGATACACGATAATAGGTACATTTCACCTCGCATTCGTTCCATTGTAAGGGACTCAACTGGAATCCGGCCCGGTTTTTCCAGCCTCTGCGGCAGGCTGGGTTCCGGTCCGGATGTTCGGATCCACTGGAGTCCACAGTCAGCTGGACTTTAAATATCAAAGAAGAGAGCACAGAAGGTTACTCTGGTTTTGGGACTCAGGAAGGAACCTGAGTGAGAGGAGCTCTGGGTGTAAGGTTTGCTTTTCTGCATGTTTTTGTGGGTGACGGGGACCAGCCCCGCACTATATAGAGAGGAGACTATTTGTTTAGTTAGTGCTGGACGGCAAGGATTTAATTTACTGTTTGTTTTTGTTTTGCAAACCTCCTGTAAATAAACCTGGCATCCGCCAGATTTTTAAGAAAGCGCCTGTTTGCTGACTGTCCTTCAGAAAAAGGTGTTCCCCACGAGCTAATTCTCCCACACGTGGTGGAGAATGGGGGCAATTTCTGAAGATGGAGGAAATGTTAAAGGCCCTGCTACAGGCCAATGCAGCTCAGCGGGAAACCAACCGCTAAGTCGCAGAGGCCGATGCAGCACAACAGGAGATGTACCCCCAAGTCACAGAGGCCGCTGCAGCACAACAGGCGGCCCAGCAGGAAATGAACCAGCAGTTCGCAGAGGCTCTGGTGGAATGAAAAAGAGGTTCTCACCTCCTGTGACAGCGGAACCAAAGATGGTACGTGCCTCCTACTACCTGCAAAAGATGACACCTGCGGATGATGTTGAGGCATACATTGCGACTTTTGAGAGAGACGCTGTCCGCGAGGGATGGCCAAAAGAGCAGTGGGTGGGTCTGTTGGCCCCATTTCTAACAGGAGAACCCCAAAAGGCCTATTTTGATCTAGAACCAGATAAAGCCCAGGACTATGAGACTCTAAAGACAGAGATACTCGCACGCTTGGGTGTCACCATGGCAGTAAGGGGCCCAGTGCATGCATCAGTGGTCCTACTCCAGCAACAAGCCACCTCGTTCACAAATGTTTGACCTGGTCCACCTCACCAGGAAGTGGTTGCAGCCAGAGACCTTGACAGGCCCTCAGATCGTGGAACGTGTGGTAATGGACCACTACCTGCGTGTGCTTCCTGCTACACTGAGGAAGTGGGTCGGACAGGGGAACCCCAAAGCTGCAACCCAGTTAGTGGACCTAGTGGAGAGGTACACTGCCACTGAGGACTTGGTAAACCCATCTACGCCCCACTTCGGTGTCTCTAGGGGTGCAAGATCGCCCAGCGGCTCGGGTAAGACTGGTCCGGGGTTCAAGAGCATGAGGAAGGTGGATAAGAAGGTTGTTGCAGCTAATGAGAGCCTGTAGGTCCTAGACCTGGAGACTGGCCAAATAAGCAAGGAAGGTCTTTGGGGCCGTTAAGAGGACTGGGGGTAGGCCACATACGGTGTTTTCATTGCCATGCAGTATGGCATATTGCTGCAAACTGTCCTATAGATGATAAACTTATGCAATGTGATTATACTTTTATGAAAAGACACATTTCTCTGTTTGCACAGGTCGCATGTACTGCATCATGTCAGAGTCACATTGAAAAACAGATGTGTGTTATTTCAGTGGATGGAAAGCCACTCACAGCCTTGCCAGACTCTGGTAGTGTGGTGATCCTAGTCAGGAATGATTGTGTGAACCCCACAAAACTACACCCCAGTACTATTGGGATGATTTGCATCCATGGGGACACTTGGGACTACCAGACAGCGGTGGTTGAGGTTGATACCCGCTGGGGCAGTGTAACACATTTAGTGGGGGTGGTACCTTCACTGCTTCATGAAACTTTAGTGGGGAGAGATTTTCCCCATTTTTGGAATTTATGGGAGAGCAAGGGGAGGCTGGTAGATAGAGCTCCCCCTGCTGGGGAAGCACGGGAACTTTCACGGACCCTTTTTGCCAAAGGGAAGGGGATGTTGTTGGTGGGATCGAGGAAGCCGGAGATCCTCTTCCTTTCCCTGTCATGGCTGGAGAGCCGGAGGACCTGGAAGCTAGCTCCCTGTCCGAGGGTAACGAACAGGAGAACACCTCTGACCCTGATAATGAGAGTAGCCAGAATGTGATACCTGACTTAGAGGTCAGGAGAGAGGATTTCTGTACCGAGCAACTGCAAGATGCCACCCTCATGAGAGCCAGGGAAAACGTTAAGATGTTGGATGGGGAACCCGTAGATCCTAACTGAGGGGTGTCTTTCCCCTACATGTCCATTAAAAACAATTTATTGTATCAAGTGGTAAAACGTGGAGAGGACGAGATAGGGCAGCTACTGGTTCCCAAACCCTTCCGCGGGGTGGTGCTAGACCTGGCCCATGGTCATGTAATGGGGGGACATCTCGGTATTGAAAAAACCAGGGAGAGAATCGCCCAGAGATTTTTCTGGCCTGGGATGTATGCAGATGTCAAGGAGTACTGCGAATAGTGTCCCAAATGCCAAATGTTGGCGCCGTCGCCCCATTTTCGCAGCCCCCTTGTCCCTCTACCAATAATCAAGGTCCCCTTTGAGTGGATTAGCATGGACCTGGTGGGGCCGGTTGTGAAATCTGCCCGGGGTCACCAGCATATTCTGGTGATCCTGGACTATGCAACGTACTATCCTGAGGCCATAGCCTTGAGCAACACCTCTGCCAAGGCTATCATCAAGGAGTTGGTCAAGGTGTTTAGTCGAGTGGGGATCCCAGAAGGGTTCTTAACCAATCAGGGTACTCCATTTATGTCCAGGGTTACCAAGGAACTGTTTAGATTACACAAAATCTCCCATCTCCGTACCTCTGTCTACCACCCCTAAATGGATGGTTTGGTTGAAAGATTTAATAAAACTTTGAAAAGTATGCTGAAAAAAGGTGGCCGACAAAGATGGGAGAAACTGGGATTTTTTGCTACCATATCTCATGTTTGCTATACGTGAGGTTCCGCAGGCATCCACAGGCTATTCTGTCTTTGAGCTTTTGTATGGTAGACATCCCAGGGGGCTGCTAGATGTCGCCAAAGAAACGTGGAAAGGAGAGGCCACCCCATATAGAAGCACCATAGAGCATGTCTCCTTGATGCAGGATCAAATTGCAGCTGTCCTGCCCCTGGTGCAAGAACATATGGAGCAAGCCCAGGAGGCCCAAAGAAGGGTCTATGATCGGGGTGCCAAGGTCTGTACTTTCAGCCCCGGGGACAGAGTGTTGGTACTGGTTCCCACGGTGGAAACTAAGTTCCTAGCCAAGTGGCAGGGTCCCTTTGAGGTTGTTGAAAGGGTGGGGGAGGTAAACTACAAAGTCTACCAGCCAGGGAAAAGAAAACCACACCAAATTTATCATGTGAACCTCTTAAACCCCTGGAAGGACAGAGAGACTTTACTGGCCGCTTCCCCACCTCCAACAGACCGGGTACCGGTGATTCCCTGTCCTTGGCACAACAAAGTGACGTTAGGGCATTTGTGCACAAAAATAGAGACTTTTTCTCCCCCTTACCCGGACTGACCAAGGTGATCCAGCCTGACATAGTGACGGAACCAGGGGTTTGAGTAAATGTAAAGCCATATAGAATCCTAGAGGCCAGGCGGGAGGCAGTCGCGAAAGAAATCAAAAATATGCTAGAGCTGGATGTGATAGAAGAGTCCCATGGTGAGTAGTCGAGCCCCATAGTGCTGGTCCCAAAACCTGATGGTACTATCGGGTTTTGTAATGACTTTAGGAAACTCAATAGTGTGTCCAAGTTCGATGCATACCCGATGCCTTGGGTCGATGAACTCATGGACAGGTTGGGACTGGCTTGCTACATAACAACCCTAGACCTAACGAAAGGCTATTGGCAAATACTGCTAACTGAATCGGTCAAGGAGAAGACTGCCTTTTCCACTCCTGAGGGTTCGTTTCAGTACAAGCGGATGCCTTTTGGTCTGCACGGGGCCCCTGTATCATTCCAGCGAATGATGGACAAAACTTTGAGACCACATTGCCCATATGCAGCTGCTTATTTGGACGATGTGGTCATTTACAGCTCAGATTAGGAATCGCACCTGCCCCGAGTACAAGCAGTGATAGATTCCCTTAGGGAAGCAGGTCTCACGGCCAACCCATAAAAGTGTGCCTTAGGCCTGGAGAAAGCCAAATACCTTGGGCATGTTATTGGCCGAGGACTTGTCAAGCCTAAGACCAATAAGATTGAGGCAATTCAAAAGTGGCCCCAACCAGTAAACAAGAAACAAATTCGGGCCTTCCTAGGCATATTACGGGGTATTACCAATGGTTTATACCCGACTTTGCCACCATTGCTGTCCCTCTGACCGACCTGACAAAGGGTAGAGGGTCGGTCATGGTCAAATGGAATCCTGAAGCCGAGGAGGCGTTTCAGAAATTAAAACAGGCCCTTTGTGTACTACCAGTGCTGGTGACCCCGGACTTCACAAAGGGGTTTGTGGTACAGACAGACGCCTCTGAGATGGGCCTAGGTGCTGTACTATCCCAGAACAGAGATGATGAGAAGCACCCGGTTGTATACATGAGCCGAGAACTGAATAAGCATGAAAAAACTATGCTATTGTCAAGAAGGAGCGTCTCGCTATTAAATGGGCCTTGGAGTAACTGAAGTATTACTTGTTGGGTAGGACATTTAAGCTGGTCACCGACCATGCTCCCCTAAAGTGGATGTGTGACAACAGGGAGAAAAATGCCTGCATGACAAGTTGGTTCCTGGCTCTACAGCCCTTTAAGTTTACAGTAGAGCATAGGTCGGGCAAGCTCCAAAACAATGCAGATGCCCTCTCCCGCATGCACTGTATGCTTGGGTCAA
This sequence comes from Aquarana catesbeiana, assembly GCF_042186555.1. Lineage (NCBI taxonomy): Eukaryota > Metazoa > Chordata > Amphibia > Anura > Ranidae > Aquarana > Aquarana catesbeiana. Next base: position 480,198,201 of record NC_133326.1, on the reverse strand, counting down.
TTGCTCAGCCACAGGGGCTTGAGCAGACGGGGAGGATATGTGATGGTATGCGAGGTGATATAGTGGATAATCACTATATTTCAACTCGCATTCGTTCTGTTGTACGGGATTGAACCAGAATCCGGCCCGGGTTTTTCCAGCCTCTGTGACAGGCTAGGTTCCGGTCCGGATGTACTGGTCCACTTGAGCCCACACTCAGGTGGACTTTAAATGACCAGGAAGAGAGCACAACAGAGCTCTGGTTTTGAGACTCAGGAAGGAACCTGAGTGAGAGGAGCTCTGGGTGTTGGACTAAAAGGTTTGCTTTTCCGCATGTTTTTGTGGGTGATGGGGACCAGCACCGCATTTATAGAGAGGAGATTATTTGTTTAGTTAGCGCCGGACAGCAAGGATTTAATTTACTGTTTGTTTTTTTTATTTTGCAAACCTCCTGCAAATAAACCTGGCATCTGCCAGATTTTGATGAAAGTGCCCGTTTGCTGACTGTCATTCAGAAAAAGTTGATCCCCACGAGCTAATTCTCCCACAATATATATGTATTAATACACTGCCTGCACTGAATGAATATCGAGTAAACACTGAATATATAGTCTATGCTAAATGTAGAGTACTGCATATATTTATGCGATTGGCCGAACACCCGATGTTCGAGTCAAAACTTATGTTCGACCAGAACATCAAGCTCATCCCTAATAGTGATATGGGATATAATGGACATTTGGTATTAATTTCCCCTTTTATAAATTGGGACTATAGTTTTATTAGGAATTATTGTGTATGGCCACCTTGCATGGAACATAACTACCTTCCATATACCTAACCTTGGACCTAGTCTAGGATATTCAACATATGGATCTAATAATAACAATGCATTGTAAGTAATGCTATTTATGCTATATTTAGTATTTTGTTATTTTACTAGGCCATATCATTATAAAATGATTTTATATTAATATCTTTAATTCTATAAGGGATGATAGATCACCCTACTACACACCAGGTCTATTTTAACATAAGTGAGGACCCATTGCCCCTATGTCCACCCACCAAACTTGTTAGCGTACAGGTATTCTGTAATTTTACATGTGGGTGCTATTTACAAATTATCTTGTATCTCTATTATGCAATGTATCATATTTATAAAATTAGTAATGTATTTTTTATTTGTTTACTAGAATTTGATACTCCACTCCTTAAGAAGCTAAGAAATGAATATGACCTGACTCAACCTTTAATCAAGCACCCACATGCCTCCATCCCTGCATATATATGTAAAAAGGGGGGAGGGGTAGATTGGGACTTTAATTGAGGCATGTGGGTGTGTTTAATAATTCATATAGAATGTAAATAAACTGAGTGTCACAATCCTCTATATAATATAGGTCAAGGTGTATACTGTAGGTCCCTTTTAACTGTCAATGCATTTTGCTAAATACATTGACAGTTAAAAGGGACCTAAATACATAGCTTCTTTAGGAGTGGAAAAAGGGGGGGGGGGGGGGTAGATTGGGACTTTAATTGAGGCATGTGGGTGTGTTTAATAATTCATATAGAATGTAAATAAACTGAGTGTCACAATCCCGAGGGGGTAATTCATGATAGTGATATTAGTAAACATGATTCAATAGTATATAACAAAGCATTTATGATGTAGAAATACAATCATAAAAAGGGTTCAACATAAGTTGATATAATAATAATTAATTTATTGATACAAGGTTATTCATTAAACATGGTTTACCCTCTATACATTTTTTTTATACGAATTATTAAACACACCCACATGCCTCAATTAAAGTCCCAAGCTACCCCCCCCCCCTTTTTTCAACTCTTAAAGAAGCTATGTATTTAGCAAAACGCATTGACAGTTAAAAGGGACCTACAGTATACACCTTGACCTATATTATATAGGCTACATTGTATATGAGTGATACTGTTGTGTCAAATTGGGGTATATTTATTTTTTTTACCCAGATGCACAGTAGAGTCTTGAGAAATGTATGGTTTTAACATTTGTATACCTATTGGAGTTTTTTTAACTAGAAATTGTAAATAAAGAATGTACTGTATTATTTTATATATCAAAGTGTCTGTCTCATGTGGATGCCTATAAAGTTCATATTGTGGTAAAATATATTCTTGCAATCTCTCTTTTCCTATAAAGTTTTGGATGTGGCATGGTGGAGGTCTTTATTATATATACATATTAAATAACTTCAAAGGAAGTATACTAAAATACAACAGAAAGCATGATGCAAGTTTTAATTATTTTCATGTTCGTTGTAATGGACCTGAAACTGCAGTACATGCAGTGTTTTGTAAAAACATGCAACACTGTTGCACATTACGTGGGATAGACATTATAAGAATACAATATTTTTGCACATGTAAAACATGTAACAGATTGCATCTACGGTGCTATAGCCACTGTCAGTTACATTGGAGGCTGTGTGGCTCCTCATAGGCATGAACAGGTTCTAATAAACTAACAGCACCTTGCACATTACCTTTCCTCTCTATTCAGCTTTATTGAAGAAAGCTATTGGTCTTAATGTGCCTTCAATAATCTAATATTCTGTATATTTTCAAAAATGTATCTCTGCTATTTTTTTGGAAGAAGCGCATAAAACTAAATGAGCTACATATATCTCTATTAGCAGGTTTTCGAGATATATTAGTAATCATGTCATTTCTTCCCTGACTTTTTACTCCCTGAAGAGTGAATCAACACAAGAAAAAATATCTGAGACAAAAATAAAGATAAATATTTAATAGGGGCTCTTGTTTATGAAAATTAAACACATGTCAAGTAAAACTATTTCAAGAATGCCAGCCACACATTCGAATGTGCTTGGTAAGCACTAACGATCTCCTTTTGACACATGGGAATCTTATAGTAGTCTATAATTTAGTAGGATGATGGGATTCTTCAATTTATTAGTCAATATTCTCAACAGTAAGCAAACAGATAAACTGATTAATTTCAGTAAGAATGGAGGTAATCATTATTTACATCCGTGTTCTCTTTACCATGGCTGAACGCTGACTTAAGGGAAAACCACAAGCTCATTTTTCCCTCTTATTAAATAGAAAAAAGTGACTTGCTTGTTAAATGAAGCCATCCTTAAAAGCCTATAAACAAGGAGGGTAAATAATTGTTTTTGATATCTTCAACCAAACCATCAAAAAAACAGGGGCAGGCTCAAGTCATTCTTTCATGTAGCTTTTAAAGCAGAACTAAAGTCGCGCTTTGAAAAATTGTGAGGAGCAAGTATTTGCAAAAAAAATAAAACTTTTCACATATAACTAATTTTCTACTTATTCCTGGCTCATTCTCAGAGCTGATGTAAATCCTCCACACATGCCTATGAGTTACATTGTCAGTGGCCATCCAATAGCCAAGAAGCATCTAAAGGAGCGGTGATCAGAGCCTTAAAGTAATACTAAAGTCTTGTTTTTTTTTAGTTAAAAATAACAAATATGTCATACTTACCTGCCCTGTGCAGTGGATTTGCACAGAGCATCCCAGATCCTCCTCTCCTGGAGTCCCTCTTCAGTGCTCCTGGCCCATCCCTCCTGTTGAGTGCCCCCACAGCAAATGGCACCCGAGCCGAGCTGAAGCTCCCTATGGAGTCGCGGCCTGCCCCCTTTCTCTCCCCTTTTGATTGACAGCAGCGGCAGCCAATGGTGCCACAGTACTGTCTCAGCTAATGATGGGAGTCCCAGGCAGCCGAGACACTCCTACAACATCGCTGGATCTAGATGGGGCTCAGGTAAGTATTATAGGGCCTGAGAGGGGCTGAGAGGGGCTGCTGCACACAGAAGGCTTTTTATGTTAATGCATAGAATGCATTAATAAAAAAAAAAACTTCTGCTTTTACAATCACTTTAAAGTGGTTGTAAACCCTATACAGTATATACCCACTGAAGTTCCAAGCCTCAGGTGATACACAGAGATTAAATAAATCCTGCTACATAAGTTGTGCCTGTTTATCTGCAGCCCTCTTTTCTCTACAGCTACTCAAATTGTACAGTTTACACTGCATTTCTGAGCATCCAGAAGCAGGGGGCAGGGATCTGATCTCACACTGCACAGCATAGAGCAGGGAACTGGGGGTAATATCAGACCTGACTGGAGGGAAAGGATACACCCCCTCTACACAGTCTTATAGGGAACCATGCACAGCTGAGGCTGTCAACCTGCTGTGTCCTGGAAGAGCCACAGAGCTGTTTCCAGAGATTGTTTGGTGTAAGCATAGAGAAGTGACTCATGCAGACAGCAGAGGAATTACAGAGCTCACAGAAATCACACTAGGTGCTTTGGGTTGAGTCAAGTGCACACTATAGAAGGATATGCTTTGTTCATTTTTCATTTCAGGTGTTTACAACCACTTTAACTTGTCACTGCTGAAGGAGGGCACACTAAGTATGCTGGCATACTTGCACATTGTGGAAAAATCCCAATCACCATGAAGCAAAACCAACAACAAATCATTTTTTTAGAAAATAAATTGGTTTTCCCTTCTGGGCAAAACCAGTCACTGAGTTACTACTGCTATCCGGTAAACACTGCAACAATACTAAAAGCATAAAGTTCACTCCGTTTACCTTATGCTGACTGCTCTGTAATCCACTGAAAAACAAACAGAATGTAGAAGACACCTTACATGGTCAGGCGGAGTGAGTACTTCCTGAGTCCAGTGGTGTTTAGTTTCCTGCCTGCTTTGTAAACAACCGTACACATTCAATTACCCAGGGCAGGTCTGAATCTAAATGCGATAAACCTCTTAGGTGTAACTTTTATTACAACATAAAACATATAAACAACATACAAACAGCACCCTGTATGGACACAGTTACCAGTTACCCAATTATGCAGTTATAGAGAACTGGACCTACGGTACAAAGATTAATTTAATACTGTATCAAGGTAAAAGAAAAATTTCTGATCCAGCAATGCCTCTAACAACTTGCTCGTCGATGCGTTTCGCTAAAATATTAGCTTCCTCAGGACAGATACTGGGCAGGTGCTGTTTTTTTTTAAAAACAAGAGCGTACATGTGTAAGTATTCAATGTAGTATATATCTATATAAGTATGAATTATGATTGTTACAACATTTCTCCAGGAGGAGTACATATACACAGAGACTAATTACATATAAACATAACAACATGTATGCTTGCCTGGTAAACTTGTGGCTGTAGGTGTGGGAGAACTTGACCAAACTGACAAACAGCCGAAAGAACAAAATTGCATATGTGTGTCTAAAGTAGTGGGATACACATATATCATGTGGTCTATAGAATATACCACTAAATAAGACAAAAAACAACAAACATATGCGTTATAAATTAGGGTGCTACTCTAAAAGTCCCCCAATTCAAAAAAACAATTTATATTAGACTTAGCTCTCACTTGGTATATAGTAGTCATGTATAGGTATTTGAGAATAAATAACACACAGCAGTAAGTGGTCACAAATTCCCACCTTTAAGCATGTTCAATACAATATCTAAAAATAAACCAAGTCAATAATCAGATATTGACACTTTAGATAGGGTATATATAATAGAGAAAAATTACAAAAGAAGATATCCAGAGAGTATATACAAATGGTACTTATCAATAGTACCAAGAGATGGCCTATGGTTACCAGACCAAGTTATTAAATGGGTAAGTATGCAGTCCCCTTAACCACCTCAATACAGGGCACTTACACCCTCTTCCTGCCCAGACCAATTTTCAGCTTTCAGCACTCTCACACTTTGAATGACAATTACACAGTCATTCAGCACTGTACCCATATGAAATTTGCGTCCTTTTTTCACACTATAAATAAAAAAAGCAAAAATTTCGTGAAAAAATGCCTTTTTCTTTGTTACTGTCATAAAATTTTGCAAATTAGTAATTTTTCTTCATAAATTTTGGTCAAAATTTATACTGCTACATAACTTTGGTAACAACCCAAATTAGTGTATATTATTGGGTCTTTGTGAAAGTTATAGCATCTACAAACTATGGTACCAATCACTGAAAATTGATCACATCTGATCAGGCCTTCAGTACATCAGGTGTATCTCATTTCTTGAGACACTAATGCCCCGTACACACGGTTGGACTTTGTTCAGACATTCCGACAACAGAGTCCTAGGATTTTTTCCGACGGATGTTGGCTCAAACTTGTCTTGCATACGCACGGTCACACAAAGTTGTTGGAAAATCTGATCGTTCTAAACGCGGTGACGTAAAACACGTACGTCGGGACTATAAATGGGGCAGTGGCCAATAACTTTTATCTCTTTATTTATTCTGAGCATGCGTGGCACTTTGTCCGTCAGATTTGTGTACACACGATCGGAATTTCCGACAACGGATTTTGTTGTCAGAAAATTTTATATCCTGCTCTCAAACTTTGTGTGTTGCAAAATCCGATGGAAAATGTCCGATGGAGCCCACACACGGTCAGAATTTCCGACAACACGCTCCGATCGGACATTTTCCATCGGAAAATCCGACCGTGTGTACGGGGCATAACAAGTCAGGAAAGTACAAATACCCCCCATGACCCATTTTTAGAAAGTAGACATTCCAAGGTATTAAGTAAGTAGCATGGTGAGTTTTTTTAAGTTGTAATTTTTTCCCACAATTCTTTGCAAAATGAAGATTTTTTTTTTTTAAATTATCAGGTTATTTCTCAAACACAGCATATGCATACAACAAATTACACCCCAAAATACATTCTGCTACTCTTCCCAAGTATGGCGATACCACATGTGTGAGACTTTTACACAGCCTGGCCACATACAAAGGCCCAACATTGAAGTAGCACCTTCAGGCGTTTTACGAGCATAAATGACACATCTCATTTCTCAACCACCTATTACACTTTTGAAAGCCCTGGAGCACCAGGACAATAGAATTGCCCACAAAATGACCCCATTTTGGAAAGCAAACACCCCAACGTATAATCTATGAGGCATAATGAGTCTTTTGAACAGTTCATTTTTTTCCAGAAGTTTTTGTAAAATGTGTAAAATTAAATGAAAATGCATTTTTTTTACACAAAGTTATCAATTTATAAGATATTTCTAACACATAGCATGTATATAGCAAAATACATTCTGCTACTCTTCCCGAGTATGGCGATACCACATGTGTGAGACTTTTACACAGCCTGGCCACATACAGAGCCCCGACATTGAAGTAGTACCTTCAGGTGTTCTAGGAGCATAAATTACACATCTCATTTCATTCCTACCTATCACACTTTTGAAGGTCCTTGAGCACCAGGACAGTGGAATTACCCACAAAATGATTCCATTTTGGAAAGCAAACACCCCAACGTATATTCTATGAGGCATGGGCTGCAGATAGGTACTCGAGTACTCTAATGGGCTGCAGATAGGTACTCAGGTAACTTGATGGCCTGATGACAGGTACTCGGGTACTCTGATGGCCTGGTGACAGGTACTAGGGTACTCTGATGGCCTGGTGACAGGTACTCGGGTACTCTGATGGCCTGGTACTCAGGTAATCTGATGGGCTGGTGACTGGTATTCGGGTACTCTGAAGGGCGATGACAGGTTCTCAGGTACTCTGTACTCATATGAACTGTTACAGGTACTCAGATGAACTGTGACAGTTATTCAGGTAATCTTGTACTCAGATGGACTGTGACAGGTACTCAGGTACTCAGATGAACTGTGACAGGTAATCGAGTACTCATATGGACTGTGACAGGTACTCGGCTACTCAGTTACTCAGATGAACCGTGACAGGTACTTGGGTACTCAGATAGACTGTGACAGGTACTCGGGTACTCAGATGGACTGTGACAGATACTCAGATGGACTGTGTATGACAGGTACTCAGATGGACTGTGACAGGTACTTTGATGGGTGGTGACAGGTACTTGGATGGTGGCAAGCGGTTAAGTATAGAGACAAATGAAATATCTAAGAGAGGGGGCATAGAAGACTATTAGGTATTTGGCATATAAAAAAAAAAGAAAAAAAAACACACACGGACCCACCTGAATGTGTAAAAACTGTGCTTATCACATAGGGGGAGAACTTTTGTTGGAGCTCAAGTTGGTATTGCCATATACATAGGGGAAAAGTGTGCCCCTGTAATAAAAGCAATTGACTAGAATAAATATCCACTTTAGGAAATAAAGTCGCATAGTGGTTGCTGGAATGGTTAAGCAAAGATATGTGGAGGGCTTTCCTTGCTGTGTGTGGCCCAAACCCATGTGCATACCAACTTATATAGAGAGAGAGAGAGAGAAAGTAGAGGGGTGAGGCAGCCTGAAAATTGCACCAAAAAAAAGCTGAGTCATGTGACGTAGAACAGCTCCACGTGATCATGGGTCACATGCTAAAAGTCATGTGACCACCTGCATACCCAGAAAGAGATATCCGGTCACATGGCATATAACATTGACATGTGATCGTAGTCATGTGGGTGTAGTCATGTGACCGCAAACCCACCTTTGAAATGAAATGAAAATGAAATGAAAAATGAAATGAAAAAGCTGAGTCATGTGACGTAGAACAGCTCCACGTGATCATGGGTCACATGCTCAAAGTCATGTGACCACCTGCATACCCAGAAAGAGATATCCGGTAACATGGCATATAACATTGACATGTGATCGTAGTCATGTGGGTGTAGTCATGTGACCACAAACCCACCTTTGAAATGATTGAACAGATATCAACAGGAAGTGAGCAGGGCCATATGACCATAAAGAGATATCTGATCACATGACAAATACCATCAACCGTGTGATCATAATCATGTGAACATGGTCATGTGGCCAAACAGAACACTTCTCAAATGGTTCAGCAAATATCATCAGGAAGTGAGCATGGTCACAAGACCGCAAACACTTAGCCTGTGATTAAATAGATGTACACAGGAAGTGGAGGGATACATAGAGCAGTATATTGACACATATCCACGCAAACACACACCAAGCAACCAACGCCAAAACTCTACTCCCGGATAAGTGGATGGACAAGAACAAGCCCTACCATAATAGGGCATATGCGACAAATAGTGCAATGACATATCACTCAAACGCCACGCAAGCCGCACACACACACAAAACAAAAACACATCAACATCATGGATCCCCGAAAACAGAAAACTCCCACCAACAAGCAACCGGCAAGCTCACGACAAGAGAGACACAGATAAATGAAAAAAGAAAAAAATGAAAAAATAAACAAATGTATATAAAAATGTATATAAAAAAAATACATGGGGCCACTGTGGCCAGACCAGAAGACGGTTCCGTTACACCATGTAACAGATCAATGCAGACAGCAAAATGAACAGATATCTTCCCATGAAGAAAGAGATATGAGTATTTTTAAAGAAAAGGCTTGTAGCTAATAACATCATTGAGGCCAGGGGCAGTGGTAGCAGCCAGTGTGTGAATCCATCTCATTTCCCTTTGTAGCAAAGGGTCATTTCTTTAGTGTTGTCACATGAAAAGATATAATAAAATATTTACAAAAATGTGAGGGCTGTACTCACGTTTGTGAGATACTGTATATCCAGGGACAAAAAGCGCATGAACCACATTGCCAGGTTCCTCTCGAGGTGGTATCTTCCTTGGCTGTCTCAATAAAATGACTCTGTATCAATCTGTCCCTGAGTGATCTTGCCTTCCTGAAAGTAATTTTGGGTTTAGAACCTGTATATTTACAAAGGATGGGATCATTGGTAAAGAGATACAATTGTTTCTTAAGTATTTCTTGTACACATGAATAGGGACCTGCGAACGGACCGAAAATTTGCACAAACGTTAGAACCCCATTCACGTCTATGGGACTCGAACGTTCGAAATCAAAAGTGCTCATTTTAAAGGCTAATTTGCATGGTATTGTCCTAAAAAAGGGTTTGGGGACCCGCGTCCTGCCCCAGGGGACATGTATCAATGCAAAAAAAAGTTTTAAAAACGGCCGTTTTTTCGGGAGCAGTGATTTTAATGATGCTTAAAGTAAAAAAAAAAAAAGTGAAATATTCCTTTAAATATCGTACCTGGGGGGTGTCTATAGTATGCCTGTAAAGTGGCGCGTGTTTCCTGTGCATGGCAATATGGATGAAAATCAGTGAGACAAACGGCATGGGTACCCCCCAGTCCATTACCAGGCCCTTTGGGTCTTGTATGCATATTAAGGGGAACCCCACACCCAAATTAAAAAAGGAAAGGTGTGTGGCCCCCAGGCCCTATATACTCTGAACAGCAGTATACAGGCGGTGCAAACAAGACAGGGACTGTAGGTTTGTTGTTAAACAGAATCTGTTTGTAATTTTGAACTGGTACATTTTTAACATGTTTAGCTCCAGCCAAAAAATCTATTTTAAGCTTTTTGGAAAACCTAGGGAAGGGTTATCACCCCTGTGACATTTGTTTTGCTGTCTGTGCTCCTCTTCAGAAGATTTCACCTCACTTTTTGTCCCAATGACAAATGTTTTTTGAAAATTTGGGGTTTTTTGTGAAACAAGGATTGGTGATAAAGCATCAGTGTAAAGGAGAAAAGTTTTTCCCATATTAACTCTTACAGGAGAGAATTTCCCTTCCTAGGGGTCGATTTCATCTTACTTCCTGTTGTCTCCTTCCGTTTGCAAGTAGGAGTCGTTTGTAAGTTGGATGTTTGAAAGTAGGGGCCTGCCCTATATACTCAGCAGAAATTTGGGCCTTAGGTGTTGTTGTGGCCACAACACTGTAAGCCCTCACAGGGCCCTGCTGTGAAATATTAGATCAAGAATTGTAATTACATGCCCCTGTTGAACAGGGGCAGAAAATTGGGTCTTTGGTGGTGGTGCTGGTGCCACAACACTGTATGTCCTCACACATACTCTTGGTGGGCGCAGAAACGGGCCCCGCTGTGAAATATTAGGTCAAGAATTGTAATTACATGCCCCTGTTGAACAGGGGCAGAAAAATTGGGCATTTGGTGGTGGTGGTGGTGGTGGTGGTGCTGGTGCCACAACACTGTAAGTCCTCACAGATACTCTTGGTGGGTGCAGAAACGGGCCCTGCTGTGAAATATTAGATTAAGAATTGTAATTACATGCCCCTGTTAAACAGGAGCAGAAAAATTGGGCCTTTGGTGGTGGTGCTGGTGCCACAACACTGTAAGTCCTCTCAGATACTCTTGGTGGGCGCAGAAACGGGCCCTGCTGTGAAATATTAGATCAAGAATTGTAATTACATGCCCCTGTTGAACAGGGGCAGAAAAATTGGGTCTTTGGTGGTGGTGGTGGTGCTGGTGCCACAACACTGTAAGTCCTCACAGATACTCTTGGTGGGCGCAGAAACTGGCCCTGCTGTGAAATATTAGATCAAGAATTGTAATTACATGACCCTGTTGAACAGGGGCAGAAAAATTGGGCCTTTGGTGGTGGTGGTGGTGGTGGTGCTGGTGCCACAACACTGTAAGTCCTCACAGATACTCTTGGTGGGCGTAGAAACGGGCCCTGCTGTGAAATATTAGATCAAGAATTCTAATTACATGTCCCTGTTGAACAGGGGGGCTGAAAAATTGGGCCTTAGGCACTGGTGCTGGTGCCACAACACTGGAACCCCTTACAGATGCTCTAGTTGGAGCGCAGGAACTAGCCCTGCTGCAAAGAATTGCATGAAAAATTGTAATTACATGCCCCTGTTAAACAGGGGCTGAAAAATTGGGCCTTAGGCACTGGTGCTGGTGCCACAACACTGCAACCCCTCACAGATACTCTAGTTGGAGCGCAGGAATTAGCCCTGCTGCAAAGAATTGCATGAAAAATTGTAATTACATGCCCCTGTTAAACAGGGGCTGAAAAATTGGGCCTTAGGCACCGGTGGCGGGACTGGCGGCGCCCAGAACCAAAAATGTTCTTACAAGCTATCATCATGATCACTGAGGAGGAAGAGGATAATTACTCAGTATAACAGGATAGTCACTCAGCATCAGCATAGGCAGTCTTTGAAGGGATCTGAGAATTCAAAAAAAATTATTCGGTTACATCAGCATCAGGTGCTTGGTAGCTGGTGGTGATCCAAGACTGATTCATTTTTATGAAAGTCAGTCGATCAACCGAGTCAGTGGGCAGACGCACCCTGTGATCGGTTACAAAGCCTCCAGCAGCACTGAATGTGTGTTCTGAAAGAACGCTGGATGCAGGACAGGCCAGTAGCTCATTTGCATACTGTGCAAGCTCTGGCCACTGATCCATCCTCAAGACCCAGTAACCCAGAGGATTTTCGGTGGGAAAGGTGTCCAAGTCAGATCTTGCCCCTAGGTATTCCTGCACCATGTAAAACAGACGCTGGCGATGGTTGCTGGAACTGATCATACCTTGGGGCTGCGGACTAAAAAATTGTCTCTGAACGCATTGGTCAGATGGTCACCTTCTCCACCGCTCCTTCTTTGACTGACTGAAGCCTCAGCAACACGTTGTCCAGAAACAGGAGTTTGTAACCTCCCAGTCTCTTGGAACGCATTGCACAGACCTTTCTGCAAGGCCTCCCGAAGAAGTTTCATCCTCTGCTCCCTCTGCAACGACAAGATAAGGTCCGCAACCTTACCCTTGTAACGTGGATCAAGGAGGGTTGCCAGCCAGTATTGTTTCTTCTCCTTGATACCACGAATACAAGGATCCTTCCACAGGCTTTGCAGGATCAGGGAGGCCATGCAGCGTAGGTTTGATGAGGCATTCGGTCCGGATTCCTCTGGGTCACTAAGGACGACATGATCCGCAGCCACCTCCTCCCAGCCACGTACAAGTCCATGTGTTTCTTGGGACTGTAAATGATCTCTTAAAGACTGCTGCTGATGCTGAGTGCCAGGCTCCACCTCCATACTGACACAATCCTCCTCCTTCTCTTCCTGTGTGATCGGCGGGCACGCAGGAACACTGTCTGGATAAAGAGGGCCTTGAGAGCTAAGGAAGTCTCCTCTTCCTGCCTCTGTTCTGCCTCAAGTGCCCTGTCCATTATTCCACGCAGTGTGTGCTCCAACAGGTGGACAAGGGGGACAGTGTCACTGATGCATGCACTGTCACTGCTCACCATCCTCGTGGCCTCCTCAAATGGTGACAGGACAGTGCATGCATCCCTGATCATGGCCCACTGGCGTGGGGAAAAAAACAAGCTCCCCTGACCCTGTCCTGGTGCCAAATTTCTTTTGGAGGTCTGCCAGCCGAGCACTGGCATTATATGACCGGCGGAAATGCACACAGACTTTCCTGGCCTGCCTCAGGAAATCCTGTAAGCCCGGGTACCTGCCCAAGAACCGCTGCACCACTAAGTTAAGAACGTGAGCCAAACAGGGCACATGGGTCATTTGTCCCTGTCGGAGGGCAGAGAGGAGGTTGGTGCCATTGTCGCAAACCACCATTCCTGCCTTAAGCTGGCATGGCATCAACCACCTCTGAACTTGCCCCTGCAGAGCTGACAGAACCTCTGCCCCAGTGTGGCTCCTGTCCCCCAAGCACACCAGCTCAAGCACCGTATGGCATCTTTTGGCCTGCATACTTGCATAGCCCCTTGAACGCCTACGGAGGAAGAAGAAGAGGAGGGGGTGGAGGAGAGAGGTTTGTCAGAATCATTAGTAGTGGCATTTTGGAGGCATGGTGGCGGAACAACCTCCAACACTACTTCACCTTGTCCTGCATCCTTCCCAGCTGCCAGCAGAGTCACCCAATGCACCGTGAAACTTAGGTAACGTCCCTGTCCATGCCTGCTGGACCATGAGTCAGCGGTATTATGCACCTTACCGCTGACCGCCCTGTCCAGCGAGGCATGGACATTGCCTTCTACATGCCGGAATCGCCTTCTGTGAGAAAAAGTGGCGTTTGGGTACCTGCCACTGAGGAACCGCACATTCCACAAACTCACGGAAGGGGGCAGAGTCTACCAACTGAAAAGGTAGCAGTTGAAGTGCTAGCAATTTTGCCAAGCTAGCATTCAACCGCTGGGCATGTGGATGGCTAGGAGCAAACTTCTTTCGGCGGTGCAGCAGCTGGGGCAAGGAAATTTGCCTGGTACAATCTGACGTCGGTGTACCGAAAGCAGATTGCCCAAACGTACTTGGCTGTGACACACCTAATTCTACACCTTCATTCCTCTCAGTGCAGGTCTCAGAGAGGACTGAAGGTATAGTGGGGTTGGAGATCTCAACTGATGAGGAGCAAGGAGAGGTCCTCTTTGTTCTTTGGTGTGGGTCTTTTAGATACGCTTGCCAACGAACTGCATAGCAGGTCAACATATGACTGGTCAATCATGTGGTGCCCAAGCGGGAGATGTTTTGGCCACGCGAGATACGCTTGAGACACATGTTGCAAATAGCAGCGGTGCGATATGATGCACTTGTCTCAAAAAAGACCCACACCAAAGGACTTTTGGAATAACGCGCAGAGACAACAGCGCCCTGCACATGCAGAGCTTTGTGGTGTAATGCAGTCAGTGTGTTGCCCTTAGGCTGGCCCCTGGAGGGCATCCTGCCTTGTTGGTGATGTGCCTCCTCCTCCTCTCACCTATCAGGCACCCATGTGGAGTCAGTGACCTCATCATCCCCTCCCTCCTCATCACTGGAGCAAACCTGGCAGTATGCTGCAGCAGGGGAAGCATGACTGCCAGATTGCTGTCCTTCTTGGGCACCCCCTCTGTCCGTGCTCACATTACTGCCTTCATCTAGCTCAGTATCATCATCAGAGCCTTCTAAATGCTGGGCATCCTCCTGGAGCATGTACCCAACACTGTGGTCAAACAGTTCGAGGGACTCCTCAGGAGGACATGGTGGGGCTAGGGAAGGAGTCACTGATGCCATTGAGCCGAGGAAAGAGACCGCGTTGGCAGCTGATTTGCCAGGCAAAGCACCCTGAGCATGGGTGAGAGAGGATGAGGAGGATGAGGACGGCTTGGTCATCCACTCAATCAAGTCTTCCGCATGTTGCGGCTCAACACGGCCAGCTGCCGAAAAAAAGGCCAATCGTGTCCCACGGCCACGTGCTGATGAGGATGCACCGTCTCCACGACCAGCACTGTTGCCCCTGGACACAGAGCCTGCTTGCCCTCTTTTATTGGCTTGTGACTGTCTGCCTCTCCTTGTTGGCCTTCCAGACATACTAATGGCCTGCAGTGAGATGTAGCTGCACTAAGCTGGGATATATATCTATATATATACATATACATATACATATATAGATATATATATATAGATATATATATAGATATATATATAGATATATATATATATATCTATATATATATCTATATATATATATCTATATATATAGATATATATATATATAGATATATATATATCTATATATACTGATACTGCAGCTAGCAAAATCAACTACCTGCCTGTAGTATGAGAACACCACCAATCTTCTACAGGTAGCTTTAGATGAACACTGTGCAGAGGTCGCACTACACTAACTTGTAGCTTTAGCTGAACACTGTTCAGAGGACGCACTACACTAACTTGTAGCTTTAGCTGAACACTGTTCAGAGGACACACTACACTAACTTGTAGCTTTAGCTGAACACTGTTCAGAGGACGCACTACACTAACTTGTAGCTTTAGCTGAACACTGTGCAGAGGTCGCACTACACTAACGTGTAGCTTTAGCTGAACACTGTGAGGAGGACGCACTACACTAACTTGTAGCTTTAGCTGAATACTGTGAGGAGGACGCACTGCACTAACTTGTAGCTTTAGCTGAACACTGTGAGGAGGATGCACTACACTAACTTGTAGCTTTAGCTGAACACTGTGAGGAGGACGCACTACACTAACTTGTAGCTTTAGCTGAACACTGTGAGGAGGACGCACTACACTAACTTGTAGCTTTAGATGAACTCTGTGAGGAGGACGCACTACACTAACTTGTAGCTTTAGCTGAACACTGTGCACTACACTAACTTGTAGCTTTGACTGAACACTGTGCAGAGGTCGCACTACACTAAATTGTAGCTTTAGCTGAACACTGTGAGGAGGACGCACTACACTAACTTGTAGCTTTAGCTGAACACTGTGAGGAGGACACACTACACTAACTTGTAGCTTTAGCTGAACACTGTGCAGAGGTTGCACTACACTAAATTGTAGCTTTAGCTGAACACTGTGAGGAGGACGCACTACACTAACTTGTGGCTTTAGCTGAACACTGTGAGGAGGACGCACTACACTAACTTGTAGCTTTAGCTAAACACTGTGCAGAGGTCGCACTACACTAACTTGTAGCTTTAGCTGAACACTGTGAGGAGGACGCACTACAATAACTTGTAGCTTTAGCTGAACACTGTGAGGAGGACGCACTACACTAACTTGTAGCTTTAGTTGAACACTGTGCAGAGGTCGCACTACACTAACTTGTAGCTTTAGCTGAACACTGTGAGGAGGACGCACTACACTAACTTGTAGCTTTAGCTGAACACTGTGAGGAGGACGCACTACGCTAACTTGTAGCTTTAGCTGAACACTGTGCAGAGGTCGCACTGCACTAACTTGTAGCTTTAGCTGAACACTGTGAGGAGGACGCACTACACTAACTTGTAGCTTTAGCTGAACACTGTTCAGAGGACGCACTACACTAACTTGTAGCTTTAGCTGAACACTGTGCACTACACTAATTTGTAGCTTTAGCTGAACACTGTTCAGAGGACGCACTACACTAACTTGTAGCTTTAGCTGAACACTGTGCAGAGGTCGCACTACACTAATTTGTAGCTTTAGCTGAACACTGTTCAGAGGGCGCACTACACTAACTTGTAGCTTTAGCTGAACACTGTGCAGAGGTCGCACTACACTAACTTGTAGCTTTAGCTGAACACTGTGAGGAGGACGCACTACACTAACTTGTAGCTTTAACTGAACACTGTGAGGAGGAAGCACTACACTAACTTGTAGCTTTATTTGAACACTGTGAGGAGGATGCACTACACTAACTTGTAGCTTTAGCTGAACACTGTGAGGTGGATGCACTACACTAACTTGTAGCTTTAGCTGAACACTGTGCAGAGGTCTCACTACACTAACTTGTAGCTTTAGCTGAACACTGTGAGGAGGACGCACTACACTAACTTGTGGCTTTAGCTGAACACTGTGAGGAGGACGCACTACACTAACTTGTAGCTTTAGCTGAACACTGTGAGGAGGGCGCACTACACTAACTTGTAGCTTTAGCTGAACACTGTGCACTACACTAATTTGTAGCTTTAGCTGAACACTGTTCAGAGGACGCACTATACTAACTTGTAGCTTTAGCTGAACACTGTGCAGAGGTCGCACTACACTAACTTGTAGCTTTAGCTGAACACTGTGCACTACACTAATTTGTAGCTTTAGCTGAACACTGTGCAGAGGTCGCACTGCACTAAC
Organism: Aquarana catesbeiana; assembly: GCF_042186555.1. Taxonomy (NCBI): domain Eukaryota; kingdom Metazoa; phylum Chordata; class Amphibia; order Anura; family Ranidae; genus Aquarana; species Aquarana catesbeiana. The sequence goes on along the minus strand of NC_133326.1, from coordinate 480,180,812 downwards.
TTGTAGCTTTAGCTGAACACTGTGAGGAGGACGCACTACACTAACTTGTAGCTTTAGCTGAACACTGTGAGGAGGACGCACTACACTAACTTGTAGCTTTAGCTGAACACTGTTCAGAGGACGCACTACACTAACTTGTAGCTTTAGCTGAACACTGTGCACTACACTAATTTGTAGCTTTAGCTGAACACTGTTCAGAGGACGCACTACACTAACTTGTAGCTTTAGCTGAACACTGTGCAGAGGTCGCACTACACTAATTTGTAGCTTTAGCTGAACACTGTTCAGAGGGCGCACTACACTAACTTGTAGCTTTAGCTGAACACTGTGCAGAGGTCGCACTACACTAACTTGTAGCTTTAGCTGAACACTGTGAGGAGGACGCACTACACTAACTTGTAGCTTTAGCTGAACACTGTGAGGAGGACGCACTACACTAACTTGTAGCTTTAGCTGAACACTGTGAGGAGGAAGCACTACACTAACTTGTAGCTTTAGTTGAACACTGTGAGGAGGATGCACTACACTAACTTGTAGCTTTAGCTGAACACTGTGAGGTGGATGCACTACACTAACTTGTAGCTTTAGCTGAACACTGTGCAGAGGTCACACTACACTAACTTGTAGCTTTGGCTGAACACTGTGAGGAGGACGCACTACACTAACTTGTGGCTTTAGCTGAACACTGTGAGGAGGACGCACTACACTAACTTGTAGCTTTAGCTGAACACTGTTCAGAGGACGCACTACAATAACTTGTAGCTTTAGCTGAACACTGTGAGGAGGGCGCACTACACTAACTTGTAGCTTTAGCTGAACACTGTGCACTACACTAATTTGTAGCTTTAGCTGAACACTGTTCAGAGGACGCACTATACTAACTTGTAGCTTTAGCTGAACACTGTGCAGAGGTCGCACTACACTAACTTGTAGCTTTAGCTGAACACTGTGAGGAGGAGGCACTACACTAATTTGTAGCTTTAGCTGAACACTGTTCAGAGGGCGCACTACACTAACTTGTAGCTTTAGCTGAACACTGTGCAGAGGTCGCACTACACTAATTTGTAGCTTTAGCTGAACACTGTGAGGAGGACGCACTACACTAACTTGTAGCTTTAGCTGAACACTGTGAGGAGGACGCACTACACTAACTTGTAGCTTTAGCTGAACACTGTGCACTACACTAATTTGTAGCTTTAGCTGAACACTGTGCAGAGGTCGCACTGCACTAACTTGTAGCTTTAGCTGAACACTGTGAGGAGGACGCACTACACTAACTTGTAGCTTTAGCTGAACACTGTGAGGAGGACGCACTACACTAACTTGTAGCTTTAGCTGAACACTGTGCAGAGGTCGCACTACACTAACTTGTAGCTTTTGCTGAACACTGTGCAGAGGTTGCACTACCTTAACTTGTAGCTTTAGCTGAACACTGTGAGGAGGACGCACTACACTAACTTGTAGCTTTAGCTGAACACTGATCAGAGGACGCACTACACTAACTTGTAGCTTTAGTTGAACACTGTGCAGAGGTCGCACTACACTAACTTGTAGCTTTAGCTGAACACTGTGAGGAGGACGCACTACACTAACTTGTAGCTTTAGCTGAACACTGTGAGGACGACGCACTACACTAACTTGTAGCTTTAGCTGACCAATGTGAGGAGGACGCACTACACTAACTGGTAGCTTTAGCTGAACACTGTGCAGAGGTCGCACTACACTAACTTGTAGCTTTAGCTTAACACTGTGAGGAGGACGCACTACACTAACTTGTAGCTTTAGCTGAACACTGATCAGCGGACGCACTACACTAACTTGTAGCTTTAGTTGAACACTGTGCAGAGGTCGCACTACACTAACTTGTAGCTTTAGCTGAACACTGTTAGTAGGACGCACTACACTAACTTGTAGCTTTAGCTGAACACTGTGAGGAGGACGCACTACACTAACTTGTAGCTTTAGCTGATCACTATGAGGAGGACGCACTACACTAACTTGTAGCTTTAGCTGAACACTGTGCAGAGGTCGCACTGCACTAACGTGTAGCTTTAGCTGAACACTGTGAGGAGGACGCACTACACTAACTTGTAGCTTTAGCTGAACACTGTGTGGAGGACGCACTACACTAACTTGTAACTTTAGCTAAACTGTGTGAGGAGGACGCACTACACTAACTTGTAGCTTTAGCTGAACACTGTGCACTACACTAACTTGTAGCTTTAGCTGAACACTGTGCAGAGGAGGCACTACACTAACTTGTAGCTTTAGCTGAACACTGTTCAGAGGGCGCACTACACTAACTTGTAGCTTTAGCTGAACACTGTGCAGAGGTTGCACTACACTAACTTGTAGCTTTAGCTGAACACTGTGAGGAGGACGCACTACACTAAGTCGTAGCTTTAGCTGAACACGGAGAGGAGGTTTGCACTGCACTAACATGTAGCTTTAGCTGAACACTGTTAGGAGGACGCAATACACTAACTTGTAGCTTTAGCTGAACACTGTAAGGAGGACGCATTGCACTAACTTGTAGCTTTAGCTGAACACTGTGAGGTGGATGCACTACACTAACTTGTAGCTTTAGCTGAACACTGTAAGGTGGACGCACTACACTAACTTGTAGCTTTAGCTGAACACTGTGCAGAGGTCGCACTACACTAACTTGTAGCTTTAGCTGAACACTGTCAGGAGGACGCACTACACTAACTTGTAGCATTAGCTGAACACTGTGAGGAGGACGCACTACACTAACTTGTAGCTTTAGCTGAACACTGTGAGGAGGATGCACTACACTAACTTGTAGCATTAGCTGAACACTGTGCACTACACTAACTTGTAGCTTTAGCTGAACACTGTTCAGAGGACGCAGTACACTAACTTGTAGCTTTAGCTGAACACTGTGCAGAGGTCACATTAAACTAACTTGTAGCTGTAGCTGAACACTGTGAGGAGGACGCACTACACTAACTGTAAATAGTCTAGCTGCCTGACTGTGGTACTAATAGGATCAGAAGAACACCAGCAATTCTCTTCAGGTAGCTGTAAATACTGTAACAACAGTAATAACACAAACCTCGCCTGCTCGCCTGTCAGTAGGAAGATTATAACAGGAACGGATCTAGCTAAACTGAATACAGTGTACATATATATATATATATATATATATATATATATTCACAACACCTGGGATATATATATATATATATATATATATATATATATACAATACACTGTAAGTGCAGCTAACTGACTGACTGTCCTGCCTAATCTATCTAACTTAAATCAAATGACACTGTCTCTCTGTCTCTGTCTCTCAACGCCGGAACACACTACACAGGGCTGCCGTGCAGGCGGCCTTATATAGTGTGGGGCATGTACTAAACCCCCTGAGCCATAATTGTCCAAAGCCACCCTGGCTTAGGCCAATTACAGCTCTCTCTACAGACAGCGCTGTGATTGGCCAAGCATACGGGTCATAGTGCATGCTTGGCCAATCATCAGCCAGCAATGCACTGCAATGCCGCAGTGAATTATGGGCCATGACACACAAATTTGGCGCGAATGGCCCATATCGTTCGCAATTCGGCGAAATGGGTTCGACTCGAACACAAAGCTCATCCCTACACATAAATGTTGGAGGTTATAGGTAATAATCATCTGGTGGTATCTTCCTCATTTTGTCGGGGTCTCTTACATAGAGCTTCCTGTCTGGTCTGTTTAGATGCTCTTTTGTAAGTCTTTTTCCAATTTCTAAAAGTAAAACAAGAATATTCCTGTTACATATTGAAACAGTGTTGTCACAGAAATAACATTATATAGGATTTCAAAATAAAGATGAAATGCTTTAAAGTAAGCTACCATAAATTACTATAGTCAAACTAGAAACTCTTAAGGTGTTTAAACATTTATATAATCCCTGTTTACCCAAAGGGAACTCACTATAAACAAGGGATTGTAGATTAATGTATTAGAAAGAAGTGGAAGGAAAAGGAAGATGGTTGGAAGTTATCTTACTAATCAGAGTACTGGAAAAGATAATGGTTCAGAAACAAATTTAATAGTTCTTAGTATTTTTCTGAAAATTTGAAACCCTAGGATGTGAGATCCATTCATTCCAGATTCTAAGAAATTTAGCTGTGGAGCCCTTTTTGTGCGCTAACATTAATTTATAGTGAGCCTGAGAGTTTATTCTCAAAATAACATCTAATAGGTTAGGGGCTATGGTTAATTTCCATAGTTTAGTTACAGTGAGTCTTGGGGCTATTAGGACAATAGCAACAATAGTCCTATACTGTGGTGGGTATAGGTCTAGGTTTAGACCTAATAAGGCCGTTTCTGGTGTGAGTGTCTTTAAGTTTCCTGTGAGGGATGTGATAAACGAGGAGATTGTATTCCAGAAACTAGATAGAGCCTTACATCCCCATAGTGTATGTATTAAGTTGCCAGTATGGGTATTACAACTCCAGCATGTGGAGGATGAAGAAGAAAATATTTTGGAAAGTTTGTATGGGGTCAGATACCAGTGGTTTAACCACTTCAGCCCCGGAAGGATTTACCCCCTTCCTGACCAGAGCACTTTTTGCGATTCGGCACTGTGTCGCTTTAATTGACAATTGCGCGGTCGTGTGACGTTGTACCCAAACAAAATTGATGTCCTTTTTTCCCCACAAATAGAGCTTTCTTTTGGTGGTATTTGATCACCTCTGCTTTTTTTATAAACAAAAAAAGCGACAATTTTGAAAAAAACTAATTATTTTTTACTTTTTGCTATAATAAATATCCCCCAAAAATATATAAAAAAACATTTTTTTTCCTCAGTTTAGGCCGATATGTATTCTTCTACATATTTATGGTAAAAAAAAATCGCAATAAATGTATATTGATTGGTTTGCGCAAAAGTTATAGCGTCTACAAAATAGGGGATAGTTTTATGGCATTTTTATTATTATTATTTTTTTTATTTTATTAGTAATGGCGGCGATCTGTGATTTTTATCGGGACTGTGACATTATGGCGGACACATCGGACATTTTTTACACTATTTTGGGACCATTGTCATTTATACAGTGATCAGTGCTATAAAAATGCATTGATTGCTGTGTAAATGACACTGGCAGTGAAGAGGTTAACCACTAGGAGGCAATGAAGAGGTTAAGTGTGTCCTAGGGAGTGATTCTAACTGTGGGGGGGAGGGGCTACAACACACATGACAGCGATCACTGCTCTCGATGACAGAGAGCAGTGATCTCTGCCCTGTCACTAGGGAGAACAGAGAAATGCTTTGTTTACAAAAGCATGTCCCCATTCTACCTCTCCGTGGCACGATCACAGGCACCCGGCGGATATCGACCCGCGGTCACGGAGAACGTGGTGGACGAGCGCATGCCCGCAGTGCCGCTTCTTAAAGGGGACGTACCTGTACGCCCTTTTGCCCACCAGTGCCATTCCGCCGACGTATAACGGCGTGCACTGGTAGGGAAGTGGTTTCCCAATGTTCAATACATGATGTTGATGTACTATTGAATTGTATGGTTTTCTGCCATGTTTCCTATGAAAAGGTTTGAGAAAGGTCTTTCTCCCATTTAGTGTATGTGTCCTGGCCTCGCTCCACGTACTTCCGGAGTCTATGGGTAGCTATCCAGGCAGATAACCTTTTTCTGCGCACACAATAATAGACTGCTGTTTCTTGTCTGTGTCTTTATTGGCACGTTGCAGATTTTAATACAAGTGTGAATGACACACGTTATATGCGGTAAAACTGAAAATAACAAGAATAATATAACGTTACCATACAATAGTAAACATCATATAAAATAACAACTGAAATGACTATCTGCTTTCCCTAATAGCCTGTGGAGGAGGAAGGGGAAGATTGCTTACCTCCGATGCCATGGATGGGAAGAGTTTACATCTAGGCAGCTGGGATAATCTTGACAATGCTGATCCCTAGGGGGTTTCACTTCCTGACTAAAGAGGATGTGATGATTTTCATGTCACATCCTTTAAAGGTTAAAGGTATTATTACAAATGGTATTAATGTTTGGCCAGTAGGTGGCGCATGCGTACAGCTAACCTGGAACAAACATAATGTATAGCTTAATAATGCAGCAACACAATATACAATCAAATGACATTATATGAATATGAATTCTTCTTTCTGAACCTCGAGAGAGAGAAAGGTCTCCTGGAGACATAACAGTATGTATTTATTTTAATGTGACTCATGGTAACTGTGTGAGCCTGTAGTTAGGTCGGCTTACTGAAGGTCAGCCTGGATGGCTCTACAGTGCAGATCTCTGGTACCTCAACCCGAAGTTTGGAGACGTTTCTGGAAGTCAATGGGCAGAGGCCAGGAGGCCCTGATCTGCATATTTGAGAGAATATGGCCAATCCCCAGGCAGAGGGCTTGGCAGGGTTGCTATATCAGCCCTTAAATATGGGGGAGCCTGGCCAGCAGGGGAGTCGGGTGGAATATGGAGTGCTGAGAAGGCTGTCAGTGGTCTGGGGGGTACCCTAGGTCTAGGGGGCTCCACCTCCAGGCTGGGGCTCGGGCTGGCTTGGAAGAATCCTTTCAACGTCCGGTTAAGAAGGAATCTTGCCTATGAGCAGTAAGGAGTACAGAGTGAGGTCATCAGCACACCCAGGGATTCACAAGTTGAAAGACTGCCACATGTAGCAAGCTTTCAAAGGACAGCACTGTGCTTAACTCTGTATGCCTTGTCCAGAGAGATCTTCAGACCATGAGGGCTGGTAGTACCTGCAGGCGGTGAAGCTGGGAGCAGTTCTACAAGAGGAGAGGAAATACTACTGCATGCAATTTTGCAACATTTTGTGGTATTTTCCAAAGCAGCTAGAGAGCACCTGGTCCATAAGGAGACTGGGTGTTTCCAGCAAACAGAGCAGTCCAGGATCTTTTTTTCTGTACATAGGAATGAAGTTGTGCTCATCGGTTTTTCTACAAGTCAAGTTGGGCATCCCATAATCCCTATACCATGTCCAAGTTGTTATCCCTATAAAACACCAAAAACAAGCCCATTGACTGATTTCTTGTGTTTGGATGCATGTTGGAAATGTGTGTTGCCTGGCTGTGCAGAAATAGGGGGAAACAGTAACCAGCAGCTTACTGTGGGGGTAACGCTACACTAGAAGGGGTTGTCAGATCAACAGAGCACAAAAGGAATTGGGGTGGTCTGGTGCACTACAGACAGTATAATGGTACATGGTGCAGTGAGGTATAAGCAAATGTGAGCTTATATCTTGGCACATGAGGGCATATACAGTGCATTCATAAAGTATTCAGACCCCCTTCACATTTTTCAATTTTGTTACATTGCAAACTACAGTTGTTTAATTTTTTTTTTTTCATTAATCTACACTCAGTACCCCACAATGGCAAAAAAAAAAAAAAAACCTGTTTTAATTGAAATGTCTGTGAATTTATTTAAGAAGAAATATGAAATCCTCTCCAGATCACTCGGGTTGGATGGAGACTATCAGTGGACAGCCAATTCCAGGTCTGTCCAGAGGCAACTCTAGGACATACTTTATGAATGTACTGTATCTTTGAATTGTGGCTCACTAGGCATTTCAGAGAATATAGGAAGTTTTAACAGTGACATGTAAGGTTGAATTGCAGCCTGTTAAAATGGTGTAAGGGCTCATAATCAATGTGTGTGTTGATTATGAAGAATGAAGCAATGCTTATTAGAGCGTTTATAAAGTTTTTGATGCATTTTAAATGCGAAAGTGTAATGCTGCGTACACACGATCGGACATTCCGACAACGAAATCCTGGGATTTATTTCCGACGGATGTTGGCTCAAGCTTGTCTTGCATTCATACGGTCGCACAAATGTTGTCGGAAATTCCGATCGTCAAGAACGCGCTGACGTACAACACGTACGACGGCACTATAAAGAGGAAGTTCAATGGCCAATGCGCCACCCTTTGGGCTCCTTCTGCTAATCTCATGTTTATCTCGTTTTAGTAGAAGTTTGGTGAGAGACGATTCGCGATTTTCAGCCTCCTGCATTTCAGTTCATTATTGCTCTTCAGTTTGTGCTTGTGTGTTCGTATCTGGTTTTCAGTGCGTATTTTTATATTATGTATTTGATTTTCAGTGCGTTCTGTTAGTTCGTTCTGGCCAGCCGACCGTATTGAAACCTTGTTGCGGGTACGTTCTCATCGTACAGTTCGTGCTGTGCAGGGGCTTGGTGTTGGGGTTCTTACTTTGACCCAAGTCCAGTCCATGAACAGGGCGAGGAGAAGTTCATGGATGAAGAATTGTTTGCTCCAGCATGACCAATTCTCTCATATGCCTTTGTTGCGGGAGATCCGTGAGAATAATCCTGATGATTTCAGGAATTATCTCCGGATGACGGACCCCGTTTTTCACCGTCTGTTGGCTTTGCTGTCCCCTTATATTACAAAGCAGGACACCTGCATGCGGCAAGCCATCACTCCTGAGCAGAGGCTCGTCGCCACCTTGCGGTACTTGGCGATGGGGAGAAGTCTGAAGGACATCAAGTTCTCGACAGGCATCTCCCCCCAGGCTCTGGGGATCATAATTCCAGAGACCTGTTCTGCCATCATTCAGGTCCTGCAGAAGGACTATATTAGGGCAAGTTTTATCTTTTAACATCACATTATATGTATTTAAATAAATGTATTTTTTAAAATAAATTTGTATTTTTAAATGAAAAATATTTCCTTTTATTTACTGCTTGTGTTTCTTTTAGCTGTCTCCTAGGTTCTCCAATGTGTTTTTTTTTACCATTTTCTTCAATAGTTCCAACGTAATTTCTTTGATACATGAGGTGACAATCTCTTCTTCAGCTAACTATTATCTATGTTGTGGGTCTTCTACACACACACCTTGTTTTTGTTGTTAATGTATGTAATGCATTAATGATAATAATATTCATCATTTTGAGCACCCTGAATTATTTTTTTGGAGTGACGATAATGACCTGATTTATGCACATTATAAAGCACTGTGGGTGTTATTTACGAAAGGAAAATCCACTTTGCACTACAAGTGCACTGCAAAAGTGCACTTGAAAGTGCACTTGTAGTGCAAAGTGGATTTGCTTAGTGATTGAGACCTATATTGGGACAAGATTATGCAAGTTTAGCCTGACATTAGGGTTTGTCTTGTGTTGTGTCTTGCAGAGAAAATTAATCGATTCAACGATCATGATTTCCTCCCCAAATTCATTGATTTGTACAGAGAGCTGCCCTGTCTGTGGCAGACAAAACACCCCTTTTATACAAATTGACTAAAGAGGAAGACAGCACTGGATAAATTACTGGAATTTGTAAAGCCGCAGATCCCCACGGCAGACATCAACTATTTGAAATGCAAAATTGGTGGCCTGAGGAGTACATATAATAAGGAGCGCAAGAATGTCCAGGATTTCCAGAGATCAGGATCAGCAGCAGATGACGTTTATGTTCCCAGGCTGTGGTACTACGACAGACTGCGATTTCTGTCACACCAGACTGAAATCAGGCCATCACTCTCAACCCTTCCTTCCACTCTTCCTTCCACTCCAGCTGAGGTTTCCGATGTCCAACCTGGGCCTTCCACCCAGGAAGAAGATGTGGAGGAGCCCAGCTTGAGTCAGGTATAGCATTGTTCAACATATTTCTCAAAATTGTGTGTGATTGATGAACAATAAACTAAAACTATGTCCCTTTTTCATACACAGGAAATCCTCAGCCAGGAGGAGGCTGTAGAATGTGGCAGCCAGGAGTTGTCAGGGGAAAGTGGCAGCCAGGAGATGGCAGGGGAAAGTGGCAGCCAGGAGGTGGCAGGGGAAAGTGGCAGCCAGGAGGTGGCGGGGGTAAGTGGCAGCCAGGAGGTGGCCGGGCCCAGTAGCCTGACCGAATCCCAGGTCGTTCCCCTCCGCCTTCAACAAAAAAGGCCCAGGAAGGGGAGAAGTGTGGAGGAGTCAGCACTTGGGTTAATTTGGAAGGCTTCTGCGGCCCGTGGAATCCCCACCAGTCTTCTTGAGGCATATGCCTGCATGGCTGCCAACAAAATGCAGGAAATGGAGGTGGACCAATGCCTCTTTTGTGAGGAACTGATATATATGGCCCTAAATAAGGGGTTGAAGGGCGAAATCACAAGCAAAACCCACCTGTGTGAGTTGGACCATCCTCCTCCTCCTCCTCCACCTCTTGCCACAACTCCAACACCAGAGCCACAGCCTGGAAGAAAGCGTGGAAGCAAGCGTATAAGGAAGACAAGAGAGTGATGGCCTGGGTTCAGTCTGGTCTGGCAAAAGACGCAAGCTGTTGTAAGCCCACAGCCTGGGGACATATATGTCATCTGCTGCTGTTCCCGATCTCTTGGAGTCCTAAACCGTATTGTGCTCCCTATTAAGTGGACTCCTCAGGCTCCCAATTTTGCCTGTCAAATAGTTGATGTCTGTCTTGGGGTACAAAGGCTTCGCTAATTTCACCAGTTTATCCAGCGTTGCCTTCCTCTTTATTTTGTTACGACCCCTAATAAATGTATATATTTTTTCTTAAATCATTGGCTATGTGCTTTACTTCAAAAAGGACAGTTTGTTTGTGAGTAGGCAGGTACATTTCAAAAAGACAATGTAAAATTAACAAGGGACACCAACAACAACCAATCTCCTTGAGGTTAAAAAATACAAGATAATAATGGTGTTGTAGTAACTTGACACACAAAACAAAAAAAAATTATGGAGATCACTAAAAAAATAATAAAAAACAGGAGATCTTGATTTAAAAAAAAAAAGGAGATTACTATAAACAAAAATTAAAAATATTATTCTGGAGATCTAGCGAAAAAAAAAAATGATTCATGAGATCACAAGAAATAATAAAGAAATCAGTTTGTCAGAACTCTGTGTGAATATCAGCTGCAAAGCAACTTCATTATTCTAGCATTATAAAGAAGAAGAGAATAAGCTGCATTGAAGGATTTAAAAATTTGCAGTGTGACGAATGTGCTATCTCATTATGAACGCTAGTTTTACCAGACTGAGTGCTTCCGTCTCGTACTTGATTCAGAGCATGCATGAAATTTTGTGCGTCGGAATTGTGTACACACGTTTGGAATTTTCCGACAACGGATTTTGCTGTCGGAAAATTTGAGATTCAGCTCTTAAATTTTTGTTGTTGGAAATTCTGACAAAAAATGTCCGATGAAGCCTACACACCTCCCATCGAACATTTGTTGTCGGAAAATCCGATCGTGTGTACGCAGCATAATGTTTCTAGTGGGAAGTGCTTAAAGGGTATGTGATGTAAGGGAAATGATCTCCTTTGAGGCATGGTTAGGTTGTGGTGTGATAGCAGGCATTTTAGTGATTTCTCTGCAAGATGGATTTGTATATTTTGATCTTTTTGACACTTGGCTTGGTCCAGATCAAGATGATAATGGAAAGTTTGTCCCGATCACTTACTGGCATGTTACTTGCTGGCATGGTCCCTTTCTGGCACATCACCTGTTGGCACAGTCAGCTGCTGCCATGGTCACTTGCTGGCACCCAAACTTGCTGGTACAGTCACTTGCTGGATGCCTAGAGGACTCAAGTAGTAGTTTTTGCAGGGTTTCACATCCCATATGATTAAACCAATTGCCAACTGCCCTGGGGTGCCTATAAAGGCACATTAGGCACCTCAAGGTTCACAGCCAACTTAAAATAAAATTACATTATTTAATAATCATAAAATCCTAATAAAAACAGCAAAACTCTTTCTCCACAAAATAATGGAAGAAAGAGTTCCATTTTAGATGCTACACAGTTAATCCTACAGTGGATGTGACAATTGAATGGGGAGTTCCACCATCCTTGGCTTCTACGTATTTTGTGGTTTCCTGCTCCTTCAGTAGGATGTAAACACCATAACAGTATACATTAAAAATAAGTTTAAAAATCACAGAAGAGGCATCACAAATGTGTCATCATCCTGGGAGCCGTAGGAGTGCATAAAAGGAAATGGTACTTCCTAAAACTGTATATGCAGTTTAACCAACATTATAATGATAGTAACACTAGATGGTTAATTCTAGTGGAGGTATACATAAAACATGCATCTAGGTGACCAGTGGGCAACCAGTAAACATCACATATCAGAACCAGAAAAATAATCCACTTTTGCATCACCAAATAAATTATATTACCTGGAACCACACTCTTCACACCAAAGGAATGCCTAGTAGGACATTAAATGTATCACAGAAGAAGTATTAGCATATTTAAGAAATTAAGGGACATTCGTCATTATGGAAGCTCATGGCTCTGTGTAAAATCATGGGAAGAGGCTACTAAGTTGGTATGGTTGGAATACATTTAAAGCCACCCACCATAATTTTCTCACATTACCACCAGTCCTAGCTTCCTACATAAAGAACCCCCCCCCCTTTCCCCCCCACCACCACTTTTAAAAAGTTGTCCAGTAGCACTGTGAGCTCAGGATGGAACAATGATGAGTCCCCAGGTGGCCTGGGCTCACATGAAGTAGGTTAATTGATGCTGGGTAACTAAAAAAACTGGTGGCTTCCAGTGGTACAGTAGAAGCACTGCAGGAGACAGCTATAGTTTGGAGATGGTATTTCCACCAAAGCTTTTTTTCTTTTTTTTTTTGAGGTGGGGTTGGGCTTTATTTCAATTATATATAATCAGGGGTCCTTATTTTTAAATTAAGAAGGGGTTCAACACCAAAAGGATTCTCTGTTTTTGGTATTCTATTTTCACAAGGTGGTGATGGTCAATAGAGTAAGAGAATATAAAAATAAAGTGTATTACTCTCTTTCAGGAAAATGGCATCTTCAGCTATAAATAGCAGAACTCATCATTTGAGAGATTGATCCACAAAACTAGTCTGACTGCCATTACCAAGGTCAAGAAAGGTTTTTTTCCTCGCTGTGAGACTTTTTTTTCTGACTTCTGGGTCAACAGCACTATAATGATATCTTAATAATAAGGTTAGGCAGGTTGATTTTTTACAGGTTTACTGTGTTTCTATATTGTAATATACAGTAAATACAAATTTAACAATCTATTATACATCAAAAAATTTTATTTCAAAAAAAGAGAAAAATACAGGGATGATACTGTTGTGTTCCAGAAAGTAAACTATTAATTTAAATTTTCTAAGTAAATGTTTCCCAGTGAAAATTGTGGTAACTGCTTTTATGTTCCATGTTAATTTTGACCCTTCTACAGTAGATCATTTACAAATGGATAGAGTTACTAATAGTAATTGTAACTATTCTGCTATTTGCTATTTTTCAGTTTTGAATAGAATGTAATGTATGTTGCACAGGGATGGAATATGGTGGAAAAACTCAAAAGACTGAACAGAAAGCCTGCTAAATTTGTTTCCTGCCCAGGTCACTGAAGACAAACATGGGCTCCAAGGAAGTCAACAGATCTGTATTGGTCTTGTTTGAAAACTTGTGGAACCTGAGTCATTCTTATAAATAATGGTATTAGTGGTTTTTCATTTTCGTCTTGCTCTTTTTTGTATTAACCACTTTAATACCAGCCCCTTTCACCCCCTTCCTGCCCGGGCCAATTTTCAGCTTTAAAGCGGAGTTCCACCCACATTTTCAACTCAGCATCCCTCAGTAATCTCTGTGCTAAAAACGATTTGGCATTTTTTGTTCTGCAACAATTACTGTATTAATCCTGTATTCATTTTTCTCTTCCTCCTGTCGACCGCGGCCCTGCCCGTCATTTCCGGTTTGCAATGCCTCCTGGGAGATGTTTGCCATCAATCCCAGGAGGCAATAGGCATCGCTGGGCCGGAGCATCTAGTTATTTCTAAACTGGAAATGACGCCATGCAAGGCGGAGGCCAGCGACATTTTTAAAGAGGGTAACCAGGCATTTGTTGCCATTGTTACCCTAGCTTCCCATGCAGAGAGATCAGTGGCGGTGGATACGTGTGGAGCAGAATCGGGGCAGCAACACTATAATCCAATTGAGGGCGGTAAGCATCTCAGCTCTATTTGCAGAGCCAGGGGGACGCCACAGCATGTAAAAATATTCCTTGTACATGCAGATATACTTCCTGGCTCCTGGAGGGGGAGGAGAGGTTTGCATAGCTAAGGGGCGGCAACTTCCTCTGACACTGCCATTGCTATGGAAACCCGACTTGTAAGCTGTTGCACTGCTTGTGCTGCAGTGAGCATGTGCAAGATCTGCAAGGAAGATATCCAGGAAGAAATACAGTCTGGCTTCAGATGCCCACACATGAGATGCCCACAGCCTGCTGGAAGTTTATAAAGTAAGAAACTAATGCTGCAAGCATACAAAACGGACCTTAGTTTACAGCCTAATTTTACTATAATACATTAAGCTTGTGTATTATAGGGGTATTTTTATCTCAAAAGACTGCTTTAAGCTCTCTGACAATGACAATTACTCATGCAGCACTGTATCCAAATGAAAATGTTATCATTCTTTTGAGACAGCTAGAGTTTCTTTTTGGTGGTATTTAACCTCTTCCCAGCAGCTGCATGTATATATGCGGCCTCTCGGCAGGTGACCCTATGGAAACACAAAACTGCTGAGAGCAACCAGCCTGCAAAATCTCAGCGCAGTTCTCAGTGGGAACCAGAAAGCTTTCCGATCACATCGGTCACATGACCCAAATGCCTGCCTCTCAGCATCTAGAAGTTCTTACAGGGCCAGGAGGCGGCGGCAGGAAGGGGGGATCCAGTCCTCATAAAATAATGTTTTAAATGCCATATGGATTGGTAAAGTTTTTGTAGTCCTAAGGGCTCTACAAGACCCTATGCCTGGAACAGCACGCTAATATTGCAACTGCAGGGTAGAACACACTACATCAGTCAGGTTAGAAACTACACCTTGTAAGTCATATGGAATTTGCTCAATTACAGTTTCTTCAGGAGTAGACTTGGAGGGCTCTGAATCTGAATTAAAGATATTAATAGGAGTCTGGGGCACATTTAGAGGTGAAGGCACAAAAAGTTAGAAATTAATTTTGTTGTGTATGGTGCTGGAACTTGGTTTGAGCCTCTGTAAGTAGATTGTTCCATTAATTGTGAACGGACTGAAAAAAAAATCGAAGTAGATATTAATGGTTTTGTGAAAAGGAGGTCCCAGTCTCTCTCAGAGCTATAGAAGCCTTTAATGAGAATGAACCCATATTAACAGGAGTCCCAGTATCCAGGTTGTGAGTGTCAGTTCCATCTAGGGATAACAAGAAATCTCCCCTAAAAATAAATAAAAAAGATAGGCTGAGTTCACCTTTTCAGGGGGACTGTCTACTGTGTGCCTTTTAAAAGATATGTTGCATCACACTGCGGGAAAAACAACTATTCCCAAAGTGAGGCAAATTCTTGCATACTCACGAACCCAAGCAGCTGATGCTGGAAAGGGTTGCAGGCAGCCAGAGGTGATCGAGTCTCCATAGGCAGGCACTAAAATGAGATTGGAGACCTGATGATCCACAAAGCATTTCAGAAGCAGGATCAGCAGCAGCAGTTAAATGTCTTTTCTAAGCTAAGCAGTCTAAGAAGGAGTGTGAAGTATGTGCAACACTGCACCCAGGAGTGATGTCAGCACTCAGCTTCCTCTGCCCCGCGTAAGATGGTGGTGATGGAAATTCAAAATTGGTGCCCAAAGGTACTATCAGCTTAAGCCCAACCAACCTTATTCACTAAGTGAGTCCTCAGAGACTGGGTCACACCAGAGGCTGTGCCATCGCTCTAGACCTGGTGAGTGCTTTCTGATTGACTAACACAGTGCACAGGTCCCGAAAGATATCACAATATAGTGCCTGAAGGTCATAGTTCAGACTAGCCTCATCACATCCAGAAGCCTGCTGCACATTCCAGACCACATAGCCTAGCTCCTTCGTTTTTTCATCCATAGTTAGTCAGGTTGAAAAAAAAAAAATGAAACAAGTCCATCTAGTTCACAAACATACAATCCCCTATAACCAGTTGATCCAGAGGAAGGCAAAAAACCCCAGCAAAGCATGATCCAATTTGCTACAGCAGGGGAGAAAATGACTTCCTGATCCACCGTGAGGCAATCAGATAGTCCCGGGATCAACTTTACCTATAAATGTTAGTATCAAGTTATATTATGAACATTTAGGAAATAATCCTAGCCTTTCTTAATGCTAGCTACTGAGCTAGCCAGACCTAGCTCTTGAGGGAGTGTTATCCACATTTTTACAGCTATTACTGTGAAGAAACATTTCCGTGTTTGGAGATTAAATCTCTTTTCCTCCAGATGTAAAGAGTGCCCCCTTGTCCTCTGTGATGACCTTAAACTCAACATCAAGTTCACTATATGGACCACTTATGTATTTATAAATGTTGATCATACCCCCCCCCCCCCTTAATCTCCTCTTCTCAAGAGAGATTAAATTCAGTTACTCTAATCTATCCTCATAGCTGACCTTCGCCATGTCTCTTATTAGTTTGGTTGCCCTTCTCTGCACTTTCTCCAGTTCCCCAATATCCTTTTTGTAAACTGGTGCCCTAAACTGAACTGCATATTCCAGATGAGGTCTTAATAATGATTTGTAGGGGGTCAAAATTATATCTTTCTCTCTGTAGTCTATGCCTCTCTTAATACAAGAAGTAACTTTAAATTGCAGCTTGACATTGCATGCTATTATTAAGGTCATGATCTAACAAAACACCCAGATCCTTCTTCACAATTGCTTTCCCCAGTTTTACTGCTACTACTATGTATGATGCATGCATATTCTTAGCCCCCAAGTGCTTAACTTTACATTTATCAACATTAAACCTCATTTGCCACATAGTTGCCCAATGAAACAGGGCATTGAGGTCAGCTTATAAATTGGAGACATCCTGTAAGGATGTTATTCCACTGAATAGTTGGTGTCATCTGCAAACACTGAAATTGTACTTTTAATCCCAGACCCTATATCAATTATAAATATATTTAAAAAGTAAGGGTCCTACAACAGAACCTTGGGGTACACCAGTGATAACCTGAGACTTTTCAGAGTAAGAATCATTAACCACTACTCTCTGAATTTTGTCTTTAGACAGTTTTCTATCCATTTACAAATGGATCTTTTCAAGCCGGTAGACTTTACCAGCATGATCTAGGAAGGCCTTCAAAGGATATTGCTGAAGATATGATGAATGATCTGGACAGCTGCTATGTAGAGACTAGCTTGAGTAGCATATTTTGAAATCTTGTTAAAGTCAATAAAAATCAGAGGTGCATACAGTATTTTGATTCAAGAAAAATACAGCAATAAAAAATGTTAATGAAAAATATAGTTTCACCAGAGCTAAGGAAAAGGCATCCAACATCCTAAAACACCAGCAAGCAACTGAGACATGACTATTGGAGGCAGATTTATACAGGGGCTAACTTAACTTTTTTTGTTTGCCAATATCCCAATCTCCTAAAGGTAGTACTATAATCCTAATACTAAGAATTTCTACCTTACAATAAAAAAAGGTTATATAAAAATAAATGCACACATATCACCTATTTTGTCTAATGTCATTATGTTTGTGTCAGGAAAATCTCCTGTTCACCATAGATCAATCAAGACTCCCGATCTGCAGCAAGGAAGAAGCTTTATTCATAGGTATCGATACATATGGGTATGGTCCTTACATGCATAGATTCAAGCAAGGAGTCACACCTAGTGACCACAGACTTAGCTTTTAATAGTAGTAATAGTAGTTTGCCAAGCTATAAGTGATGTGGGAGATAGTTGTTCAGCTAGATCTTTAACTGCATCTCTAGTATAATTTACAAATCTCTGCTGATTGTAATAAATTTAATTTATCCAGTCAACATTCTTATTTATTCTACTCCACCAGAAGAACAGAGACTCAAACCCTGTTGTCACTTGGTTTCTGGCCTTAAACTCATTTGGCACTCCTCGCGGGACCCCTCATCATTATAGACCTGGGAATCAAAAGACCCTTTTTGGAGAGGAGTCTCTCTGCTCTCGTGGGTGGCTTTCCTTCCACAGGGATTCTGAAAGGAGGCGTATGGGCATAGCTAGCTGGACCAAGGCGCAATTCCTTCGGGCATTGGCTGGGATCCTGGCTCTCAGCTTCCTGTCACCACACAACCACCAAACATCAGTCCTCTGGGTATCAGGTTCAACCCAGCCACCTTCTATTCCTACAGCATTCATCGGGGTAATTGTCCCAAGTCTGTTCCGCTCTCATTCCCCAGGAGTGCAAAACAAGAATAGTCACCAGGATATGCCTTGACCGCTGGGGGTATTTGAGGTCTCTGAACTTGGGGAAACAACAAACTCAAAGTAGACAGGATGTATAAATTTTAGGTGTGTAACCCTTGTTGTACAGTTTCAACATTCATTGTAGTCCTTCAGGATCAGTTTGATCACCTAATGGTAAAGGTACTGAAGCCAAGTGAGGCCTGGCTCCAGTGCATACCAGCCAATTTTCCCTTTGTAGTGTCCTAGCTGTATACCTCAACCATTCCAGCCACTCATTCTTATCTTGGTATCCTGTCTCCAGAGCAAATCTATCTTCCAATGTCAGATTAGTGAACCTAACCACAGGGCCCATTTGCTCTACTACTGTTTTTGGTGGCCCTTCTTTCTCCTCTTCAATCTAAGGCCCTGTCTCATTTTCCCTTTTAACTGCAAGGAAGAAACCCCCCATGGGATCAGTTCCGGTGACATATATAGCTATCTGATCCCACTAGGTTCTGTGCTTGTTGAATGCTCCCACAGTCCACCAATTGACACACATCAACCAGTATCGTACTCGTCACCCCCTCCTCAAAAGTTAGATTTAAAAAGTTTTTTTTCCACAGTATAGGGTCTCCCTTCAGAACTGGAAAGGATATTATGGTGATGGAAATTTACCTTTCTGGGGTCTTATCCCTCCTTGTGGGTTGTTCTTGGCACATATCATGCATTGTAAACAAAATTTTTTTTAGTAGTGTGTGAATCTATATGTTGTACAAACTTTATTTAACATAGCAAACATTTCTCTGCTTGACACGTGGGTTACTCCATGTGTCAATACTGCAGCATGCCTGTATAGTGACTTAGGTAGCACCGGTTTATTGTCAGGTGACATGTAAATTCCATTAATGAGTGTACAATGTTTGTTTTTCCACATTGTGATTTCTGTTAGTGGGGGAACTTGTTGCATTTCCTACAATACAGTGTAATCTAGTATAACTTGATTAGGTTCTATACTCTCTATCATTGTTTGTTGTATGATGGTTGCTTGTTTGGCTATCTCATCTGCTCTCCTACTCCCTTTTGAGACTGTGTTTTATTTGTACGCGCTTAACATTTGCATATGGCTAGCTGTTCTGGTAATTAAAGTGGAGTTCCACCCAAAAGTGGAACTTCCACTCATCAGATTCCTCCCCCCCTCCGGTGACACAGTTGGCACCTTTCAGGGGGGAGGGGGGTACAGATACCTGTATATTACAGGTATCTGTACCCACTTCCGGCATAGATAGCCGCAGAATCTGCGGTTATTTACGCCACTTCCTGCTCCCTCCCCGCTGCCTGCTGGGAAACACACGGGTCCCAGAGGCAGCAGGGACCAGCCGTATTGCGCTGCGCGACTCGTGCATGCGCAGTAGGGAACCGGGAAGTGAAGCCGCACGGCTTCACTTCCTGATTCCCTTACCGAAGATGGAGGCGGCAGCACCCGAGGACAGAGAGACGCTTCGGCCTCGGGTGCCGACATCGCGGGCGCCCTGGACAGGTAAGTGTCCATGTTTTAAAAGTCAGCAGCTGCAGTATTTGTAGCTGCTGACTTTTAAAAAAAAAATTTTCGGCGGCGCTCCGCTTTAAATTGCTTCTAGTAGTTAGAGAATGAAGTCCCTATGTGTGATGTGCTTTCCACTAGAAGTTATCATTCCTATTTTTCCATTGTTGTGCAAATACATGTACTGTGGAAAAGGCATACTGGCTGTCTGTATAGATAGTTACTGCCTTATCTTTGCAAAGAATGCATGCTCTTGTCAGAGCAAAAAGTTCTGCCGCTTGTGTTGAATAGTGTTTTGGTAAGGATTTAGCCTCAAGTATGGTTGAGTCTGAAACTACAGCATATCCGGTCGCACATGTGCCATCGGGATTCTTTTTGCTAGAACCATCTACATACAGTACCATATCAGGGTTGGCTAATGGTGTGTCACTCAGACCCTTCCTAGGTAGCACCTTTTCTGCTATTGCTGCAGTGCAATCATGTGGTTCACCATCAGTTGGTATTGGTAAAAATGTGTAGGGGTTAAGAACAGTGCACCTTTCAATTGTTAAATG
The DNA here is from genome assembly GCF_042186555.1 of Aquarana catesbeiana. Taxonomy (NCBI): domain Eukaryota; kingdom Metazoa; phylum Chordata; class Amphibia; order Anura; family Ranidae; genus Aquarana; species Aquarana catesbeiana. The sequence goes on along the minus strand of NC_133326.1, from coordinate 480,160,527 downwards.
TGGCTGTGTCAATAGTACAGTCATGCAAGACAAATGTCTAGCTGAACTAAGGTGCGAGGTCTTTTGCTGTAATAGAATTATGCCGCGTACACACGAGCGGACTTTACGGCAGACTTTGTCTGGCGGACTTTTCGACGGATTTTACGATGGACTTTACAATTGAACGGACTTGCCTACACACGATCAACCAAAGTCCGACGGATTCGTACGTGATGACGTACGACCGGACTAAAACAAGGAAGTTCATAGCCAGTAGCCAATAGCTGCCCTAGCGTCGGTTTTTGTCCGTCGGACTAGCATACAGAAGAGCTGACTTTTCGACCGGACTCGAGTCCGTCGGACAGATTTGAAACATGTTTTAAATCTAAGTCCGTCAAACTTTTGAGAAAAAAAAGTCCGCTGGAGCCCACACACGATCAAATTGTCCGACGGACTCGCCAGACCAAGTATGCCGTAAAGTCCGCTCGTGTGTACGCGGCATTACAGACACTGCATGAGGTACTTTGAGAGTCAGAGGGTGAAATAACACAATGGAAGCAGAGGCCTATTATTGCCTCTGCTGCTGCAACCACAGCTTGTACACAAGGTGGCAATGCTCTGGCAACACTGTCTAATTTAGTAGAATAGTAGGCTATTGGTCTCTGTCCCACCATGTTCCTGGGCCAGGACTTAAGTAATGTTTCCTTCTCTCGAGTCTACTGTCTGTACAAATGGTTTGTCATAGTTGGGTAGGCCTAGTACTGAGGATCCAGCAAGGAGCCTTTTTAACTCTGGGAACATATCTACAGTCTGATCAGTCCATGTTATGTTGTCCTGAGGTGCCATGGGGATTCCATGGATCAACTCTACCAAAGGTGCTGTCAGTGTGGAATAATTAGGGACCCAGGCCCTGCAGGGTGGATCTCTATCTTCTCAGTCCAGAAATCTTTCCCCTAGCATGTTGAGTCCTTCACCTGGGGTATCCTGTAAAGATCTACTCATCTTAGTCAGATCTAAGGATAGGCTCCTAGTAAGACCATGAGCGCTCCGGACCTTGGACCGACAGGTCAGTGAGAGATCCCTGTCCACCAGCTCTCCTTGGGGTTTCGACTTGGACTAGTGAGAGGGGTGAAAGGGGAGCTAGGTTTTGTTCAGGGGGAGTATCCCGTCTAAGGGGGGTGGATGTATTTGAAGTAGGAGGGACCACTTCTGGTGCCACATATGGGGGCGGCTGCAGAGGGGCTTGGTGGGGGCTTTAGACAAATAAGGTGTTCTCATCTTCCTTGTCTAAGAGGGGGAAGCACTCTTGCAACTTCCTCTTAGACACTCCCTGAGCACAAATTCTAGCCTGTTCTAACCAGTTCTGAGCCACACCCAAATCATATTTTTTTTTTTTTAGGTCCAAACTTACTAATTTTTTCAACCAGTTCCTCACGCCCTTTAACATTAAGCTTGTTATTAAACCCAAACTTCTTTTTCCACTTAGTATAGTATTAAACAGTTGCTGGGTCCTTTTTATGCATAAACTTTTTGTCTCCCTCTCCAGCAGAGGCAGGCACACCCCCCTTTACAAATGTTGTTTCACATGTCTCTGTTTCTTTTGCTTCAGTTTTGAGTTTAGAATACAAGACTGGCAATTCTACTCTCAAACCCTGCCAAAATCTATATAACAACAAACAGAAAGTCTAAACTCCCCAAACAACAGAGAATAAAAACAAAAAAACAAAAAACAAAAAAAACAATTTATACCTTTACCTTTTTTTCACCACAAAGTACAGTTGGTTAAAGCAGAAACAGTCATCTGATCAGAAATCAATAACATACACACATTGCGCATGCACACACACGAAAGAGGAAGTGCACTTAGATGTCCGGACAATTCTAACAATACAGCGCTGATTCACAATATCTCTTCTCTTGTGACAAAACTGTCTTTTTTTCTACCTAGGCAGAGGACTCAGTTCTAGTTACCTTGGCCCCAGTCCAGATGGCCCTGTCTTCAGCACCCCAGAGATTCCCTCTACAGAATCCTACTGGGGTCACCGGTACTCTTATTCTCTCTTAATGTTATTAAACCAAAAAAGAACACAAAGATAAACAACTTGACTAATACTATCACTATCACACATAGGAAAAATCACCACAATACAAAGACCACAAGATAACACTATTTCCCCTACAATCATAAGCCAAAAGAAAGATTCTTACCTTACTCAGAGTGGGAAGACAAGATCTACGGGTTTTGGAACTGGACCTCGGACCAAATATCTGGTTTCCAAATGGCCCCTGTTTATGGTCAATCTGGCAATCTGGCCCGGGATCTTTTATTGGTGAATATTTTCAAATTACTCAACCGGAGGTCCACCCTCAATGGCACCCGATGGTCAGATTCCGGACAAGCCCCCAAGATATCAGGAAAATCTCCTGTTAACCTTAGATCAATCAAGACTCCCGGTTTGCAACAAGGAAGAAGCGTTATTCATAGGTATCAATACATAATGGTGAGGTCCTTACATGCATAGATTCAAGCGAGGAGCCACACCCAGTGACCACAGACTTAGCTTTTAATAGTAGTAAAAAGAGGACGTTACAGGAGTCATAAGTCTCTGGGCGTATGCTGGCAGCTTATTTGGACTTAACTTTATTCTCTGCATCAGCAAACCTTACAATTTTAGAATATTACCATATATAGTTATAGGAAAGAAAAAAACAACGCTTGAGTGTGTACAGGATATAATCGCCATCTTGCAATACTTCTTAAGTGTCCTTAATTAAGCCTATAAGATGGAGAACAGGCACAAACAGTTCTTTGATAATTCCAACAGTTTGAGTGACAATATTATACTGAAATAATTCACAGCCACAGTATGACCTTTAGATATGAAAAAAAAATAAAAAATCTAGCTGAAAAACTCAGCCTGCATAGTTTACAGAAGGTAGATGGATTCAATAGCTGTTATTTAAATAAAAAGTGAATCAATGGAATGGAATGTCAAAATGTCATGCTATTCAGTTAATAGTTCATATTATATAATATAATTATGGCACTGATTAATTTTAATTGTGCATTCAAGCATTTACTGTGTCATGGGTTTCTATACATCCTTTAAAATGTAGCGCGTATGAGACAGTAATACAAATAATAAAATTATTTTTCATGGAGATTTTCTTCTTCCTTCTATTAACTGGGATTATGTTACAATGCTTTATATATGTAGATCACTACAACAACAACAATTTGAGCTTTGGTCCAGGACCAGATGTACATCAATTATAGTGTTTAATTATCTGATCATTTCCACTGTGCAATAACCCTTAAAGTTAAATGCGCTTATACTTGGTAGTCAGGGTCTATAAAAAGGATCCTACATTGTCTAGTTTAATTCACTAACAGTACATAACAAGCAGCAAAATATTTTATTCAAACCTGAACTCCAAGTAAAGAGCTAAATACACAATGAAAATACATATAAGGGAGCACTTTAAACTGCCAAAGTAAAAGAGAAAGAGAGGTTCATCTCTTGCTAGTGTTTTAGGTTGTTGGATGTCTTTTCCTCAGCTCTGCTGAATAACGTTTACTATATTTTTCATCCCTCTACTCACACTACTGCCTCCTTTTGTCACCATGTTCATTGTCAGCAGATGTGCATTCAGCATACCCGACTAGCTCCGAGTGCTGTCCATATCTCTAACAGTCTCCCCTATACAGCAGTCCCATTGCTGCAGCATATGGAAGGCTGATACCAAGTCATATGTAGTTACAGCATTTACAAATACATTTAATTATTTTTTTTAACCACTTGAGCTCTGGAAGGTTTTGCCTGTTTCATGACCAGAGCATATTTTGCTATTCAGCAATACACAATTTTAACTGGCAATTGCACGGTCGTGCAACATTGTACGCAAATTCAATTTATACCTTTTTTTTCACACAAATAGATTGTTGTGGTGGTATTTGATCACCGCTGTTTTTTTTTTCTTTGTTATACTGTATATAACTGGAAAAAACCTGAATAAAATATATATTTTCTACTTTCTGTGATCATTTCCAATAAAATCTAATTTCATCATAAATTTAGGCAAACATGTATTCTGCTACATGTCTTTGGCAAAAAAAAAATCCCATTAAGTCTATATATGTTGCTTTTTGTGAAAGTTATAGAGTCTACAAACTATGGTATATATATTTGAAAATTGATCAGAACAGTACTGCCAGAACAGTACAAATAACCCCCTAAATTACCCCTTTTTGGAAAGTAGACAGCCTGGCATTTAGCAAGAGGCATGGAGAGTTTTTAAAAGCTGTCATTTTTTGTCAACATTTCTTGGAAAATAAAGAAATATAATGCATTTTTTTCATTTTTTTTTACATACTGTAGTACAGTACAGTGTCATATGACTGGTGTGGCAGTGATCAGGGATGCTGACTAGTGATACCCTGTCATCAGGGCAACTCAGTGTCACCATAGTGACACTATACTACTCTTTTTTTTTTTTACACTGTTATTGCTTGTACAGTGATTATGACTGTATAAACAATAGTTTTAGCCATCATGAATGGGTTAACCATTCATGAACAGCTTGCTTTTGGTTGTGATCTGTGATTGGCTAAGCTAATCACATGGGACAAGTAGCTAGGAACCTTATGACTGCTTTGGGCCAATCACAGATCACAAAGCAGGCTGGAAACCCATTCATGACAGGTTGCTTACATTCTTATCATTGTTACCGGTGGATACAGTGGTCACAGGAGGAGAGTGCTGCACACTGTGAGCACGCTGTGGTTAATGAATCCATAACTGAACTAAATTACATTTTTTATATCCGACTGGACTTCTGGTTTAAAGAAGTATTGCTTTCTATGCTATCTGCAGTATACCAGAATCACTGGGGATCATGTTCAGAAAACCAACACTGGACACAAAAACACAATTGTAAAAAGAAGTTTACCCAAAAGAAAAATTTGCTGATTCTGTTTATTTTTACAGGAAAACGTAGGAACAAGTGTCAATAATAACATTATTAGGAAGTGCTGATAGAGTCAGCAGCTCAGCCTAGCTCAAAATCAGCTACTGTAAGCACAGTTTACAGTCCCATGTTAACCACATAAGGACCGAGTCTCTTTTTTAGATGTGTTGTTTACAAGTTAAAAACAGTTTTTTTTGCTAAAAAATTACTTAGAACCCCCAAACATTATACATTTTTTTTCTAACACCCTAGAGTTGCAATACTTTCTGTCACACCGTATTTGCGCAGTGGTCTTACAAGCGCATTTTTTTTTTAAAAAATACACTTTTTTTAATTAAAAAATAAGACAACAGTAAAGTTAGTCCAATTTTTTTTATACCGTGAAAGATAATGTTACGCTGAGTAAATTGATACCCAACATGTCACGCTTCAAAATTGCGCCCGCTCGTGGAATGGCAACAAACTTTTACCCTTAAAAATCTCCATAGGCGATGTTTAAAAAATTCTTCAGGATGCATGTTTTGAGATTCAGAGGAGGTCTAGGGCTAGAATTATTGCTCTCGCTCTACCAATTGCGGCGATATCTCACATGTGTGGTTTGAACACCGTTTTCATATGCGGACGCTACTCACGTATGCGTTCACTTTTGCACGTGAGCTTGGCAGGACGGGGCATGTTTAAAATTTTTTTTTCTTATTTATTTTACCTTTTATTTTTTATTTTTACACTGTTAAAAAAAAAAAATTGTGTCACTTTTATTCCTATTACAAGGAATGTAAACATCCCATGTAATATAAAAAAAGCATGACAGAACCTCTTAAATATGAGATCTTGGTTCAAAAAGACCTCAGATCTCATATTTACACTAAAATGCAATAAAAAAAAAAAAAATTGTCATTTAAAAAAATGATTTAAAAAAAATGGCCCTTTAAGAGCTATGGGCTGAGGTGACGTTTTGACGTCGCTTCCGCCCTGCAGTGTCATGGAGATGGGTGGGGGTCATCTTCACCTCACTCGTCTCTATGCACAGCCAGTGAGAGGACCAGATCGCCTCAGCTGCTGCTGACGGCTCCGGTAAGTGGCGGAGGGCAAGGAGCGTGGCCGGAGGGGGGCCCTCTCCCGCTGCCGATAAAAGTGATCTTGCAGCCAATCCGCCACAGAGACCACTTTTATCCCATAGCCGACCGCCGGACGAACACGGGGATACTGGGGTTATGGCAGCTAACTGCTGCCATAACAACGATATCCGTCCTCAAAGTGAGGACGTATATCGGTGTTCGGCGGTCAGCAGGTGGTTAAAAGCCATTTTTTTTTATCCATGAATTCATCATGCCAATGGTTCCTAAGTTTTCTCTAAACTAAAATCTGTACATTAGATTAGGACCTTATATTTATGTCTTTGAAAACTTTAGCCAAACGGAGACTCTTAAGTGAGATTACAAAGTAGACCTCTGTCATATCCCATGATTATCTAGTGAGTATATAGTGAAAACAACGAGAAGAAGCATAATAACCTTTTTACAATCTCCAAGCTTGTTTTGAAGCTTTTTTTTTAATTAAATGAAGTTAAGCAAACACAACGCATCAACTATCAAAGTATTGACCCTTTTTGTTTCTACACAATCACTGAAGTCTCTCTAATTGCTACCAGCTCTGATTATGCATAAAGATAGAAGAACATCTTGTTTTTTTGAGAAAGACCTTGTCAAAAAACTTTTCCTCCGTAAGACTGGCAAATTCTCATGAGAAAGTCATTAAAAAACAAACACGCCAATCTAATAGCAAGGGATGCGAATAAACGTCATTATCTTTATTTTTCTCATCAACTTTAAACATGGAGGACTTCACTTTACACAAGATAACTATGGCGATCCCTCCGGAGTTCCTAATTCATATGTGATTAGAAAAGTATAAGAATCACTTCAGATTCTGAGCACAAATGTCAAGTACACCTATCCTTCAAGTGCCTGTAAAATAAAAATAGATGTTCTTCCCTTGTGGTAAGTTAGTAAAATATAACAGTTTGTGTTAGGGTCTAACGGTGATTCAAAGTTGTCATTTTTAATTTGAAATAAATAATGTCCATATGATCTATAGTCAGTAGCAATTAGACATTGAAGTGTCCTTATGTTGTACAGAGTATTTTAGAAGAAGACCATAGACATCAGATCTTTGAAATCACGTATGACAGGTGTTTGCAGTATATTCATAGACAATGCTAAGGCTGGGTGCACAGGGACGACTTTTGCTAGAGAGATTACCAAGCATGATCACCCTGCAGTTGATCAGTAACATTTAGCTACACATAGGAAACATCTGAGTGCAGTACCTAGTAGTAATTACTAAAGATAACACAATGCTCACATTTTTAATAGTAAGTATGCAAGGGTATTGAACTACAGAGGATAACAGGTTATTTGATTAGCCAGGTCACACTTGAAAAAACTTCTGTAACACCCAATTTATTCTCAGGCGTAAAACAAAAGAGATCAAATGAAAAGTCCAGAAACAATAGACGCATTTACATAGTTACGTAAGGTTGAATAAAGTCCATTCAGTTCAACCTGTGGTGTGTGTGTGTTTATGTCAATATTAAATCCCATATCCATGTATGTTGTGATCATTGGGATGCCCATCTAATCGTTTTTTAAACTATTGACACCCCCCTACTGATACCACTGCTTGTGGAAGAGAATTCCACATCCTTACAGCTCTGACAGTAAAGAACCTTCTACGCAGTTTAGGGTTAAACTGCTTCCCTCCCAAATTATGTTTTTTTACAATATATTTTACTAAAGACATGTTTTAAAGGTATACAAATATACATAAAATGCAATTGGTGTTTAAAGGAATTACACAAGAAAAAAGAGTTACATGGCAGAAGCAGTAGATACACATTAACCGCTTGCTGACCAGTCGCCGTCATTATACTGCGGCAGGTCTGCATGATCCCGCGAACCGTCGTAGCTATACGTCGGCTTGCGGGATCAGGATTGCAGGTACGTGCGTGCCTGATGCACAGCGGGGGTGCCGGCCACGAGCGATCATGAGCACGAGGTGTAGTACACGGAAGTGTGTGTGTAAATACACAAATCCATGTTTGGTTCTGAGAGGAGTGACAGATCGTGTGTTCCTATGGCTAGGAACCACGATCCATCACTTCCTCTAGTCAGTCCCCTCCCCCTTCAGTTGGAATCACCTCCCAGGGAACACAGTTAACCCCTTGATCGCCCCCTAGTGTTAAACCCTTCACTGTCAGTGACATTTTTACAATAATCAATGCATTTTTATAGCACTGATCACTGTATAAATGCCAGTGGTGCCAAAAATGTGTCAAAATTGTCCGATGTGTTCGCCATAATGTCGCAGTCACAATAAAAATCACAGATCGCCGCCATTACTAGTAAAAAAAATAAATAATAAAATGCTATAAGTCTATCCCCTATTTTGTAGATGCTATAACTTTTGAACAAACCAATCAATATATGCTTATTGAGATTTTTTTTTACCAAAAATATGTAGAATACATATTGGCCTAAACTGAGAAAAAAATAGCTTTTTTTATAAAAAAAAATAGGGATATTTATTATAGCAAAAATTACAAAATATTGTGTTTTTTTCAAAATTGTTGCTATTTTTTTGTTTAACGCACAAAAAATAAAAACTGCAGTGGCGATCAAATACCACCAAAAGAAAGCCTATTTGTGGGAAAATTTGTCTGGGTACAGCGTCGCAGGACCGCGCAATTGTCAGTTAAAGCGACGCAGTGCCGAATTGCAAAAAATGGCTCGGTCATTCAGCAGCCAAATCTTCCGGGGCTGAAGTGGTTAATAAGCTTCGTACAGTAGATAGAGTAATTTCAAGTCAGTTAGTCATAGAACTGACTTATCATCAGTAGGGATTATAAAGAAGAGAAAGGGAAAAAAAATGTATAATAAAAAAATAAAAATTAAAAGTGTGTTATAGAAATGTATCCACTTGCCGAAAAGCCACACTACATACAGTGGGGGTGAAAAGTATTCAGACCCCCTTAATTTTTCTCTCTTTGTTATATTGCAGCCATTTGCTAAAATCATTTAAGTTCATTTTTTTCCTCATTAATGTACACACAACACCCTATATTGACAGAAAAAAACAGAATTGTTGACATTTTTGCAGATTTATTAAAAAAGAAAAACTGAAATATCACATGGTCCTAAGTATTTATACCCTTTGCTGTGACACTCATATATTTAACTCAGGTGCTGTCCATTTCTTCTGATCATCCTTGAGAAGGTTCTACACCTTCATTTGAGTCCAGCTGTGTTTGATTATACTGATTGGACTTGATTAGGAAAGCCACACACCTGTCTATATAAGACCTTACAGCTCACAGTGCATGTCAGAGCAAATGAGAATCATGAGGTCAAAGTAACTGCCTGAAGAGCTGAGAGACAGAATTCTGGCAAGGCACAGATCTGGCCAAGGTTACGAAAAAAATTCTGATGCACTTAAGGTTCCTAAGAGCACAGTGGCCTCCATAATCCTTAAATGGAAGATGTTTGGGATGACAAGAACCCTTCCTAGAGCTGGCCGTCCGGCCAAACTGAGCTATTGGGGGAGATGAGCCTTGGTGAGAGAAGTAAAGAAGAACCCAAAAATCACTGTGGCTGAGCTCCAGAGATGCAGTTGGGAGATGGGAGAAAGTTGTAGAAAGTCAACCATCACTGCAGCCCTCCACCAGTCGGGGCTTTATGGCAGAGTGGCCCGACGGAAGCCTCTCCATAGTGCAAGACACATGAAAGCCCGCATGGAGTTTGCTAAAAAACACCTGAAGGACTCCAATAAGAACTTGAGAAATAAGATTCTTTGGTCTGATGAAACCAAAATAGAACTTTTTGGCCTTAATTCTAAGTGGTATTGGGGAAAACCAGGCACTGCTCATCACCTGTCCAATACAGTCCCAACAGTGAAGCATGGTGGTGACAGCATCATGTTGCAGGGACAGGACGACTGGTTGCAATCGAGGGAAAGATGAATGCGGCCAAATACAGGGATATCCTGGATGAAAACCTTCTCCAGAGTGCTCAGGACCTCAGACTGAGCCAAAGATTTACCTTCCAACAAGACAATGACCCTAAGCACACAGCTAAAATAACGAAGGAGTGGCTTCACAACAACTCCGTGACTGTTCTTGAATGGCCCAGCCAGAGCCCTGACTTAAACTCAATTGAGCATCTCTGGAGAGACCTAAAAATGGCTGTCCACCAACGTTTACCATCCAACCTGACAGAACTGGAGAGGATCTGCAAGGAGGAATGGCAGAGGATCCCCAAATCCAGGTGTGAAAAACTTGTTGCATCTTTCCCAAAAAGACTCATGGCTGTATTAGATCAAAAGGGTGCTTCTACTAAATACTGAGCAAAGGGTCTGAATACTTAGGACCATGTGATCTTTCAGTTTTTCTTTTTTAATAAATCTGCAAAAATTTCAACAATTCTGTGTTTTTCTGTTAATATGGGGTGCTGTGTGTACATTAATGAGGAAAAAAATGAACTTAAATGATTTTAGCAAATGGCTGCAATATAACAAATAGTGAAAAATTTAAGGGGGTGTAACGAGGCCCCTGCTCGATCGGTTCCACTCTCCCGACACTCCTATGCGGCTATAGAATCAGATTGCAGATCGCAACATCTGATGGTTCGGTCATCCAATGCTCCGGGATTCGAACTACAGCTATATGCCGATCGAATCCAGTTGTGATAGCTCAGAACAAACACCAGGCAGGTTGTATGTAAGTTCAAACAGGAATCTCACTTTTATTGGATGCACACACACACTTTTATACACAGCAGTTTGAACGCCTCGCCCCCAACAACCACTTTCCTATTGGTCAATTGTAAAGTACACTTTAGTCCTCAATTAGGTCCTCTTGGCCATGCAAATGAGTACTTGAAACAGGGTCAGCAGGGATTGGCCTGATAGCTTGAAGAGGAGGACTGATATGTGTAATGACACAGAGAAGCCCCAGGGGGTAATTAAAGTACATAAACAGTCAAGCACAGAACAATACATTCCTTCCAGACCATGGAGCCGTCTGGAGGGGGTTAGCCTTAAAACAGGGCAGAAAATCCCCCCACTGTGTAATAGAGTCAAAGGAGAAATACTTCAGTATTCCAAGCTTCATGACAGGGGGTCTGAATACTTTCCGTCCCCACTGTATACTGTGGCAGGTCCGCTCTATTCCACAAAACGACGTACCTCTACGTCGTTTCGTGTAATAGATACTTTAGGCACGCGCGTGCCCGATATACGCAGCGGGAGCATGCACGTGAGTCTGGCAGACTCGATTTCTGCCGACCAACCGCGATCGTTTCACAGAGAGGGAGAATGGGATCTGCCTATGTAAACGAAGCGGATGCCCGTTCTGACTGGGGACAACATGGAGATTTGCTGTTCCTAGTGATCAGGAACAGCGATCTCTGTGTTGTCCCAGTGATTACATCCCCCAGAAATTTAGAACACACTCAGGGAACACAGTTAACCCCTTGATCGCCCCCTAGTGTTAACTCCTTCCCTGCCAATGTCATTTATACATTGATCAGTGCATTTTTTTTAGCATTGATCACTGTAATAATGTCACTGGTCCCCAAAAAGTGTCACTTGGGGTCAGATTTGTATGCTGCAATGTCGCAGTACTGTTAAATATCGCAGATCACCGCCATTACCAGTCAAAAACATAATAAATAAATAAAAGTCCATAAATCTATCCCCTATTTTGTAGACGCTATAACTTTTGCTCAAACCAATCAATATATGCTTATTGCCATTTTTTACCAAAAATATGTAGCAGAATACATATTATTCTGCTACATATTATATTTTTGTTGTGTATTCAGGGAATTGTAGTTGCAAGAAGAGGAGTGTGACGGACCCCCGTACTCAAGAGGAGTATGTCCACTGTATACGCTTCCCTTGCCTGGTACCAGCACGATCCAAGATCCCTTAGCTCACCCATTCACTTGTCGAGACATCAATGTAGGGTGGCGCAAAACAAAAGACTGTTTATTCAAACACAGGTACAAAGAGATATACACTCAAGGGACAATCCCCCTTCTTTGCATAATGACACCGGGCGAAAATGAGTTTCCAGAGCTCTCTAAGGTAAGCTGGGTTCCACAAGCCCCGCGCGGAAAACTCCCATCACAAGGAGTTTTCAAGATATCTGTGAATGTTTTGTAGTACTGGGATGTCAGGCCATCCGGACCCAGACTTTTGCCAGGTTTAAGATCTTTTATAGCCTGGATAAGTTCAATTTCCTGAATTGAGAGCTCTAACATTTGGATCTCCTCTAATTGCAAAGATGGAAGGCAGCTTTGTTTTAAACATTTTGAGATAATATATTTTCTATCACCTTGAAGATTAGATGGTTTATGGTTTGAGGGTAAGTTATTGAGTTTAGAAAAAAATAATGGAATTGTGCTGCAATTTTATCTGTAAAGTATTCTAAGGTGCAATTTCCAGAGCATACGGTGCCTTGAAAAAGTATTCATCCCCCTTGAAATTTTCCAAATTTTGTCATGTTACAGCCAAAAACGTAAATGTATTTTATTGGGATTTTATGTGATAGACCCACACAAAGTGGCACATAATTGTGAAATTGAAGGAAAATGATTAATGGTTTTCAAAATGTTTTACAAATAAATATGTAAAAAGAGTGGCGTGCATTTGTATTCAGCCCCCTTTACTCTGATACCCCTAACTAGAATCTAGTGGAACCAATTGTCTTCAGAAGTCACCTAATCAGTAAATAGTCCACCTGTGTGTAATTTAATTTCAGTATAAATACAGCTGTTCTGTGAAGCCCTCAGTGGTTTGTTAGAAAACCTTAGTGAACAAACAGCATCATGAAGGCCAAGGAACATACCAGATAGGCCAAGGATAAAGTTGTGGAGAACTTTAAAGCAGGGTTAGGTTATAAAAAAATATCCCAAGCTTTGAACATCTCACAGAGCACTGTTCAATCCATAATCCAAAAATGGAAAGAGTATGGAACAACTGCAAACCCACCAAGACATGCCCGTCCACCTAAACTGATAAGCCAGGCAAGTAGAGCATTAATCAGAGAAGCAGCCAAGAGGCCCATGGTAACTCTGGAGGAGCTGCATAGATCCACAGCTCAGGTGGGAGAATCTGTCCACAGGACAACTATTAGTCGTTTACTCCACAAATCTGGCTTTTATGGAAGAGTGGCAAGAAGAAAGGCATTGTTGAAAGAAAGCCATAAGAAGTCTCATTTGCAGTTTGCGAGAAGCCATGTGGGGGACACAGCAAATATGTGGAAGAAGGTGCTCTGGTCAGATGAGACCAAAATTTACCTTTTTGGCCTAAATGCAAAATGCCATGTGTGACAGAAAGCTACACATTGCAACTCTGCACATCACCCTGAACACACCATCCCCACCGTGAAACACGGTGGTGGCAGAATCATGTTGTGGGGATTCTTCTCTTCTGCAGGGACAGGGAAGCTGGTCAGAGTTGATGGGAAGATGGATGGAGCCAAATACAGGGCAATCTTCGATGAAAACCTGTTAGAGTCTGCAAAAGACTTGAGACTGGGGCGGAGGTTCGCCTTCCAACAGGACAACGACCCTAAACATACAGCCAGAACTACAATGGAATGGTTTAGATCAAAGCACCGTCATGTGTTAGAATGGCCCAGTCAAAGTCCAGACCTAAATCCAGGTGAGAATCTGTGGCAAGACTTGAAAATTGCTGTTCACAGACACTCTCCATCCAATCTGACAGGGCTTGAGCTATTTTGCAAAGAAGAATGGGCAAAAATTTCACTCTTTAGACATGCAAAACTGGTAGAGACATACGCAAAAAGAGTTGCAGCTGTAATTGCAGCGAAAGGTGGTTCTACAAATTATTGATTTAGGGGAGGCTGAATACAAATGCATGCCATACTTTTCACATATTTATTTGTAAAAATTTTTGAAAACCATTTATCATTTTCCTTTCACTTCACAATTATGTGCCACTTTGTGTTGGTCTATCACATAAAATCCCCAAAAAATACATTTACGTTTTTGGTTGTAACATGAAAAAATGTGGAAAATGTCAAGGGGTATAAATACTTTTTCAAGGCACTGTATGTTGTGGATGTTTTTTAGTGATTTGGTGTCTTTTAAATCTCTTGCCAAAAACTTTCCGCTCCTATTACCATGTTAATAGTATAGTCTTTTTTTTTAAGAAAGAGTAAGCGTCCCGTCTTGCTCTCTATTATAGATTGCAATTCTTTCCTGGCTTCTAATAGTTCAGAAGCCAATGAGATAGAAAGCATTTGTTTATGCTGGGATTCAAGGCGAGATATGGTTGCAGAAATCTTATGCTCTGAAGCCCTTTAAAGGTGTGCGCCCCATTTAATAAACTTCCCTCTTATCACACATTTGTGTGCTTCCCATGGTTTAAGTGGGGAGGTTTCTTTATTACAGTTCAGGGAAAAATACGTCTTGATGGATTTTGTGATTTGACTGAGAATGTCAGGTTTTAAAAGTAGGGAGGGGTTTAATCTACAGTTGCAAGTTCTGTTTTGGTTGTTAGGTTATAAGAGAGTAATAGCTATTGGTGTGTGGTCAGAAATAGATTGAAAACCAATTTTGGCTTCTGTCAATAAATCAAGATCCCTTTGTGTTACAAAAATTGAATCTATTCTTGAGTATTTGTCATTTAGTATTGAGTAAAATGTGAAGTCTTTCCCCGCAAGGTTTAGTAGTCCATTAACATCAGAGAATTCAACATAGATTTAATTTGTTTAAGTGTCTTATAGGCAATTGAAGTTTGACCATTCGAGGTATCTTGTAACAGTTCGAGTGGGACATTAAAGTCACCCCCACCAGGATTACCACTCCCGCTGAAAAACACTTCAGTTCATCTATAAGCCTCTGGCAGAAAGAAATATGTGCAGTATTTGGGAAATACATGTTGGCAAGTGTCGTTGACCATTTAAGGTCCCTTTAAGAAAAAGGTATCTGCCTTCATGATTAGCAAGTTGGTCTGTGACTGAAAAACTAGAGTTTTTACTGAGAAGTATTGCAACACTTTTTGTCTTGGCCAGAGGGTTAGAGGCATGAAAAACCTTTGTGAAGTATTTAGTCAGCAGATTCGGAACTTTAAAATTAGTTTCCTGTAGGAAAACTATTTTAGGTTTAGATTTGGAAAGTTACCTTAACATGGAAGACCTTTTTTTCTGGGATGTTAAGCCTTTAATGTTCTGGGAAATCAATGCGGGTATTTGCCCAGTTCAGAATAGGCCTGAAAAATGTCAAAAACATTTTTTTTTAAGTGTATGAACTGAAAAGGTAATAGGAGTGGGGTAGAAACGAATGAAGAAACCTTTAGAGGTTTATAGTGAAGATAGTAAAGCTAGTAATAATGCCTCTATAAGTACAGACCACAGTCTGGTACTAATGGCAAAGGGAGCAAATCTGTAGATAGGCTATCAGATTTCTAATGATTAGCTTAATCACATGAATATTAAAACCCACAGAGTTTTGTGGAGTAGTGGGAGAGTTGCGCTACTAGTACAACTGCTAAGGGTATAACCATGGCTCCAAGACTTCTAAAGTGGTATCATAATAAAAAAAACAAAACAAGCATTAAAAAGTTTTGAAATATAGCTAATAACCCAACAGGGTCAAACAGCAATATTTCTGCAATGGTGAGAGCAGGTAAACATGCTCTCATCAAAACGGTTTTAATAAAGCAGGTTAAACAGTATACCGTATTCTAGAAATTGATGTCTAACATGCCAGCAAAGGCGCTGTAACGATAAACCTGTTAAGGCAGACTTAGAAATAAAACAGATTTTGGAAGTCAATGTCCAACATAACCATATATGTACCTATGGTTGCAAACCTGTAATTCTGTGTCAGATGCAGCCATATAAGTTTCTGTAGATGCAAACATGTGTCTGTCAGATTTAACCATAAATCCAATTGTATTGACCAATTTCCATCATAGTTATGTAGGTACCTGTGATAGTTATATAACCAGGAGAAAAATGGTTAGATATCAAGGGAGTAGGGGCATATGCAAAGAGATATTGTGGGGATACGTTATATCTCAGATCCATTGATCTGAGCGCATACTAAGAGGGTGATGATGTGTACCTTTTAGAATATTAAGGCCAGTAAAAAGAGATGGTTGTATGTATGTTGGTCCCCTGAGCATAAAAGTTCTGTTGTTAAAAGGGGGTGAGAGAACAGTATCAATCTCTGGTGAGGGAGCCAGTATACATGTTGCAGTCCTGTATTCATGAGGAGAGAAGATGAAAAAATTGTTTATCTTTGGAGAATAATTTTCTAAGCTATGATCCTAGCAACAGAAGGATGGTAACATGTATGCGCGCCCACTCTGACACACCGCAACTCCGGTGTCCAATCACGGGTGATCACAATGTAAACAGGAAGAGCCATTAGTTGTCTTTTCCTCACTCGCATCTGACAGACACGAGTAGAGGAGAGCCGATCGGCTGCTCTCCTGACAGGGGGGTCTGTGCTGATTGTTTATCAGCACAGCCCCCCCCCCCCTGCAGATGCCCCACCCAGGACCACCAGGGATGCCATCAGGACCTGATGCAAATTGTGGACAAGGAAAGATTACTCCTGCGCTTGTGAGGGTGTATTAGGTTTAAAATAGTAGTATTGTGAGCTGTAGAGAAGCTGAAAAGGATGGTGTTGCGTGTCCCGCTGCCCAAAAAAATGACCCCGGGGTGGCCAGGGTAAGACTATATAGAGAGCGATGGATGAAGGGTGCGTGATCAATTGCTCACATCAAAAAGTGTAAAATGTATTCATATGAAAATAAAAGCAAATAAATAATAGCAATACTACGTATCATGCAAACAGGTAACAAAATATGTAAAGCATGGAAATTAAAGTGAGTGTTTAGAGTCAGCCAACTCTAAACACTCACCTCAACATGGGCTTATGTTACTTTTAACCTATTTTTAATTTCCATGCTTTACATATTTTATTACCTGTTTGCATGATACGTAGTATTGCTATTATTTATTTGCTTTTATTTTCATATGAATAAATTTTACACTTTTTGATGTGAGCAATTGATCACTCGCCCTTCATCCATCACTCTCCATAATGCCATCAGGACCACCAGGGATGACCACCACAGATGACCACCTGGTACGCATACCTCCCAACTGTCCCTGATTTCGAGGGACTGTCCCTGATTTAAGCAAAGTCCCTCTGTCCCTCTTTCCCCCTCATTTGTCCCTCATTTTGGTCTGATCCATATAGTTGTACATAAAATGCACTTTTTATCTTTCAAAAAGTGTTTCCCAGTCCTAAACCTTTCATCCAAATTATACATTTCTGCATTTGTATATTTTAAAAGCCAATATAAAGGACTAGTAGTGGTAAATAAAAATGTCCTTGTGTATTTAATTAACCTTTTTTTTTGGTTAATTCTCCTTTAAGGGGGTATGGCAAGGGGTGTGTCCTATGCCTACATACATTTGTTAGTAGGTGACCCTCATTCCCATCTCAAAATGTTGGGAGGTATGGGTGCGGCATCCCTGGTGGCCATGGGCGGCAATGTGTGCCCACACATGATGCCAATGTGTGCCCACACATGATGCCAATTAGTGCCCACCAGCAATACCTGCCAGTGCCTCCTAATCAGTGATGCCCATCAGTGCCATCAATCAATGTCAATCAGTGCCACTCATCAGTGCCCATCAGTGCTGCCTATCAGTGCCACCCATATGTACCCATCGGTGCAGCCTTTCAGTGCCCATCAGTGCTGCATATCAGTGTCACCTATCCATGCCCATCAGTGCCACTTATCAGTGCGCATCATCAGTGTCCATCAGTGTCACCTCATTGGTGCCACCTCATCCACACTCATCAGTGTCACCTTATTAGTGCCCGTTAGTGCAGCCTCATCAGTGCCCATCAGTAAAGGAGAAAATATACTTGTTTCCAAAATTTTATAACAGAAACAAAGAAAAACTTTTTTTTTTCAAAATGTTCGGTCTTTTTTTATTTGTTTAGGAAAAAATAAAAACCACACAGGTGATCAAGTACCACTAAAAGAAAGATCTATTTGTGAGAACAAAATGATAACAATTTTGTTTGGGTACAGTGTAGCATGACTGCGCAATTGTCATTTAAACAGCAACAGCGCTGAAAGCTGAAAATTGGCTTTGGCAGGAAGGGGGAAAATGCCCTGTATTGAAGTGGTTAAAGATCTTTTGTAAGGCTGGTTTGATTTGTTCCTGTGTAATATTTTCAGGGACTCCTCTGACCCTTATATTGTTTTTCCTTCTCCTATTGTCCAGGTCCTCTAAATGTCTGTTCCAGTGGCAGCCTGTCAATATAGGGCACAGGGGCGCCGGCCCCCTAATCCATGCGTCCGGCACCTAATCTACATGCAGGGCACAGGATGCATGAATTTCAATTTTTTTTTTTTTTTTTAAAGCACGTGATTAGAGCCTGAGGCTTTAATTTGTTTCAAAAAAGGGTGGGCTCTGGGCAGAGAGCACTGCGCCCAGAGCCCACTCAGTTGTGTGACAATATCAAATAAATATTCGCTATTGTCTTCCTGATTTTCCTCATGACCAATCAGGAAGTAGGTCCTGAGACCAATCGCATACTTGCCAACTGTCCCAAATTTCCCAGGACATTACTGGGATTTAGACCTTTGTCCCGCTTTTAGCGTTTTCCGGGAAACGTCCAGGGAAATATGCGTTTTCCAGTTTTTTCGCTGCCGCTAGAGGTCCGCGGCTGGCAGTGAAATGTTTTACAGAAGACCAGCTCTCGTATAGCCTGGTCACTTCCCACCTGTTGTGGGAAAGGCCGTGGGGTAGGGGTTGGCGGCAGCTCAATTTCTATTGGCAGCCACCTGGCCGGCTCCGCCTCCTGTTTGTTCCCCTCGGCAGTCGGCAAGTGAAGTCTGTTACACGAGACCTGGTCTACTGTAATGGCGGCGGACACCTCACCTGATATAACGGGGGGGGCTCCACTGGGGGACACCTAATGTAAAGGGGGGCTCCACTGGAGGACACCTGATGTAAAGGGGGGCTCCACTGGGGGACACCTGATGTAAGGGAGGGCTCCACTGGGGGAGACCAGATGTAAGGGGGACACCGCTGAGGGACATCTGATGTAAGGGAGGGCTCCACTGGGGGACACCAGATGTAAGGGGGACACCGCTGAAGGACACCTGATGTAAGGGAACACTGATGTAAGGGGGACACAACTGAAAAGACACCTGATGTACGGAGGGACTCTGCTGAGGGACACCTGATTTAAGGGGGACACCAGTGAGGGATACCTGATGTAAAGGGGACACCAGTGAGGGACCCCTGATGTAAGGGGGTCACTGCTGAGGGACACCTGATGTAAGGGGGTCACTGCTGAGGGACACCTGATGTAAGGGGGGACTCCGCTGAGGCACACCTGAAGTAAGGGGGACACCGCTGAGAGACACCTGATGTAAGGAAGGACTTCATTGAGGGACACCTGATGTAAAGGGGACACATGATGTAAAGGGGACACCGCTGAGGGACACATGATGTAAGGGGGACACATGATGTAAGGGGGACACCACTGAGGGACAGCTGATATAAGCAGAGACTCTGCTTAGGGACACCTGATGTAAGGAGGACACTGCTGGGGGACACCCGATGTAAGTAGGACACCGCTGGGGGACACCTGATGTAAGGAGAGACTCTGCTGAGAGTGCATGGTGTAAAGAGGGATGCTACTGGAATGCCTGTCTGAGGGACACCTGATGTAAGGGGGACACCTGATGTAAGGGGGACACAACTGAGGGACAACTTATGTAAGGGGGACACGGCTGGGGGACACCTGATGTAAGGGGGACATCGCTGAGGGACACCTGATGTAAGGGGGACACTGCTGAGGGACACCTGATGTAAGGAGGACACCGCTGATGAACACCTGATGTAAGGAGGGACTCCGCTGAAAGCCACCTGATGAAAGGGGACACTGATGTAAGGGGGACACCACTGAAAGACACCTGATGTACGGAGGGACTCCGCTGAGGGACACCTGATGTAAGGGGGACACCGCTGAGGGACACCTGATGTAAGGAGGGACTTCACTGAGGGACACCTGATGTAAGGGGGACGCTGCTGAGGGACACCTGATGTAAGAGGGACACCAGTGAGGGACACCTGATGTAAGGGGGACATTGCTGAGGGACACCTGATGTAAGGAGGGACTTTACTGAGGGAAACCTAATGTAAGGGGGACGCTGCTGAGGGACACCTGATGTCAGGGGGACACCAGTGAGGGACACCTGATGTAAGGGGGACACCCGATGTAAGGAGGGACTCCGCTGAGGGACACCTGATGTAAGGAGGGACTCCACTGAGGGACACCTGATGTAAGGGGGACACTGCTGAGGGACGCCTGATGTAAGGAGGGACTTCACTGAGGGACACCTGATGTAAGGGGGACACCGCTGAGGGACACCTGATGTAAGGGGGACACTGCTGAGGGACACCTGATGTAAGGAGGGACTAAACTGAAAGCCGCCTGAAGTAAGGGGAGCACCACTGAAAGACACCTGATGTACGGCGGGACTCCACTGAGGGACACCTGATGTAAGGGGGACACAGCTGAGGGACGCCTGATGTAAGGAGGGACTTCACTGAGGGACACTTGATGTAAGGGGGATGCTGCTGGGAGACACCTGATGTAAGAAGGGACTTCACTGAGGAACACCTGATGTAAGGGGGATGCCGCTGAGGGACACCTGATGTAAGGGGGACATAGCTGAGGGACACCTGATGAAAGGGGGTCACTGCTGAGGGACACCTGATGTAAGGGGGACACAGCTGAGGGACACTTGATGTAAGGGGGACACCGCTGAGGGACACCTGATGTAAGGAGGGACTCCATTGAAAGCCACCTGATGTAAGGGGGACACCGCTGAAGGACACCTGATGTAAGGGGACACTGATGTAGGGGGGACACCACTGAAAGACACCTGATGTACGGAGGGACTCCGCTGAGGGACACCTGATGTAAGGGGGGACTTTACGGAGGGACACCTGATGTAAGGGGGATGCCGCTGAGGGACACCTGATGTAAGGGGGACACCAGTGAGGGACACCTGATGTAAGGGGGACACCTGATGTAAGGGGGACACAACTGAGGGACAACTTATGTAAGGGGGACACGGCTGGGGGACACCTGATGTAAGAGGGACATCGCTGAGGGACACCTGATGTAAGGGGGACACTGCTGAGGGACACCTGATGTAAGGAGGACACCGCTGATGAACACCTGATGTAAGGAGGGACTCCGCTGAAAGCCACCTGATGAAAGGGGACACTGATGTAAGGGGGACACCACTGAAAGACACCTGATGTACGGAGGGACTCCGCTGAGGGACACCTGATGTAAGGGGGACACCGCTGAGGGACACCTGATGTAAGGAGGGACTTCACTGAGGGACACCTGATGTAAGGGGGACGCCGCTGAGGGACACCTGATGTAAGAGAGACACCAGTGAGGGACACCTGATGTAAGGGGGACATTGCTGAGGGACACCTGATGTAAGGAGGGACTTTACTGAGGGAAACCTAATGTAAGGGGGACGCCGCTGAGGGACACCTGATGTCAGGGGGACACCAGTGAGGGACACCTGATGTAAGGGGGACACCTCTGAGGGACACCCGATGTAAGGAGGGACTCCGCTGAGGGACACCTGATGTAAGGAGGGACTCCACTGAGGGACACCTGATGTAAGGGGGACACTGCTGAGGGACGCCTGATGTAAGGAGGGACTTCACTGAGGGACACCTGATGTAAGGGGGACACCGCTGAGGGACACCTGATGTAAGGGGGACACTGCTGAGGGACACCTGATGTAAGGAGGGACTAAACTGAAAGCCGCCTGAAATAAGGGGAGCACCACTGAAAGACACCTGATGTACGGAGGGACTCCACTGAGGGACACCTGATGTAAGGGGGACACAGCTGAGGGACGCCTGATGTAAGGAGGGACTTCACTGAGGGACACTTGATGTAAGGGGGATGCCGCTGGGAGACACCTGATGTAAGAAGGGACTTCACTGAGGAACACCTGATGTAAGGGGGATGCCGCTGAGGGACACCTGATGTAAGGGGGACATAGCTGAGGGACACCTGATGAAAGGGGGTCACTGCTGAGGGACACCTGATGTAAGGGGGACACAGCTGAGGGACACTTGATGTAAGGGGGACACCGCTGAGGGACACCTGATGTAAGGAGGGACTCCATTGAAAGCCAACTGATGTAAGGGGGACACCGCTGAAGGACACCTGATGTAAGGGGACACTGATGTAGGGGGGACACCACTGAAAGACACCTGATGTACGGAGGGACTCCGCTGAGGGACACCTGATGTAAGGGGGGACTTTACGGAGGGACACCTGATGTAAGGGGGATGCCGCTGAGGGACACCTGATGTAAGGGGGACACCAGTGAGGGACACCTGATGTAAGGGGACACTGCTGAGGGACTCCTGATGTAAGGGGGACACCGTTGAGGAATACCTGATGTAAGGAGGGACGCCGCTGAGGGGCACCTGATGTAAGGGGGACACATGATGTAAGGAGGATACTGCAGGGGGACAACTGATGTCAATAGGACACCACTGGGGGACACCTGATGTAAGGAAAGACTCTGCTGGGAGTGCATGGTGTAAAGACTACTGGAATGCCTGATGTATGGAGGGACTTTGTTGGGAATGCCTGATCTAAGGAGGAACTCTGTTGGAGACACCTGATGTAAGGGGGACACCGCTGAGAGATACCTGATGTAAGGGGGACACCGCCGAGGGAACCTGATGTAAGGGGGACACTGCTGAGGGACACCTGATGTAATTAGGGACTCCGCTGAAAGCCACCTGATGTAAAGGGGATATCGCTGAAGAACACCTGATGTAAGAGGGACAACACTGAAAGACACCTGATGTACACAGGGACTCCGCTGAGGGACACCTGATGTAAGGGGGACACAGCTGAGGGACACCTGATGTAAGGAGAGACTTCACTGAGGGACACCTGATGTAAGGGGTACGCCACTGAGGGACACCTGATGTAAGGGGAAAACCAGTGAGGGACACCTGATGTAAGGGGGACACCGCTGAGGGACAACTGATGTAAGGGGGTCACTGCTGAAAGACACCTGATGCCAGGGGGGACTCCGCTGAGGCACACCTGATGTAACGGGGACACCACTGAGGGACACCTGATGTAAGGGGGACACCGCTGAAGGACACCTGATGTACGGAGGGACTCTGCTGAAAGCCACCTGATGTAAGGGGACACTGATGTAAGGGGGGCACCACTGAAAGACACCTGATGTACGGAGGGACTCCGCTGAGGGACACCTGATGTAAGGGGGACTTCACGGAGGGACACCTGATGTAAGGGGGATGCCGCTGAGGGACACCTGATGTACGGAGGGACTCTGCTGAAAGCCACCTGATGTAAGGGGACACTGATGTAAGGGGGGCACCAGTGAAAGACACCTGATGTACGGAGGGACTCCGCTGAGGGACACCTGATGTAAGGGGGACTTCACGGAGGGACACCTGATGTAAGGGGGATGCCGCTGAGGGACACCTGATGTAAGGGGGACACCAGTGAGGGACACCTGATGTAAGGGGGACATCGCTGAGGGAACCTGATGCAAGGGGACACTGCTGAGGGGCTCCTGATGTAAGGGGTACACCGTTGAGGAATACCTGATGTAAGGAGGGACGCCGCTGAGGGGCACCTGATGTAAGCAGGATACTGTAGGGGGACAACTGATGTTAATAGGATACCACTGGGGGGCACCTGATGTAAGGAAAGACTCTGCTGGGAGTGCAAGGTGTAAAGACT
The DNA here is from genome assembly GCF_042186555.1 of Aquarana catesbeiana. Taxonomy (NCBI): domain Eukaryota; kingdom Metazoa; phylum Chordata; class Amphibia; order Anura; family Ranidae; genus Aquarana; species Aquarana catesbeiana. The sequence continues at coordinate 480,136,672 of NC_133326.1, read as the reverse complement.
ACTGGAATGCCTGATGTATGGAGGGTCTTTGTTGGGAATGCCTGATCTAAGGAGGGACTCTGTTGGAGACACCTGATGTAAGGGGGACACCGCCGAGGGAACCTGATGTAAGGGGGACACCGCTGAGGGACACCTGATGTAATTAGGGACTCCGCTGAAAGCCACCTGATGTAAAGGGGATATCGCTGAAGGACACCTGATGTAAGCGGACACTGATGTAAGAGGGACAACACTGAAAGACACCTGATGTACACAGGGACTCCGCTGAGGGACACCTGATATAAGGGGGACACAGCTGAGGGACACCTGATGTAAGGAGAGATTTCACTGAGGGACACCTGATGTAAGGGGTACGCCACTGAGGGACACCTGATGTAAGGGGAAAACCAGTGAGGGACACCTGATGTAAGGGGGACACCGCTGAGGGACAACTGATGTAAGGGGGTCACTGCTGAAAGACACCTGATGCCAGGGGGGACTCCGCTGAGGCACACCTGATGTAACGGGGACACCACTGAGGGACACCTGATGTAAGGGGGACACCGCTGAGGGACACCTGATGTACGGAGGGACTCTGCTGAAAGCCATCTGATGTAAGGGGACACTGATGTAAGGGGGGCACCACTGAAAGACACCTGATGTACGGAGGGACTCCGCTGAGGGACACCTGATGTAAGGGGGACACTGCTGAGGGACACCTGATGTAAAAAAGGGACTTCACTGAGGGACACCTGATGTAAGGGGGACGCCGCTGAGGGACACCTGATGTAAGGGGGTCACTGCTGAGGAACACCTGATGTAAGGGGGGACTCCGCTGAGGCACACCTGATGAAAGGAGGGACTCCACTTAGGGACACCTGATGTAATGGGAACACTGCTGAGGGACACCTGATGTAAGGAGGGACTTCACTGAGGGACACCTGATGTAAGGGGGACACCGCTGAGGGACACCTGATGTAAGAGGGATACTGCTGAGGGACACCTGATGTAAGGAGGGACTTCACTGAGGGACACCTGATTTAAGGGGGACACCTGATTTAAGGGGGACACCGCTGAGGGACACCTTGTGTAAGGGGATACCAGTGAGGGACACCTGTAAGCAGGACACCTGATGAAAGGGGGACACTGCTGAGGGACACCTGATGTAAGGGGGACACCTGATGTAAGGGGGGACTCTGCTGAGGCACACCTGATGTAAGGGGGACACTTCTCAGGGACACCTGATGTAAGGAGGGACTCCGCTTAGGGACATCTGATGGAAGGGGGTCACCGCTGAGGGATACTTGATATAAGGAGGGACTTCACTGAGGAATACCTGATGTTAGAGGGACACCGCTGAAGGACACCTGATGTAAGGGGGACACCACTGAAAGACACCTGATGTACGGAGGGACTCCACTGAGGGACACCTGATGTAAGGGGGACGCCGCTGAGGGACACCTGATGTAAGGGGGACACCAGTGAGGGACACCTGATGTAAGGGGAACACCGCTGAGGGACACCTGATGTAGGGAGGGACTCCACTGAAAGCCACCTGATGTAATGGGGACACAGCTGAAGGACACCTGGTGTAAGGTTGACACCAGTGAGGGACACCTGATGTAAGGGGGGCACCACTGAGGGACACCTGATGCAAGGGAGTCACTGCTGAGGGACACCTGATGTAAGGGGGGACTCCGCTGAGGCACACCTGATGTAAGGGGGACACCGCTGAGGGACACCTGATGTAATTAGGGACTCCGCTATAAGCCACCTGATGTAAAGGGGACATCGCTGAAGGACACCTGATGTAAGCGGACACTGATGTAAGAGGGACAACACTGAAAGACACCTGATGTACACAGGGACTCCGCTGAGGGACACATGATGTAAGGGGGACACAGCTGAGGGACACCTGATGTAAGGGGTACGCCACTGAGGGACACCTGATGTAAGGGGGACACCGCTGAGGGACAACTGATGTAAGGGGGTCGCTGCTGAAAGACACCTGATGCCAGGGGGGACTCCGCTGAGGCACACCTGATGTAACGGGGACACCACTGAGGGACACCTGATGTAAGGGGGACACTGCTGAAGGACACCTGATGTAAGGGGGACACCGCTGAGGGACACCTGATGAAAGGAGGGACTCTGCTGAAAGCCACCTGATGTAAAGGTACACTGATGTAAGGGGGGCACCACTGAAAGACACCTGATGTACGGAGGGACTCCGCTGAGGGACACCTGATGTAAGGGGGACACTGCTGAGGGACACCTGATGTAAAGAGGGACTTCACTGAGGGACACCTGATGTAAGGGGGACGCCGCTGAGGGACACCTGATGTAAGGGGGTCACTGCTGAGGAACACCTGATGTAAGGGGGGACTCCGTTGAGGCACACCTGATGAAAGGAGGGACTCCACTTAGGGACATCTGATGTAATGGGAACACCGCTAAGGGACACCTGATGTAAGGAGGGACTTCACTGAGGGACACCTGATGTAAGGGGGACACCGCTGAGGGACACCTGATGTAAGGGGGGCACTGCTGAAGGACACCTGATGTAAGGAGGGACTTCACTGAGGGACACCTGATTTAAAGGGGACACTGCTGAGGGACACCTTGTGTAAGGGGATACCAGTGAGGGACACCTGTAAGCGGGACACCTGATGAAAGGGGGACACTGCTGAGGGACACCTGATGTAAGGGGGACACCTCTCAGGGACACCTGATGTAAGGAGGGACTCCGCTTAGGGACATCTGATGGAAGGGGGGCACCGCTGAGGGATACCTGATATAAGGAGGAACTTCACTGAGGGATACCTGATGTTAGAGGGACACCGCTGAGGGACACCTGATGTAAGGGGGACACCACTGAAAGACATCTGATGTACGGAGGGACTTCAATGAGGTACACCTGATGTAAGGGGGATGCCGCTGAGGGACACCTGATGTAAGGGGGACACCAGTGAGGGACACCTGATGTAAGGGGGACACTGCTGAGGGAACCTGATGTAAGGGGGACACCGCTGAGGGACACCTGATGTAGGGAGGGACTCCACTGAAAGCCACCTGATGTAATGGGGACACCGCTGAAGGACACCTGGTGTAAGGTTTACACCAGTGAGGGACACCTGATGTAAGGGGGGCACCACTCAGGGACACCTGATGCAAGGGAGTCACTGCTGAGGGACACCTGATGTAATGGGGGACTCAGCTGAGGCACACCTGATGTAAGGGGGACACCACTGAGGGACAACTGATGTAAGGGGGACACCGCTGAGGGACACCTGATGTAAGGGGGACACCGCTGAGGGACACCTGATGTAAGGAGGGACTTCGCTGAAAGCCACCTGATATAAGGGGACACTGATGTAAGGGGGACACCGCTGAGGGACACCTGATGTAAGGAGGGACTCCACTTAGGGACATCTGATGTAATTGGGGCACCGCTGAGGGACACCTGATGTAAGGAGGGACTTCACTGAGGGACACCTGATGTAAGGGGGACACCGCTGGGGGACACCTGATGTAAGGGGGACACCGCTGAGGGACACCTGATGTAAGGAGGGACTTCACTGATGGACACCTGATGTAAGGGGGACGCTGCTGAGGGACACCTGATGTAAGGGGGACACCAGTGAGGGACACTTGATGTAAGGGGGACATCGCTGAGGGACACCTGATGTAAGGGGGGACTCCGCTGAGGCACACAAGATGCAAGGAGGGACTCCACTTAGGGACACCTGATGTAATGGGGACACCGCTGAGGGACACCTGATGTAAGGAGGGACTTCACTGAGGGACACCTGATGTAAGGGGGACACTGCTGAGGGACATCTGATGTAAGGAGGGACTTCACTGAGGGACACCTGATGTAAGGGGACACAGCTGAGGGACACCTTATGTAAGGGGATACCAGTGAGGGACACCTGATGTAATCAGGACACGGCTGAGGGACACCTGATGTAAGGGGGACACTGCTGAGGTACACCTGATGTAATGGGGACACCGCTGAAGGACACCTGGTGTAAGGTTGACACCAGTGAGGGACACCTGATGTAAGGGGGGCACCACTGAGGGACACCTGATGCAAGGGGGTCACTGCTGAGGGACACCTGATGTAAGGGGGGACTCCGCTGGGCACACCTGATGTAAGGGGGACATTGCTGAGATACACTTGATGTAAGGGAGACACCTGATGTAAGGGGGGACTCCGCTAAGGCACACCTGATGTAAGTAGAACACCTCTCAGGGACACCTGATGTAAGGAGGGACTCCGCTTAGGGACATCTGATGTAAGGGGGGCACCGCTCAGGGACACCTGATGTAAGGAGGGACTTCACTGAGGGACACCTGATGTAAGGGGGATACCGCTGAGGAACACCTGATGTTAGGGGGACACTGCTGAGGAACACCTGATGTAAGGAGGGACTTCACTGAGGGACACCTGATGTAAGGAGGACACTGCTGTGGCACTCCTGATGCAAGGGGAACACCTCTGAGCAACACCTGATGTAAGGGGGGACTCCGCTTAGGGGCACCTGATGTAAGGGGGACACAGCTGAGGGACACCTGATGTAAGCAGAGACTCTGCTTAGGAAAACCAGATGTAAGGGGGACACGGCTGTGGGACACCTGATGCAAGGGGACACCTGATGTAAGGGTAACACTGCTAAAGAACACCTGATGTAAGGAGGTACACCGCTTAGGGACACCTGATGTAAGGGGGACACCGCTGAGGGACACCTGATGTAAGCAGAGACTCTGCTTAGGGACACCTGATGTAGGGAGGACACCGCTGGGGGACACCTGATGTAAGGAGAGACTCTGCTGGGAGTGCATGGTGTAAAGAGGGATGCTACTGGAATGCCTGATGTATGGAGGGTCTTTGCTGGGAATGCCTGATCTAAGGAGGGACTCTGTTGGAGACACCTGAAGACATCTGGTGGCAGGCGATGGTGGCAAGCGTCTGATGTAAGGAAGGACTCCTCTGAGGGACACCTGAAGTAAGGGGGACACCGCTGAGGGACACCTGATGTAAGGGGGACACTGCTGAGGGACACCTGATGTAAAAAGGGACTTCATTGAGAGACACCTGATGTAAGGGGGACACCGCTGAGGGACACCTGATGTAAGGGGGACACCGTTGAGGGAAACCTGATGTAAGGAGGGACTCCTCTGTGGAACACCTGATGTAAAGGGACAACACTGAGGGACACCTGATGTAAGCAGAGACTCTGCTTAGGGACACCTGATGTAAGGACAGACTCTGCTGTTAGTGCATGATGTAAAGAGGGACGCTGTTGAGGACACCTGAAGACTCCTCTGAGGAACACGTGATGTAAGGGGGACACCGCTGAGGGACACCTTATGTAAGGGGATACCAGTGAGGGACACCTGATGTACGCGGGACACCTAATGTAAGGGGGACACTGCTGAGGGACAACTGATGTAAGTGGGACACTTGATGTAAGGGGGAACTCTGCTGAGGCACACCTGATGTAAGGGGGACACCTCTCAGGGACACCTGATGTAAGGAGGGACTCTGCTTAGGGACATCTGATGTAAGGGGGGCACCACTAAGGGACACCTGATGTAAGGAGGGACTTCACTGAGGGACTCCTGATGTAAGGGGGACACCGCTGAGGGACACCTTATGTAAGGGGATACCAGTGAGGGACACCTGATGTAAGCGGGACATCTGATGTAAGGGGGACACTGCTGAGGGACAGCTGATGTAAGGGGGACACCTAATGTAAAGGGGGACTCCGCTGAGGCACACCTGATGTAAGGGGGACACCTGATGTAAGGAGGGACTCCGCTTAGGGACATCTGATGTAAGGGGGGCACCACTGAGGGACACCTGATGTAAGGAGGGACTTCACTGAGGGACACCTGATGTAAGGGGGACACCGCTGAGGGACACCTGATGTAAGGAGGGACTTCACTGAGGGACACCTGATGTAAGGGGGGACACCTCTGTAAGACACCTGATGCAAGGGGACACCGTTGAGGGACACCTGATGTAAGGGGGACACCGCTGAGGAACACCTGATGTAAGGAAGGACACCGCTGAGGGACACCTAATGTAAGGAGGACACCGTTGTGGGACACCTGATGTAAATAGTACATCGCTTGGGGACACCTGATGTAAGGAGAGACTTTGCTGGGAGTGCATGGTGTAAAGAGGGATGCTACTGGAATGCCTGATGTATGGAGGGTCTCTGCTGGGAATGCCTGATCTAAGGAGGGACTCTGTTGGGGACACCTGAAGACATCTGGTGGCAGGGTTGACGGTGGCAAGTGCCTGATGTAAGGAGGGACTCCTCTGAGGGACACCTGATGTAAGGGGGACACGGTTGAGAGACACCTGATGTAAGGGGCACACGGCTGAGGGACACCTGATGTAAGGAGGGACTTCACTGATGGAAACCTGATGTAAGGGGGACACTGCTGAGGGACACCTGATGTAAGGGGGACACCCCTGAGGGACACCTAATGTAAGGATCAATCCCACTGAGAGACACCTGATGTAAGGGGGACACCTGATGTAAGGAGGGACTTCACTGAGGGAAACCTCATGTAAGGGGGACACCGCTGAGGGACACTTGATGTAAGGGGGACACATGATGTAAGGGGGACACCGCTGAGGGACACCTGATGTAAGCAGAGACTCTGCTTAGGGACACCTGATGTAAGGAGGACACCGCTGGGGGACACCTGATGTAAGGAGAGACTCTGCTTGGAGTGCATGGTGTAAAGAGGGACGCTACTGGAATGCCTGATGTGTGTAGGGTCTCTGCTGGGAATGCCTGATCTAAGGAGGAACTCTGTTGGGGACACCTGAAGACATCTGGTGGCAGGCGACGGTGGCAAGTGCCTGATGTAAGGAGGGACTCCTCTGAGGGACACCTGATGTAAGGGGGACACTGCTGAGGGACACCTGATGTAAGAGGAAACACCGCTGAGGGACACCTGATGTAAGGGAGAGTCCACTGAGGGACACCTGATGTAAGGGGGACACTGCTTAGGAACACCTGATGTAAGGGGGACACATGATGTAAGGGGGACACCGCTGAAGGAAACCTGATGTAAGGAGGGACGCTGCTGAGGGACACCTGATGTAAGGGGGACACCGCTGGGGTACACCAGATATAAGGAGAGACTCTGTTGGGAGTGCCTGGTGTAAAGAGGGACTCTATTGGAATGCCTGATATATGGAGGGTCTTTGCTTTAAATGCCTGATCTAAGGATGGACTCCGCTGGGGACACCTGAAGGCCTCTGATGGCAGGCGACGGTGGCAAGTGACACGTTCAGGATTCTCACTGATTCTGCAATATGTTAAGTTGAACTATTTCATTTTATATTACAATGTAATAATAGAAAAAATGTGCTTCAATCACTCTGACACCATAACAACAATGGTGTTGGGGTGATTGAAGCACCAACACCAGGTGTTTGGAGTATCTTTATCTGCTAATTGTTAAACTTTCTGAAATACACATATTTCTATTGTGGTGTAGGATCTGTGCCTGCTGTCCCTCCCTCCACCCCTCTTTCCTTGTCAAAAGAAGTTTATTGAGTATACAATGTTATAAAGATACATAAAGTAAGTTTACAAGGATCTATAAAGTAAGCTCATTGTTTTACAGTAGGGTTTATATAGGTAAATATCATGAAATTTCAAATATTAAACATTGGGTTTACGTAAACCTAACTTAAATTAAAGATATATATCATTTCCTTAGTTACTTTTGTAGGTATTTAAATGATTTATACCTACTATACATATTGTTTACAAGTAGAGTGTATATAGGTCAAATAAATTCTGATAATGAGCTTTAATCGTAAGGTGGAGAAAAGGAAAGAGAAAGAAGAAAAAGGGTTGAAAGGTAGAGGTATGGTCCACAAGGTTGTCCCGTTCGTCAGTTTATTATTCTTTTTAGTTCTCTTTGAAGCCTTAGAATGGGTGTCTCTGTAAGTCATTTAATCTGTTACCATGGCAACAGGACAGAGTCATTGAAGTTTGACAGGAACTGTTGTTTTATCCAAGGATGCCAAAGTTTTTCAAATTTTGGAATTTGATTTTGATCGATGGCTACCATCTTAGCATGGGACATTGTATTATTCATTCTGTGAATTGTTTCTGCTAGTACCAATGTAGGAGATTTCCATGCCTTGGCCACTGTTTGTTTTGCAGCCGTTATTAATTGGATCATAAGTTTGAATTGAGAGATTGTTAACCATTCCGGTTTTAGATTAAGTAAAGTTAAATATGGATCTGGTTGTATTATTTTTTTAAATATTTTAGATGCAATCACGAAGACTTCCTTCCAGAAGGTTTGGATTACTGGGCACGTCCACCATATGTGTAAATATGTGCCTATTTCTGGGCATCCTCGAAAACAAAGAGCTGAGGTATTAGGTGAATATTTTGCCACTCTAGCGGGTACAAGGTACCAGCGAGTTAGGACTTTATAATTTGTCTCCAGTGCTAAGATGTTGGGTGAAGATGACTTAGATGTGAGCCATATGTTAGACCAGTCCGTGTCTTCTAAAGTTCGTCCCAGGTCCTCCTCCCACCTCTGAACGTAAGAGGGTCTATTAAGATTTGCTACTCCATATAATTGATTATAAAGTGATGAAATTGTACCTTTAGCAAATGGATCTTTTGTACAGATTGATTCAAAAATGGATAATTGGGATAATGGTGTATCCCCCTTTAGGAATGGTGTATAGAAATTTTTGATTTGGAGATATCTAAATATCTCAGAGTTTGGTAGATCATATTTTTCTCTAAGCGATGGGAATGAAAGGAATGATTTAGATGCTATGAAGTCATTTAGTGTCTGAATGCCTGATGTTGTCCAAGCTTTAAAAGAATTTGGGTAGATCCATGCCGGATAAAAGGCCGGATTTCTGATAAAAGAAAGGAGAGGATTGTGTGGAGATTGTAACTGATATTTGGTTTTTAGTTTATCCCAGAGAGATAAGAAGTGTTTAGTTATGGGATTATGAATTTTAAAGCGGTCTTTAGGATCAAGCCATAATAAATTTGATATTAATAGAGGGTCATTTTCTGAAGCCTCTATATATACCCATAATGGGATTTCCTGTTTTGCATGGTATTTGGACAGACTGGCCAAATGTGCCGCTCTGTAGTAGTTAGTAAAATTAGGGTATCCCAGGCCTCCTTTATTTTTGGGAAGATGTAGTGTGTGTATAGGTATACGTGGTTTAGAAGAGCCCCATATAAACGAAGTTGCTCTTTTTTGTACTATTCTCAAAAAATAGGAAGGAATTGGAATAGGGAGGACTCTGAATAGATAAAGCAATTTGGGTAGAATAGTCATTTTGATTGCATTAATCTTCCCTATCCAGGATAAAGGAAGTTGCGACCATTGTTTTATTAGATTTGTGATCTGTCTTAATACAGGAGGATAATTGGTTGAGAATAAGTCAGAATGAGATGCTGTTAAATGAATTCCAAGATATGGAATTGATTTTTCTGCCCATGTGAATGGGAGTGCAGCCCTAGCCGGGATCAATTCCATGTTTGTGAGTGAAATATTAAGCACTAGGCATTTCTTAGGATTAATCATGAGGCCGGATAGGGCTGCAAATCCATCAAGAGCTGGTATTAAGTTAGGACCAGAGACCTGTGGTGATGATAGAAAAAGTAATATATCGTCTGCAAATATACATAATTTGTGTGTAATACCTCCTACTTCAATGCCAGTTATAGTTTGGTTTGTTCTGATGTATTGGGCCATGGGTTCGAGTATAAGGGCAAATAATAAGGGAGATAATGGGCAACCCTGTCGGGTACCTCTTTCGCCTCCACCCCTCTTTCTTTCCTTCATTCTCTCTCTCTTTTTCTCTTTCTCCTTTTCTTTCTCCCTCCATCCCTCGTTCATCTCAGACTCCAACCACACACCCTTTGAGTCACGCCCCCTTTAAGCTACACCCAATATTTAGTTTAAACCATGGCCATTTTTTGCTGCGGCGCGCTGCATTTTTTTTTCCCGCTACGTCACACCTACAAATAAATGCCCGTCCCCTAATTATAATAAGACTCCACCTACAGACAAAAAAGTGCCCCAATACATTTTTTTTACAATGTTGGCAACTATGCAGCCGTGTCTCAGGACACGCTTCCTGTTCGGCCGGGAGGAGAAGCAATTTTCCGGGTCAAGATCTGCCCCCATTCCTCACCTGCCCAGGAGGACTGTAAACTTGCCTTGCGCAAGCCAGGATTGACTTGCTGCCTGGACTACCAGCTCTCACCTTCACTTCGCTGATTTTCACTAACAGGCTTAGGAGAAACAGCTGAGAGCCATGAATCCAGACTTCAGGAGCTGGGTTCTTACCACTGTCACCATTCTAGTAGTCTTCCTCATCCTGGCTGACATCTCAAAGCTGGAGCAGCCGCAGGAGATGGGGTAACTTTATTTTCCCTTGTCATGTTGGAATGGCTAGAGGGGCATAGAAAGATCGCTCATTATCTAGTTTTCTTTGTCTTCATACTTAAGTTTGCTTTTTGTTTAACTCTATCCTGTCTTTTCTGATTCCAGTACAAACACACAGCAGTGATCAGATTGCACAGTGTTTATGGGCTTTGGGTTGATAGCAATATTGTTTGTCACCTATCATCAGAGTGCATGCTGCTGTGCTCACATACACTGGCAAAGAGAGAGATCCGTGCAGAGGTGCTAACATCCACTGGCTGACACAGAGATCCTCCCTCTTTTCCCTCTTCCTCTTCTCTGCTCCTTAGGTCTCATACACACGGACGTTTTTACAGCAGCATTTTGGAGCTTTTTGTGCAGCTTAAAAACGCCACTCCATGTTATTCAATGGCCTCCTACACACCATGGCGTTTTTGAGCTGTAACAAGCATTGGGGTTTTTAAGCTCCAAAAAAAAAACCCAGGACCAGCGTGTTCTGAGGCTCCAGCGCTAGAGCTGTAAAACCTCCAGATGCCAGTAAAGGGTGTTAAACGCGGCTTAACGCTGTATACACAGCATTAAGCCTCGTCCAGCGTTTCTCTGCCTCTATTCAAAATCAATGGTTCCCTATGGGAGCCCATTGATTTAAATGGAAGTCGCACTCAGAAGTCGGATCAAGATGATCCGACTTGTGGTGCAATGTGTGTACTGAGAATGTTGAAGGGGAACCCCGCCAAAAAAAAAAATTTGCGTCTTTGGTCTGGTATGGATCTTAAGGGGAACCCCATGCCCAAAAAAATGACGTGGGGTCCCCCCCAAGATCCATACCAGACCCTTATCCGAGCACGCAGCCCGGCAGGTCAGGAAAGGGGGGGGAGACGAGCGAGCCCTCCTCCCTCCCGGACCCTAACAGGCCTCATGCCCTCAACATGGGGGGGTGGGTGCTTTGGGGCAGGGGGGCTATGCACCTTGTCTCCATGTTGATGAGTACAAGGGCCTCTTCTTGACAACACTTTCCTGGTGGTTCTTGGGGTTTGCGGGTGGGGGCTTATTGAAATCTGGAAGCTCCCTTTAACAAGCGGGCCCCCAGATGCCGGCCCCCCACCCTAGGTAAATGAGTATAGGTACATGGTACCCCTACCCATTCACCTAAAAAAAGTGTCAAAAATAAACACACTACACAGGTTTTTCAATTATTTTATTAAGGCAGCTCCGGCTGCTCTCCCTCTTCTGGCGACATCTTCTCCCTCTGCCCATCCTTCTCCCCACTCCAGTTCTTCTCCTACTCTCTCCGCTGTCTTCTCTCTCCGCTGTCTTCTCGCTCTTTTGCCGGGTCTTCTCGCTCTTTTGCTGTGTCTTCTCCCTCTGTTCTTCTTCTGATGATGACTCAACACGATCTCCCAGTGTAACGCTGGATCCGCCGTGTGCAATGATATATATTGGCATGGGGCTAGCGCGGCTAAACGCGCATTGACGCCAATGCAGAACGCGGATAAAATTGAGTTTTAACGTTGTTTTATTCCTGGTGTCGGCACAAGCTTTACAACTCGTTTTTTAAAACGTCCGTGTGTATGAGCCCTAAACTTACCTTGGAGAGATGCAGACTAGAATACTGCAATCACTGAGCAGCAAGATATATCACCTGTGATGTATTTCAGTTATCTTGCAAACCTGGCCTGTTAGTGGGTCCTGAGGACAGGGTTTATGACCACTGCCTTATATAACAGTTACTCAAAGGTTGTGTATGCAGGGCCGTCTTTTTCACAGGGCAAACGGGGCAGCAGCCCAGGACCCTGTCACTGTTTGGGGCCCAAAGCAGAGCTGCTGTTAAACCCGCGTGCTGCCCGCAAATCGGCACTGAAAATCCCCACACACAGCCAGGCAGACAGTCTGTCACTGTCATCAGCGGCGGCGGCACTCGCACAGTGCAGCAGTCAGTGCCAGTGCTGTGTTTTTTCAATGGAGGAGCGGGCCACGGATGGACGGGCCTTGAGCTCCACTGATGCTCTGGCCCCGCCCCTTGCAATGCGTACACTGTGCACAGTGTACCTGATCGGAGGAGCAGAGGAGGAGTGTGAGACCTGCCCACGCTGGTTGCCATCAAGCTATCAAGCATTGTGATGGATAGAAAATTTATCGTGATACACTACAAAGGGATTCCAGATCAGAAGAGATTACAATAATTTTCTGATGGCAGTTTGAAACTTGCAGAGAAGAAAGGAGACTGGCAGAGGAACTGGACAGCTCTGACTCTTCATCCAGATAGCAAAGGTTGGTATAACTATACATGCCATGGCCCTATACTATTCACCCTCTACTCAGAATACAGTTAAGGCTGAACTCATGGTATAATATGTATTGCACTTAAATTGGTACTTACATTGGTCCAGCTTGGCTGATCCCTGTGGGTGGATCCTAATTATCTTACGGGTCTCAGATCGGTCGCTTGGCGCGAGCGCAATTCACAGGACGCCTTGCATTTTTTTTTAATGAATACAAAGCGTTCCCTGATTGGACAAGGAGGAGAGGCCCAGCAGTGACAGTTACAGAAATCAGTGTGCAGTAACTTCTAGCAACCAATGGGTGAGCAGTGATGGTGTGCAGTAATCTATAGCAACACAAACAGTGAGCAGTAATGGTGTCCAGTAACTTCTGCAACCCAATCAGTGAGCGGTGGTGGTGTGCAGTAATCTCTAGCAACCCAATCAGTGAGCGGTGATGGTGTGCACTAACTTCTAGCAACCCAATCAGTGAGCGGTGATGTGTGCACTAACTTCTAACAACCCAATCAGTGAGAGGTGATTTGTGCACTAACTTTTAGCAACTCAATCAGTGAGTGGTGTGTGCACTAACTTCTAGAAACTCAAACAGTGAGCGGTGATGGTGTGCAGTAACCTATAGCAACCCAATCAGTGAGAGGTAATGGTGTGCAGTAACCTATAGCAACACAATCAGTGAGCAGTAATGGTGTGCAGTAACTTCTAGCAACCCAATCAGTGAGCAGTAATGGTGTGCAGTAACCTGTAGCAACCAATCAGTGAACAGTAGTGATCTGCTGTAATCTCTCGCAACCAATCAGTGAGCGGTAAGGATAGGTTGTAATCTCTGGCAACCAATTTCAATCACTGCGTGATCTGCTGCAGTAAACTGATTTTGAGCCGACCTGCTATTTTCTTGTATGTCTCAGAATGTAGGGGGGGGGGGGGGGCAATCAATATTAAAGACGGCTCTGTGTGTATTGCATAATTCTGATGTGATATTGTAGTGCCATGCACTTTGTAATATCTCTTGTATGGAAATATTGAATAATGGGAGAGAGAACACAGGGATTATAAGCACACTTGGCAATACAAAGAATGGAGCTCTGGGTTGGCTATAAATTCTGGTATGACTCTTGATGGTGACAACACACAGCATTATCTCATCAACAAAGGCGTGCCCACTCCTTCCATGCTCAGTTCATAAGGACTGCCAGGGTCAAAGCGGTATTATTATGGTTACCTTTCCCATTCAGTTAAATTGGAAGTTTTCAGCTTTCAGCCTTTTATTGGTAGATGAACGTGTGCCTTTGTTCAACCAGACTAACTATGTAGCTAACAGCAGTAGCAATGTAAATCAATAATCAGGCCAGCGGCGCATCCCTCCAAAGTTCAGCGCCGCCCGCGAAGTTCATATTCATAGAATGATTTATTTTTAAATAAATTATAAAATGACTAACATTTTTTAACATCTTAAAGTTAAAAAATGTTAGTCATATTATAATTTATTTAAAAATATATCGTTCCACTGTGCGGGGCGTTGGGCTAATAGTTTAAGATTAGCTCTGTCATTTTTTAACAAGCACTTGATTAGAGCCTAACTGACTTGTTATCCTCTGCTCCCCAAACCCTCCCACTTTTGACTTAGTGGATGAAAATTTGTCATTGCGTCTCTTCCAGTTTCCAGGCCAGGCTGCAGGTAAAGCCCTGGACTGAAGGGGTTTGTTTTCGTTCCCCAAAAAAAATAATAATCACCAGCCGCCACTGGTTTGTTCATATTAATGAGGTGTTTGGAGTGTGTCTCAGAGATCGATTCCAATCTGTTAATGGCTTTGTCTCTCCTTTTTGCCTGTTCTTTCCTGAGTGGAAAGCTGTTCAGACATGATTCTTAGATCTGACTTTAGGTCTGTTATAGCTGCAGTCACTGACTTATTAATGTCATCTCTGTCATGTCTGCGAATGTTAAGGGCATGTCAGAGTGTGTGGGGTCTCTTACCCAGTCCTCAGATGCCGCAATAGATTCTTCATTGCTATCTTCCTCGTGGTGGGACATTGACATCTTGCCGGCTAGCAAGCTGCTCCTGAGGGCTGAGCGAGGTCTGTTATAGCTGCAGTCACTGACTTATTAATGTCATCTCTGTCATGTCTGCGAATGTTAAGGGCATGTCAGAGTGTGTGGGGTCTCTTACCCAGTCCTCAGATGCCGCAATAGATTCTTCATTGCTATCTTCCTCGTGGTGGGACATTGACATCTTGCCGGCTAGCAAGCTGCTCCTGAGGGCTGAGCGAGGTCTGAAGATATTGGGGATATGCCGGGTGGACACTACTTCTGAAGAGCGCTTTGATTTTGAGTGTGGAGTTGCCCTGGTAAATCTGCCCATTTCAGAGCTATTTATGCATTTTTTTCTGGCCATGGAGCCGTGGAGGACCCGGAGCTCTCCTAGAATGCTTCCATCCACTCTGCGTGTTAAACCACACCCCCGTGTCTTTTTAAACTCCCTCCCAATGAAAAGATTTTTTCCTATGCTAGGGTCATCAGTAAGGTATTTGTATATCCCTAGCATTACCCCCTCAAGCATCTCCTCTCCAGAGAGAATAAGTTCAATGCTTGTAGTCTTTCCCCATAACTGAGGTCCTCCAGTCCCTTTATTAGCTTTGTTGCCCTTCTCTGGACTCTCTCCAGTTACAGCACATCCTTCTTGTGGACTGGTGCCCAGAACTGGAATTGCATACTCAAGATGCGGCCTGACTGTAGTCTTGTAGAGTGGGAGAATTATTGCTTTATCCCTTGACTATATCCCCTTTTTGATGCATGCTAATATTCTGTTGCCTTTTCTTGAGCAGATTGGCTTTGCATGCCATTGCTGAGCCTGTCATCTAGTAGGACCCCAGATCTCTTTACATCCTGGATTTCCCCAGTGGTTCTCCCCCAGCGAATAATATGCATTTGTTTTTTTAGCACCCAAATGCATTACTTAACATTTTTCAACATTAAATCTCATTTAACATGTAGAATAGCTCCCTACTGTCCCTGATTTCGAGGGACTGTCCCTGATTTGGAGAAATGTCCCTCTGTCCCTCATTCCTCCTCATTTGTCCCTCATTTTGGTCTGATTTATATAGATGTATATAAAATGCACTTTTTATCTATCAAAAAGTGTTTTCCAGCGCTAAACCTTTCAGATTTCTAAATTGCTGCATTTGTAAATTCCAAAAGACAATATAAAGGAATATTAGTGGTAAAAAAAAAGCACTTGTGGGTTTAACCAATCTTGTTTTTTTGTACCATTCTTCTTTAAGGGGGCATGGCAAGGGGTGTGTCCTATGCCTGCATTCTTTTGCTGATAGGTATCCATCATTCCCATCTCAGAAAGTTGGGAGTTATGATGTAGTTGCCCACCCTATTATTTTATTTAGGTCTTCTTGTAAGGTTTCCACATCTTGTTGCAAATTTATTGCCCTGCTTGCCTTTGTATCGTTAGAAAACACTGAAATTGAACTATTTATTCCATCCTCTGTATTATTTATGAATAATTAGAACAGAATTGGTCCCAGGACAGATCCTTGAGGGGTAATTATAGATGTTAGACTGACTGGCCTATAGTTTCCAGGGATATATTTCGGCCCTTTTTTAAAGATTGGTAGCTTGGCTTCTGTTGGCTTTTCTCCAATCAGCTGGTACCATTCCAATCAGTAAACTGTCCATAAAAATTAGAAACAACGGTCTAGCTATCACCTGACTGACTTAAGGACTCTCGCGTGTAAGCCATCTGCTCCTCGTGATGTATTTGTGTAAAGTTTTCCAAGTCTATTTCTGATGCTGGCTTCTGTTAGCCACAAGGGCACAATACAGTCTTGGTTACTATATCCCCCCTTTCCTTTGTGAAAACTGAGAAGAAGAATGAATTTAAAACTGTTGCCTTCTCCTTGTGTTTTGTAACCCAATTCCCTTCATCATCTCTTATGGGGCCAAAATGCTCTGTATACTTGTATTACCCTTGAGTTTCCTTTTCCTGTGGTTTATACTGAATGTAATTAACCTGTGATTGCTGTTTCCTAAGTTGCCCGTATTTCCACATCTGTGATCAGGTCTGTGTTCTTTGTAATTAGTAGGTCTAGTAATGCATTATCGCTTGTTGGTGCATTGGCCAACTGACCCATGAAATTATCCTGCAAGTCATTTAGGAAATGGTGAGCCTTAGATGAAAGAGCAGTTCCTACCGTCCATTCGATATCTGAATAAATTAAATACCCCATTATAATAACATTGCCCTGCCTTTCCGACATTCCTAACTGTGATAGGAGGTCAGACTCCTCCTAATCCCTCAGGTCAGGGGGCATGTTGCATACGCCCACTATTACTTTCCCATTAGTTTCCTACTATTGAGCTCCAACCAAAAGGATTACACATCCTCCCTCGCTCCATAAATAATGTCATCCCTCACATTCACTTGCAAATCATTCTTGATACCCCTCCCCTTTCCTACCCTCCCTGTCCCTACGATATAGGGAATACTCCTGAGTGGTTGCCAGCCAGTTACGTGAGCTGTCAAACTAATTTTCTGAAATTCCCACAAAATCATAATCCTCCTCATAAATTAGCAGCTCCAGTTCTCCCATTTTATTAGCTAGACTTCTAGCATTTGTGTACATGCCTCTTGATTTTGTCTGGTCCCATATTATTTCCTGGTTAGTTGTTATGAGGCTGCAATTGGGATTTGCCAACTTACTTACCTTGTGTTTAGGTATTCCAGTCGCCCTACCACTAATGCTTCCAATCTTACCCGCTGAACTTTGCTCATTGCTGGCTATCACTCCATCGGGCCCCCCACCCCACCCCCAACACCTAGTTTAAAAGTCCCTCTAACTTTCTGGCCATCTTCTCTCCAAACAGAGCTGCACCTGAATTAAAAACAGATTAGAAATTGCCAATATGACAATGGCAGCTTGATCCTTCTATTAAGCTTTTGCATCTTGTTTCTCAAACCTTTGCATGCGTGCACTTTATATGATGACTAAGCCCCTCCGTGACCTTAAAATTATGCCCCCCCTGAAAAAAGTTCTGCGGACACCCATGGCAACAGGACATACTTAGGACTGGCCTCCCTAACGCTTTTCCCTCTACCCAGCCTGTCACCCAACTTCTCTGCTCTTCTGCCTGCACACCTGTATCTCCACCCACCTCTGTGCTGGCCCCTGCCAGCACCTGACGAGTACAGTCCAAACTCACTTTCAGGTTGGCGATGCATTGCAGTGTTGCCAGCTTCTTCCCTAGATTCAGGACCTGGGTTTCCAAGGAAGCAACCTACTCACATTTTGTGCAGCAGTATTCGCTCATGAACGGATGCTCAAGGAACGCATACATGTCATATGATGTGCACAGAGTCGCACTGCCATACCCCTTGGACATCATACCCAGTAATTTATTGGGGATAATCCAAAAGATTACGAATTATACTCTGCCCAATTTAATGCTAAACTCACTTCCTGACTCTAATTTATTCTATTCCTATATTACATGGCCCACGGCATCCTCTCCTCCTGATCCCTGATCACACGGTCCTCTGGTGTCCTCGTACTCTGAGTTACACTCAGAATACTCACAGTCCTCACATTTACACTTGGTACTCACAGTCCTTACACTTACACTTGGTACTCACAGTCCTCCCAGTTATACTCGATGCTCACAGTCCTCCAAGTTACACTTGGTTACACTCGGTGCTCACAGTCCTCCCACTTACACATGGTACTCACAGGCCTCCCAGTTTGACTCTATGCTCATAGTCCTCCCACTTACACTTAGTACTCACTGTCCTCCTAGTTACACTCGGATACACTCAGTGCTAACAGTCCTCCCAGTTACACTCGGTGCTCACAGTCCTCCCAGTTACACTCAGTACTCACAGTCCTCCCAGTTACACTCGTTGTCCACAGTCCTCCCACTTACACTTGGTACTCACAGTCCTCCCGGTTACACTTGGTTACACACGGTGCTCACAGTCCTCCCAGTTACACTCGGGTACACTTGGTGCTCACAGTTCTCCCACTTACATTCGGTACTCACAGTCCTCCCACTTACACCTGG
Source organism: Aquarana catesbeiana (assembly GCF_042186555.1). Classification (NCBI taxonomy): domain Eukaryota; kingdom Metazoa; phylum Chordata; class Amphibia; order Anura; family Ranidae; genus Aquarana; species Aquarana catesbeiana. The sequence goes on along the minus strand of NC_133326.1, from coordinate 480,117,898 downwards.
TACTCACAGCTCTTCCATTTACACTTGGTGCTTACAGTCCTCCCAGTTACACTCAGTACTCACAGTCCTCCTAATTGCACTCGGTGCTCCCAGTACTCCCAGTTACAGACGGTACTCCCAGTTACACTCTGTGCTCACAGTACACCCAGTTACACTCTGAGCTCACAGTACTCCCAGTTACACACGGTGCTTACAGTACTCCCAGTTACACTCGGTGCTCACAGTACTTGGTACTCCCAGTAACGTTCTTTACTCTCAGTAATTCTTGGTGCTCCCAGTTACCCTCGGTACTCCCAGCTACCCTTGGTACTATCAGTTACACCCGGTACTCCCAGTTACACCCGGTACTCCCAGTTACTCTCTGTACTTCTAGTTACTGTACTTTAGGTACTCCTAGTTACTATCGGTACTCCCAGTTACTCTCTGTACTCCTAGTTACTTTAGGTACTCCTAGTTACTATCGGTACTCCCAGTACTCCCAGTTACTCTCTGTACTCCTAGTTACTTTAGGTACTCCTAGTTACTATGGTACTTCCAGTTACTCTCAGTACTCCCAGTTACTCGTGTGAGGTATCTAACGATAGACTTCTGCGCTACTATAATGATCCGTGTACAATGATAGGTGTAATGCTGCAAAATCAAAAGTAGTGAACACTACCCACTACCTACAAAATGAAAATTGCACAATAAAATCTAATTGTGTATGTGATTCCGCGCAAAACCTCTATGTGAGCTAACTAATAATAAACAATATGGTATAAAAGCACTTAGTGATATATTGATAACAATTGCTAAGAATGACTAAAAGTGTAATAATTCATATGTGAACGTTCACATAAGAATTATTACACTTTTAGTCATTCTTAGCAATTGTTATCTATATATCACTAAGTGCTTTTATACCATATTGTTTATTATTAGTTAGCTCACATAGAGGTTTTGCGCGGAATCACATACACAATTAGATTTTATTGTGCAATTTTCACTCCCAGTTACTCCCAGAACTCTCAGTTACTCCCAGTACTCTCAGTTACTCTCAGTACTCCTAGCTACTCACTATTACTACACACACTACTCACAAGTACTCACAGCCCCTATCCCCCTTTTTTTCCTTCTGACAGTTTCTTCACTACACACAGTCACACAGTCTACCGTTTATGTTTCTTATGCAGCTGCTCCACTCCTGCTGCCCGGCCGCCGCTGGAAGCAGTCTCCTACACGGCTTGTCAGCTCCTGCAGCCTCTCTTGGTCAGCGTGTTACCCTCCTGGTCCTGCACCTGCCACCTCTCCTGGTCAGCCTGTCTCACTGCCGGTGTCTTGCTGAGAAAATTCCCTCCGGGGATAATGACCGCCCTGTACTGCGCAGGCGCAGCGCCTGCGCAGTACCAACTACTATGAGCCGCCAAAGATAGCCGAAGCTCAAAATCTTCAATCAGCTGTACACGGCGCCTGCGCCCTAGGTCCAGGTTCCTTCCCCACCATCCAAGTGGACCTAGAGGGGGAATAAAAAAGAGCAGAGTGAAGCGAGGCCGTGCCCGAAGTGTGGCGAGCGAAGCGAGCCCGCGAGGGGCCCTCTTACAGGCGCTGTGTACAGCTGATTTTCAACTATTCACCTTTGGCTATTTCCGCCGGATCCTACTGCGCAGGTGCAGTGCCTGCGCAGTAGAGGGGGGTTTTTATCCACCGAGCAGAACTTTCTCGGCAGAACACCGGTCCCACGTCTGCCTCCTCTTCCTGTCAGTCTGTCACACTCCCAGTCCCTGCTGCCTCTCCTGGTCAGGTCAGCGTGTCTCATTTGATTCAATACAGCCCAATCTTATGTTTTAAATGTTCATTCCCCAGACACTAGTGACAAAAAAAGCAGCTGTGGATGCAATACCCACCTTTAACCAAAGCTGTCCTACCGTTAACTCTTCACCACAAATTGTAAAGCCAGCATCACTCAACCTGAAAGATTAAAGGCTAAGTTCACTTTTCAAGGCTCTTTCACTTTTCATAATAGATAGAAGCCTTTTCCAATGTTTTCTGCCCAAGCCATCTGAATGTGCTTATTTCTCACTTACCTAGACCATGGCAGCCTTCAGCCTGTACCCTCTCTAATCAAAAAATAAAAATAAAAAAAATGTTCTAAACCCTGACTTCGTGTAGCATCATGTGACTATCTGGGAAACTTGATATCTCACTATGCACTGCATTATTACTGAATAGGGTGTGTTTTACTTCTCTGGACCACACCTCCCTCATCACTATACCACCTCTTTTTTTATTATTTCCACTCACTTTCCTACTTCTTTGGCCATACACTGTGCAATCTGATTGTACAATCTTCTTTAGCTCTACCATCAACTATATAGTGCAAGGGTCTGCTTGATGTGAATAGATTGTTCAGGTGGGTCCTCCTATTCCACAATTTTGGTAAACCTAAAGGAAATTGTACAGCTGTCATTGTTCTTGTAATCCAGCTCCTGCTCAGGGATTGAGGGGGTGTAAACAGTTTCACTTTCAAGATCCATTTGCACCTGGCGCAGTGGGAGAACATGTTTTTTGGTGTTTTTTCCAGGACATGCATAAGGCAGCCCATTGACTTCAATGGGCTGCCTTACACGTGACAAATGCAGCTAAGTATGTCAAGGGGAATTTTGGCCTGTAGTGGTTTGCATGGCTGTTACCACACATTTTGGCACGCATTTGCATGTGGCAGAATGGGTGTTTGCTTTTGCATTTGGCATGCAATGGCACCAAAAGCGTGACTAGTTCCTTTTAGGTGTATAAAGGTGGTCATACACCATACAATCTGATTGTACAATCTCAGTACAACCTCTTTTAGATTTACCAAAACTGTGCAGGACGCCTAAGGTAATTTTCAGCCATCCGGTTTGCTTCCTGGTTGTTCCAGTGGTCAACACATGAAGCTAAAGGCCGTGGCTTGGTTACAGCCAAACGCCCTTTATGCTTGCCATCTGGTAAGCAGGTTTAAATTACAGTGGTCGGGCACTCCTTTTTTTTTTTAGCATGGAGTCACTGTGGTGTCATATACAGGAGGACTGGTTCTTCATATGGACTATTAGTTGCTCAATCATTTATCTATTTATCTTACATATTTTGTGTTTATTTGGCGCAGTTCTTCCCCTTTCTTTCCATTTATTTATGTGTGTATCCCACATTGAGCTGCTGCCTTTTGTTATATTATTTATTTATTTGTTTTTATTAGTCTAGCCCATTTTTTTCCCTTTTTATAAGTCACCTGGCTGGACAGAAGACTTCTGAAAAGATAATAATAAAAAAAAGTATAAAATACTGCAACGGGGTACCAAGGAGGCCCACTCGGGACGGGCAAAGAGTGCAGAGTTGGGTTTTACAATGTTTCAGAAAAAAAGCAGCAAAGAGCCAGTTGGCACCCCAGAGGTATAAAACCTTTTAGTTTAAATGCTACAGCAACTTCTGGATATAATCACTTTAAATATGGTGGTGAAGCATAGTTTTAAAACACTTTCCAATTGTTTAGTATTTTTTTTCTTCAGAAGGGAATGTAGATAATTGTAGGGTCCACAGCAAAAAGAAGACAGCTCTTTTTTCTTTTTTACATTTTTGGAAAAATCTACTCTTTTTATGATTGGTGCAAGAAAAGAGGCAGCTCTGAGCATTAGTTTCCACATGTCTCAATAGATGGAACTGCCTGTCTAGAATGATGGATGGAAGAAAAAGTGGAGAAAGAAAGTGGGGGAAAATTACCCTGCCCATCCTAAAAAGAGAAAAACTACAGATGTGACTAGATATTGTGTAGCCAAAACTCTTGACTTGTTTGCTCAAAATATGTATTTTTCTGAACTGAATTTACCTTCCTTTTTTTCTGCTTCTTTTAATCATGGAATTTAAATTGAAGTCATGTTCCTCAAGACAGAAACTGATAATTCTGATAGTCTCAATCTCCTGGTCATTTGCTATGCTCAGTGGTACCTTCTGCTGACCCCAACATTGCTGCAGAACACAGTAGTGATGTAGGGGTTGGCAGGAGAAACCATTACGATTTGCAGAGGACCAGGAGATCAACACTCACAGGTTTCTAAAGAGTTTTCAGACAACAATTTCTCTCCATTTCCGTGGCTTTCGGCAATGCAGATAGCAGAAGAAGTAAGTATTTACTATCTTCTTGCAGGAAACACATTTATTCACAGTTTGATTTTAGTGATGTAATGACTTAAAGGCTTAGTTCACCTTTTTTTTTGTTTTCTATATTCCAGCTCCCCTATGTACCAATATAGCATGCATGTACTTGTTTTGCAAAAATATTAAATCTACAGACACATTCCTTACTGTCCTACATCCATGATTCCAAATATATCTATTGCTTCTGTCTTACGTCCTCACAGACTGTAGGTCATGACACAGGAAGGAGTTGACCAGCTGACCTCATTAGCATACACCTTGCATCACCCACCCTCCCATTCCCAGGTGCACGTTTTTTAAATGAGATGCAATCAGTGATCACCTTTCTCACTAAAAACACAATATACACTTAGATTGCATAGTGTATGGCCATCTTTATACAAGAACATAGAAGGGAGTGGACAGAAACACTCAGCTGTCAAGCCCCATTCACACCTCTGCATATCGGGAACTCGCATTTCCACATGCGTTTTTTTTTTTAGCAAGGGGGGAGGTGGGAGGTGTTTTGGAACATTTTTACTCATCACACATAGGGCAGCCAATTCACATAAATGGGCTGCCCTACACACAGCAATCACCCCAAAGAAGCTTCAGAACTTTTTTTTTGAGTGGAGCTTAGTGCGTTTTTTAATGCAATTTTTGATGCAGTGCATTTCTGAAATGCAAGGAAATGCACAGATGTGAATGGAGCCTCATTGTTCTTGTGTTATCACACCAATTTCACTTTCAGGACCCATTCACATCTAGCATAGTGGGAGCGCACATTTTGTGTCTCATTTTTCCTGTGACATGCATAGGGCAGCCCGATGATTTAAATACTCACATAGCTTATGGGACAGGTTGGCGTTTTGTGTGTTGCGTGTTTTCCACTGTGCGTTTTGCAGCATTTGCCACTCGTTTTTTCACATGGCAATATGTGTGTTTGCTTCTGTGTTTGGTGTGCTGTTAACAATGAATGGCACTGAAAGCGCAACTAGTAATTTTAGGTGTATAAAGGTGGCCATACACTATATAATCTGATTGTACAATCTTCTTTAGATTTATCAATTATTATATGATAGGAGGAAACACCTATCTAGCCAATCATTCTATATCCAATCAGGCAGGCCCTTGCACTACATAATTGATGGCAGATCTAAAGGAGATTGTACAATCAGATTGTATAGTGTATGGCCACCTTTATACACCTAAAATTACTAGTAGTGCTTTCAGTGCCATTAATTGTTAACAACACACCAAACACAGAAGCAAACACACATTCTGGCATGTGAAAAAACGAATGGCAAATGCTGCAAAATAGACATGTGCAATCCGTTTCGTAACAAATCGAAATTCGGACAAATTTTGCATCTTTTGGACATTTGGATGCATCCGAATGCCCGAATAAAAAAAATAACGAATTTCAACTAATATGAAAGAAATTATAGCGGATATAACGAATGAATTTGACATAATTCGGTAATTCGTTAAAGATCTAATGAAACAAAAGGTCAACTCAAAGTAAATCTTACAGTCCAATCAGCTGATTAACCACTTCAATACAGGGCACTTAAACACCTTCCCGCCCAGACCAGTTTTCAGCTTTCAGTACTCTCACACTTTGAATGACAATTACTCTGTCATGCTACACTGTATCCAAACAAAATTTTTATCATTTTTTTCCTCACAACTAGAGCTTTCTTTTGGTGGTATTTAATAACTGCTGGGTTTTTTCTTTTTTGCAATATAAGCCAAAAAAGAGCGAAAATTTTGAAAAAAAAACACGTTTTTTTAGCTTCTATTGTAAAATTTTGCAAATAAGTCATTTTTCTTCATAAATTTGGGCCAAAATTTATACTGCTACATATCTTTGGTAAAAATAACCCAAATTAGTGGATATTATTTAGTCTGTGTGAAAGTTATAGAGTCTACAAGTTAGGGTGCAAATCACTGAAAATAGATCACATCTGATCACACCTGATGTACTGAAGGCCTATCTCATTTCTTCAGACACTAACAATCAAGGAAAGTACAAATAACCCCCAAATGACCCCTTTTTGGAAAGTAGACATTCCAAGGTATTTAGTAAGAGGCATGGTGAGTTTTTTTAAGTTGTATTTTTTCCCATAATTATTGGGAAAATTAAGACTTTTTTTTTTTTTTTTTACACAAACTTATTGTATTGACAGGTTATTTCTTGAACACAGCATGCATATACTTGCAACTACACCCAAAAATACATTCTGCTACTCCTCCTGAGTATGGCGATACCACATGTGTGAGACTTTTACACAGCCTGGCTACATACAGAGGCCCAACATGCAGGGAGCACCTCCAGGAATTCTAGGAGCAAAATTACACATATAATTTCATGACAACCTATCTGCCTTTTGATGGCCCTGGAGCACCAGGACAATGGAAATGCCCACAAAATGATCCCATTTTGGAAAGCTAACACCCCAATGTATAATCTATGGGGCATAATGAGTCTTTTGAACAGGTCATTTTTTTCCAGAAGTTTTTGGAAAACGTGGGGAAAAAATGAAAATGCATTTTTTTTACACAAAGTTGTCCATTTATAAGATATTTCCAACACATAGCATGTACATAGCAAAAATGACACCCCAAAATACATTCTGCTACTCCTCCTGAGTATGGCGATACCACATGTGTGAGACTTTTACACAGCCTGGCCACATACAGAGGCCTAACATCCAAGTAGCACCTCCAGGCATTCTAGGAGCAAAATTACACATATAATTTCATGACGACCTATCTCCCTTTTGAAGGCCCTGGAGCACCAGGACAATGGAAACGTCCACAAAATGACCCCATTTTGGAAAGCAAACACCCCAACGTATAATCTATGAGGCATAATGAGTCTTTTGAACGGTTCATTTTTTTCCAGAAGTTTTTGGAAAACGTGGGAAAAAAATGAAAATGCATTTTTTTTACACAAGGTTGTCAATTTATAAGATATTTCCAACACATAGCATGTACATAGCAAAAAAGACACCCTAAAATACTCTCTGCTACTCCTCCTGAGTTTAACAATACCACATGTGTGACACTTTTACACAGCCTGGCCACATACAGAGGCCCAACATCCAAATAGCACCTCCAGTCATTCTAGGAGCATAAATTACACATATAATTTCATGACTACCGATCATATTTTTGAAGGCCCTTCATATTTCTAATACATAACATGTACATACCAAATAACAAAAGATTACCTGTGGTTTTAGTAGTGTAGTGGTCCACAGAGGAGAGCATCGGTCCAGGCAGCAGGCAGGGAGGTGGTCAGCGACAGCAAAAGCAATCGTCCAGGCAGCAATACTGTCCATAGTTAGTTCAGGCAGAGATACTGTCAGCACAGCCAAAGCATTGGTCCAGGTAGCAGGCAGAGATGTCCAGGCAAAAATACTGTCTATAGTCAGTAGAGGCAGCAGGCCGAGATATGGTCAACACAGCCAAAGTATTGGTCCAGGCAGCAGAAATAAACAGTCCATAAAGTCCTGGGTCATTACAGGCAGCGATATGGTCAGCACAGCCAAAGTATTGGTCCAGCCAGCAGGAAAGACCATCAAGCTTAGGGCCAGGGAGATAGGGGTAGAGGCTTCTCCCACCCAAATCTCTTTGAAGCCTCCGGGCAACCAGACCCTGTTCTGGGAACACAGAAAACTGATTTTCTCTACTCAGAACGCTATTCTGAAGCCCCTCACACATGTGAGACCCCTGTGTACTGAAGTAGAAGGGCAAAAGATCAGTCAAGTGGCAGGCAAAAACATGGTCGATTTAACAGACCGAGGTTGGTGCACGTGGAAGTCAGAAACATGGTTAAAACAGCAGGCAAAGGCATCGTAGGTAAACAGGCTGAGGTCGGTGCATGTGGAAGTCAGAAACTTGGTTAAAACTGCAGGCAAAGACATTGTCGGTAAACAGGCCAGGGTCAGTTAACATGGAAGGTAGAAACATGGTGGCAGGCAAATGATGCACACAGGTAATTGAAATGGGGAAATGGCAGTCTGTTACTAATAAGGGGCACTGATATCTGATGGATGTGTGATAATTTTTGAAGCAATCACCGATACACAGGCCAGGTTGGGAGGGACATTGGGGACAATAATATCTCTTCTAGCTCCTCCACTTGAGCATACACGACATCTCTTTTGGCGTCTTCTTCCGGATTCTGTGGGGGGAATGTTATAGGGAAAATGTTGCTCATAAAGTCGACTCACACTATCAGAGCGAATGCTTCCTGGGGTGGGTCCTTGCTGGTAAATAAGGGCAGTGACAATGTTTTCAATATATTTGAGGTAGGTGATGGGTTGGTTTTCGGGTGATTTTTGATAGCAGACAAATGAATTGAACATGGCCATATGAAACAGATGAAATGCAACTTTTTTATACCAATATTTGGACTTAAGGGTTGACAAATATGGTTGCAGCATCTGGTCATTTAAATCCACCCCCCCCATATACAGCTTGTAGTCATGGACACATTCAGGCTTTACTACGGGGCCGCGTCTTCTCTGAACCTCCACCAAGGTGTCATTGTGAATGGTAGTCATCATGTGAACATCACTTCATGGCCAACACCTCCTCATTCCTCATGAATGCGGCTTCCCCCTTTTGTAGCCGTTTTGCTAGTAAATTCTGTGGGAAGCCCTTCCTATTTTTTTGGAAGGTACCGCAGGCCAGGGTTTTTTCACAATACAGGTGACGGAAAAGGGGGAAGCTGCTGTAGTAATTATCTACATATAAGTGGTAACCTTTTTTGAACAGGGGGTATGCAAGGTCCCACACAATTTTACCACTGGTTCCTATGTATGTGGGGCACTCACGGGGCTGGAGCTGGGAGTCTTTTCCCTCATAAATACGAAATGAGTACACGTAACCAGTGGCTCGGTTACATAATTTGTTCAATTTCACCCCGTACCTGGCTCTCTTACTTGGGATATACTGCTTGATATTCAGCCGGCCAGTAAAGTGGACAAGGGATTCGTCTACAAAAATATTTTGGTCAGGGATAAAGACTTCAGAAAATCGTTTGGTAAAAGAATTTATTAGGGGGCGAAGCTTATATAATTTGTCGTGGTTGGGATGATCTTGGGGAGGGCACTGTGAATTGTCATTGAAATGTAGGAAACGCATTATCATATCGTACCGTGTCCTGGACATATCAGAAGAATATAGGGGCATGTGGTGGATGGGGTGGGTGGACCAGTAGGCATGCAGTTCGCTTTTCTTTGTAAGCCCCATATTAAAAGTAAGGCCCAAGAACAATTTGAATTCGTCTAGTGTGAGACGTCGCCAATGGAACATACGGGCGTAGGACGAACTGGGGCTGGCAGCAATAAAAGAGATTTGTTTGGTCTACCGTGTACTGCAACAAATCTTCCTGGAAAAACAAATGGAAATAGTCCAAATATGAAAAATTCGAAATGTTGGGCTGCACACCTGGCTGTGCAGTGAAAGGGGGGATTGTAGCGGATCCTGAGTTGGCAGGCAACCATAAGGGATTTGCCAGGGCATCGGGAAGGTAGGACTGGGCCCGGATTCTTTGGGCTGGATGTGCAATTCCAGTACTTGTACTGGGCTCCTCTTCCTGGGGTCTGGCACTGCTGGTGGTAGGCAGGTTTTCTGATCTAGGTCCTGATCTCCTTACTCTTTTAGGAGGGGCGGTTTCCTCCGCTGACTCGGACTCTGATCCGCTACCCTCCACTGGCTCGTATTCCGAACCAGAATCGGATAATGAGAGCTCCCCGCTGCTCTCATCATCCGACATGGTAAGGATGTTATATGCCTCCTTAGCTGTGTAAACTCTTTGGGACATGATGGTGGTACTTTTGGCGGGCCTGTCTGACGGAACTGGTGGTGCTACTGACAGCTCACTGATGGTGGGCCTGTGTGATGGTACTGACAGGTTACTGATGGCCTGTGCGACGGTACTTATGGCGGGACTGTGCAACGGTAGTGATGGCAGGCCTGTGTGACAGATGGGCTATGACAGATGGGCTGTCAGATCCAGATGTTACCGATGGCGGTACTAATAGCGGCACCATTAGTGGTACTGATGGCGGCCTGTGTGACATATGGGCTGTCAGATCCAGATGGTACCGATGGCGGTGCTGATGGCGGTGGCAGTGCTGATGGCGGTGGCGGTGCTGATGGCGGTACCGGTGCTGATGGCGGTACCGATGATGGGCTGACAGGTTCTGATGGGCTGTGACAGGTTCTGATGGGCTGTGACAGATCCTGATGGGCTGTGACAGATCCTGATGGGTTGTGACAGGTTCTGATGGGCTGAACTAAATTTTCCATTGTGCACAAGTCTACTGCAAAACACATAGTAAAAAACACGCAACCCACAAAATGCCAACATGTCCCATTAACCACATATAGCACAGCCCATTTAAATTAACAGGCTGCCCTATGCGTGTCACAGGAAAAACAAGACACAAAATGTGCGCCCCCACTATACTAGATGTGAATAGGTCCTGAAAGTGAAATTGGTGCAATAACACAAGAACAATAAGGCTCCATTTACATCTGTGCGTTTCCCTGCATTTCAGAAATGCACTGCACCAAAAGTCGCAGTAAAAAACGCACCAATCTCCGCTTTAAAAAAAAGTTTTGAAGCTTTTTTGGGGTGATTGCAGCACGTAGGGCAGCCCATTCAGGTGGATGGGTTTCCATATGTGTGATGAGTGAAAATGCTTCAAGACGCCTCCCCCCTCGCTAAAAAAAAAAAAAAACGCATGTGGGAATTCAAGTTCCCGCTATGCAGAGATGTGAACGGGGCTTGACAGCTGAGTGTTTCTGTCCACTCCCTCCTATGTACTTGTATAAAGGTAGCCATACGCTATGCAATCTGATTGTGTATTTAGTGAGAAGGGTGATCACTGATTGATTGCATTTTGTTTAAAAAACGTGCAGCTGGGAATGGGAGGGTGGATGATGCAGGGTGTGTGCTAATGAGGTCAGCTGGTCAACTCCTTCCTGTGTCAGGACCTACAGTCTGTAAGGACGTAAGACAGAAGCAATAGATACGTTTGGAATCATGGATGTAGGACAGTAAGGTACGTGTCTGTAGATTTTATGGAAAGCGTTGATATTTTTGCAAAAAAAGTACATGAATGCTATATTGGTACATAGGAGATCTGGAATTTAGAAAAAAAAAGGTGAACTTAGCCTTTAAGGTTCAGTGCCAGCAGGGCTACATCAGGGTCATTAGGCATGTCTGTGGATTTCTGGTGCAATCAACTATGGCGTAGATGATTTATGGAAAAAAATTTAAAAAATATATGTAATTTAAGCCTTGTATATTACCTAGAAATAATTAGTTTCAGCTTGTTTGCAAACTGAAGTCAGTACCCATTTAATAGCTGTTAAATGATCAATTACATTATCAAAGAAAGTAGTAATTGCTTACTGTCTTTAATACTTTTGGCCAGACATTCCTAGCATTGAACATTTCCTTCTACTGCGGAATGTTTGAATTTCAGACTGATGTCTCGTTTTGTAGGAAAGAAGAAATGTAGAAGTGAGAACAAAGTTGCTGAAAATAGATTTAGTGTTTAATTAATCAGAATGAATGCAAATGCAAAGAAAAAAGGCTGTTATCGCATACCTTCCCATAATTCCAGAGTGTAGATATTTGGTCTTGTTCTGGTGGAAAGCATGTTAGCACATTCTTATTAATTAGAAGACGGAGAGGTAGACAAACTCATTGAACTGAAATATGTATGTTTTAAAAAGGACTTAAGAAAATACATTATTAAAGAGAAAGTGTAGCGCCCCTTCTTACATAGTTACTCCTCCATTATATACAATTCACCAAGTTAAAATATTAAAAAATAGAAGGGCCAGGAGAAAAAACAGGCAACAAAATAGGAGAGGGGGTGGAGGGATGCCAGGCAATTATAATGTTAACTGTATAGGATAGCAAGGAGGGTGCTTTTACTTGATTGGAGGAGGGGTCTTCTTGGCCCAAATGTAGGGAGGAGCAGGATTGCAGCATTTACAGACTATTCCACCCTGATTGTTAAGTTTCCATATGTATTTATTTTTTCTGTCATGGCATCAAGTTTTTTGTTGGTCTTTGAAGGCTTTTATTTGTGTAAAAAAAGTAGGCATGGGCCAATCAAAGGTAGGGCATTCTGGTCTAATTGTTGTGACTTAGAAATGATGAATGGATACGTATTTTGCAGAAGCCTTCTGTTTTTATCACAGGAACAGTGTAGTGTGACTGGGGGCCAATAATGTGACAAAAATTGAACCACATATACAATGCTCTAGTTCAGGGATCTTCAAAATTGGAACATAAAAAATTGGAAAAATGTTGCCTTGTCTGATGAGTCTCTATTTCAGCTTTGACATTCAGATGGTAGGTTCAGAATTTGGCGTAAACAACATGAAGCATGGATCCACCCTGCCACGTATCAATGGCTCAAGCTGGTGGTGGTGGTGTAATGCTGTGGGGGATATTTTCTTGTCATACTTTGGGCCCCTTAGTACCAATTGAGCATGGTTTAAACACCACGGCCTACCTGAATATTTTTTGCTGACCATGTCCATCCCTTTATGATTTCAGCATACCCATCTTCTAATGGCTACTTTCAGCAGGTTAATGCACCATGTCACAAAGCTCAAATCATCTCAAACTGGTTTCTTGGACATGACAATGAGTTCACTGTACTTCAATGGCCTCCACAGTCACCAGATCTCAATCCAATAGAGCACCTTTGGGATGTGGTAGGATGTCAGATTTGCATTATGGATGTGCAGGCGACAAATCTGAAGCAACTGCGTGATGCTATCATGTCAAAATGGACCAAAATCTCTGAGGAAAGTTTCTAACACCTTGTTGAATCTATGCCACGAAGAATTAAGGCAGTTCTGAAGCCAAAAGGGGGTCCGACCCGGTACTAGCAAGGTGTAGCTAATAAATTCTAATTATTTTCTAAAATATTTTATTAGCTAATAAAATATTCTCCAAAGAACATTGTGCAAATGCTTTCATACCAGGCAGTAAAAAAAAGGAAGAAAGAACAATAAAATGTCACATCCAAGCCAGTGCCACATAATAATACTACTTCATCTGAGTTTAGCTGTGCATGTATAACATTAGACCTACTGGGTATTGGTTGGAATAGGAGTAATTGAGATAAATTATAAGAGGAAGTGCAGATCATTATAAATAATGGCAATTATTCCTGCTATTTGGCTCCTATAAAATGGGAAAAAAATTACCTATCCTTACAATATTTATGCTAAGTGGATCCCAGTACAGAAGATAACTCATTATCTATATATTACCCAGAATTCCAAGAAACGGATGAAGCACCTTATGCAATAGCTGAGAATTACATTTTTTTTATGCTGCAGTCATGCATGTTACTCTTCCTCATATTATTAAGTTGATTATTATTTACCTGTTAAATAAATAGAACAAAAATTGACACAAATAAAAGCAAATAACTAAAATGCAAAAGAATAACACTTCCCCCTTACAAAACTTTATTGTCCTAGAAATATTTAGGAAATAATACTGTTAACTTTTGCTGTCTGTGACCCTGTTGAGGAGATTTTAACTATGGAATCAAAGCAAAAAAATAGAAAAGGAGTTGTTACTGGACAGGAGGAGAGTCACAACCTGACATAGGTTTTAGCACTTTCCAATTATACTGAATAGTGTATTGTTGCAGTTTGTGTCCTACTGGAGAGATTTCCCATCACTTACTGTTCAAACAGAAAGTGAAAGGAGGAAATCTCCGCAATAGGAACACTGACCCCCCCCCCCACACACACACACACACACACACACACTTACAAATCAAAGGATTTAGATAGTTCCTCCTGTTCTCCAAGCAGAGATGGATCCATCGTCCTCCTCTGAGTCCCTCCGCTGACTCATTTAGGTATGTATGTGTGTTTAGCTTAAAGATGAGCTGGCTTTTTTCTAGGCTACCAGGAAAAATGACTTATGCCGCGTACACACGAGCGGACATTACGGCGGACTTTGCCCGGCGGACTTTTCGATGTACTTTCCGACGGACTTTCTGAATGAACGGACTTGCCTACACACAATCCACCAAAGTCCGTCGAATTCGTACGTGATGACGTACGACCGGACTAAAACAAGGAAGTTCATAGCCAGTAGCCAATAGCTGCCCTAGCATGGCTTTTTGTCCGTCGAACTAGCATACAGACGGCGGACTTTTCGACCGGACTCGATTTCAACGGATAAATTTTAAACAAGTTTCAAATCTAAGTCCGTCCAACTTTTGAGAAAACAAAGTCCGCTGGAGCCCACACACATCGAATTGTCCGACTAAATCCAGTCCGCCGGGCAAAGTCCGCCGTAATGTCCGCTCGTGTGTACGCGGCATTATACTTACCTATCACTTGGTTCTGAAGAAGCTTGCACTCAATTTCTTTCCCTGACACTCCGGGGTGGGGGCACTCCCTTGGCACCCTCCCATACAATGTAGGGCAATTGCATATCTAACCCTTGCAGTGCGGGTATGGGGAGGGACAACACTGTAAGGGAATTGTTTTGTTTTTCCCCAGAGTTTAGTGTATGCTGAGTGGGTTTTTGCTATATTTTGCATGTATGCACAACATATTTGCACATTATGCCACACTTATATTACAAATATGCCCTTCCCCAGTGCTTTGCAATGCGTTCTCTGTCCCCTGCTCTGTCCCTGCTGTCACCACCACCACTTCAGAATGGTTCTGGGGATGGAAAACCATCTGTTAAGGGATAACGGATGTCTTCCTTTGCTTCAATGCCTCCAAAATTGCCAGAATCCTCCTCCTCCCTCTCCCCTTGTGTGATATGTGGCATCACAAGAATGGTGTCTGCATAAAGCGGGCCTTGAGAGGAAAGGAAGTCCTCCTCTTCCTCCCACTGCTCTGCCTTGAGTGCCCTGTCCATAATGCCACACAGAGTCTGCTCCAGCAGGAACACAACAGGGATTGTGTCACTGTGGTAAGCATTGTCAGGGCTCACTATCTTTGTCGCCTCCTCAAATGGTGGAAGTACAGTGCATGCATCCTTTATCAGCAGCCATTGGCATGGGGGAAAAAAAGCAAAGCCTGTGAGCGTGTCGTTGTGCCATATTCACAGGGGTACTTGTTGATGGCCTTCTGCTGCATGTGCAGCCACTGCAGCATTGCCAAAGTTGAGTTACACCTGGTGGGCATGTCACAAATCAGGTGGTTTACAGCAGGTGGAATTCCTGCTGAATTTCAGCCAACCAAACACTGGCTGTGTATGACAGCCTGAAATGGCTAAAGACTCTTCTGGCCTGCTTTAGCAGATCTTCTAACCCTGGGTACCTGCTTAAGAAATGCTGCACCAGCAAATTAACTACATGTGGCAGGCATGGCACATGTGTCAACTTTCCCTGTCTAAGGGCAGACAGGAGGTTTTTGTCATTATCGCACACCGCCATTCCTGGCTCCAGCTGGCGTGACGTGAACCACCTCTGGGTCTGTCCCCTACACAGACCATCTGAAGCATTGCATGGCACCTTTTAGCCTGACTCGGGGGGGTACTAGTGGTTCATAGGACAATTCAGCAGAGGAGGACATGGAGGAGGAGGAGGAGGGGGTGGAGCTGACAAATCTCGCATCATCACAACTAGTTATATGGATTTGTGGCAGAACAACAAGCTGTAGCACTGATCAATGCCCTGCATCTTTCTGAGTTGCAAGCTTGCTGGACCACATGTCAGCAGTAATGTGGACCTTGCAGCTGACTGCCTTTGTCCAACTATGCCACAACATTGCCTTCCACGTGATGGTACAGAGCTGGAATGGCCCTACATGTAAAGAAATGGCGACTTGGAACCTACTATTGTGGTACAGCACATTCTGCAAATTCAAGGAAGGGGCAGAATCCACCAGATGGAAAGGCAGGAGTTAAAAGCCAGCAGCTTTGACAAGCTTGAATTTAAACACAGGGCATGTGGGTGGCAGTGACTGTATTTTTTTTTCCGCTGCAGCAGATGGGGCAGAGAAATTTGCCTGTTATAGTCTACAGCTGGTGGTGTGCTACTGGCAGATGTGCTGCAAGGACCTGTGACACCCTTCACTATACCATCATCCCTGTCAGAGGAGGCTGCTGAGAGGTCATCAATGGAAAGTGGTGTTTGGTGCACTTTTATCGTGGGTACTCACTGCACAGACACACTCCACAGACACACTACAGTATACTGCAGTAAAACTACACTAACGCACTGCAATTTACTGCGTTAAACATGCACTAACGCACTGAAAGATACTGCACTGAAATATACTGTGTTAAACGTGCACTAACGCACTCCAATATACTGCAGTAAACATGCACCAATGCACTGAAATATACTGGGTTAAATGTGCACTAACACACTACAATACACTGTGGTAAACGTGCACCAACACACTGAAATATACTGTGTTAAACGTGCAATAACTCACTGGTTTTGACTCATTCTCACTTTCTCCTCCTCTGCTCTTTCCCAGCACCCAAGTCATGTCAGTGACCTCATCATCATCATCATCTCTATCCTCATCATCACTGGAGCCAGTCCACCATGTCCTCTGCATGCTGTGGCTGGATAGCACGGGTAACATTACTAAACAGTGGAAATGTTGCCCTGCCTGAGGACAGACCATGTCCACCTTTCCCTGTAGACACAGATGCTGCTGGCCCCTAACAGTGCCATGGGAATGTCTGCCTCTCTTTGTTGGCCTCCCAGACCCAGACATGATGGAGGGACTTTTTTTAATAAAATGTAATAAAGATGGGGAAATGTGGATGCACTTTTATCAATGGAAAGTGGTGTTTGGTGCACTTTAACTTGAGTACTCACTACAGAGATGCACTGAACTGACACACAATGCACATATAACATGCTACAGTAAAACTGCACTGACGCACTGCAATTTACTACATTAAACATGCTCTAACGAACTGAAATATACTACGTTAAACATGCATTAAATGCACTGAAATATACCGCATTAAACATGAATTAACGCATTCCAATATACTGTGGTAAATGTGCACCAATGCACTGAAATATACTGTGTTAAATGTGCACTAACGTGCTGCAATATACTGCCGTAAACGTGCAATAATGCAGTACAATATTCTGCGTTAAATGTGCACTAATGCACTGCAATATACACCGGTAAACGTGCTCCAACGTACTGACATATACTGTGTTAAATGTACACTAACGCACTGCATTATACTGTGGTAACTGACCAATAACACACTGAAATATACTGCGTTAAACATGCACTAATGTACTGCAATATACTGTGGTAAACATGCACTAATGCACCAATATACTGAAATATACTGCGTTAAACACGCACTAACGCACTGCAATATACTGTGGTAAACATGCAAAAGTGCAATGAAATATACTACATTAAAGGTGCACTAAATGTGGATGCACTTTTATCAATGAAAAGTGGTGTTTGGTACACTTTAACTTGAGTACTCACTACTAAGGATGAGCTGAACACCCCCCCCCGCGCAGTTCACACCAGAACTTGCGAACAGGAAAAAAATTTGGACAAACACACAAACACCGTTAAAGTCTATGGGACACGAACGTGAAAAATCAAAAGTGTTCACTTAAAGGCTTATATGCAAGTTATTGTAACAAAAAGTGTTTGGGGACCCGGGTCCTGCCCCAGGGGACATGTATCAATGCAAATAAAAATTTTAAAAACTGCAATTTTTTCGGTAGCAGTGATTTTAATAATGCTTAAAGTGAAACAAAAAAATGAAATATTCATTTAAATATCGTGCCTGGGGGGTGTCTATAGTATGCTTGTAAAGTGGCGCAGTTTTCCCGTGTTTAGAACAGTACCACAGCAAAATTACATTTCTAAAGGAAAAAAGTAATTTAAAACTGATTGCGGCTGTAATGAATTGTCGGGTCTCGGCAATATAGATAAAACTCTTTGAAAAAGATGGCATTGGCATTAAGGGGAACCCCGAACCAAAAATTAAAAAAAAAATTGCATGGAACTCCCCCCAAAATCCATACCAGGCCCTTCAGGTCTGGTATGGATATTAAGGGGAACCCTGCGCCAAATATAAAAAAAAAGGATGTAGGTCACCCCCCCCCCCCAAAATCTATACCAGACCCTAAACTGTGTCACTTTACAGGCATACTATAGACACCCCCCAGGCATGATATTTAAAAGAATAGTTCATTTTTATTGTTTCAATTCAAGCATTATTAAAATCCTTGAAAAACTGCAGTTTTTAAGACTTTTTTTTGCATTGATACATGTCCCCTGGGGCAGGACCCAGGTCCCCAAACACTTTTTTATGACAATAACTTGCATATAAGCCTTTCAAATGAGCACTTTTGGTTTTTCATGTTAGTGTCCCATAGACTCTAACAGGGTTCCACGGCTTTTGAATTTGCAGCGAACACTGCATAATGTTCATTGTTTGCCGCACGTCCGAACTTATGCTCGGGCCTAACCGTTCACCTATCCCTACTCACTGCACAGACACACAATGCACATACAATATACTGCAGTAAAACTGCACTGACACACTGCAATTTACTGCGTTAAACGTGCACTACTAACGCACTGAAATATACTGCACTGAAACATACTGTGTTCAACGTGCCCTGAAATATACTGCATTAAATGTGCACTAATGCACTGCAATGTACTGCGGTAAACGCACAGCAACGCACTGAAATGTATTGCATTAAACGTGCAATAGCGCACTGAAGTATACTGTGTTAGACATACACTAAAGCATTGCAATATACTGCGGTAAATGTGCACCGATGCACTGAAATATACTGTGTTAAACATGCACTAATGCACTGCAATATATTGTGGTAAACGTGCAATAATTGACTGGAATATGCTGCATTAAATGTGCACTATTGCACTGCAATATACTGTGATAAACATGCAATAATGCACTCCATTATACTGCAGTAGATGTGCAATAACGCACTGAAGTATACTGTGTTAAACGTGCACTAATGCACTATAATATACTGCAGTAAATGTGCAATAATAAACTGAAATATACAGCATTAAACATGCACTGCAATGTACTGCGTTAAACATGTACTAATGCACTGCAATGTACTGCATTAAATATGCAGTAATGCACTAAAATATACTGCAGGAAACCTGCCCTGACAAAATAAAATTACACAAACATAAGAATGAACAGATGCACTACACTCACACTGCACTATCACTAGATTTACACTAAAGTGACACTAAAGTAAAAATTAATGGTCAAACTACACTCACACTGCATTATCACTAGATTCACACTAAACTGACACTAAAATAAAAATGAATGGTTGCACTACACTCACACTGAACATTCACTAGATTCACACTAAACTGATACTTTACACTCACAATAGAATCACAATAGCACACTAACTCATTAGTAGCACTGAACAGAGCCCTGTTCTATCTCTCTCCATGCCAATACCACACTGAAAATGGCCGCTATGGGAAGAATATTTTTATAGTGTGGGTATGGAAATAAGAGCAATGAGCCATGACTGGATAGAGTCATCATGACAGTGTCCATCATGGCTCTAAACATGTTCTGTTCCCTGATTGGGCAAAGCTTTCATTTCAGACAATCAGGGCTTCCAATGCTCTGTGCAGTGGCACAGTGAATTGTGGCTGTTCAGCGGGCTAAACAAACCGTTAAACACCTCGACGATTCGGATGTTCGTCCTGAACTCATGCTCGGACTGAACTGTTCGCTCAACACTACTTACACATTACCTAGAATTCACATGAAAAATATATCTGATATTAGGTCTGATTTAAGGCTAGTTTATATTGGTAGTAACGTTTTTGTCATCTTGATTAATGAGTCCTTTAGCCCCCAAAACATTGGATTGCAGACCATGTTCTGTGCACCAGATGTCTTGCTGATGTTTTATACTGATTATTTGTACCTGTGTTGTTAAATTTACATGCGAAATGTGTAATTTACGTAAGACAATCATATGTGGTGTGCAGGCTCCATCTAGCGTTCCTTTTTGGTATTGCTGCAGTTCTGTTTATTTCTTTTAATGTATGTGTAAATAAGGAAGTTGTCAGCAAGCAGGGAATTCTGGGTAGAATCTTAGCAGGAAGTGAACCAGTCACCAGGAAGCAACACATGTATTTCTCAATCTATCACCATCACCCCTTAGAGAACTTAAAAAGTAAGTTTTTACTATCTCATCTTGTACTGTATATCGTCATTTATGCAATGTATGCTGTATTGTATGCAATATTATACTTATTGAGGTCTATTTCTGTTATTTTGTAGATTCACCTGGCTTGTTATAATAAAACTGAGATCAAAGAAATATGGTATCTACAGTTAATGGGATAAGCAGGTTTAGCTATCTGCTCCTTGAGAAAGAACAGACCATGCTTACATAAAGTAAGTACAGATTAAACTTTGGAGTGCTTTTCTTAAAATTGAGTTAAAGTGGTTATAAAGGCTTTTATTTCTTTTAAAATAACAAACATGTTATGCTTACCTACTCTTTGCAATGGAATTGCACAGAGTGGTCCCAACCTTCCTCTTCTGGTATCCCCCATTGGTGCTCCTCCTTCACAGTGTCTGCCACCAAAACAAGCCCTTTGCTATGGGGGGAAGATGTGCGGGCTTGCATGCACAGTGTGAGGTGGCCCTACCTCCCACTCAATCCTCACAGGATTTGATTTACAGCATCAGGAGCCAATGGCTCTCACTGCTGTCCTCTCTGTCCTGTTAATGCATGGAAAGAGCCACTGTAGACAGGCACAGCCCTCGATCGAGTGAGGACTCTGGTAGGTATTTAGGGGAGTGAGGGGGCAACAATACTGCAGGGAATGCATTAAGCTGAAAAAGTCTTGGCTTTAAAACCACTTTAAGTACAGAGCTAGCCAACCAATGTTTAGTCTGCAAAACTTTGTTTCACACATTTTCCATCGGATTTTCCGACACACAAAGTTTGAGAGCAGGATATAAAATTTTCCGACAACAAAATCCGTTGTCCGAAATTCCGATCGTGTGTACACAAATCCGACGGACAAAGTGCCACGCATGCTCAGAATAGATAAAGAGTTGAAAGCTATTGGCCACTGCCCCGTTTATAGTCCCGACATACGTGTTTTACGTCACCACGTTCAGAACGATCGGATTTTCCGACAAACTGTGTGACCGTGTATATGCAAGACAAGTTTGAGCCAACATCCGTCGGAAAAAATCCTAGGATTTTGTTGTCGGAATGTCCAAACAAAGTCCGACCTTGTGTACGGGGCATAATAATAACTCACAATATATATTCATTGCATATATAATACACATCTCCCTTAAGGGGTACTGGGATATTTCCCATGCACAGAAGCATGTGTAAAACACTGTATTGTTACTGATTGCAGATTGTACAAAATGGCAGTGCTCTGCAGTTTAGTCGGCACAGGAACTAGTACAGCCATGCTAAGAATGCTGGAACTTGTATGCTGCAGGCATGACTTCTCCATTCAGATAAGCTGGAAAAGAACTACAGATCCCACATGAGTGAGCAAAAGGGGTGGGAGCCTATAAAAGGGAAAGCCTTAAGAGGAGGAAAGGAGAAGACCAGAAGAGAGACCAGACATATGGAACAGCGAGGCTGATCTATATCATATATATATATAGATATAGATCTATATATATGTATATCAGCCTGGATGTCACATCACTTCCTCAAACTCAACCTATCCAAAACCGAGCTCATGATATTTCCTCCCTCAGGTGCCACTTCCCCGATTTCTCTGTCAATATCAACGGCTCAACTATCAACCCATCTCCCCACACCAAAGTCCTAGGTGTAATCCTGGACTCTGAACTGACCTTTCGGCCCCACATTCTATCACTATCCAAAATTTGCAGCCTCAACCTCCGCAACATCTCCAAGATACGCCCCTTCCTTACCAATGTCACCAAAAAGCTTCTAATCCACTCCCCTGGTCATCTCACGCCTCGACTACTGCAACTCCGTCCTCATTGGCTTACCTCTAAATAGGCTCCCCACTTCAGTCCATCATGAACGCTGCTGCCAGGCTCATCCACCTCACAAACCTTTCAGTGTCTGCTGTACCCCTCTGCCAATCCCTCTATTGGCTGCCACTTAGTCACCAAATTAAATTCAAGATACTAACTATAACTCACAAAGCCATCCACAACCTGGCCCCCAGCAACATCTCTAACCTAGTCTCAAAATACCAACCTAATCATTCTCTTCGCTCCTCCCAAGACCTCCTGCTCTCAAACTCCCTTGTCACCTCATCCCATACTCGCCTTCAGGACTTCTCCAGAGCCTCTCCCATCCTCTGGAATGCTCTACCCCAATCCATTCGATTTTCTCCTACTTTATCCACTTTCAGACGATCCCTGAAAACTCATCTCTTCAGAGAATCCTATCTGGTCCCCACCTAACAACTGTACATTTATCTTCTCAATCAGCATATCACCCACAGTTATTACCTCTTGTATCTCTTGACCTTCCCTCTTAGATTGTAAGCTCTAAGGAGCAGGGCCCTCTGATTCCTACTGTATTAAAGTGTATTGTATTTGTACTGTCTACCCTCAAGTTGTAAAGCACTACGTAAACTGTTGGCGCTATATAAATCCTGTATAATAAGAATAATAATAATCTAGGAGACCACAGGCCGGAATGGATTGAGCAGCAGAGTGGAGAAGAGGATTCCCAGATCGCTGATCAGACTGAGAGGCAGGATAGTTACAGCTACATCTGCTGTAAGATATCAAGAAAGGGGGCCCCCCCTCAGCAGCAAGGGAGGGTTTCTAACCCGTACCACACCACCACATGCTACAAGCTGACTTGATGTTATTGTCAGTTACTCCAGTTCCGGGCAAAATAGACTGCCACATAGAGACACAGACTCTGTAGCCCAATCATTGCTATGGCCTATCTACCCTACCCATTGAAGTACTGCATGCAGGATATCACTCTCAATGCTGTCTGTTTGCCTGATTAGGCAGGAACTATAAAGGAAGATTACCTCATGCCTATTCTATACAAGCAAGCCGCAAGTTCCACAAGCCAAATTCTTCATTTTAAAGCGACACATTACTGCTAAATTCTGCCACTACCTTTCCTCAGCTTGAAAAAATTTTGGAACTTCCTGATGTCTGGAAAATTACATTTCCAACTGCATTCATTAAAGGGGAACTCTGATTGCTGTGTTACCATCTCTGGGTAATTTCATTTTTATAAAAAGGGTACTATACCTCCATTGTGCATCAACAAAAGAGCTCCAACAGAAGCGTTCTTCCTACATTGGTTCTACATGGGACATTTTGCTTAAGAAAACCCTCAAAGAGTTAAGCCCTGGCTCTGGTTACTGGGAGCCCACAAGTGAGCTAGTCCTTGCTCTCTTCCTGTTGCTAGTCTAGGGAAAATTCTCTCAGTAGGAGGGCTACATTTAAACTTCCGCAGGACGTTTTATTGCTTGCTTTGTTATATGTGACTCCTTTGTGTACAATCAGACATTGATTTTATGCTGATATTACTGCCAACTTGAATCTTACATAAACTAAACATTTTCTTCATCAAAAGTGGTGTGTTTATCCTTCATGTGATAACCCAGGTGACATTTAGTTATACAGTCATGGTCAAAAATATTGGCACCCCTGCATTTCTGTTAGATAATGCACCACTGCGCCCGGAAAATTGTTGCAATTACAAATGTTTAGGCATTCTCATGTATATTTCTTTTGTTTGTATTGATATGAAGCAAACAAATGAAGAAACAAAAAGCAAAATCTGACACATTCCACGGAAAACTCCAAAAATGGACTGGACAAAATTATTGCCACACTCAATTTAATATTTGGTAGCACACTCCTTGGGAAAAATAACTGAAATTAATTGCTTCCTGTAACCATGAGTTTCTTGCATTTTTTTCAGATTTCAAATTTAGATTTTATTTTGTAATTTTTATAACAAGTGTAGTGCTGGTAGATTTTTAATCTTCCGCTTATATGTAAATACAGTGGGTCATCTGTTCTGTACATAGTTCAGATTTAATCGATGGCTAAATTAGCTTCTGTTCTAGCCTTGGTTGTGTTGCGTGCAGTTCCACTCCGTCGCCTGTAGATGTCGGTGTCACTACAGACCGGAGCTGGAAAGCAACAGACTGAGGTGTATTGAGTGCTCTTCTTTCTCAGAAGTAACTCGGCAGAGATTGTCCCCTACGGTGCATTCTGGGAAGAGGTATTTAAGGGGACAGACGCCATATTTCTTGGTCTCTTTCTTTCCACCTGCTGGCCCTCCTGGCCGACAGGTATGTGCTAGGAGTCCTACCTCGTGGTCCTCTGGTCCGGAGGACTTCGTTGCTGCAGTGTGTGGGTGGGCCCAGAAGCCTGTCTGGGGCCTACTACAACTACTGCAGAGATGGTCCTGTCTGACCTGCGGGAAGAAGCCGGACAATTGGGAAGAATCCAGGGGAGGACCCGTCTTGGAAGGATCATGCGGAGCGCTGGTCTGGAGAGGGGCCTGGTGACTCAATTGGAGGACGCATCTTAAGTTAACCTACCACATAGTACTGCCGGGTCAGCTTAAAAGTTCTGGTACTGTGTTGCTGTTCATCTAAAACTACTACGTCCTGTGGCAGAGGATCGTACAGCTTTGTTCTACCCAAGTCTGTGGCAGAGACTTTCTGTTCGTGCTGCGCTCCGGCTGCTAGGTTAGTGAGAGAGACCTATCCAGGCGGGAAAAGATTTAATCCTGAACTGAAGATACATTCATCCCTGAGATTTCAATTCCTTAGTGCTACACCAAGAAAAGGTATTTGAACTTCCCTGCAACTCTTCTTCTACCTCTTTCCTGCTACTTCTTCCAGTTATCTCCCATTAAAGCATTGGAAAAGTACTAAAGTGACTGGTGCCTACATTGTCAGATAATAAGCTCAACGTGGACTCTAAGTCTGGTATTGGTGAAACTACAGGTTAAAAGGTGACGGTAACAGCCCGCTTTAAATCAGCAGCTCCACCGTGAGTTATTGCTACACAAGTAAACAGCGACACCACCAACCAATAAAAAAGAAGAAAAAAAATGAACAAATATTCGGACCAAGATCAAAACACTATTCCGAGCAGTATCAGCATTGAAACATTTGGGTAATAATCTTTTATTGGTTTTCTCTTCATTGACAGAACAGATATGTAAATACTTGACATACTGTTAATAATAAAAGGTAAAACATATCTAAAGCCTCGTACACACGATCAGATTTGGGCGCTGGCCCAAACTTGTCTTGCATACAAATGGCACACAATTGTCGGCCAACAATCTCTAATGATGTACTAGACGTACTTCG
The DNA here is from genome assembly GCF_042186555.1 of Aquarana catesbeiana. Classification (NCBI taxonomy): domain Eukaryota; kingdom Metazoa; phylum Chordata; class Amphibia; order Anura; family Ranidae; genus Aquarana; species Aquarana catesbeiana. Next base: position 480,092,362 of record NC_133326.1, on the reverse strand, counting down.
AGCCGATAAAAAGGAAGTTCAATTGTCATGCGCCACCCTTTGGGCTCCTGCTGCTAATTTCGTGTTAGTAGAAGTTTGGTGAGTGTCGATTTGCGCTTTTCAGTTACTGCTTGTCAGTTAATTTCTGAACTGGCCATGTTGCATTCTCATTGGAGAGATTGTGCTATCATTGGGATTGCTTTGATCAAAGTCCAGTCCAGAAACAGGAGGAGGAGGAGTTCTTGGACCAAGAATTGGTTGCTTAATGGTGACCAATTCTCTCATATGCCTTTGCTGCGGGAGCTCCAGGAGAATAATCCTGATGATTTTAGGAATTATCTCCGGATGACAGACCCCTGCTTTCACCGTCTCTTGGCATTGCTGACCCCCTATATTAAAGCGGGGGTCCACCTAAACCGCCAAAAAAAAAAAAATATTAAAAGCCAGCAGCTACAAATACTGCAGCTGCTGACTTTTAATAAATGGCCACTTACCTGTCCCAGGGTCCAGCGATGTCGGCAGGCAACGCCAAGAACCCGCTCGGTTCTCGGTAGCTGCCGCCGCCATCCTAGGTGAGGGAATCAGGAAGTGAAGCGTTGCGGCTTCACTTCCTGGTTCCCTACTGCGCATGCGCGAGTCGCGCTGCGCATCGTAACTGGTCCCTGCTATCTCCTGGGAGCTGTGTGTTTCCCAGGAGACAGTGCGGAGGGACAGGAAGAGGCATAGACTCCCATGGGAGTCTATGCCGGAAGTGGGTGCAAATACCTGTCTTAGACAGGTATCTGCACCCCCCTCCCCCCTGAAAGGTGCCAAATGTGACACCGGAGGGGGGGAGGGTTCCGAAAAGCGGAAGTTTCATTTTTGTGTGGAACTCCGCTTTAAAAAGCAGGACACATGCATGCAGCTTGCCATTACTCCCGAGCAAAGGCTCATAGCCACCTTGTGGTACTTGGCAACGGGGTGAAGTCTCCAGGACCTGAAGTTTACAACTGGGATCTCCCCCCATGCTCTGGGATTCATTATTCCAGAGACCTGTTCTGCCATTATTCAAGTCCTGCAGAAGGTCTATATTCGGGTAAGTTTTAGCCTTTAACATCACATTCTATGTATTTAATGTTTGCTAATGTATTCATTTCTTGATTCCATAATTACCATTATTGTAATATGCTGTGAATGTCCTCTTTGTCCTCATGCATGCTGTAAGCTTTTAATGCTCCTTTTTTGTCCTTCATGCATATTTTCCTTCACTAACGTCCCCAGCATGCTATCCTGGGCCCATACACACCTAGCCTAGTAATTTAACAATGTATTTTCTCAGCTACATTTTTGTGCTTACCATAAACACCCCCTAAAATGTGTCCAAATGTTATTGTTGTCTTCAAATTCAGGCAGAGTGCAAGAGACCATTTTTTTGGGGCACAAACTCATTTGGAACCCCCCACCCCCAAATGCTAAGTCAACCGATGCCAATACTCTATTTGCTGACTTTGCAAAACCCATACACACTATACCTCTTTTGTGGTCCTATTTCTGGATAAATTCATCAAAGCATGTAGTGCAAGGGCCTGCCTGATTACCTTCAAATTGTAACATAGTAATTTTTTGTCTCATATTATCTTGATAGGTAATTTATGAATGGCAAAATGTGCTTCAATTTGGACAGTGTGTATCCGTATTTTTAGATTATGACATTTCTTACCTGTCCACTGGGCTGCCAATAGTGTAAGTAAGGAAGGGCTGGCCAAAGTATCTCATGCGCAGTGTAGATAAAGTTTCAAAGTTTCATGCATGCGTAGTGTATATAAAGCCATAACGCGAATCGATGTAACAGCAGCAGGAACGATCAGGGAGTGGAAGACGAATGATCGCCATTGCCAACATGCAAAAGGAGCCATAAAATGAAGGTACCATCGGTGGTGTAAGTGGCCTATACTGTTTAGATTGGTGCCTATATTGGGACCAGATTATGAGTTAAGCCTGACATTATGGTCATCACTGTCAACACTCCCTTCCACATCGGATGAGGCCACAGCTCCTGAGGTTCTTCGACACAGGATGAAGATGTGGAGGAGCCCAGCTTGACCCAGGTATAACATTGTTTAACATATTTGTATCCAAAAATCGAATGATGATAACTAGAAATTATTGTTCCTAAATTTCTTCTTTAACAAAGTGGTAGTGTCACCAGGGGTTGTGTCTGTTTCAGGTCTCAGAAGTTATACTCAGTGGCCCCTGAGGGGGTAGCACTACACATGGTTGAAAACTTATCTAAAGAGAGCCGCAGGTGTGAAGTTATGATTTGATCGTGCAGATGCATTTGTGGTTTTCTGGTGCTTTAAAGAAAATGTACCTGCCTGTTCAAAAATATATCGTAGAACTATATGGGCATTTTCCTTTTCCTCCATATAAATATATTTCTGGAAATACAAGGAAAGAAGTAATCGTCAAAGTGATATATTTTAATGACTAACTGAATAAGAAAACATATTCAAGCTTTCAAAGCGCTGAAGCCCTATTGTCAGGCTTGGTGAAATACCCTTAATGTTCTGAAAGGTTTCATGGTACTTTCTTCAGTTAGTCATGACAAAGGTATAAAGAAAAACAAATCTATCACTTGGATAATAAATCTGTCTTCATTGTCACTCAAATGTGTTGATCAATATGTACTTGTTCACAAAAAGGGAAGCACTTATAAAAGTAGTCAAACACACATTTTTCTCTATTATTCCACCAGTTTCTAATGAAGCTACAATCATTTTTGGTGTTTTTATATGTATTTGCCCATGTGAAAGAAATAATGTGCAACAAATGAAGCACTCGATAACCTCATAGTTTAAAAGTGTTCAGAAGCAGCACTGAATACAAGTGATTGCCTGAATACAAGACATCAAAAAGTATATAAACATAAAACCTGTTGCACTTCTTTTCCTTGACAGATGCACTGGCCCCAGAAGACATCCTCTTGCAACAAAACATGTTGGGTGGAGCCTGAGTTGTTGACATCATCACTCATGCTGGCGGACAGGATTTGGCTGATACATGCTGTATTTTGTCTTCCCCGTGTAAGTATCCATTGGAGTTTTTTTATTTACAACAAAACTTATTGTATTGTATTGTATTATATTGTATTGTGCTATGAGTCTGTCCTCTTCTTTCTATGGCTCATACATGATGCTTTGAGGAGATGTGATGATGTTTGCAGAGGTTTATCTGGTAATTGTCTTCATGCATGTACAGTGCCTTAAAAAAGTATCATACCCCTTGAAATTTTCAACATTTTGTCATGTTACAACCAAAAACGTAAATGTATTTGTATTCAGCCCCCCTGAGTAAATACTTTGTAGAACCACTTTTCACTGCAATTACAGCTGCAAGTCGCTGGGGGAGGCTCTCTGGGCTTAGGGACAGGTGGACCCTGCAAGAGGCACTGACACAGAGGAGGGTACAGCAAAGTTGGTGCGACCGAGGAACAGGCAGCAAGCACAGGGTCACCGTTCACGTCGTCGGATACAAGTTTGCTGAGCCCAAGACCGTCACCTGGTGTGGTGAGTAAAAACTGTTGCTGTCTGAGATAATGATATTGTATATAGTATACATGCAATTTGCAAATGTGTGTATATTGACTGATCTGCCAAATGCCCCCCCTCCCTCGTGAGGCTGCATTGATTGGCAGTGGTGAAGTGGCTTTGATGGGCAGAGGTGAGGCTGCATTTGATGGGCGCTGGTGAGGATACATTGATGGGCACTGGTAGGCTGCATTGATAGCCACTTGTGAGGCTGCATTGATGGGCGCTGGTACGCTACACTGATGGGCGCTGGTGAGGCTGCATTTGATGGGTGCTGGTGAGGCTGCATTGATGGGCGTTGGTAGGCTGCATTGATGGGCACTGATAGGTTGCTTTGATGGATGCTGGTAGGCTGCATTTGATGGGCGCTGGTGAGGCTGCATTGATGGGCACTGGTGAGGCTGCATTGATGGGCACTGGTGAGGCTGCATTGATGGGCACTGGTGAGGCTGCATTGATGGCTGCTGGTAGGCTGCATTTGATGGGCGCTGGTGAGACTGCATTTGATGGGCGCTGGTGAGGCTGCATTTATGGGCACTGGTGAGGCTGCATTGATGGGAGCTGGTACTCTGCAATGATGGGCGCTGGCGAGGCTGCATTTGATGGGCATTGGTAGGCTGCATTGATGGGCATTGGTAGGCTGCATTGATGGGCGCTGGTAGGCTGCATTGATGGGCGCTGGTGAGGCTGCATTGATGGGCGGCTATTGAGGCTGCATTGATGGGCGATGGTAGGCTGCATTGATGGGCGCTGGTAGACTGCATTTGATGGGCGCTGGTAGGCTGCTGGTAGGCTGAGCTTGATAGGTTGCATTGATGGGTATTGGTAGGCTGCATTTGATGGGCGCTGATATGGCTGCATTGATGAGCGCTGGTAGGCTGCATTTGGTGGGCGCTGATGAGGCTGCGTTTGATGGGTGCTGGTAAGGCTGCATTTGATGGGCGCTGGTGGGCTGCATTTGATGGGCGCTTCATTAAAAAGGTAGGGTATACATGGGCAGGGAAAAATGAAATTTCGCCTAGGGTGTCAAAAATCCTTGCACCAGCCCTAGATATCACAGCAGCCAAATCTTCTCACGGCAACTTCTCAAAGATGTGGGTTAATGGTGTGTATGCGTTACATTAAGGGACACAAATCCATTACAAAAATAGGACATGGCATAGCTTTTTACTGCAAGAAGCTGGTAAGTATGATCCATCTAATAATTTTGACAACTTGTACTTTTGTGACTACAGTTCTGCTTTAATAAAATGGTATGATTCACTGTCACGCCAAGGGACACATTACCATGTCAAGTTTATTGTGATATGAAGCCATTGTGTGGTGATTTTTTTAAGGTTTAAGGAATGTCATCTGCTATGGATTCCAACAAATCCTCCTTTCTGATACCAGAACCTGCCAGTTACCATGCAGAAGAAGTACATATTCCAGCAGTGGTACAGTATATCATCCATGCATTGGGAAATACTGCCTTATGCCGTGTACATATCCCCCAGTTTTGCCGTCGGAATAAATTCCGAAGGTTTCTCCGACGGAACTCCGACGGAATTCCATTCAAGCAGTCTTGCCTACACACGGTCAACCCAAAGTCCGACCATCCAGAACGCAGTGACGTACAGCACGTACGATGGGACTAGAAATAGGAAGCTCAATAGCCAGTAGCCAATAGCTTCCGCCTCGTACTTGCTTCAGAGCAAGCGTCATTTTTGGTCCGTCGGAACAGCATACAGACGAGCGGTTTTCCCGATAGGAATGGTTCCGTCAGAAATATTTAGAACATGTTCTATTTCTAGGTCCGTCAGAATTTTTCAAAAAATTAAATGTCCAATGAGGCACACACACGATCGGAACAGACGATGAAAAGCTTCCGCTGGACTTTTTCTGTCGGACATTCCGCTCATGTGTACGTGGCTTAAGTGTGAATAACAGGACAATCATTGCATTCGATTTTAAACTAAACACTCACCAGTGGCTGTAAAACAGTGACCCATGAGAGCTTTAACACATGGGCCACTGTGATCATAAATATACATGGTGTTTTTTTTTAGAGACTGCACTGTCTTTAGTCTTTCCTCTGTGTTGACAGGGCCCCTTTAAAGTGGCCCTTGCTACTCTTTTTGCTATCCCACCAAACAGAACCAAATTCACCCATTTACCAAAAAAGTAGAAAATTGTTTTCCTCTAATTTTATTATCAAAGGTTAAAACATGACAAGAAATTGAATAAAATAGGTGGATGCCGACAATTCAAATGGTGGTAACACAAGAGATATACATATCTGTATACAATGATAGCACAAGTAACCCCACATAAACTGTTTCAGCTGAGGGCTGCACAAACAGAAGCCCGACGCGTTTCGAGGTTATAAAGGTTGGAACCTCTTCTTCAGGGTCTGATGGTGAGGTAAATGGTTATCACGTTACTCCTAAACCAACATTAAGATAGCATCCAGCCTCAAGAGAAAATGCCTGTACAGGCGTCGGACTGGTCGTGCAGCTCTGTCATCTCCAAAGCTATTGTATGCAGAAGTGCCAAAACATCCCCCCCCCCCCTTTGGTGTGTGACTCTGTCGCACGGAAGGATCTAACATCCATCCCCATCCAGACAGTGCTCTTTGTGACCTTTTCCTACCCCTTACTAGGAGTTATTCACTGTTTATGAGTCAACAGGTTATAGGTACAGTCTACAACATCTGTTATCAGTGGTGTCACCTTGCAAGTGGTAGGACACCCTTTGTGTCCTGTCCTGGGCAGCGTAATTATGCAGATTTTTTGATGACAGCATTGGCTCATGAGCCCGATCTCTGCTGGCAAACCATTCTGCCCCATTTTCTCTTGAAGCTGGATGCTATCTTAATGTTGGTTTAGGAGTAACATGATAACCATTTTCCTCACCATCCGTCCCTGAAGAAGAGGTTCCAACCTTCATAAACTCGAAATGCGTCAGACTTCTGTTTGTGCAGCCCTCAGCTGAAACAGTTTATGTGGGGTTACTTGTGCTATCATTGTATACAGATATGTATATCTCTTGTGTTACCACCATTTGAATTGTGGGCATCCACCTCTTTTATTCAATTTCTTGCCATGTTTTAACCTTTGATAATAAAATTATATATATTTTTTGATATATTACTTGAAGACTCTTGCCTTACAAAGTCCCACTAGAGGAAAACAATTTTCTACTGTGTAGTCTTATAAGGATGTGGGCAAGGTGTCCTCTTCCACAAGGTTCTCGTCACTACCTTTGTCTATTTACCAAAAAAGTGTCAAAATTAAATAAAGACAGGAGACAGTTTTTGACAATTCCTTTATTAAAAAAATAAAAAAATATGAGCATGAAATGGAGTAGGGTGTTAGCAAGGTGGCAGTGGGGTGCCAGGTGTGATGAAGATGAGGCTGAGGATGACAGGAGGTAGGGTGGTAGTAAGGTGGCAGTGGGGTGCCAAGTGTGGTGAAGATGAGGATGACAGGGGGTAGGGTGTTAGCAAGGAGGCAGTTGGGTTCCAGGTGTGATGAGGATGCGGATGACAGGAGGTAGGGTCTTAGCAAGGTGGCAGTGTGGTGCCAGGTGTGATGAGGATGAAAGAAGGCAGGGTGTTAGCAAGGTGGCAGTGGGGTGCCAAGTGTTGTGAAGATGAGGGTGACAGGAGGTAGGATGTCAACACGGTGGCAATGGGGGGCCAGGTGTGATGGACATCATAGCTGATTGCTGCATGTGCAATATAGAACAGTGCAGTAGCATGCACGGTGGTGTTATCTCGTTTATGGGAATCACTGCCTCTGGAAATCGACTAAAGCCTGTGTCTTCATGCTTTTATGGGAGGCGGATCATCCATCAATCAAGATGTGACATCCTACCCACTATGTTCTTTTTTTAGTTACTGGGCATGGAGGAGGAGGGAGGGACTGGGTTGTCATTTAGGATCTGTATACACGCCCAAATGTGTGATGTCAATATCATGTGACCTGACTAGCTCCGATCAAACAGGAAATTCTCTCTCCAGCAATAGAGACCAAACTGAGCATGTGCAGCCTTACTCCACTCACTGTGTCTTATCTGGACTTGTCCAGGGGAACAATGCAGGAAGAGGAGAATCTGTGCATACACGATCAAACACCTTTTTCACACAAAGCAGAGGGTTAACCCCTTAGCTTCCACAGCGAGTATAAAAAGCATGCTACTTTGCATATGTAGACTGATTTTACTGTTGTGGGTTTAGTAACACTTTAACTGAACAACTGAAGTTAGAAGCTGATTGGCTACCATGCACAGTTGCACCAGATTTTGCACTCTCCAGTTTTAGTAAATTAACTTTCTCTTTTGGTTATGGGACAAAAAGTGAAGGGAAATTTTCCCTATAGGACACAGATGGAAAAAACAAAAAAAAAAAAACAAATAAAACCTGACAGGGACAAAATAAACATTGCCGTTAGTTAGACTGTATCAGAGCACCACAAACAAAGTACTATTTAATTTTTAACCCCTTTCCGCAGACCAACTCCCGACCCTTCAAGGGTTCTAAAAGCTGGGAGGTGGAGGCAAGCATTCAAGTCATGTGAGCACTGTGATTGGCTGTTGCAATGGTCACATGATCAGAAAGGTCCTGATCACTAGTATGCATTGGGAGCTTTCCGGTAACCGTTGGCTACCGTGGTGAGAGCACGCAGGGAGAATGCTCTCAGCACTGTAAGTGGTTTACACAGGGCCGCATATATGTGGCTGCTTGGCGTGAAAGCCCACACACTGAGAGGCTGCATATATACATTCGGCCGCCATGAAGAGGTTATTAGTCAAAGCAAACTGATCTTTCCATGTATGTCTCTGTGCTTTATTTTGCTGACGAATCACTTTGAAAAAACCCCCTTTACTCAAGATGCGGACATCTTGAGTAAAGCAGATGATTCATGTAGCATTTTCCTACTGGAATCCTGGAGCCCTTAAAGTAACATTGAACCTTCCTTTTTTTTAAATTAAAATAATAAACGTGTTATACTTACTTGATTTGTGCAATAGTTTGCACAGATCAGCCCCAATCCTCCACTTCTGGGGTCCCTGCCGGCACTCCAGGCTCCTCCTCTTTGGCAAGTGCCCCCATAGAAATCCACTTTCTATGGGGGCACTCATGTGGGCTCGCTCCCGAGCTGCCTTGTCTGCATCCATTGACTGCACCTTGCTCCCTCGTCACTCCCTCATCACATGATTTGATTCACAGTAGTGGAAGCCAATGGCTCTCACTGCTTTTCAATCTGTCCAGTGGCAAAAGCTACTGCTCTTGTGCACATTGCTGGATAGACTCAGGTAAGTATAAGGGGGGCTGGGGGAATCCTGCAGTTCTTAAGATTTTTTACCTTAAAGCATAGCCTGATAGCCATTTTTTTCACAATTTTTTTTTTTTGACAGCTTTTTTTTTTTTACATTCAGCTGTCAGTGGGAATCCACGCTAGCAGCTGATGACTCATCGGTTGTTAACCACTTCCAGGCCAAGGACATCATATGAGGTCTTTGACTTTTAGTGGTGATATCTGAATGATGCCTGCAGCTGCAGACATCATTCAGATATCTTCTTTTTCATCTGGCGATTCTGTGCACTGTAAGAATGATCATAGCGGCAGTTCAGCCGCTTGATCATTCTTACAGGCGACGGGAGGGGATGACCCCCTTCCCGCCACCCTCTGGTGCTTCTCCAGGCTCTCCCATGCTATCGGGTCCCGGAGAAATAATCCGCCACCAAATGAAGAGCATAGAGATTTCCGCTCGGAGGCCCATGCGCGACGTTATGACGTCACGTCTGGGCCGCGGATGTCAACAAAGCGGTGATCTCGGCTGGAAAGCATTAGATCTGTCATTTTTTTTTTTGATCTGATGCTTTTCAGCCTGGAGGATGAATAGACCCCACATCTCTCCATAAAGAGGACCTGTCACACACTATTCCTATTACAAGGGATGTTTACATTCCTTGTAATAGGACTAAAAGTGATAAAAAAAAAAAATCTTTAAAGAGAAAGTGTAAAAATCCAGAAAATTTACAGTAAAATAAACAATATATTTTTTTTTAAATGCCCCATCCCCGTGTGCTCACGCTCAGAAGCGAATGCACACGTAAGTCCCGGCCACATTTGTATACAAAAAAATTGGGGTAACTTTACTGTTTTTCATTTTTTTAATCCATGTAACCGTTTAAAAAAAAAAAAAAAAACGCGTTTGAAAAATTGTTACGCAAATACCGTGTAAAGTTGCAACGACTGCCATTTTATTCCCTAGGGTGTCTGCTAAAAAAACATATATAATGTTTGGGGGTTCTGAGTAATTTTCTAGCAAACAAAATATGATTTTTTCATGTAGAAGAGGAGTGCCAGGATATCCCCGGTATGGAAGTGGTTAGGGACGTAGCGGCCAATTTCCCAGCCCCCTCCATAGCAACCAGCTATATACAGTGTGTTTACTATGTGTTTAAAGAGGAAATAAATTGTAAAACCCAAAAGGCATGAAAGCTGCATGCAAAAATGCATAAAAAAATTAGGGTTTAAAAATGCAAAACACACTGCAAATAAACGCATCAAGCACAGCCACATACATGTGAACCTAGCCTTAACAAACATAATGTGTGTGCACTAAGAGAGGTTGTGATTTGGTAATGACTTGCCTTCAGACTATGGCTTTCAACTTTTATTGAAATTGGGCTACATGTGTCCGCAAACTGAGTTTACCGCAGAGCTAGGCGTATGACTCAGTGGAGTTGATTTACTAAAACTGGAGAGTGCAAAATCTGGTGTAGCTCTGCATAGAAACAAATCAGCTTCCATTTTTTTTTCTCTCAAAGCTTGGTTGAACGAGCTGACGATAGAAGTTGATTGGCTACCATGCACAGCTGCACCACATTTTGAACTCTCCAGTTTTAGTAAATCAACTCCAGTGTTCTATTGTTTTGCAACAGGCATTTAAATTATTATTTTATTTTTTTTCTGAAATGTACATGACAAGTTTCAGCAATACACAGTGTCTTAATAACAGTGACAAATATTTTGGTTAGATGTACCTTGTGACATTTTGTTCTTTTGTTAAAAAAAATCAAAAACAAACATACTGAAAATTACATAACCTAAAATATGAAAAAGGCTTTCGGTATAAAATATAGATGGTACCTTTAAAATTATTGCTTTTTGTTTTGGTATCTGATGTTGCTTTATTGGATTATAAATATGATCAGCACTGTACCTCTTTTTAATGAGGCCCAGTGGGATTCATGCTGTTAGTTCAGCATTAGTCTAAGATATGCACATAACCGTGCTGTATGTAGGATTATTCATTGAAAGAAGTACATGTACCTATTTTATTTGCGTCCCTTGTCTAATTTTGTTATTTGTCTACAGATAGCAATGTTTAGAGACAAAGTAATAATGGTACAATATATATATATAAGTTTTAGAAGTAGTTTTGAAATAGGTTTTAGAATTACCTGCTCATGTACTCATTATCTTCTGTATTGTGATATAATGATTGTTCCCTATTCTTGAGAGACCCTTGTTTTATTGGGAAGGTCTCACACTGTCTGATATTCTAGGTTACAAATTTCACATGTATGGACAGTCCTAAATGGGACCTAAGGTATCAGCCTGCAAGACTTCACCCTATATAAATCTGCCCTTCTAAAATACAATTCCTGCCTCCATGCTGCCAAACAAGCCTACTTTGTCTCTCTTATTAACTCCTTGTCATCCAGTCCTCGTCAGCTCTTCTCAACCTTTAATTCTCTGCTTCGTCCTCCACCCCCTCTACCCACTAATTCACTCACTGCCCAAGAGATTGCCAATCACTTCAAAGACAAGATCGATGCAATTTGTGAGGACACCTCCACTGTGGGTACGTCTTCCCCACCCAACATACCTTCCCTAGTAGCACATTCAACACTCTCCTCTCTTGAATTGGCTACTACTGAAGAGGTTACAAAAATTTTCTCAGATGCCCACCTAACCTAATGACCCTTGGATCCTGTTCCCTCACAACTACTACAGTCACCCTCTTCTTCTATCTTATGCTCTCTCACTCACATCTTCAATCTCTCCCTCTCTAGTGGCACCTTCCCCTCCCCTCTAAAACACTCCCATACTTAAAAAGCCCTCACTGGACCCTACCAACCTGAACAACTTAAGACCCATCTCATTGCTCCCATTCACTTCTAAACTTTTCGAACGCTTAGTCTAGAACCGTCTTAGCTCCTACCTCAGTAAAAATAACCTTCTTGACCCCTTACAGTCTGGCTTTCGCTCCTAGCACTCCACGGAAACTGCCTTACTAAAACCCACTAACGATTTTACTATCTGCTAAAACCAACAGCCAGTACTCCATATTCCTACTACTTGACCTCTCTGCGGCCTTTGATACTGTTGACCACCCGCTCCTACTCAATAAACTATATTCCCTTGGCCTCCAAGAATCTGCTTTATCCTTGTTCTCTGCCTATTTATCACAGCGCTCCTTCAGTGTCACCTACAACTCTGTCTTCTCCTCTCCATTGCCCCTTTCTGTGGGGGTCACCCAAGGCTCTGTTCTTGGACTCCTTCTCTTCTCTATCTACACCTCCTCCCTTGATAACCGCCCACAGCTTCCAGTACCACTTATGCGCCGATGACACCCAAATCTCTCTGTCTACTCCTCACCTCACTCCTTCAGTCTCCTCTCGCAATACTAACTTACTAACTGACATATCAGCATGGATGTTGCACCACTTCCTTAAATTAAATCTCTCTAAAACTGAGCTATTAATATTCCCCCCCCGCCCATGCCCCCCTCCATGACTTTTCCATCAAAATCAACAATGCAACCATCAGTCCCTCCCCTCACGCCAGGGTACTAGGTGTAATCCTAGACTCAGACTTGTCATTTCAGCCTCAAATCCAATCGTTGTCAGAAGTTTGTAGAATTCACCTCCGTAACATCTCTAAAATTCGCCCCTTTTTAACAAATGAAACCACAAAGCTCCTCATTCACTCCCTCATTATCTTTCACCTTGACTGTTGCAACTCCCTTCTCATTGGCCTGCCTCTCCATAGGCTATCCCCTCTTCAGTCTATCATGAATGCTGCTGCCAGACTTATCCACCTTACCAACTGCTCAGTGTCTGCCAACTCTCTACTCCAATCCCTACACTGGCTCCCAATCACCCAGCGAATTAAATTCAAAATACTAACCACAGCATACAAAGCCATTCACAACTCTGCCCCGAGCTACATCACCAATCTTGTCTCCAAATATCACCCAAATCATCCTCTCCGCTCTTCTCAAGACCTCCTGCTCTCAAGCTCTCTCATCTCCTCCTCCCATGCTCATCTCCAGGATTTCTTCAGAGCCTCTCCCATACTTTGGAACTCGCTACCTCAACCTGTCCAGCTATCCCCTACTCTTGCTACCTTCAGGCGATCCCTGAAAACTCATCTCTTCAGGAAAGCCTATCACGTCTCCAAATAATCTCCTAACGCTTCCAACAGCTCATTCCCCACAGTTACAACCTTTTGTACCACCTGCCCCACCCTATTAGATTGTAAGCTCTTCTGAGCAGGGCCCTCTTAATCCTCTTGTATTTTATTGTGTTATAACTGTATTGTCCCCTTTTTTATTATAAAGCTCTGCGTAAACTGTTGGCGCTATATAAATCCTGTATAATAATATTAATAATAATAATCAGCCAGGTCAGAAAGCTCAGACCTTTAAAATCTAACTAACTGACCAAAGTTCAAAAAAGAGCTTGTACATCCAGTGTTAGCCTGGATAACTATCAACCACAAGAAAAAAAATGCAATGAAACAGAAAGTCCAAAGGCAGGGAGGAGAACCCTGAAGCATTAAAGTGTTACTAAACCCAAGACCCTGCATTCACTATATCTGGTCTCCCACTGTACACAGAACATGGAAATGCAATTATTTCGCTTGTCAAAAGAAGTTTATTGAGTATACAATGTTATAAAGATACATAAAGTAAGTTTACAAGGATCTATAAAGTAAGCTCATTGTTTTACAGGAGGGTTTATATAGGTAAATATCATGAAATTTCAAATATTAAACATTGGGTTCACGTAAACCTAAATTAAAGATATATATCATTTCCTTAGTTACTTTTGTAGGTATTTAAATGATTTATACCTACTATACATATTGTTTACAAGTAGAGTGTATATAGGTCAAATAAATTCTGATAATGAGCTTTAATCGTAAGGTGGAGAAAAGGAAAGAGAAAGAAGAAAAAGGGTTGAAAGGTAGAGGTATGGTCCACAAGGTTGTCCCGCTCGTCAGTTTATTATTCTTTTTAGTTCTCTTTGAAGCCTTAGAATGGGTGTCTCTGTAAGTCATTTAATCTGTTACCATGGCAACAGGACAGAGTCATTGAAGTTTGACAGGAACTGTTGTTTTATCCAAGGATGCCAAAGTTTTTCAAATTTTGGAATTTGATTTTGATCGATGGCTACCATCTTAGCATGGGACATTGTATTATTCATTCTGTGAATTGTTTCTGCTAGTGCCAATGTAGGAGACTGTTTGTTTTGCAGCCGTTATTAGTTGGATCATAAGTTTGAATTGAGAGAGTGTTAACCATTCCGGTTTTAGATTAAGTAAAGTTAAATATGGATCTGGTTGTATTATTTTTTTAAATATTTTAGATGCAATCACGAAGACTTCCTTCCAGAAGGTTTGGATTACTGGGCACGTCCACCATATGTGTAAATATGTGCCTATTTCTGGGCATCCTCGAAAACAAAGAGCTGAGGTATTAGGTGAATATTTTGCCACTCTAGCGGGTACAAGGTACCAGCGAGTTAGGACTTTATAATTTGTCTCCAGTGCTAAGATGTTGGGTGAAGATGACTTAGATGTGAGCCATATGTTAGACCAGTCCGTGTCTTCTAAAGTTCGTCCCAGGTCCTCCTCCCACCTCTGAACGTAAGAGGGTCTATTAAGATTTGGTACTCCATATAATTGATTATAAAGTGATGAAATTGTACCTTTAGCAAATGGATCTTTTGTACAGATTGATTCAAAAATGGATAATTGGGATAATGGTGTATCCCCCTTTAGGAATGGTGTATAGAAATTTTTGATTTGGAGATATCTAAATATCTCAGAGTTTGGTAGATCATATTTTTCTCTAAGCGATGGGAATGAAAGGAATGATTTAGATGCTATGAAGTCATTTAGTGTCTGAATGCCTGATGTTGTCCAAGCTTTAAAAGAATTTGGGTAGATCCATGCCGGATAAAAGGCCAGATTTCTGATAAAAGAAAGGAGAGGATTGTGTGGAGATTGTAACTGATATTTGGTTTTTAGTTTATCCCAGAGAGATAAGAAGTGTTTAGTTATGGGATTATGAATTTTAAAGTGGTCTTTAGGATCAAGCCATAATAAATTTGATATTAATAGAGGGTCATTTTCTGAAGCCTCTATAAATACCCATAATGGGATTTCCTGTTTTGCATGGTATTTGGACAGACTGGCCAAATGTGCCGCTCTGTAGTAGTTAGTAAAATTAGGGTATCCCAGGCCTCCTTTATTTTTGGGAAGATGTAGTGTGTGTATAGGTATACGTGGTTTAGAAGAGCCCCATATAAACGAAGTTGCTCTTTTTTGTACTATTCTCAAAAAATAGGAAGAAATTGGAATAGGGAGGACTCTGAATAGATAAAGCAATTTGGGTAGAATAGTCATTTTGATTGCATTAATCTTCCCCATCCAGGATAAAGGAAGTTGCGACCACTGTTTTATTAGATTTGTGATCTGTCTTAATACAGGAGGATAATTGGTTGAGAATAAGTCAGAATGAGAGGCTGTTAAATGAGTTCCAAGATATGGGATTGATTTTTCTGCCCATGTGAATGGGAGTGCAGCCCTAGCCGGGATCAATTCCATGTTTGTGAGTGAAATATTAAGCACTAGGCATTTCTTAGGATTAATCATAAGGCTGGATAGGGCTGCAAATCCATCAAGAGCTGGTATTAAGTTAGGACCAGAGACCTGTGGTGATGATAGAAAAAGTAATATATCGTCTGCAAATATACATAATTTGTGTGTAATACCTCCTACTTCAATGCCAGTTATAGTTTGGTTTGTTCTGATATATTGGGCCATGGGTTCGAGTATAAGGGCAAATAATAAGGGAGATAATGGGCAACCCTGTCGGGTACCTCTTTCGATATTAAAGGCTTCAGATTTGTATCCAGCATATTTTATATAGGCTTTGGGTTTATTATATAATGCTTTGATCCATGTTAAAAAGTGGGGTCCAAAACCCCATTTTTGTAATGAATATTGCATATATTGCCAGGATACTGTGTCAAATGCCCTCTTAATATCGAGAGATAGAAAACATAAAGGGATTTTCCGTTTTTTAGCAATATGTGCCAATAACACTGCCCTGCGTATATTATCGCCTGCCTGTCTATTTGGCATGAAGCCTACTTGATCTCTATGTATTAATTTTCCTATAATGCTATTGAGGCGTTTTGCTATTATTTTTGCTAATAATTTAATATTGAGGTTTAACAGAGAGATAGGCCGATAATTCACACAGGAAGTATCATCAGAAAGGGGTTTTGGGATCATACAAACAATTGCCATTAGTGTTTCTTGCCGAAAAGAATGTCCATCTAGAAGTTTGTTAAAAGTTTCAGTGAGAATGGGAGAGAGTATTTCTGAGAATGTTTTATAGTATAAAGCCGAGTAGCCGTCTGGGCCTGGTCTTTTGTTAAGTTTTAGGTCTTTTATGGCGTTAGCAACTTCATCTATAGTTATAGGCTCATCCAAACTGCTTTTTTGATTCTGAGATAACTCAGGTAAGGTTATTTTTGAGAAGAAGGATTCAGCCTCTGTAGGATTAAATTCATTGTTTGTCTTGTATAAAGTTGCGAGATGTGAGTGAAATTTATGGACTATTTTAACTGGATTACAAGTGTAAACATTTTTTGATAATTTCAAACGTATTGGTTTGAAAGATTTGTTAGTTGAATTTAATGCCCGAGCCAAATATGTACCTGGTTTGTTTGTATTCATGTAGAAATTGTGTTTAGAGCGTTTGAGGGATTTATCAACTGACTCAGTGAGAAATAGATCGTATTCCAATCTAGATTTTTCCAGATGAGATTTTGTACTCTGAGATGGATTATCTTGAAATGATATGTAGGCTGCATTAAAATTGAGTTCTAGTTTTTTTGCTAGATTTTTGCGTTCCCGTTTAAATAGTGCCATTTGTCTTTGTATTGTACCACGCAAGACAGGCTTATGAGCTTCCCACAGTGTTATTGGGGAGATGTCTGTTGTATTATTAATTGATATGTATTCCTTTAAAGCTTGTTCAATGGCCATCTGATGTAGTGGGTGTTTGAGCATTATGTCCGGTAAGTACCACGTTGGGTCATGCGCTTTTGGTATGGCTGAGGCTATAGTAGTGTATACTGCATTATGGTCAGACCACGGAATCGGAATTATATCTGATGCAATAATTTCTGGTATCATTCCTATTGTTAGAAAAATATGATCTATTCTGGTGAAGGTTTGATGAGGGTGCGAGAAATAAGTGAATTTCTTTTTCATTGGGTTACTTTCTCTCCATGAATCTACCAGATTGTATTTGGAAAGAAGTTGAGAAAAAGGTAATCTAGAGGTTATTTTGGATGGTGTAAAAGGTGATTTATCTAGAAATGGAAGTAGGACCTGGTTCGAATCCCCACACATTATCACTGTTCCTATTTTGTGTGTATTAATCATTTGTAATATATGTGAGAGGAATGGTGTAGGTTGTTTGTTAGGAGCGTAGTAGGAAATCACCGTGATTGCTGTATCCATTATATAACCCATGAGTATCAGGTATCTACCTTCTGGGTCTTTAATTTCTGATGATAAGGTGAATGGTGTGGATCAGTGAAATGCAATTAGAGTTCCCCTTTGCTTGGTACAGGCAAAAGCCGTGTAAATTTGTTGATAAAAAGGAGAAATATATTTTGGAGTAGAATCTTTGGTGAAGTGTGTTTCTTGGAGGCATACTATGTGAGCCTTCTTGTTATGGAAAGTACGGAAGGCTTTGGTCCTTTTTTGAGGGACATTTATTCCTTGAACATTCAGGGAAAGTATATTCAGTGGTGCCATGGCAACAGATCAAATAGTTTTGACTTACTTTTTGTTATGCAGAGCTGACTGCGCAGATCAACCTGTGTGGACTGAAGAGATGAATAGATAGAAAAGAAACCAGTGAATTCTGGGGTAAAGAGTAAACAAAAAACATGTGAGATTAGATGATACATTGTATAAATTATTTTTTGCAAGTAATCACAATTTACCCGTGAAAGAGAATAAATATCTCTCTCAGGGGAATAAGTGCCTTCGTCACACTCCCACATAATATGGTTGGGAGAATGAGGAGGGCTAATGGGGGTACACGGATCTTCCGCTTACAGGAGAGAAGTGCTATGTCAAAAGACATCAAATTGATGTTTCATTAGTTGGAGTGCAGAATATAGTTTTTGTTGAAATTATTTATTCCAGGGTGGTTGTATATGGTTAGTCTTGCCCTAGGCTAAATAATTCAGTTAGAAAGGTACTGTTAATAACTTTGGTATTGATGAAGATAGTTTGAATTATTTTGGGGTTTTAACCCTTTTAGAGTAAACAATTACATATTTTATTCATGTAACTGTTTAGATATGTTAACTCATAAAATTGAGGTTGTATTGCTTCAGATTAGAATAAACAAAAACATAATTCTGGGAATTAGAGTTAGGTAATAATATATTTGTTTTAAGAAAAAGAAAAAAAAAAAAAAAAAAAAAAAGCTTCCATTACTTCTGGATTATTGAACATATTTGTCCTAAAAAGTAATAAATCTATTGTTATTACCTGATAATATATAACTGAACAAGAATTTCCTTATTTCACTTATATATTCTAAGGCTATATGAATCAGAAGTAATAAGAAATATAACTGGAATGTAACATGATCCCACACAGTGTGTGACTATCAGAATGCAGTTACATTCAGTTATAAATACAGGTTTTTTATAGAGAACCATCTCTTAGTATAATAAATGAAGAGATATCAGGAATTAGGATGTCAGTCCATTGAATCTTCTTGGTCCATGGATGATGTGGCATAACGGCCTCTTTTGTGAGAATGATGATTCCCATTTTGTTCTGGAATTTTCTGGGTGCTGCCTGAAGGTGAAGATGATGCCATTCTTCTGCGTGTGGGAGTGTTGCTGCTTGTGGGTTCTGTCAGATTTAATTTTAAAAGGGTTTGTTGTAGTTCATCTGCTGAACTGCTTCTGTAAATTGTACCTTGGTAGTTAAATCTGACTGAAAAGGGGAAGCCCCATTGATACATAATGTTGTGGCATTGCAGTTCCATTAGTTGGGGTTTCATGGATCGTCTTTTAGTAATAGTAAGTTGGGATAGGTCAGCAAAAATTTGATAATTGTGTCCTTGAAAATTAAGTTCCTTTTTTTCTCTTGCAGCAATTAGTATTTGTTCTTTCGTTCTGTAATAATGAAATTTTGTGATTATATCACGTGGGGGTCCATCTTTCTTTTTGGCTGTGAGGGCTCTGTGTACTCTGTCCAGTTCTAAACGTTCAATAGGGATATCTGGCTTTAGTTCTTGTAATAGAGCAGTAATAGTAGATTGCAGGTCTGTCACAGTTTCAGGTATTCCCCTTATGCGCAAGTTTGAACGTCTGGCTCTATTTTCGTAATCTTCGAGCTTAGTTTGAAGTATTAAATTCTCTTTTTTTAATTGTTCCAATTCTGTTATATTTTCTTGGGTTGTAATTTCAATTTCATCCATTTTTATTTCTAAGGCTGCGGTGCGGTTTCCCAGCTCTCTTATTTCTTTGGTTAGGCTGTTTGTTATTTGGTCTGAGGTTTGTTTTAAAGCCTTATGAAGCATCTTTTCAAATTGTAATAATATTACTGGGGATACTGAGGAGGCTTGTGGAGAAGTTTGTGAGAGGATTTGTTCTGTATCTGACTCAAATGGAGAGTCTTGCTGTGACATTTTCTGTCTGTGAGAGCGCCCTGATGCTGTATCTTGTGAGGTGACTGGAGCTGCTTCAGCTGCAGTGAGTGCCTGTGAGCTCTTTGTGAGGTGATTTTTATTTCTGCCACGGTTTCCTCCCAGTACCATATTTCCTGCCCAAACTTTCACAGTTTGTTCCCTGGGGCAAAAGGGTTCAAATGGATACCTTTTGAGCCTGCAGGCTCCGCTTTGTCCTTCTCTTCTCTCCTCAGCGGTGTGGAGCTCTAACAATGCATGTCTGCTCCTGGAAATGCAATTATTTCAATAAATATAAACTGCTAAATAACTTTTCTTATCAACAGTATATAGCAGTCTTGTGACTTTTATCAGTGTCCGGCTGAACACTGGTTAAAGCTTATATAAGATGTTTTCATTCTGGCTCTGACTCTCCTATGAGGCTGCATGACCCCTGACTTTCTGTCTGGACAGTGCTGAAAATCTTTCTAGCAATACACACCAAACTGAGCATCTGCAGAGTGCCCTCAAGGCTCTGTTCTATCAGGAGATGGATTGGGGACAGTTAAAGAGAAGACAGGATCAAACAGCCTTTTTACATAATGCAGAGGATTAACCCCTTCCACAGTGAGTATAACAAGCATGCATTCCTGCATATACAGACTGATTTTACTGTTGTGGGTTTAATAACACTTTAAAGAGAGCAAATCCTCTCCTTAGATACAGAGAAAATGAAATAATTAGAGCACATAGCTGATAAAAATAGGAAAGCTATTTCCAGGGGCCTTCCATCTTGTCTATTCACGTGTCAAATAGCTTCAAGGAGAATAATATAAAAGAAAGAAAAAATATTAAAAGGCTCCTTGTCCCATGCCACTTGATTCATCTCTTTACCAATGCAGTGCATTTCCATTCCTGACCACAATCACATAGAAGAGTTATCTTGGAGAAAAACAGTAATCCAGACACACATGAGGAAACCCTACAAACTTTTATCAGGTGGCAGTGCGCCCGGGTCAATTGTAAGATCACAACATGATAAAGTTGTAATGCTAAGCCCTGAGCCATCAAGTTACATAATATAAGCGATCTCTGTGTTGTGGATTGTATGAAATTAGTTTTTTTTGTGGTCTGTTCCAATAAGTTAACTTGTGTTTATCTGTGTTTACTCTACACCACTGCTTTAAAGGATTTAAAAAGAATGCAGGTTCTTGTGTCATAAAGAATACCTTGCTAAATAATAAAAAGAGAATCTAGCTTTCTGCCAATGCAGGATGGCTAGCTAAAAAGTTTTGATGCAAGTCTAACTTAAATTATTAATCTATTTTGTTTGTGTGGTCTCAAAGTTTATTGAAAAAAGCCCAGCCAAGCTATCAACTTCTATATGTGTTCCTTATTACTTGACTGGAATCACTGTTTGATTGGCAGATGAAAAGATCAGGTTTGACCAGGGGGAAGTTATAGATTTGAGTAAAAGACGTAGGTTTTATAGGATCCTCTTCTTTTTTTTTTTTTTTTGCTTGTTTTCATTTTCCGACTCAAGTTTTGGCCTTCAGGGATCAGAAAGCAGATGCAACATTTTGTCCGCAGCAAAAGGCAGTAGGTGGGTTGCCATGGAAACAGTTCATGTGACTTTCCAAAGGTATGAAAAAATAAATAAATATATACTCATCAAATCAAATCCATGAGCTGCTTCCACTTTTTTTGTGTTTGTCTCCAAGGCTAAGTCTCATGAGGTGCTCTCTTTTTCTTCCGAAGTATGGCAATTTTGCGAAATTTAGGTGATTATTGAATGAAAGAATTCTTTATATCAGCCAGCTGTTTTATGCTGAAGAAAGACAAAGCGTATTTTGCTTCACAAAAAACTCAGCACGTGACTAAATTCAGGGTCTTTGACATATATTATTCTGCTGTTTTGAAAGCCACCAATATTGCTGGTTTTTGCTGCAACAGACGGCAATCCACATTGCCATCCTGTTATTATATTTTCAAAATGTTATTAAGGGGAATACTTCATTCTATTCATATTGACAAAAGGGAAACAAAATACATTTATTTAAGTCTTGTTTGTCCTTTATTCAGGTCAGTTCATAGGATTGTTTTTGTTTAAAGACACATCTCGCAATTATAATATATTTACAGTGCATTTGTAATCTTCTCAGTATTTAATAACCATCCTTTCTGTTAGTTCACAGATGTCTTACTGGTCCCTTCCACTTTTTTAGATTTGCAAAGGAGATGTGTCAACAAAGAACAGTGTATACGTTAAAAGTTGTTGTTGAGCCTACATGAGTATTAGGTTTGATTACCACCATTAAGACCATTCACACCACAGCTCACAAAACCTCAGCAAAATAGCAAGACAATAGAAGAAAACTCCGCTTTTAGCTAAAATCATTGCATATTCTTACTCTTTAATTTATTTTTTATAATTATCAGTTTACTGAAATTTTCAATAGGTATCAAAGATAGCAATATCAGTTATAAATGACATGGTAATCATGAGGTTAACAACCTCAATATGAGAGGAACAGAAAACAGTAGAACCAAATAATGAAGACAAACAAAATCAAGCCAAATACAGCAGTAGTGTGAGTATATGGAGACAAATGCATAATAATCAGAGATAATGGTATGTGACAAAGAAGTAGCGGTGGTGTCTAGGGGGGGTAGGGATAGGTAGTAGGCTGGGAAGTTTAGAAGGGATGGCCTGATTGAGCTCAGGGAGACTAAAAGGCATACATCTGAGTGAAAAAAGGGAAGGACCATATTCAGAGTGATCAGACACATTCCCAAATTTTATTAAATTGTACTATGGTGTTATTGAGGTCATTTGGTATTCCATACTGTGAATGTCAGTTATAATATTCAAGAGTAAGAAGAAAGTGGGCAGTTCTACTGATAACCAGCACATTGGAATAGCTGTTTGTGCAGCCAATAAGACATGAGAGATAACTCTTTAACCAATTTGCTAAGGCCTTGGAAGGGAAGGCCCAGCAGATAGTAAAGGGCACTAATGGTAGAGGTACATTAAAAAAGAAGTATGGGATTTGTTATATCCCATATTCATACTTACCTAGGTGGATGCATTATCGGTTTTATGCTGCATCTGTCCCCCGCCGCCTCTTCACTGAGAACCGAGCCACCGAACACCGCCAATAGCTTGATTCTCTCACGTCCCCGAACAGAGAGCTTCTGCCTGTCAGTCAGCAGCTCTCCTGCTCTGCTCCTCCATGCTCATTGGAGCGCTGAGCTGAGCTGTGGAGGGGCGGGGAGAGGCCATCTCAGCGGCTGGATGAGAGGATGAGACGCCTATCAGTCCAGGCACCTGTCGGATCCAGACTTCTGAAGTCGGGGTGGTGCGGTGCCTGGACTGATCTTGGTGACATCAGCAGAGAGCAGACTTAGCACCTCTCTCTGCTGAAAACGGGTCAAAGAAGTGCAAAACGAATTGCACTCCTGTAACCCATAAGAGTAGCCCAGCTGAATGAGCTCAGGCTGGATTTCTCCTTCAAATAAAGTTTGAGGAAGGGACATCACAGTGACCCAGAAGGGTTGTATGAGTAAACACTGCCAGAAAATATGGAAATGTGAACCTATATCATCACTACATCGCCAGCATAATTGTCAGAGTGAGGAGTTGAGCAGTCTCTCCAGTCTCTGCACCACACATTGAGAGGATTTAGAAAAAGATATCCAAATCTATTTTGAACAAAGGAGGGTCATGGGCCTCTGTAGTGACCTCTGTATTGACACAAGTCAATTCTTACATATAGGAATGGAGATCTGCAGTAAGGGGGTTGGCTTTGTGCAGTAGTTTGTAAATGGAGGAAATGAAATGGAGCTGGTAAGGGCCTTGGGTTCAGACATTTTTGAATTTGGTGAGCCCTTCCAAAGTGAAAGACAGGGACAGAGATGAGAAATAGTGTTTCATTCTTTCCTTTTAATTTTGATGAAGAACAAACAGCTCCTGATTATGTAATTTGTCCAACTGGCTGCAAAATCTGTATACCTACCTTATAAAAGCATCTTACCAAAACTGAAGCTTCTATTGTATTCTATTGCACATATTACATCATCTTCTATATTGCCTTTTAAAGCCAAACAAGAAATGTATACATTAATAGAAGTCTTGTAAATAGGGATGAGCTTCGAGTTCGAGTCGAACACATGTTCGACTCGAACATTAGCTGTTCGCAAGTTCGCCGAACAGCGAACAATTTGGGGTGTTCGCGGCAAATTCAAATGCTGCAGAACACCCTTTAAAAGTCTATGGGAGAAATCAAAAGTGCTAATTTTAAAGGCTTATATGCAAGTTATTGTCATAAAAAGTGTTTGGGGACCTGGGTCCCGCCCCAGGGGACATGGATCAATGCAAAAAAAAGTTTTAAAAACGTCTGTTTTTTTAGAAGCAGTGATTTTAAAAATGCTTAAAGTCAAACAATAAAAGTGTAATATCCCTTTAAATTTCATAGCTGGGGGGTGCCTATAGTATGCCTGTAAAGGGGTGCATGTTTCCCGTGTTTAGAACAGTCTGACAGCAAAATGACATTTGAAAGGAAAAAAGCCATTTAAAACTACTTGCGGGCGGCTATTGCATTGCCGGTCCGACAATACACATAGAAGTTCATTGATAAAAACGGCATGGGAATTCCCCACAGGGGAACCCCGAACCATAATTTAAAAAAAAATGACGTGGGGGTCCCCCTAAATTCCATACCAGCCAGACCCTTCAGGTCTGGTATGGATTTTAAGGGGAACCCCGCGCCCAAAAAAAACGGCGTGGGGTGTCCCCCCAAAAATCCATACCAGACCCTTATCCGAGCATGCAACCTGGCAGGCCGCAGGAAAAGAGGGGGGGATGAGAGAGCGCCCCCCTCTCCTGAACTGTACCAGGCCACATGCCCTCAACATTGGGAGGGTTCTTTGGGGTAGCCCCCCAAAACACCTTGTCCCCATGTTGATGAGGACAAGGGCCTCATCCCCACAACCCTGGCCGGTGGTTGTGGGGGTCTGCGGGCGGGGGGCTTATCGGAATCTGGAAGCCCCCTTTAACAAGGGGACCCCCAGATCCCGCCCCCCCATGTGAAATGGTAAGGGTACCCCTACCATTTCACTAAAAACTGTCAAAAATGTTAAAAATGACAAGAGACAGTTTTTGACAATTCCTTTATTTAAATGCTTTTTCTTTCTTCTTTCTTCTATCTTCCTTCACCTTCTTCTTCTGGCTCTTCTGGTTGTCCCTCCGGCGTTCTCGTCCAGCATCTCCTCCGCGGCGTCTTCTATCTTCTTCTCCTCGGGCCGCTCCGCACCCATGGCATGTGGGGAGGCTCCCGCTCTTCTCTTCATCCTCTTCTCTTCTTCATCCTCTTCTCTTCTTCATCTTCCTTTCCTCTTCTCTTGTTCTCTTCTTCATTTTCTTCTCCGGGCCGCTCCGCACCCATGCTGGCATGGAGGGAGGCTCCCGCTGTGTGATGGCGTCTCCTCGTCTGACGGTTCTTAAATAACGGGGGGCAGGGCCACCCGGTGACCCGCCCCCCTCTGACGCACGGTGACTTGACGGGACTTCCCTGTGACGTCACGGGGAATGCCACAGGGAAGTCCCGTCATGTCCCGTGCATCAGACGGGGGCGGGGTCACCAGGTGGCCCCGCCCCCCCGTTATTTAAGAACCGTCAGATGAGGAGACGCCGTCACACAGCGGGAGCCTCCCTCCATGCCAGCATGGGTGCGGAGCGGCCCAGAGAAGAAAATGAAGAAGAGAACAAGAGAAGAGGAAAGGAAGATGAAGAAGAGAAGAGGATGAAGAGAAGAGCAGGAGCCTCCCCCCATTCCATGGGTGCGGAGCGGCCCGAGGAGAAGAAGATAGAAGACGCCGCGGAGGAGATGCTGGACGAGAACGCCGGAGGAAGAACCAGAAGAACCAGAAGAAGAAGAAGAAGATGAAGGAAGATAGAAGAAAGAAGAAGCATTTAAATAAAGGAATTGTCAAAAACTGTCTCTTGTCATTTTAACATTTTTGACAGTTTTTAGTGAAATGGTAGGGGTACTTGTACCCCCTTACCATTTCACACAGGGGGGAGGGCCAGGATCTGGGGGTCCCCTTGTTAAAGGGGGCTTCCAGATTCCGATAAGCCCCCCGCCCGCAGACCCCCACAACCACCGGCCAGGGTTGTGGGGATGAGGCCCTTGTCCTCATCAACATGGGGACAAGGTGTTTTGGGGGGCTACCCCAAAGCACCCTCCCAATGTTGAGGGCATGTGGCCTGGTACAGTTCAGGAGGGGGGGGCGCTCTCTCATCCCCCCCTCTTTTCCTGCGGTCTGCCAGGTTGCATGCTCGGATAAGGGTCTGGTATGGGTTTTTGGGGGGACCCCACGCCGTTTTTTTGGGCGCGGGGTTCCCCTTAAAATCCATACCAGACCTGAAGGGTCTGGTATGGAATTTAGGGGGACCCCCAGGTCATTTTTTTTTAAATTATGGTTCGGGGTTCCCCTGTGGTTAATTCCCATGCTGTTTTTATCAATGAACTTCTGTGTGTATTGTCGGACCGGCAATGCAATAGCCGCCCGCAAGTAGTTTTAAATGGCTTTTTTCCTTTAAATGTCATTTTTCTGTCAGACTGTTCTAAACACGGGAAACATGCGCCCCTTTACAGGCATACTATAGACACCCCCCAGCTACGAAATTTAAAGGAATATTACACTTTTATTGTTTGACTTTAAGCATTATTAAAATCACTGCTCCTGAAAAAACGGCCGTTTTTAAAACTTTTTTTTGCATTGATCCATGTCCCATGGGGCAGGACCCAGGTCCCCAAACACTTTTTATGACAATAACTTGCATATAAGCCTTTAAAATTAGCACTTTTGATTTCTCCCATAGACTTTTAAAGGGTGTTCTGCAGCATTCGAATTTGCCGCGAACACCCCAAATTGTTCGCTGTTCGGCGAACTTGCGAACAGCCAATGTTCGAGTCGAACATGTGTTCGACTCGAACTCGAAGCTCATCCCTATTTACAAGACTTCTATTAATGTATACATTTCTTGTTTGGCTTTAAAAGGCAATATAGAAGATGATGTAATATGTGCAATAGAATACAATAGAAGCTTCAGTTTTGGTAAGATGCTTTTATAAGGTAGGTATACAGATTTTGCAGCCAGTTGGACTACCCCAAAGCACCCTCCCAATGTTGAGGGCATGTGGCCTGGTACAGTTCAGGAGGGGGGGCGCTCTCTCGTCCCCCCCTCTTTTCCTGCGGCCTGCTAGGTTGCGTGCTCGGATAAGGGCCTGGTATGGATTTTTGGGGGGACCCCATGCCGTTTTTTTTTTTTTTTTGGTGCGGGGTTCCCCTTATAATCGTCTGGTATGGAATTTAGGGGGACCCCCACGTCATTTTTTTTTTTAAATTTTGGCCGGGGTTCCCCTTAATATCCATACCAGACCTGAAGGGCCTGGTATGGAATTTAGGGGGACCCCCACGTCATTTTTTTTTTTAAATTATGGTTCGGGGTTCCCCTGTGGGGAATTCCCATGCCATTTTTATCAATGAACTTCTATGTGTATTGTCGGACTGGCAATGCAATAGCCGCCCGCAAGTAGTTTTAAATGGCTTTTTTCCTTTCAAATGTCATTTTGCTGTCAGACTGTTCTAAACACGGGAAACATGCGCCCCTTTACAGGCATACTATAGACACCCCCCAGCTACGAAATTTAAAGGGATATTACACTTTTATTGTTTGACTTTAAGCATTATTAAAATCACTGCTCCTGAAAAAATGGCCGTTTTTAAAACTTTTTTTTGCATTGATCCATGTCCCCTGGGGCAGGACCCAGGTCCCCAAACACTTTTTATGACAATAACTTGCATATAAGCCTTTAAAATTAGCACTTTTGATTATTCATGTTCGTGTCCCATAGACTTTAACGGTGTTCGCGTGTTCAAATGAACTTTTTTCCTGTTCGCATGTTCTGGTGCGAACCGAACAGGGGGGTGTTCGGCTCATCCCTACTTGTAAATATTAGCATACAGAAAACCTCACAAGATCTATTAATTATGGTTCAACAAATCCCAGGTGCTAGGTCACCAAGTTTCGACCTTGCACCTGGGCTGCTGCCCGAATGCTGCACCCCCCACACTATGTATCAATGGCTCCACTTGTCCATCCATAGAGGGTGCCGCTGGGTAGAAGAGTGGGGGGGGAGAGTGGAACAATATCCGCTCTTCTCCCCTTCTAGTTGTTGACCCAGAAGTGAAGTCATTTCTGGGTCACCGTTGACAGTCTCCCTGGCCATCAAGGGAAGAATGTAATCCAGTGCAATTTGCATTGCATTACATTCAATGGAGCACAGGGGAGACATGCAGGGTCTTGTAGACCCTGCATGTCTCATTAAAGAGAACCTATCACCAAACCTATTATCAAAAAAAGAAAAACATTTCGTCCCCTATGTGATGGAAAAAAAATGTTTTTTTTTTTTTTTTAAATTAACAAATTAAAGTTACATGCAAGCACATAAAATTCCTCCCCCCCCCCCCCCGAAAAATGAAAGAATACTAGCACCAGACCTCTTTCGTAATGCTAAACTGATGACCTATGAGTGGCAATAAAAGTGTTGCCTTTGGAAAATATAGTGTACTGAAATCTTTAATGTTTGACATGTTGGGTATCTATTTACTAGGTGCAACCTCAGTTTTTATATTCTACTGAAAAATTGGATAATTTATTGCATTTTTGTACTCCCTAAAATGAACTTTAACTGTAACTTTTAACTTTGTTATTCTCTAGGGTGTCTGATTTTAGAAAATATATAAAGTTTGGGGGTTTTATGCAATCTTCAGGCCTAAAATGATATGTAAAACGTGTGCAAAAATGTAAAAATGGCTCTGGCTGTGAAAGGGTTAAAGGATAAGTTCACCTTCGGGGACATATTAACTCCGTAAGATTTGTTAGTTCAAAAACTGACTCCTAACTTTTTTAGCTTGCTCCTAGACTCAAAGCAAATTTGTCAAGCCCTGTATGAACTAATACCCACAGTAAACTGAAAATGTTATTTTTAGTACTAAGAAAAGATAAATAATACAGAGTGAAAAATGCTGAATGCCTTATTCTTTTGTGAACTGAGACTGTTGCGTCATGCCTCTATATTACATGCAGTGCATCATTCAATTAAAAGCAGTACCTCTTGACTCTGTTTTAGGCTCCATGTACACAGGACGCTGAGGCAAAGCCCTCTGAATTATTTTTTTGACACTTTGAAACCGGCGTTTAAAACACCCGTTTAGCCGCGTTTGCATGCCGCGTTTAGCCGCGTTTAGTGGTGTTTTACCGCATTTGCGTCTAGAAGCGTTTAGTTAAGATAACATCATAAGACCCTCCCCAAGCTCAAAATACAGTATTATTTAACTATTTCAGCCATTTTGTGAGACCAGAGTGAGTAGCAGCAGCTGAGAGAGCAGCAGTGTACTTGTATGTAGTGTGTCACTTGCCACGTCGCCTGCCACAAGTTGCAGATTGTCCCCTTGCCATGTCACCTGCCACATGTTGTGGATTGTCATTTGCCACGTCACCTGCCACAAGTTGTGGATTGTCCACTTGCCACATCACCTGCCACAAGTTGTGGATTATCCACTTGCCATGTCACCTGCCACAAGTTGTGGATTGTCATTTTCCACATCACCTGCCACAAGTTGTGGATTGTCCACTTGTCACGTCACCTGCCACAAGTTGTGGATTATCCAATTGCCATGTCACCTGCCACAAGTTGCGGACTGACATTTGCCACGTCACCTGCCACAAGTTCCGGATTGTCCACTTGCCACGTCACCTGCCACATGTTGCGGATTGTCACCTGCCATGTCACCTGCCACATGTTGCGGATTGTCATTTGCCACATCACCTGCCACAACTTTCAGATTGTCCACTTGCCCCGTCACCTGCCACAAGTTGTGGATTGTCCACTTGCCACGTCACCTGCCACAAGTTGCACCTGCCACAACTTGCGGATTGTCCACTTGCCACGTCACCTGCCACATGCTGCGGATTGTCACTTGCCACGTCTCCTGCCACAAGTTGCGGATTGTCATTTGCCATGTCACCTGCCACAATTTGCAGATTTCCACTTGCCACGTCACCGGCCACAAGTTGCGGATTGTCATTTGCCACATTACCTGCCACAAGTTGTGGATTGTCCACTTGCCATGTCACCTGCCACAAGTTGCAGACTGTCATTTGCCACATCACCTGCCACAAGTTGCAGATTGTCCACTTGCCACGTCACCTGCCACATGTTGCGGATTGTCACTTGCCACAAGTTGCAGATTGTCATTTGACATGTCACCTGCCACAATTTGCAGATTTCCACTTGCCATGTCACCGGCCACAAGTTGCGGATTGTCATTTGCCACATTACCTGCCACAAGTTGTGGATTGTCCACTTGCCATGTCACCTGCCACAAGTTGCAGACTGTCATTTGCCACATCACCTGCCACAAGTTGCAGATTGTCCACTTGCCACGTCACCTGCCACATTTTGCGGATTGTCACTTGCCACTTCACCTGCCACAAGTTGCGGATTGTCCACTTGCCATGTCACCTGCCACAAGTTGCGGATTGTCCACTTGCCACGTCACCTGCCACGTGTTGTGGATTGTCACTTGCCATGACTCCTGCCACAAGTTGTGGATTGTCACTTGCCACTTCACCTGCCACAAGTTGCGGATTGTCCACTTGCCACGTCACCTGCCACATGTTGTGGATTGTCACTTGCCATGTCTCCTGCCACAAGTTGCGGATTGTCACTTGCCACTTCACCTGCCACAAGTTGTGGATTGTCCACTTGCCACGTCACCTGCCACATGTTGTTGGTTGTCCACTTGCCAAGTCACCTGCCACAAGTTGCGGATTGTCATTTGCCACATTACCTGCCACAAGTTGTGGATTGTCCACTTGCCACATCACCTGCCACAAGTTGTGGATTGTCCACTTGCCACATCACCTGCCACAAGTTGCGGATTGACATTTGCCATGTCACCTGCCACAAGTTGCAGATTGTGGGCTCCTTAAGGGTAGGGAGCAATGTGAGTGTGCGATGTATGTGTGGAGCGCTGTGTAAATTGACGGCGGTATATGGGTGTCTTAAATAAATAGGGATAATTGTAGACACACACCCACACTCGCTCAGGTTGAACTGGATGGACTGGTGTCTTTATTCAACCTTACTAACTGTGTAACTATTGTCCACTTGCCACGTCACCTGCCACAACCTGCCACATGTTGTGGATTGTCATTTGCCACATCACCTGCCATGTCACCTGCCACAAGTTGCAGATTGTGGGCTCCTTAAGGGTAGGGACTGATGTGAGTGTGCGATGTATGTGTGGAGCGCTGTGTAAATTGACGGCGGTATATGGGTGTCCTAAATAAATAGGGATAATTGTAGACACACACCCACACTCGCTCAGGTTGAACTGGATGGACTGGTGTCTTTATTCAACCTTACTAACTATGTAACTATTGTCCACTTGCCACGTCACCTGCCACATGTTGCGAATTGTCACTTGCCACGTCACCTGCCACATGTTGTGAATTGTCATTTGCCACATCACCTGCCATGTCACCTGCCACAAGTTGCAGATTGTGGGCTCCTTAAGGGTAGGGACCGATGTGAGTGTGCGATGTATGTGTGGAGCGTTGTGTAAATTGACGGCAGTATATGGGTATCTTACATAAATAGGGATAATTGTAGCCACACACCCACACTCACTCAGGTTGAACTGGATGGACTGGTGTCTTTATTCAACCTTACTAACTATGTAACTATGTAACTATTGTCCACTTGCCACGTCACCTTCCACATGTTGCGGATTGTCACTTGCCACGTCACCTGCCACACGTTGCGGATTTTCATTTGCCACATCATCTGCCACAAGTTGCAGATTGTCCACTTGCCACGTCACTTGCCACAAGTTGCGGATTGTCATTTGCCACGTCACCTGCCACAAGTTGTGGATTGTCCACTTGCCACGTCACCTGCCACAAGTTGTGAATTGTCCACTTGCCACGTCACCTGCCACAAGTTGTGGATTGTCCACTTGCCACATCACCTGCCACAAGTTGCAGATTGTCCACTTGCCACTTCACCTACCACATGTTGCAGATTGTCACTTGCCACTTCACCTGCCACAAGTTGTGGATTGTCCACTTGCCATGTCACCTGCCACAAGTTGCAGATTTCCACTTGCCACGTCACCTGCCACAAGTTGTGGATTGTCATTTGCCACATTACCTGGCACAAGTTGTGGATTGTCCACTTGCCATGTCACCTGCCACATGTTGCGGATTGTCACTTGCCACTTCACCTGCCATAAGTTGCGGATTGTCCACTTGCCACGTCACCTGCCACATGTTGCAGATTGTCACTTGCCACGTCTCCTGCCACAAGTTGCGGATTGTCATTTGCCACATCACCTGCCACAAGTTGCAGATTGTCCACTTGCCAAGTCACTTACCACAAGTTGCGGATTGTCATTTGCCACATTACCTGCCACAAGTTGTGGATTATCCACTTGCCACATCACTTGCCACAAGTTGTGGATTGTCCACTTGCCACGTCACCTGCCACAAGTTGCAGATTGTGGGCTCCTTGAGGGTAGGGACCGATGTGAGTGTGCGATGTATGTGTGGAGTGCTGTGTAAATTGACGGCACTATATGGGTATTTTAAATAAATAGAGATAATTGTAGACACACACCCACACTCACTCAGGTTGAACTGGATGGACTTGTGTCTTTATTCAACCTTACTAACTATGTAACTATTGTCCACTTGCCACGTCACCTGCCACATGTTGCGGATTGTCATTTGCCACGTCATCTGCCACACATTGCGGATTGTCATTTGCCATGTCACCTGCCACAAGTTGTGGATTGTCCACATCACCTGCCACAAGTTGTGGATTGTCCACTTGCCACGTCACCTGCCACAAGTTGTGGATTGTCCACTTGCCACATCACCTGCCACAAGTTGCAGATTGTCATTTGCCATGTCACCTGCCACAAGTTGCGGATTGTGCACTTGCCACATCACCTGCCACAAGTTGCAGGTTGTCCACCCTCCGCGTCACCTGCCACACGTTGTGGATTGTCACTTGCTGCATCACCTGCCACATGTTGCAGATTGTTCACTTGCCACGTCACCTGCCTCAAGTTGCAGACTGTCCACTTGCCACGTCACCTGCCACAAGTTGCATATTGTCCACTTGCCATGTCACCTGCCACAGGTTGTGGATTGTCATTGGCTGCATCACCTGCCACACATTGCGGATTGTCACTTGCCACGTCACCTGCCACAAGTTGTGGATTGTCCACTTGCCACGTCAGCTGCCACAATTTGCTTGTTTAAATCTTACAACATATGGGTCAAATTCCAATTATACTTTGGATAACAGCAATGCTAGTGGTGTATTGGATTGGATCAATGGCTCATTAGGGTATATAATGGTCTATGAATCATTGCAAGCAATTACAAGTTTTTAAAACATTTTTTTAATGGTTTTTCATCATTTGCCATCATTTTTGAGATTTAAGCTGGCCATACATGGATAGAAATTCAGCCAATTCTACAGGCTCTGGACGAATTTCAATCCATCTATGGGTGTTCCTGTTCATGAGAATTCTACCTATTGATCAACTTCTCATGAATGATCCTGCTGGAAAATTTATATTCAATCAGTGCTTACAGATAATCAGCTGTAGCGCTGATCAGTGTATTCTGATGGTGGAGTCCCGCTGTCAGAATACAATGTCACAGCAGGGAAGATTCCTGCATCCACATCAAATGTGCAGATGGGGCTATAGGGAGCATTTTTTTCATTCAACCTGCTAGCTAAACAAACTAAAAAAATACTGACTAATATGTGCTTGCTTTACACAGAGTGCCTCAGTATGTGTGGCATCATACCTCACTATACGATTTCTTTAACCACTTGACTAACATTGTAAACCCCTTTCTATTCCAGGCCATTTCTCAGTTTTCAGCACTGTGATATTTTGACAATTACAATTACTTAATCATTCAACACTGTAACTAAATGGATTTTTATATATTTTTGAGACAGGTAAAGTCTTACTTTGGTGGTATTTGAACACCACTGTGTTTTCTATTATTTTTTACTATATAAAAAAAATGCTTCTGTTATAACATTTTGCAAATAAATAACCTTTCTTCATAAATTCAGACCAAAAAGGAATCGAATACCTTTCTTTGGTATTAACCAGTTCCCAACTGCCTGCCATACATATACTGCGGTGAGGCGGCTCTATTTTGCAAAATCATGTACCTGTTCGTGATTTTGTCAACTGCCACTGGGGGTCACACTCACCACTGGAGGCCTGGTTGCACAATGATTGGCCACAGGAGGAGTCAATGAGTGGGCTGGTGTGCAGCAACCCTAATATTTAAGTAGTCACTGCTGGTCTTCCTTCTGCGTCACCACTTTTTTTTTTTTTTTTTTTGGGCTTTCTTCATTTTTTTACATTTTAAAATTTTTTTTTTGCAGCAGCAGTAACAAAAAAAAAATCTCTACAATTGCTGCACCCTTATTTTCTTTATTTAAAAAAATCTATAATAACATTTTTTATAGTGCACCAGGTACAAAAGTATTGTACCCAAGCACCATACCACACTCTATAATAAAAAGTTATAAAAATTCCCCCAAAAAATCCCCATCATGTCCGAAAGGCCAACAAGGAAAGGCAAACATTCACAGACCACTAAAAGAGGGCAAGCAGTCTCTGTGTCTACAGTGAAAAGTGGTGGGTGCATCCTCTGCATGGTTGTCATTTTTTTCCTGTGCTGGCCATATTATTGGGCCACAACATGCAGAAGAGTTGGTGGAGTGGATAACTAAGCCGTCATCATCCTCCTCATCCTCTGTCACCCAGGCTCATACTAGCTGCCAAAGTGGCCTCCTTATCCACAGCTACTCCTTCCATAGCCCCACCAGCATGCACAGAGGAGTCACCTGAATTATTAGATCATAGTGTCAGTTACATGCTGCTGGAGGATGTGCAGCAATTTGAATTCTCCGATGTTGGTTTCCAGGTTGAGGAAGGGAGTAACGTGAGCCTAGAGAGAGGGGTGCCAATGACGGACAAGAAACTAGCATGTTCCCCCAGCTGCAGCATCCTGCCAAGTTTGCTCCAGTAACGAGGAGGGAGGGGATGATGAGGTCAATGAGTGTACTTGGATACCGGAGAACAGAGGTGGAAAGTGGGGTGGAGGAGGCACAACTCCAATGAGGCAGATTGTCTTCCAGGGGCCAGCGTAAGGGCAGCCACCCTATTGCATCACACTACAGAGCTCCACAGGTGCAGGGTGCTGCTGACTCCCGGCTGACTTCCAAAAGTTTATTTGTGTGGGCTTTTTTCAACACATGTGCAGCAGACCGCAACATTGCTGTTTGCAATCTCTGTCTGAAGCGGATCCAGAATGGCCAGAACACCAGCCACTTGGGCACCACATGCTTGACAAGACATATGATGACCTGCCATGCAGTCCATTGGTAACAGCACCTGAAAGACCCACATTAAAAAATGCAGACTTCTCCTTGATCCTCATCTGGGATCTCTACCCCTACTATACCTCAAGTCTTCTCATAAACCTCCACTGAGAGGAATGATGATATAGCAATGGGTGCCACAGGTACTTGAACCCAATCTGCTAGCAGTACACCACCTGTTGATTTCACAAGGGAAATTTTGCTACCCCAGTTGCTGAACTGTGAAAAAAAATACTGTCCCAGCCATCCACATTCTCAGTGTCTAAATGCTAACTTGGCCAAATTGCTAGCATTACAACTGCTGCCTTTTCATTTGGTAGACTTAGCCCCCTTTTGTGAATTTGCAGAATGTGTTCTACCACAGTGGCAGTTTCCAAAAATAAATTTTGTTTTCTGTCAGCTCTGTAGGAGTAGGCTCAGAGGTGGTTGACATCATTGCAGCTTGGGCCAGGAATGGTTGTATGCAACCATAGCACTAAGCTTCTCTCCGCCCTACAACAGGGACACTTGACACATGTTCCATGCTTGCTACATGTCCTGAATTTGGTGGTGCAGCATTTCTTGAACAGAAACCCAGGCTTACAAGATCTTCTCAGGCAGGCCAGAAAAGTTGGTGGCCATTTCCGGCGGTCATACAATGCCAGTGCTCAGCTGACTGACATTCAATGGGAATTCAACCTGCCCACCAACCACCTAATTTGTGACATGCCCACCAGGTGGAACTCAATCTGCTATGCACAGCTATACAAGGATGGTGAGCCGCGACAATGCATGCATCAGTGACACTGTCCATCTAGTCTTCTTGCTGGAGCACGTGCTTTGTTGAATCATGGACAGGGCAATTGAGGCAGAACAGCGGGAGGAGGAGGACGAATTCCTTTCCTCTCAAGGCCCACTTTATGCAGATACCATTCCTGCAGGACCACCAAACACACAGGAAGAAGAGGAGGAGGATTGTGACAGCATGGATGTGGAGGTTAACATGCAGCAGTCTTCAAGGGTCAGTTTTCAGTCCCCAGAAACCCCAGGAGTTGTACGTGAATGGGAGGAGATAGTTCCTGACAATGTCATCCTTAGTGACCCAGTGGACTCAGAATCTCATGCCTTCTCAAACGTACACTGCATGGGCTCCCTGATTCTGTAAAACCTGCAAAAGGACCTGATGATTCGTGGTATCAAGAAGAGGGATCATTACTGGCTGGCAACCTTTCTTGAGCCACATTACAAGGGTAAAGTTGTAGAGCTCATCCTGCCTTCGCAGAGGGAGCAGAGGATGAAACAAGGACACCTTGAAGAAAAATTTGTGTAACACCTTTCCAGACACTGGGAGGTTACCATTTCCTGGACAATGTGTTTCTGAGGCTTTATTCGGTCAGAGGAAGAGAGGTGGCAAAGGCAGCCAGCTGACCGATGCCTTTAAACAATTCTTCAGTCCTCAGCGCCCAGGGCTGTTAGGTTTAAGCAACCATCGGCAACGTTTGCATTATATGGTGTAGAATTTTCTAAGAGCAGACTTGGAGACCATTCCAAGTGAGCATCCACTGGGTTACTGGGTCTTGAGGATGGACCACTGGCCAGAACTTGCTCAATATGCAATCGAGCTACTGGCTTGTCCTGCATCCAGCGTACTTTCCAAACAGACATTCAGCGCTGCTGGAGGTTTTGTGAAGGATAAAATTGTGCATCAGTCCACAGACTCCATTGACCAACTGACATTTATCAAAATGAATCAGTCCTGGATCAACAGAATCTATCAAGCCCCTGATGATGATGTAACTGATTGAATTTGCAAGGGATTAGGGATCCCTTCAAGACTGCCTATGCTACCTATCTAATTTGTGAACCCCATTGACGTCCATGGGAGCCGAACAGGAAAATTCAAAAGTACCCAATCTGAAGGCTTATGCACAAGGGGTCTGGGTACTGCCCTGGGGGACATGTATCAATGCAAAAAAAACTAAATTTAAAGCAATAGTTTTTTTTCAGGAGCAGTGATTTTAATGATGCTTAAAGTGCAAAAATAAAAAGGAAAAATCCCTTTAAATATAGTGGCTGCCCTCCTCTCTCTACCATCGAAACTACCCCCCTATTATATCCAAAATAGTGGCCAAGCTGGACAGTTGGTCAGACCTCCCCCTCTCTTTCTTTGGTAGGTGCCACCTTTTTAATA
This sequence comes from Aquarana catesbeiana, assembly GCF_042186555.1. NCBI lineage: Eukaryota > Metazoa > Chordata > Amphibia > Anura > Ranidae > Aquarana > Aquarana catesbeiana. Next base: position 480,055,088 of record NC_133326.1, on the reverse strand, counting down.
TGGTCAGCTTTCCAAAACTCCTATACCCCCTCCAAACCATTCCCCTTATTTTCCGACACAAAGATCTCCAGCAACTCCAAAAAGCCTTAACCATTTTCCTACGGTGGGGCCGCAGACCTTGGTTATCCCTCCAAAAATTATACCTCCCCAAATGTGAAGAACCTACAATCTATCTTGTCTCTTGAGAGTGGGGTTAGACTGGATAACGCAGGCCTCCAGGTATTCCAATTATGACTTAGAATTCCAAATGGTATTCGCCTTGCTGCACTGTGGAATTCGATCCCTCCTTCCTCTTCTGAAATACAATTTACTCATACGTGATACGTTGCTGGGCTGGAGGGAGATCAGGAAGAAACTGGGACACTCCCCTTCATCTCCCTATCCTCGGGCACCCTCTATTCCCACAGGCACAGCAATACGCGGCATTCTCCACATGGGCCTCACAAGGGTTAACCAAATTTGTGCAATTGCTTGATATATCAAGGGGCACTGCCCTCCCCTTTCCCCAGCTTAGTCAATTATATAATCTACCCTCATACTAACTCCTGCATGTTCAACAAGCGATCAGCTTTGTAACCAGCTCTTGTCCACCCAGAGATCTCAGATTCTGAGCATCTCTCCTGGACACCCTTCTGGACAGTCATCTCCATAAAATATTTGACTTATATAAACCTCTGATCTCCCGCTTCTCAAAACCTCTACATTCCTGCTCAACTGCCTCCTGGAATAAATATTTACATGCTTCTGAAGATTTGACACAAATAATGGCCGGTTTTAATTCTACTTGTGTTTACATCAAGAATGAGTTCTGGCGAGTACAACAATTCAAAAAACAACTTCTAAAAATCTACCGGATTGCCAAAACTGCCCACTATGTGGTGACCACAGGCCTTCCCTACTACACAGACTCTGGTCCTGTCCACGTGTTTCATACTTCTGGGACCAAGTTGAACTTTTTGCTGCATCAGTGACAAGTCTTCAACCTCGCAAAGATCTCTATTCCCTGCTGTTTGGATATCTGGAGACTCCCTCCCTCAATACACCAAAACCACTGATTAAAGCTATCCAGCAAAACAAGGATTGGTTATCCACCTGCTACATGGCTGCCAGAAGGGCCATCCTCAAACAGTGGACATCCTCCTCTTCTCCAACCATCAGGGATATAAAATCTGACCTACTTGGGCTCCTAAATATAGAAAGGTTGGACCTGATCCTGTCACATCACCACCAGTTGCCTCGCTTTCACTGCAAATAGGACTCATTTGCTAATAGTGTTACCGGCCCCAGCTCAAGTCACAGTTCATATCCCCTCTGGTTTGACACCACTAACTCACGACCCACCTGCTATTTTGCTCTTATATTGCTTTAACTATCGTATTACTGGTCATGATGTTTTATGGTGACATGTGTTTTATTTTTCCCACCTGTAGTCCATATCAGGAAAGGGGGGTTGAGTGAGCGCCCCCTCTCCTGAATTATAGCAGGCCACATGCCTTCAACATGGGGGGGTGCTTTGGGGCGGGGAGTCTCTTCCCCACAACCCTGGCCGTTGGTTATGGGGTATGTGGTCAGGGGGCTTATTTGGATCTGAAAGTCCCTTTTAACCAGGGGGTCCCCAGATCCTACTATGTACCCCTAACCATTCAACAAAAAAAGTGTCAAAAAGTAATAAAAACACAGAGACAGTTTTTGACATTTCCTTTATTTAAAAAAAAAAAAAAAAAATTTTTAAAAGTGTCCTCTGATGTAAATCCATTGTCAATCACGCCACCAGCCGCACCCAGAAAAAACCTCTCCTGCCATCCATGAGGGCTGGCCGCCTACCGCAGGCTCCGCCATTTGATAGTTCTTATATACAGTGGGTAAGGCAGGCCCACCTAGCAACATCTTCTGGTGGCACCGCCCCCCTTCTAATGCCATGGACCAGTGCATGCTGGGTCAGTGACGTCACAAAGGGCAGTGCTCTTACCTATGTAAGAACTGTCAAACGGGGAGCCTGCAGTAGGCAGCCTTACCTTAGTAAATAAGACAATCTGAGTATTACAAAATGAGAAAAGCTATAATTCCTAACACTCCAAAATTGCACCTTACAATCAAATTGTTCAATTCCCAAAGAACATATCTAACAAAAAATAAGAACATTTGAAATTATTGTAGTGTTTTCTCCAAAATGTATTTACAGGTAATTACTCCTCCACTTTGCGGAATGCCCCCATAGCAAGCCACTTTCTGTGGTGGCACTTGTGTGTGCTTGTTCTCGAGCCGTCTCTCTGCGTCCATAAGACACAGAGAGCATGGCTCAGCCCCACCCCCTACTCTCGACTCACTGCCGGTGATTAACAGCAGTGGGAGCCAATGGCCTTGGGTCTCATGCACATTGCTGGATCAAGATCGAGCTTAGGTAAGTATTAGGGGGAGCTGAAGGGGGAGCTACACACTGAAGGTTTTTTACCTTTATGTATAGAATGAATGAAGGTAAAACATCTTCAGCCTTTACAACCACTTTAATATTTGTAAAGTATCCAATCACTGTTTGATAAACGTTTAAATATTTTTGTTGAATATGATGTACATTTGGCTTTTTATTACGCCCACCCACATTGTATGAAAAAATCCAGGCTGTAGAACTCTGTGAAAGAAAAAGTTGAATATCTCTTTAGCGGGTGGTGAGTCAAATCTGTATCTTATTTCACAGTTAGCAGTACCCCTGCATGAGAATTGCAATGCCTTTTTGTGTAGAAAGCCAAACTCTGGGCAACTAATGGATTTTAGAAAACAAATGTGCCCCCAGCTTATCTGAAAGTACCATACTCCAAGGTTCTACAGCAGCCAGCATTCATATACTCTTTACTCCTGCCTCATAATGTAGCCATGCCCTTCAGGGTCTTGACAAGTCTGTTGACATTTGTACTCATTTTGTACTGGTGTTGCCCTCTATTACTATTGAAGAAAAACCCAAGCTAGAATGACACCACTTTGCATACGAGGCAAGGAAACACTAAATAGGAAACCATAACAATGCCCTCTAAGAGGAAATCAGCTGCACTACTCATTTAAATTATATACTGTATAATTTATTAAATACAACAATATGAGAAAACATAATGCCCTAACTCCTAAAATCAATTCAAATTTCCATAAAGGAGCCCTCTAGAATGTAAATAACATTTTTAATTGGTGTATAAAAGTGCATGCAAATAAGAATAATTTTATCACTTTTATAAAACCCACTATACATTGATTGCACCTGTAAGTCTAAAGTTAAAAGGGCAGTATATATATATATATATATATATATATATATATATATATATATATATATTTTATATTTATATATAAAAGCAATATTTCCACCACACAGCTTCCCACTGTCACTGTCCCACGCTAGTACCCACTGCAATCCTAGCAACAGCCACTGTTACTGGCACTTTACTTACATGGGCAGAAATTCCCACCCACGTAAACAAATGGGCGGAGATAGCAGTGACATCCCTGCCCAAATATGTGCAATGATCATATTTGGGCAATGACATTGAGCTGTATCACTGGGATCATTTGTGTGCACAGAGTCTGTCAGGTTTTTAATTTCAGCAGGTTAGCAGGTGGCAGGTATAATGATTGACTTTTTTTCTTTTTATGCCACACATACTCAAGCCCCCTGCAATCCCTGTATGCTGTGCTGAGTATCTCATAGCCTGTGTGTGGTACTGATCGATGGCTCATCATTCCAGTGGCCAGGACCTCTCCGATCCTTGGCTGGTAGTAACTGTGGTAGTTACCTCGGAGTGGGTTAAGCTAACCTATTTACACCAGCAGGGGCTCTAGAGAAGACCACCCTTCCTTAGACTTCTTGGTGTTTAGGGTAGGCACACATGGGCTGTGGCCGTCTAGTCCATGACAATACAAAATAATACTATAGCAATCGCATGTCATCTGGAATCATTTTACTCTAACATACCACATTATTTGACATTTGAGGTTGTAAAATATTTCCTGAATATGGAGTTGCACAACAAAACATGGAACCTCATGGTTTTCTAATGGATTTATTGACATTTAGGTTACATCTTTAATTACTTCATGTTCAAAAACAAATACTATTTGCAGCAGGAGTAGCAGTGGCAGCAAGATATGCTCCGCCACTTGCCAACCTATTATTGCATCCTCGGATGGTTTTGTTATATAGCTGATATTATGATTGGACAGAGGAGGGGATTTTGATGGTTAAACCTGTATTGCTCAGAATGTCCACTTACCCTTTGCGGATTCCCAGTATTGAGAGTGTGTGCTCATCTTTGACAAAAAAGGCCCAATGACTACTTGGCTACTTGGAAGCGAAATTAAAGCTATATAGCTGACTGCACATCTAATTGCTAACATTATGTCACAGAGTGATTAGTATTTTGTTATCTTAACTGAGGTCATGCATCAGTATACAGATTTAATAATGTCCCCTGAGAAGCTCTGTGACTATGAGCCAGAGACCCTGCATGAAGCCAAAGACTTTTCCTGCCTGGACTGAAAGATAAAAGGTTCTTCAATAGTTAGGAAGATTAAAAAGTCATTAAAACATCACGAACCATGTTATGTACAATATTATTTGTCTTTTCTTAATATTTCCACCGTGTTCTATGATACAGGATATTAAAATATGATAATTCTAGTTAACCTATGTTTCTTAATTAACTATTAAACAAACATATTGTCATTCGGCATTATTCTTTATTAGGCTCTTCTACCATCTGATATACATGCATAAATAACTGAATTCATTTACATTTTCATATCCTTGAATACCAAATGCTCTGATACTCTTCATTAAAGTGTCATTTACAATAGACTCTGTACAATCCTTTTACAGAATATGTTTTTTTGCACTATATTTGCTGGATCTAAAATGAATTAAGTATATTTTAGCAGCACCATTATTATACACATATTTCATGGGGAAACATACCAGCCATATTTGGAAATTATTTTTTTGTACAAATTTACAAAGTACACTTACAATGTGCCCAAATGTCTCCTCCTCTTTGGAAAAAAAAATTATAAACGTAGTAACAGCAAGAGATTGTAGTGGTCAAAACAGAGCCCCTTTGTACATTCTATGGCTTAATATTTTCCATACGTATGTTAAATAAACCTTGTCGTCACCTTAAACATTTGGCAAAAGCAGCTCACTGCAAAAGATAACAGTGTGCTAACCTCTCCAGCATCTACCTTCTCTCCAGCCTCTCCCAGAATCTTTAACATTCAACACTTCCAGGAGTGTTGAATGCTTGTTTTCTCTATCACGTGTACAGTAGTGGTTCCATCCTCCACACACCAGTCCTTACTTTGTCTTGAAGTGATGGTCCAGTTGTAGTGATGTGCAGCTGATGGAAAAGTGAGTGCTTGTATGCAGAAATGGGCTGAAAAAAGGCTGAAGGAGATTAACAATGCATATATTTATGATACACAGAGCTTTATCCAACTAAATGTCATCCAATTAGGGTTAAGATATACTTAAGGTAGATTTAGTATGGGGCTTATAGTATGGGGCTTATAGTATGGGGCATAAATACAAATATATTTATATACATAAATAAATATATATCTTATACATAAAAAGTGTGCTAAGATAATTTCTTGTTGCCGTTGCAACCAATTAGTGTTCTTATTGCTATAAGCAACTAGAAATGTTCTCCTTTGGCATTTTTCTTGCATAAACAACTATGATATCTACAAAAAAATAAAAATAAATAAACTGTGCAGCATTTGTTTAAATTGAACTACCCACGTTTGCAATTTGCTCAGGCAGTCATGGTGTGATTGGTTAGAGTTTGCCTAAAAAAAGAATAAAATAAATAAAGAATAAATAAATAAATAAATAAAATGACAGGAAAGGTTGTGACGAGGTGGGCTAAAATAAATCAAAGTGGTATAACAGTTCAAATCTCAACAGAGCTTTATTAAAAAAAAATATATGGGATCTGCAAGTCTTCCCCTTTTTGTGCCACTGGGTCAATTGTGCCTCTTGAACTACGGGTTTACAACACACAGATACAGCCTAATATTATAGAGTCATTTATTTAATTTTTTTTTTTTTTCATAATTGTTTTTCCATGCCCTGCACCCGGTGGTCAACTAGTTTGAAACTGCTGTATGCAGTTTGGAATACATTTCTTTATTTTATTAGAGTTTATCTGTGCTATATTCTGTTAAATCTGAATACACAATTGACCTAGGGACATAAAGGAATGATTTGCATAGCTCTGTCCAAGATTCTAACATGAGGAAATAGCCTTTTTATTTTTGGGATTTGTGATAGAAGTGGGTCATATAGATACACATAGTTTTTAAAAGGCTCTACTGTGCTTCTGCAATTTCTACAAGTTAGTCCTCAACAACCCACACACTCATATTCATACTATCAAACTTTATGGGAAGAAAAGGAGAACTGTCACACCTCCAATCATATAAACCAGAAAGTCTTTTTAAAGAAAAACACACTTTTCTGTATATCAGCAACAAATAAAGTAACAATAATAACAAATAATAATTAATGAAACAAAAATATGCAATCATTTTTAGATTGGACATAACATTTAAAGCGGGGTTCCACCCAAATTTTGAACATTATCTCTATGCATTCTCTTCCTTGCCTAGATGCTGACATGCTGTGTAAAAAAATTTAAATCGCCGTAATTACCTTTTTTTTCTAATCTTCTTAGCACTTCCTGGTTTTCCTCCCATGGGAGTAGGCGTGTTTCTAGCTCCCACAGTCCCCTGGGAGCTAGTCTCAGGCTTCCCAGCATGCATTGTGCAACAGCGTCATCACAACATCTCAGTGAATGCTGGGAGCACAGCATTCACAGCATCCAGGAAATACATGCTTGTGGGCTTCAAATGCCCACAATGAAGATGGAAACTGCCTTCAGTGAATTTTATAAGTTATTCTTTACAACGAAATCGGACACAGGCGGACTTATTACACAAAACATGTGAGTAGATAATCATGAGAAGAAAAGTTTGTGAATGAACTCCAAAAAACAAAAACGATAGATAGGTGGACCCCCGCTTTAACCCCCCTTGCTGACCAGGAGATACAGCACTGCGTTACTTTAACTGACAATTGTGTGGTCATGCGATGCTGTACCTAAATAAAATGTATGTCCTTTTTTCCCACAAATAGAGCTTTCTTTTGGTGGTGTTTGATCACCTCTGTGTTTTTAATTTTTTGCACTATAAACAAAAAATAACTGACAATTTTGAAAAAATACATATTTTTTTACTTTCTGCTCTAAAACACATCAAATAAAAAAATGTAAAAAATCTAATTTTTTCATTAATTTAGGCCAATATGTATTCTGCTACATATTTTTGGTAAAAAAAATCCCAATAAATGTATATCGGCAATCAGTGACTTTTAGCGGGACTTTTTTGGGAACCAGTGATACTAATACAGTGATCAGTGCTAAAAATATGCACTGTCACGGTACTGACACTGGCAGGGAAGGGGTTAACATCAGGGGTGATCAAAGGGTTAACTGTGTGCCTAAGATGTGTTTCAGTGTAGTGGGGGAGGTGCTTTTACTAGTGGAAGGAATGAATCAGTGTTCCTGCTTTACAGGAGCACAGGATCCATGCCTTCTATACTGACAGAATGGCAATCTGCCTTGTTTACATAGGCAAACTGCCATTCTGTCAGTGTACCGAATGATCAGTGGGTGCCACGGACAGCGGGTCCACAGGACCCGCTGATTAGCTCCCGCTATGTAAAATCGCAACAGGAGCGAGCCGCTGGCAGCATGCACTAACGCCCGATACCCAGAAGTGCCAATTCACATAGAAAAGAAGAAAAAAGAGAGCGCACCAGCCTAGTGCATTATCCTTGACAGGTTTATTTGATTAAAAACAAGATAAAAACTACTCACAAAAGTCGAAGAAAAAAATCGCATAGTAATCGCACAAAGGCGATTATTCCAGTGGTAGCAGTTTTCCAGGTCCCAGGAAGGAGGCATACGGACTACTGCTGGCTAACGCGTTTCGAAGGTTACCCTTCTTCATCAGAGCCTTAGTAGTGTTGATCTCATGCTGGCTTTTTATACACATGTCAAACTAAAACAGACTGATCAGATTGGTTCTAGAGCTCCTCCCTTAATTGATGGGCGGTCCTCTAGGGAGGGTGAATCTTGGCTTGGTAGTCATTAATAAAGGGCCATAATATATTGATTTATTAATTTATTTAATTAGTTGGTTCGCTTCCATTTCCATTATTATTGTTATTGCTAATAAAATGTATCTAGCCCATAGCAAGTAAGCTGAAAGGGTCATGCCAATAGTTATCTATAAACAGGCCAAAGGCATCCCAGAGAATCTGCTCGTCTTCCCTCACATCCATAAATCACACAGATGATAGAGAGCAATGTACAGTGTTCAGGGGTTTAAAAGTTTGAAATAGGGGTGTACCCCTTTTAAACCCCTGAACACTGTACATTGCTCTCTATCATCTGTGTGATTTATGGATGTGAGGGAAGACGAGCAGATTCTCTGGGATGCCTTTGGCCTGTTTATAGATAACTATTGGCATGACCCTTTCAGCTTACTTGCTATGGGCTAGATACATTTTATTAGCAATAACAATAATAATGGAAATTGAAGCGAACCAACTAATTAAATAAATTAATAAATCAATATATTATGGCCCTTTATTAATGACTACCAAGCCAAGATTCACCCTCCCTAGAGGACCGCCCATCAATTAAGGGAGGAGCTCTAGAACCAATCTGATCAGTCTGTTTTAGTTTGACATGTGTATAAAAAGCCAGCATGAGATCAACACTACTAAGGCTCTGATGAAGAAGGGTAACCTTCGAAACGCGTTAGCCAGCAGTAGTCCGTATGCCTCCTTCCTGGGACCTGGAAAACTGCTACCACTGGAATAATCGCCTTTGTGCGATTACTATGCGATTTTTTCTTCGACTTTTGTGAGTAGTTTTTATCTTGTTTTTAATCAAATAAACCTGTCAAGGATAATGCACTAGGCTGGTGCGCTCTCTTTTTTCTTCTTTTCTTTCAACACTAGGACAATCCCATCCTTTGAGAGCAGCAAAGCCGAAATCCATAGTCCTTCTTGAACTTTTGGGACTTTTTAGCCAACACACCAGTGCGCAAGAGTATTTTTTGTTTCGTCTTTTTGCCAATTCACATATATATATATGTGATTCTGTACAGAGTGGCTGCCCTCTAGCAGTAAATGTGCTATGGGGAGGTCGGCAAGTGCTCAAAGTAGGCCATTTTTTACATAAGATGCAAAAGGACAGTTGTTAAGGGAAGAGTGCCCTGTCAAAAAAAAGGTTAGTTGGAATCTATGATTTAAAAGCAGGGCATGTAGATCAGTTTTTGTCAGAAAGGTTAAAAAGCAATCAATGCTTCTAAAAACGCATGATGCCCCAAAAGACTGACTCCGGTATTCTCCCCCCTCTCCCCACCCCTGGTTGCTCCCAACCCAATTAGAGCACCCATAAACCCTTTTAACCATTTGCCAACCGCCTCACGCAGATATACTGTGGCAGAATGGCACGGACAGGTAAAGTAACGTATGGGTACGTTACTTGCCTCCCGCAGGCGGGGGGTCCGATTGGACCCCCCCCAGTGTCCGAGGCGGCCGGCTTCTGTCCGGGAGCGATCAGAGGTGAGGGGGAGGCCATCCATTCGTGGCCACCCCCTCGCGATCGATCCCAGCCAATGAGATTCTTCCTCTGCTGCTGTATAGTAAACAGCGGCAGAGGAAATGATGTCATCGCTCCTCGGCTCGTTATTTTCCGTTCCGGCGCCGAGGAGAGAAGACATCAATGTGAGTTGCACAACACAACACACACAGTAAAACACACCAGGCACACTTATCACCCCGATCACCCCCTGATCACCAACCGATCACCCCCCCCCCCCGTCACAGTGACACCAAGCAGTTAGGGAGGTAAATATATAGGTTCGCCGTCAGCGTTTTATAGCGTCAGGGACCCCCATATACTACCTAATAAAGGTTTTAACCCCTTGATTGCCCCCTAGTTAACCCTTTCACCAGTGATCACCGCATAACTGTTACGGGTGACGCTGGTTAGTTAGTTTATTTTTTATAGTGTCAGGGCACCCGCCGTTTATTACCCAATAAAGGTTTAGCCCCCCTGATTGCCCGGCGGTGATATAACTTAGGTTTCAGAGTCAGATAGGGTCTGCGTCGCCCCAGGCAGCGTCAGGTTAGCGTCAGTACCGCTAACACCCACACACGCACCATACACCTCCGTTAGTGGTATAGTATCTGAACGGATCAATATCTGATCCGATCAGATCTATACTAGCGTCCCCAGCAGTTTAGGGTTCACAAAAATGCAGTGTTAGCGGGATCAGCCCAGATACCTGCTAGCACCTGTGTTTTGCCCCTCCGCCCGGCCCAGCCCAACCCACCCAAATGCAGTATCGATCGATCACTGTCACATACAAAACACTAAATGCATAACTGCAGCATTCACAGAGTCAGGCCTGATCCCTGCGATCGCTAACCGTTTTTTTGGTAGCGTTTGGTGGACTGGCAAGCACCAGCCCCAGGCAGCGTCAGGTTAGTGCCAGTACCGCTAACACCCACACACGCACCATACACCTCCGTTAGTGGTATAGTATCTGAACGGATCAATATCTGATCCGATCAGATCTATACTAGCGTCCCCAGCAGTTTAGGGTTCCCAAAAACGCAGTGTTAGCGGGATCAGACCAGATACCTGCTAGCACCTGTGTTTTGCCCCTCCGCCCGGCCCAGCCCAACCCACACAAGTTCAGTATCGATCGATCACTGTCACTTACAAAACACTAAACGCATAACTGCAGAGTCAGAGTCAGGCGTTCGCAGAGTCAGGCCAGATCCCTGCGATCGCTAACCGTTTTTTTGGTAACGTTTTGGTGGACTGGCAAGCACCAGCGGCCTAGTACACCCTGGTCGTAGTCAAACCAGCACTGCAGTAACACTTGGTGATGTGGCGAGTCCTATAAGTGCAGTTCAAGCTGGTGAGGTGGCAAGCACAAGTAGTGTCCTGTTGCCACCAAGAAGAAGACAAACACAAGCCCGTCGTGCCCATAATGCTGCATTCGCCAATCCTAATTGGGAACCCACCACTTCTGCAGCACCCGTACTTCCCCCATTCACATACCCAACCAAATGCAGTCGGCTGCATGAGAGGCATTTTCTTTATGTCCTCCCGAGTACCCCTACCCAACGAACCCCCCCAAAAAAGATGTTGTGTCTGCAGCAAGCTCGGATATAGGCGTGACACCCGCTATTATTGTCCCTCCTGTCCTCACAATCCTGGTCTTTGCATTGGTGAATGTTTTGAACACTACCATACAATAGTTGAGTATTAGCGTAGGGTACAGCATTGCACAGTCTAGGCACACTTTCACAGGGTCTCCCAAGATGCCATTGCATTTTGAGAGACCCGAACCTGGAACCGGTTACAGTTATAAAAGTTACAGTTACAAAAAAAAAAGTGTAAAAAAAAAAAAAAAAAAAAAAAACACAAAAAAAATATAAAATAAAATTTAAAAAAATAGTTGTCGTTTTATTGTTCTCTCTCTCTCTCTATTCTCTCTCTATTGTTCTGCTCTTTTTTACTGTATTCTATTCTGCAATGTTTTATTGTTATTATGTTTTATCATGTTTGCTTTTCAGGTATGCAATTTTTTATACTTTACTGTTTACTGTGTTTTATTGTTAACCATTTTTTTGTCTTCAGCTGCAGCGCAGATTTATTTATCTTGACAGCAACAGCGTTTGCTCCCACGATATATAAAGCCGTGACTCCAGCGGAGGTGATATATGCCGAAGCATGGGGGCAGCAGGGGCGGAGGAGCGATTTTCTCCTAACTTTTGGGGCAGATGCCCCCATGCTTTGGCATATATAAATGGTGCATGTATGCCCATCATTAGAAGTGGGTGGATGAAGGGAGATATTCTAATGGTGGGCATACCCAACAATCAATCTCTTTTTTTCGTTCAGCCCACAGGCTGCATGAAAAAAAAAAAGATTACAATACAGGGGGTCCCCTAGTTACAAACATCCAACTTACAAATGACTCCTACTTACAAACGGAGGGAGACAACAGGAAGTGAGAGGAAATCTACACCTAGGAAGGGAAATTCACTCCTGTAAGAGCTATTATGGGGAAAAGGTACCTCCACTGATGCTTTATCACCAAGGCTTGTTTCCACAACAACCCAAAATTTTCAAATTTTGAGTGGTTATACCAGAATGATGCCTGCAGGTTTAGGTATCATCTTGGTATCATTCTTTTTAGCCAGCGGTCGGCTTTCATGTAAAAGCAATCCTAGCTGCTAATTAGCCTCTAGACTGCTTTTACAAGCAGTGGGAGGGAATGCCCCCCCCACCATCTTCCATGTTTTTCTCTGGCTCTCCTGTCCCAACAGGGAACCTGAGAATGCAGTTGGTGATTCAGCCAGCTGACCATAGAGCTGATCAGAGACCAGAGTGGCTCCAAACATCTCTATGGCCTATGAAACCGGAAGCTATGAGCATTTCATGACTTAGATTTTGCCGGATGTAAACAGCACCATTGGGAAATTGGGAAAGCATTTTATCACACCGATCTTGGTGTGGTCAGATGCTTTGAGGGCAGAGGAGAGATCTAGGGTCTAATAGACCCCACATTTTTCAAAAAAGAGTACCTGTCACTACCTATTGCTATCATAGGTGATATTTACATTCCCTGAGCTAACAATAAAAATGATTTAAAAAAAATAAAATGAAAGGAACAGTTTAAAAATAAGATACAAAAGCAAAAAAAAAAATAATAAAGAAGAAAAAAAAAAAAAAAAAGCACCCCTGTCCCCCCCTGCTGTCACGCAAAGGCGAACACAAGCGTCGGTCTGGCGTCAAATGTAAACAGCAATTGCACCATGCATATGAGGTATCACTGCGAAGGTCAGATCGAGGGCAGTAATTTTAGCAGTAGACCTCCTCTGTAAAGTGGTAACCTGTAGCTTTTAAAGGCTTTTAAAAATGTATTTAGTTTGTCGCCACTGCACGTTTGGGCGCAATTTTAAAGCATGTCATGTTTGGTATCCATGTACTCAGCCTAAGATCATCTTTTTTATTTCATCAAACATTTGGGCAATATAGTGTGTTATAGTGCATTAAAATTTAAAAAAGTGTGTTTTTTCCAAAAAAAAATGCGTTTGAAAAATCGCTGCGCAAATACTGTGTGAAAAAAAAAAATGAAACGCCCACCATTTTAGTCTGTAGGGCATTTGCTTTAAAAAAATATATAATGTCTGGGGGTTTAAAGTCATTTTCTTGCAAAAAAAAAAAAAATTTTCATGTAAACAAAAAGTGTCAGAAAGGGCTTTGTCTTCAAGTGGTTAGAAGAGTGGGTGATGTGTGACATAAGCTTCTAAATGTTGTGCATAAAATGCCAGGACAGTTCAACCCCCCCCCCCAAATGACCCCATTTTGGAAAGTAGACACCCCAAGCTATTTGCTGAGAGGCATGTCGAGTCCATGGAATATTTTATATTTTTTTGCACAAAGTTGTCACTAAATGATATATTGCTTAAACATGCCATGGGAATATGTGAAATTACACCCCAAAATACATTCTGCTGCTTCTCCTGAGTATGGGGATACCACATGTGTGAGACTTTTTGGGAGCCTAGCCGCGTACAGGACCCTGAAAACCAAGCACCGCCTTCAGGCTTTCTAAGCGCGTAAATTATTGATTTCACTCCTCACTACCTATCACAGTTTCGGAGGCCATGGAATGCCCAGGTGGCACAACCCCCCCCAAATGACCCCATTTTGGAAAGTAGACACCCCAAGCTATTTGCTGAGAGGTATAGTGAGTATTTTGCAGACCTCACCTTTTGTCACAAAGTTTTGGAAATTGAAAAAAAAAAATAAATGTTTCTTGTCTTTGTTCATTTTCAAAAACAAATGAGAGCTGCAAAATACTCACCATGCCTCTCAGCAAATAGCTTGGGGTGTCTACTTTCCAAAATGGGGTCATTTGGGCGGGGTTTGTGGTATCTTGGCATTTTATGGCCTCCGAAACTGTGATAGGTAATGAGGAGTGAATCAAAAATTTATGCCCTTAGAAATCCTGAAGGCGGTGATTGGTTTTCGGGCCCCGTACGCAGCTAGGCTCCCAAAAAGTCCCACACATGTGGTATCCCCATACTCAGGAGATGCAGATAAATGTATTTTGGGGTGCAATTCCACATATGCCCATGGCCTGTGTGAGCAATATATCATTTAGTGACAACTTTGTGCAAAAAAAAAAAAAAAAAAATTGTCACTTTCCCGCAACTTGTGTCAAAATATAAAATATTCCATGGACTCAACATGCCTCTCAGCAGATAGCTTGGGGTATCTACTTTCCAAAACGGGGTTATTTGGGGGGGGGGGGGTTGTGCCATCTGGGCATTTTATGGCCTTCAAAACTGTGATAGGTAGTGAGGAGTGAAATCAAAAATGTACTCCCTTAGAAATCCTGAAGGCGGTGATTGGTTTTCGGGGCCCCGTACGTGGCTAGGCTCCCAAAAAGTCCCACATGTGATGTATACCCATACTCAGGAGAAGCAGCTAAATGTATTTTGGGGTGCAATTCCACATATGCCCATGGCCTGTGTGAGCAATATATAATTTAGTGACAACTTTTTGTAATTTTTTTTTTGTTGTTGTCATTATTCAATCACTTGGGACAAAAAAAAAATAATATTCAATGGGCTTAACATGCCTCTCAGCAATTTCCTTGGGGTGTCTACTTTCCAAAATTGGGTAATTTGGGGGGGTTTGTACTGCCCTGCCCTTTTAGCACCTCAAGAAATGGCATAGGCAGTCATAAACTAAAAGCTGTGTAAATTCCAGAAAATGTACCCTAGTTTGTAGACGCTATAACTTTAGCGCAAACCAATAAATATACGCTTATTGACATTTTTTTTACCAAAGATATGTGGCCGAATACATTTTGGCCTAAATGTATGACTAAAATTGAGTTTATTTGATTTTTTTTATAACAAAAAGTAGAAAATATCGTTTTTTTTCAAAATTTTTGGTCTTTTTCCGTTTATAGCGCAAAAAATAAAAACCGCAGAAGTGATCAAATACCATCAAAAGAAAGTTCTATTTGTGGGAAGAAAAGGACAAAAATTTTGTTTGGGTACAGCATTGCATGACCGTGCAATTAGCAGTTAAAGCGACGCAGTGCCAAATTGTAAAAGTGCTCTGGTCAGGAAGGGGGTAAATCCTTCCGGGGCTGAAGTGGTTAAAAAAAACAACAAGCTTAACTTCTTTTTAGCAGGCATCTTCAATCTAGTCTAATGACATCACAGATCCCTTTCACTAGTGATGAGCTAAGGTTTGGGCAAACCCAGTTCAGACCAAAAACACTGTAAACGGTCACATGATAGCAGGCTTTTGGTTCAGTCAACTGCAGCTGGAGAATTCCCTGCCCCACAGCCACATGTAACAAGGGTGATGGATGCTGGTTTTCATCGTTGACCTAATATGGCCACATGGCCATATTTCGAAAATATTACTCATATATTACTTACTTGTTCATACTTGTACTTACTTGTTCCTCCGAAGGTGGGCGGATCCTAAATGCTGTAAAAATCAGTGCAGCGCTACAAATTATGCAAATTCATGAGTTAAAATTGTACACATAAAAGTGTTGCATGTGTGTACAACCACTATGACAAATAAATAGATAAAGTCCAAAATAAATATAAAAAAACTGCGGTGAGAGTCCAAAAGACAATTCAGAAATCACCGAAAGGGTCTTGGTATTTTCAAGAATAACTGTCCATGATCTATGAAGTCACTCTGTGATTCACCATCATATGTAAAAAAGCTTGCATGCTTACCAGAGCAAGTGAACTTTCATACACTAGGTACAGAGTAAAACAGACCTGTGTGGTTTCAAACCACCATCCAATAGGCTAGACCTCCGCTCATACGCTCCGCTCAAACACTCTATGGCAGGTTCCAAATAAGCATTCAGGGCGGTCACCAGTCAGTATCCCATTCAATCGTCATATGTAGGGGAACATTAAACATGACAACATAGTGGCACGTGTCTGTTCTATTGATGTTGATGAAGATTGGCAGGGGCACCCAGTAAATGTTGCCACTGTAAACTCCAAAGAATGATAATTTGTAGTCCTGTGAGCCTCCAGGTGATTGACCAAATCTGGTCTCCAAAATAGTCTATCTTTGCAAATGATCAGCTGCTAATGTTACGCATGTCTCATAACCATGCAAAATAGTTAAACCAAATTGTACACATGCTGCGCTTATCAAAATAAAATGTAAGAAATTTCCACTAAAATATTAATAAAGTGATATTGTGCTTAACATACAAAATATATACAAAATCTATTAATACTATACATTAATGTGCAATAAACTTCAGTGAATGAATAAATAGGTAAAAGTGCTCCAATCAGCCTGTGTATTGCAAATATTCCACAAAGCTTGTGCAATTTTCAAACATTGATAGTTAATTGATAGATAATTCAAAACAAACATCCATGCGATTTAGTGTTGCATCCATGCATTTCAATGCTGCATCTATGCAATATGGTGTTAGTGCAATGTTCAAACAATAAAAAGTTTAAAAAATACAAAAAAAACGCATCCATGCGATTCGGTGCTGCATCCATGTGATTCTATGCAATTCAGTGCTGTGTTGCTGTGCTATGATCAAATTAACAGTCCGATTTAGTGTTGCATCCATGCATTTCAGTGCTGCATCTATGCGATATGGTGTTAGTGCAATGTTCAAACAGTAAAAAATTAAAAAATACAAAAAAACGCATCCATGCGATTTAGTGTTGCATCCATGTGATTCTTTGCAATTCAGTGCTGTGTTGCTGTGCAATGATCAAATTAACAGTCCACAGATCTTCCACAATCAATTCATGTGTTATTGTGAACACAAACTAAAGTGCTGTGTGCTCATGCAAGTGCTCCCCCCAGGTGATAGCCCCTCACCTTAGGGCGTGTGACCTTGCAATTAAGCTTGGTCAGAATGCGCCTTAGAACCTCTATGGATTCGATGTTATATTCAGGGTCCTGGATAGATTTGCACTGGTGCCTCTGTTCCTCACAGCAGTCCCATTTCTACCTCAATATATCAACACAAAAAGGACTTCATGGTGCAGTATATACTAAATTTATTAAAATCATAAACAAATCCCGCAATGGGTACTCACAGTAACAAGGCGCTTAAGGGCGCCACACTAAAACAGCAGAAATGAACGGGCAACAGCGGCCGGTATGGGGTAGCGTGCTAATCTTTCCCAACAGGTTGTGTGTATAACGTTCCATCCTGTCCCCTTCCCCTACCCCTACACGTGTTCGATACAAGGGGTGTTTCGTATCTTCATCAGGGGGTGATTTGATTGGACGGTGAACCTGTCAATTAATATATCCTCTCCGCGGCCATTTTGTTGTGGCCTGCTGACACTCTAGTAAGCAATCAATGTGATTTTATGGGAGAAACGTCTATATGCAAAAATAGATGGATACAAATGGCAAAATATAATAGCCATGGATTCCCCATTTTGCCTGATATATATAGTAAAAAAACATTTAGCGATGATATCACTACGTTAAACTATTCAGGACGGACGTGGGACGATTAGATCAGCACCCCCTATGTAAACCAGTTGCTGTGAGAGATATAACATGGTAAATCTACAAAACAACAATAAAATATAGGATTACATGTAAGAGGTTAAAAATTAAAAATAAAAATCCAAAGCTCATACGAATAATAACTCGTCTATATGAGCATACATAATCAAAATTTAATACATATACTTAAAACCACAATAAAAAATAAAACATATAAAAACAATATATTGCTAGCAAACACTGGTTAAATATTATATAGTACAAAAAGGTATACCTAACCTATAGGATAGCGTTATCAATATGGATATTAACAGGATATGCTCATAAGTGGTTGTATATAGCCAATAAGGGGCAGTATATATTCCTTGGCTCCACCATTCCTATGTGTGTAGTCATACTGGTGTGACATGATGTTGGGATATATAAAATATATATGTGCTCAATGGTTACTTAAAAAACATCTAAGATCAAAATCTTTATTTAACCCTCCAGGGGCCAGAGAGCCCAACTGGTGTATTCACCATGATTCTCTTCTGCTTATTTCCCTAACATAATTGGACCCCCTCCAGTGACGTTTGGGTGCCTCAATGCCCCAAAATTGCATCCCTACTGTACTCTAGTTGTGTACATCTCTAAAACGTACAGATAAAAAATGCTTATCAAACCCCTTTTTTATACTCCTCACGTGTTCTTCAATACGCTCTTTTAATGCCCTAACCGTTCTACCAACATAAATTAAATTACATGGGCATTTAACCGCGTAAACTACACCAACTGTATCACAAGAGATGAAGTCCCTGATGGTATATGTGTGGTTGTTGAGTGGATTGACAAAATCTTTTACTTTCCTAACATTAGTAGGAACTCTGGTGCAACTGTAGCAGTGACCACAACTGTGGAAACCTATCATATCCCAAAACAACTTGGGTTTAGGAGGGGGAGGCTCTACTACATTGTGCACCACTAGGTCATGTAGATTAGGTGCTCTCTTGTATACTATCCTAGGTTTTTCTGAGAGACTCCCTTTTAAATGGACGTTTTGTTTTAAGATGTTCCAATATTTATGGATAATTTGCTCCACGTCTTTATTCTGTAGATTGTAGTCCAGAACAATTGCCCCCTAGTTAACCCTTTCACCACTGATCACCGTATAACTGTTACGGGTGACGCTGGTTAGTTTGTTTATTTTTTATAGTGTCAGGGCACCCGCCGTTTATTACCTAATAAAGGTTTAGCCCCATGATCACCCGGCGGTGATATGCGTTGCCCCAGGCAGCGTCAGATTAGCGCCAGTACCTCTAACACCCACGCACGCACCATATACCTCCCTTAGTGGTATAGTATCTGAACGGATCAATATCTGATCCGATCAGATCTATACTAGCGTCCCCAGCAGTTTAGGGTTCCCAAAAACGCAGTGTTAGCGGGATCAGCCCAGATACCTGCTAGCACCTGCGTTTTGCCCCTCCGCCCGGCCTGCCCAGCCCACCCAAGTGCAGTATTGATCGATCACTGTCACTTACAAAACACTAAACGCATAACTGCAGCGTTCGCAGAGTCAGGCCTGATCCCTGCGATCGCTAACAGTTTTTTTGGTAGGGTTTTGGTGAACTGGCAAGCACCAGCGGCCTAGTACACCCCGGTCGTAGTCAAACCAGCACTGCAGTAACTCTTGGTGACATGGCAAGTCCCATAAGTGCAGTTCAAGCTGGTGAGGTGGCAAGCACAAGTAGTGTCCCGCTGCCACCAAGAAGAAGACAAACAGGCCCGTCTTGCCCATAATGCCCTTCCTGCTGCATTCGCCAATCCTAATTGGGAACCCACCACTTCTGCAGCACCCGTACTTCCCCCATTCACATCCCCAACCAAATGCAGTCGGCTGCATGAGAGGCATTTTCTTTATGTCCTCCCGAGTACCCCTACCCAACGAATCCACCCTAAAAAGATGTTGTGTCTACAGCAAGCGCTGATATAGGCGTGACACCCGCTATTATTGTCCCCCCTGTCCTGACAATCCTGGTCTTTGCATTGGTGAATGTTTTGAACGCTACCATACACTAGTTGAGTATTAGCGTAGGGTACAGCATTGCACAGACTAGGCACACTTTCACAGGGTCTCCCAAGATCCCATCGCATTTTGAGAGACCCGAACCTGGAACCGGTTACAGTTATAAAAGTTACAGTTACAAAAAAAAGTGTAAAAAAAAAAAACAAAACAAAAAAAAAAAAAAATAGTTGTCGTTTTATTGTTCTCTCTCTCTCTCTATTCTCTCTCTATTGTTCTGCTCTTTTTTACTGTATTCTATTCTGCAATGTTTTATTGTTATTATGTTTTATCATGTTTGCTTTTAGGGTATGCAATTTTTTATACTTTACTGTTTACTATGCTTTATTGTTAACCATTTTTTTGTCTTCAGGTACGCCATTCACGAATTTGAGTGGTTATACCTGAATGATGCCTGCAGGTTTAGGTATCATCTTGGTATCATTCTTTTCAGCCAGTGGTCGGCTTTCACGTAAAAGCAATCCTAGTGGCTAATTAGACTCTAGACTGCTTTTATAAGCAGTGGGAGGGAATGCCCCCCCCCCCACCATCTTCCGTGTTTTTCTATGGCTCTCCTGTCTCAACAGGGAACCTGAGAATGCAGCCGGTGATTCAGCCAGCTGACCATAGAGCTGATCAGAGACAAGAGTGGCTCCAAACATCTTGGGAAAAGCATTTTATCACACCGATCTTGGTGTGGTCAGATGCTTTGAGGGCAGAGGAGAGATCTGGGGTCTAATAGACCCCAATTTTTTCAAAAAAGAGTACCTGTCACTACCTATTGCTATCATAGGGGATATTTACATTCCCTGAGATAACAATAAAATGATTTAAAAAAAATGAAAGGAACAGTTTAAAAATAAGATAAAAAAGCAAAAAAATAATAAACAAAAAAAAAAAAAAAAAAAGCACCCCTGTCCCCCCCTGCTCTCGCGCAAGCGTCGGTCTGGCGTCAAATGTAAACAGCAATTGCACCATGCATGTGAGGTATCACTGTGAAGGTCAGATCGAGGGCAGTAATTTTAGCAGTGGACCTCCTCTGTAAATCTAAAGTGGTAACCTGTAAAGGCTTTTAAAGGCTTTTAAAAATGTATTTATTTTGTTGCCACTGCACGCGCAATTTTAAAGCATGTCATGTTTGGTATCCATGTACTCGGCCTAAGATCATCTTTTTTATTCCATCAAACATTTGGGCAATATAGTGTGTTATAGTGCATTAAAATTTTAAAAAGTGTGTTTTTTTCCCCAAAAAATGCGTTTGAAAAATTGCTGCGCAAATACTGTGTGAAAAAAAAATGAAGCACCCACCATTTTAATCTGTAGGGCATTTGCTTTAAAAAAAATATATAATGTTTGGGGGTTCAAAGTAATTTTCTTGCAAAAAAAAAATTTTTTTCATGTAAACAAAAAGTGTCAGAAAGGGCTTTGTCTTCAAGTGGTTAGAAGAGTGGGTGATGTGTGACATAAGCTTCTAAATGTAGTGCATAAAATGCCAGGACAGTTCAAAACCCCCCCAAATGACCCTATTTTGGAAAGTAGACACCCCAAGCTATTTGCTGAGAGGCATGTCGAGTCCATGGAATATTTTATATTGTGACACAAGTTGCGGGAAAGAGACAAATTTTTTTTGCACAAAGTTGTCACTAAATGATATATTGCTCAAACATGCCATGGGCATATGTGGAACAAAAATGGTTGAAAAATATTCATTTTTTTTGTCCCAAGTGATTGAATAATGACAAAAAAAAAATTTACAAAAAGTTGTCACTAAATGATATATTGCTCACACAGGCCATGGGCATATGTGGAATTGCATCCCAAAATAAATTTAGCTGCTTCTAAGTATGGGGACACCACATGTGTGGGACTTTTTGGGAGCCTTGCCGCGTACGGGGCCCCGAAAACCAAGCACCGCCTTCAGGATTTCTAAGGGCGTAAATTTTTGATTTCACTCCTCACTACCTATCACAATTTTGAAGGCCATAAAATGCCAAGATAGCACAAACCACCCCCAAATGACCCCATTTTGGAAAGTAGACACCCCAAGCTATTTGCTGAGAGGCATGTTGAGTCCATGGAATATTTTATATTTTGACACAAGTTGCAGGAAAGTGACAATTTTTTTTTTTTTTCACAAAGTTGTCACTAAATGATATATTGCTCAAACATGCCATGGGCATATGTGGAATTACACCCTAAAATACATTCTGCTGCTTCTCCTGAGTACGGGGATACCACATGTGTTGGACTTTTTGGGAGCCTAGCCGCGTACGGGGCCCCCGAAACCAAGCACCGCCTTCATGATTTCTAAGGGCGTACTGTAAATTATTGATTTCACTCCTCACTACCTATCACAGTTTTGAAGGCCATAAAATGCCAAGATGGCGCAAACCCTCTCCCCCAAATGACCCCATTTTGGAAAGTAGACACCCCAAGCTATTTCCTGAGAGGCATGTTGAGTCCATGGAATATTTTATATTTTGCCACAAGTTGCAGAAAAATGACAAACTTTTTTTTTTTGCACAAAGTTGTCACTAAATGATATATTGCTCACACAGGCCATGGACATATGTGGAATTGCACCCCAAAATACATTCTGTTGCTTCTCCTGAGTACGGGGATACCACATGTGTGAGACTTTTTGGGAGCCTAGCTTCGTACAGGACCCCAAAAATCAAGCACCGCCTTCAGGCTTTCTAAGGGCGTAAATTTTTGATTTCACTCTTCACTGCCTATCACAGTTTTGGAGGCCATGGAATGCCCAGGTGGCACAAACCCCCCCAAATGACCCCATTTTGGAAAGTAGACACCCCAAGCTATTTGCTGAGAGGTATAGTGAGTATTTTGCAGACCTCACTTTTTGTCACAAAGTTTTGAAAATTGAAAAAAGAAAAAAAAAAATTTTTCTTGTCTTTCTTCATTTTCAAAAACAAATGAGAGCTGCAAAATACTCACCATGCCTCTCAGCTAATAGCTTGGGGTGTCTACTTTCCAAAATGGGGTCATTTGGGGGGGGGTTGTGCCACCTGGGCATTCCATGGCCTCCGAAACTGTGATAGGCAGTGAAGAGTGAAATCAAAAATGTACGCACTTAGAAAGCCTGAAGGCGGTGCTTGGTTTTCGGGGCCCCGAACGTGGCTAGGCTCCCAAAAAGTCCCACACATGTGGTATCCCCATACTCAGGAGAAGCAGCTAAATGTATTTTGGGGTGCAATTCCACATATGCCCATGGCCTGTGTGAGCAATATATCATCTAGTGACAACTTTGTGCAAAAAAAAAAAAAAAAAAAATTGTCACTTTCCCTCAACTTGTGTCAAAATATAAAATATTCCATGGACTCAACATGCCTCAAAGCAAATAGCTTGGGGTGTCTACATTGCAAAATGGGGTAATTGGGGGGGGGGGGTTGTGACATCTGGGCATTTTATGGCCTTCAAAACTGTGATAGGTAGTGAGGAGTAAAAACAAAAATTTACGCCCTTAGAAATCCTGAAGGTGGTGATTGGTTTTCGGGGCCCCGTATGCAGCTAGGCTCCCAAAAAGTCCCACACATGTGGTTTCCCTGTACTCAGGAGAAGCAGCTGAATATATTTTGGAGTGCAATTCCACACATGCCCATGGCCTGTGTGAGCAATATATCATTTAGTGACAACTTTTTGTAATTTTTATTTTTTTGTCATTATTCAATCACTTGGGACAAAAAAAATTAATGTTCAATGGACTCAACATGCCTCTCAACAATTTCCTTGGGGTGTCTACTTTCCAAAATGGGGTCATTTAGGAGGGTTTTGTACCGCCCTGCCATTTTAACACCTCAAGAAATGACATAGGCAGTCATAAATTAAAAGCTGTGTAAATTCCAGAAAATGTACCCTAGTTTGTAGATGCTATAACTTTTGCGCAAACCAATAAATATACGCTTATTGACATTTTTTTTACCAAAGACATGTGGCCGAATACATTTTGGCCTAAGTGTATGACTAAAATTGGGTTTATTGGATTTTTTTTATAACAAAAAGTAGAAAATATAATTTTTTTTCAAAATTTTCAGTCTTTTTCCATTTATAGCGCAAAAAATAAAAACGGCAGAGGTGATCAAATACCATCAAAAGAAAGCTCTATTTGTGGGAAGAAAAGGACGCAAATTTTGTTTGGGTACAGCATTGCATGACTGTGCAATTAGCAGTTAAAGCGACGCAGTGCCAAATTGTAAAAAGTGCTCTGGTCAGGAAGGGGGTAAATCCCGGCGCTGAAGTGGTTAAAGTATGTTTTTGTTTCATTTAGCGCCCATCGTGACGCCTTTAATTTGTAAATAAAAAGTATTCTGGTGCCAGAAAAAGTTATGTTCCAAACAGAAACTTAAACATCTCAATATGAATTTCCGTAGCTTCTTTTCCATCCCGTTATTGTTTTTTAGGGCCCATTTCACTGCTCTCATGGCCCCTTGGTGGTCGATACTGGTATAGAGAGATGCCACATCACCAGTTGCCATCACAAATTTTCATTAGAGGTACATTCATTCAATAACTGTAATGTGTATTTGGTGTCCTTAAAGCGGGGGTCCACCTATCTATCGTTTTTTTTTTTTTTTGAGTTCATTCACAAACTTTTCTTCTCAGCATTACATACTCACATATTGTGTGTAATATGTCCGCCTGTGTCAGATTTCGTCGGAAAGAATAACTTATATTATTCACTGCAGGCGGTTTCCATCTTCATTGTGGGCATTTGAAGCCCACAAGCATTTATTTCCTGGATGTGGTGAATGCTGTGCTCCCAGCATTCACCGCTCATTCCCGCACATGCTCAGTGGCATCCTGGGAAGCCTGAGACTAGCTCCCAGGAGTCTGGGAGAGGCTAGAAACACGCCTACTCCCACGGGAGGAGAACCAGGAAGTGCAAAGAAGAATAGAAAAATAAAAGGTAATTACGGCGATTTAAATTTTTTTAAACGGCATGTCAGCATCTAGGCAAGGAAGAGAATACATACAGATATTGTTCAAAATTTGGGTGGAACCCCGCTTTAAGATACGCGTGAGTTTCCATAACAAGAGGTCTGAGATGTATGTCTATATATTCTCCTAATCGGGAGGTTAGGGAATCAATCCCGCTTACAATAGGTCTACCCGGGGGGTTATGTCTATCCTTATGAATTTTGGGAATATAATATATAACGGGAATCCTATTAGCTGTAGGGACCAAATATTCTTCCTCGTGCTTATTAAGAAGACCTTTCTCCACCCCATAGAGTATAACCAATTTCAATTCCTGTTTATAAAGTTTTGAAGGATCTGATTTCAATATTTGGTAGGTACTTCTATCTTCTAGAATCCTTTCCATCTCCTTCTTATATTGTTCCAGGGATAATACCACTATACCACCTTCCTTATCCGCTGGGCGGATGACGATATCTTTTCTTTTTTCTAAGCTTCTAAGGCCTTTCTTTATAACCTTCTGTTTGTGAATCTTCTTAACCGGGAGTTGTTCCAAGTCGGTAGTGACCAATTTCTTAAAAAGATCAATGTCTTTATTGTTTGCTATATGCGGGTTAAAAACAGAGTTGTTCCTTAATGGTGTGAAGCGATTATCCATTGCCATTTTCTCCACTGAATTTTGGGCATAGTACTTTATATTTAACTTTCGGACAAACTTTTGGATACCAATGTAAGTTTCAAAGCCCAAAGTCCAAAGCCCACTATGCGACCCACATGTCAACTGCTGTCATCGGGTTCTGTCACAGCGGACTGCAATCCTAAATGCTGCAAAGAGTCACATGCACTTTCTGCAGCAATCTCTTGTAGGTCCACAGCTGGGAGCAGAGCCTTGATGCATTTTGCTCATAGAAAGTGAATTAAATGAAACGGGGCAGAGGAGCCGGAGACAGGGTTTGGGTGAGTATAGCAGCCAGAGCTGCTTTTTTTATTTTATAGTGTTGACCGGGATGAAAAATGTGGATTCTTTGCCAAAGCTAGTGCTGGGCTTTCAGTTATTAAATTATGTCATAATAAGCCTCTTTCATTCTTTTTTTTTTTCTTACTTTCTTTCTTTCTTGACAGCTTTCTAGCTTTAGATTTTATATCTGTCCATTTGTCCTTTTCTTGTCTTCTTATATTTAGAATGTATTACATTTCTTTGCAGAAATCACAAAAGCTCGTATTCATTCACTGAACTTACTAAAGTGGCCACATATTTTCCACAATCACAGTGCTCCGTTTTG
Source organism: Aquarana catesbeiana (assembly GCF_042186555.1). Classification (NCBI taxonomy): domain Eukaryota; kingdom Metazoa; phylum Chordata; class Amphibia; order Anura; family Ranidae; genus Aquarana; species Aquarana catesbeiana. The sequence continues at coordinate 480,029,139 of NC_133326.1, read as the reverse complement.
CAGCCAGTCTCAGTATGAATACAATCATTTACTTTAGCAGCCAGTGAAATTGCGATGCAATTAGTAAGGACAGATAGTTCTAGAGCAACTTCAAGGACTTTCAAGAGCTAGGCTTGTCTCACAGGCCACACAGTAAAAACCCTGTACGATTATAAAGATGATTGCTTCGTGTCTGCTTGGTACTACATATGTAAATGAGCCTGGATTTTTTACTGTGAACTTCTATTCAAAAACTTGTTGTCTGACCTCCATAAATTGGGATTAAGTGATGTTACTGCCATATAAATAGACAATGTGTATTATTACTATAGGGTCATATTACATGGGTTCTCTTAAATGAAAACAAGATAGGGGAAGTCTGATGCATAACCCTTAGCAACCACATCACAAGCCAGAGTTCCAATTCAGATTAGAGAATTAAAGAAAACAACACCTGATCCAGTTATTACGGGTAAGAGTCTGTACTTGTCACATTACCAAGGTAATAATAATGCTTATACCACTATGCAAAACAGACTAATGGAATTGATAGTGTTTTGTATATATACTTCTTCTTTATTTTTCATTAAAATGTTTAAAATAAAGTATTAAATATTTTACATTGACAATAACAGCCAGTAAGTGTCACCCTAGACTCCTTTTCCCATGTTTACCTATTTGTTTGTCTATTTCTATCTTCTCAGTAGCTTAAAGTGTTAAACTTTAGTCAGAAAATTAAGTCCGGCTAGATCACTTCAGGCTGGCCCCTTTTGCAGGTATAGCTACAGTGTGAAATGCATTCAAAATAAGATATTGTTTAAAATCCAGCAATACACTGTCTCCCCCTGCTCTGCACATGCACAATTGCTGTCTATTTTTAAGCATTTGTAGGCACTGCCGAGTTTGTAGAGGCCAATCTGCTGACAGCCTTAAATCGGAATAAAACCCTCCTATCCTTTACAGCCAAAGAAGCTGCTTCTGTTTAATCTGCAACTGCTATGGTGCTGCACATGAGATCAGTTATGACACCAGCCATTTGATGGTTTGACAGTTTGGTTGCGGACACAAGCAAATGTGACAGCAACACTGGCATTCCAGGAATGTCACTTTTTTTTGAAACCGTTAAATTGATGGTTTTAGTTCCGCTTTATGATTTACTGCTGTTCAGGGGCTCTGGGCTTCAGCAAAATGGCAGCCTCTAGCGAGCAACGCTGGAGGCAACTTACAGCACACACTAATTTCGGTAGCATAATTATTCATGTGGAATGTATGTTCCTTGCTAAAGAACATTATTTTTTTATCAAGTTGTTATGGGTACAGTTCTACTTTTAGGGTCAAATTTACAAACACACCAGAATGAGTCAGAAAAATGACTCCCCTCCCCCCTCTGTCCACCTGCTCTGTTCAAGGGACATTATACAGTATACTTTTTATGAAAGAGAGGAAGTCTGGGATTGATATATATGTGTGTCACAAGTAATGTTGATGGGCAAAAAGCCCCACTTATTTTAAAGTCAACTTTAAACTTTTGAATGAAATTTCTGCTACATTACATACAATTCACAATTATGTGATATGTGTTTTGTCAGAAGGCATTATATTATAGTATTATATTATATATTTGTTGCCTTGAAAGGATTATATAAACAATATTTCTAATCATTCCCTATGTGGCGGGAGGGCCCGTGGAACCCAGAATCCCTTGGAAAGGTTGGGAAACCCTTGTTTCAGCTCCCCATGCACCTCCTATATCTAAGCCACCCTGTGTCCATTAGCGCCACAGGGTGAATGAGAAAATATGACTTGGATTACTTAAAATGGGACTGTAATATTTATCCACAATATCTCTCAGGATATATATATATATATATATATATATATATATATATATATATGACTATTCTTGGTTTGTTTTCTGAACTCAACATGTTAATTGAAAGAGCTGATCACGTTGGCCTCTGTACAATGTAGGAGACGGGCCAACTCCTGCTGGAGCTCCTGCTATTGTGAGAAGGTGTCCTGTGTTTATACTTATCATAATGTAATCTACTGTGTGAAGCTCGGTGACAACAAGTCTGACCTGTAGTAAAATGCTAATTAATCACAACAATGGCCAGGTGGGCACGGAGTCACATTGGCTGCTTTAAGGGATTAGTTAATTAGCTCGTGTTAATTTATGTTTCTAGTTACAGGTGTATTGTTAGAGTAATATGAGCAGGGGGGGGCAATGTAACAAAACATCCCACACTCCGATTGAGTGCTTTTGTCATATACTGCTTCCTCCCAGTCTGAATATAGATATCAGATATTCCAACCGCTGACAACCACAACCAAGACAATGCTCGTTTGGTTGCTCAACATGAACTGTTTATTAGAACAAGAATACAGTTTTATATACAGTTGAAGAGGAGATTTCCCCCCTCCTGCTCACACCCTATTTCTTACTAATTAAAGCAGTGTTATGTTACAGCTTACCAATCCTTATATGGGGTGGCTGCATTCATTTTATTTTTTATGCTTTGTTCCTCTATTTTTACCTAGTGATCCTACTAGTAAGTCTGACACTCTTCAACATCTGACAGTGGCGCTTACAATGATCAGTTTTTATTTATGTGAGGTGATTGTAGTCGAAAATGTGTACTTGCAGCAGAAACAATTGAGTATTGTCCTTGATACTTTTTTATTTGCACTAACATACAATTTTTCAGGACACGCTTTCAGGGTATGTCCAATTAGTACCATTAGTACTGCTTGGACCTTGAAGAAGGGGACATACCCCAAAAGCTTGTCCTGAAAAATTGTATGTTAGTGCTAATAAAAATAGTATCACGGATAGTACTCAGTTATTTATTTATTTATGTAAAACCTTTATCCACAAAGGAAATAAAAACAGTTTGCTGTAACTGCTTAAAAAGTGTTAGCTGAAGTTTTGTTTACATTTGTTAGTAAGTTAGTAGTTTCTGCTGCTTTCCAAAGGTGTATCCATTGCCCCTCCATCCAGATTGGAGACTCTCTCCTTATGAACATTCATAGGAACATTCTTTGTACATTCAATGACTGGACAAACGTTGTTGGAAAGTCCTTCAAAATTTTGTTTGCTTTTATCATTTGATTTTGGAATTAATGTCATTTCCCAAATGAAAACCACATACACTGTAAGAACTTTGTTCATTTGTAAAATATTCCATCCTGCTCCTTTACTCCTTAAAATTTTCTTATCACTGTAATTGAAAACTAACATTGATTTGTCCCAACTAACGATTAGAAACTCAAATGAACCTTCTTAAACCAAAAATTAATTAAAAACCTCTACTAGTGTATAGCTAGCTTAAGGCTCTTTCACATGGGTGACCATGGAGCCAACAATGGTCAACTGCCTGTTTTTTGCCACCACCTGACTGCCCACCTACAAGCGGACTTGGTGCCTCTTGCAGAAGTACACATTGCCGCAGTCATAATGCTTTGAATTGCAGTCAAATTTAACGCAACATGCAGAGTTTGACAGATGGCACTGCCTGTCAAACTCTCCCATGTAAGTGAATGGGTCTGTGCTGCAATCTCAATCTTAACACAGTCCTGCAATGAAAAATTTCCATTTGGCTAATAAAATAATAGATGAAATGCAATAGGATAAACTATGAACACTAATGCCCTGTACACACGATAGGATTTTCCGACAACAAAATCCATGGGATTTTTTCCGACGGATGTTGGCTCAAACTTGTCTTGCATACACACGGTCACACAAAGTTGGTCGGAAATTCCGAACGTCAAGAACGCAGTGACATACAACATGTACAACGAGCCGAGAAAAATGAAATTCAATAGCCAGTGCTGCTCTTCTGCTTGATTCTGAGCATGCGTGGCACTTTGTGCGTCGGAATTGTGTACACACGATTGGAATTTCCGACAGCAGATTTTGTTGTAGGAAAATTTTATAGCCAGCTCTCAAACTTTGTGTGTCGGAAATTCCTATGGAAAATGTGTGATGGAGCCTACCCATGGTCGGAATTTCCAACCATGAGGTCCTATCGCACATTTTCCATTGGAAAATCCTGCCGTGTGTACAGGGCATAAAAGTTATGGATCCAGAGCAACAGAACTTCAGGGAAGAAAAGGCTCTTGGACTAAAGGAGAGAAAAAAGTTGAATCTGTTGGCCCAAACCCAGCAGGTGAATTTTGAGAGTGGAATGGGTGATAGACATGTTCAGTTCGTTTCCTTCTGAATCAAAATTCGGATACATTTTCGATATTCAGAAATTTGGGTGTATCTGAATTTTCCAATCACAGTAACAACGAATTTAAACTAATCCAAAATAAATTGTAACAAAATGAAATTTGCCCCTCCACCTAAACCTTTTGGTGCTGTACATAGAGAGAGAAAAATGTTGAAATAAGATATATCTTTTAAAATTTAGAACACTTCACATATTCTGAATAAACCTTATTAATACAAAGGAGATTAACAAAAATCAAACCATCAATATTTCTGGCAAATGAATAATTTTAGCATAATTTTTGTCCAGATCAACATATATGCCTTTTATAAGTTAGGACCCTTTATTTTGTTTCTGTTTCAATTCTTTTATTAAAGGTTTAAGTCGGCCATAGATGGTGTGATTTTCTTCCCTGCAACCATGAGTTGCAGGGAAGAAAACCGCTTGATTCCCCCATCAACACAGTCAATATTGTTGGGGGAATCCCTCCTGTGAAGCTATAATGTTGGGTGGGGTGTGGGGTGCCATGCCTACCTGGAGAACTCACAGTGATTATTGCTAACCACTATAGCTGCTGGCAATAATAAAATGAAAAATCAGACATACCTGCTCATAGATGGTTCGAACCTGCTGAACCAGCCAACATTCAAACCATCTATGTCCGGCCTACTTGTAAGTACAAATAGGGAACAGTACAGCCATAGAACCTTTATGGCTAATGTAGTTAGAACTTGCAAGCAAAGCAGGCAAGACTCAATTTAAGAGTAACAAGTAACAGTGGCGTATGCATATAGTAGGTACAGCAAACTCTTAAGGATCAAACTAGACCAACAAAACCAACCAAGGATGGTCAAAAAAAAAAAAAATTGGTACTGGAAATGAGTGCTGGTCAAATAGGGTAGAACCGGCACTACATGACTCAATTGCTTGAGAAATTTTATTTTGCGGGACCTATATTGACTGCTATTCTTGCAAGGTGAAGTTATAATGTGCTAGTATGCATCACATACTGTACTAGCACATTATGTGAAACTTACCTTAAAACAAAGCCCTCCATCGATGCTCTGTCACCGCTGACATGGCTTCCATCTTCACCTGGTCTGCCTTCCGGGTTCACGTCCTATGGCCATATAATTGGCCACACCGCAATGATGTCACTCCTGCGCATGCACGCATGAGCAACTATGCACAGCATAGGACTCTAAAGGGGCACGTTGTGATGTCACCAGCTCATTCACAAGTAAATATCTCCTAAACGGTGCACGTTTAGGAGATATTTACTGTACCTATAAGTAAGGCTTATTATAGGCTAACCTATAGGTAAATATCAACCATGGGAGTTTACTCCCATTTTAATAGAACAACTATCGGAAGCTATAAGATCACAACAATAGCTCACATGTTATAAATTTATTTGCGGATGACATAATCCTTTTTCTGACTAATCCAGCCACTTCATTAGCCACTTATTTCAGTAAAATATACTATTACAAGGTAAACTTCACAGAATCCCTTATCTTTAGTTTGGGGCTTGACTCTAAAACAAAAATCCCAGAAATCTTATCCCTTTACTTGTAGTGACTGGAGTGGTTACACCTTGTAGCACACACTTCACAATTAGATAAACAAAGATAGACTTGGGGGGCACACCCTTAAAATGCATAACCTTAAAGATGGTGCAGCTATAAGAACGACAAACAGAGGAAAAGATTACAGCTCACACATACTAAAATTACATTTAAATTCTGCAAGGCTAATTAAAACACCTGAACATATTCAATAAATAAGCAAGCAATGTGTGCACTGTAATCTTTTCCTCCACTTCACAATTAGATGACGACAATTATTGGTCAAGGAGACGAGTTGCATAGCTCAGTTTGAATTCACCTGGTCGGGATGCCTTTCTACCTTTAAAATACTAATCTTACCCCAAATATTGTACCTTTTCAAGACATTTCCATTTGCCCTCAAAAACAGTCATCTACAAGCCTTAAACTCCCTGCTTAAGCAGTTTATGTGGAAATCCGGTAAACCCAGATGTTATCAATCTCTAAAACGTAGATGTATGAGTAGGGTTGATTTTAATGATTACATTTTAGCTTTACTTCTAGCTCAGCTGAAATATTGGTTTTCCCCCACAACGGAAGTTTAATGGAATGTCATTAAATTGGCTTTTAGTGCTATCTAGTCTCTCTGATCACTTTTGCTCGTTCACACTTTTCACTGTTTGCTAATATCTGGAAGCCATATTCCTTAAAATCACCCCCCTCCCCCATACAAGCGCCCATAATGGCCTGAAGATCCCTATATGCATCAACTCACTCTTCGGCTAATCGAGTATCAGTTCCCATCTCTTTAACAACTCTTGAGGCTCAAATCTCGAATATTACCATAGCTAATTGAAATTACAAAGGTATCATTACCTTAAGTAGTCTTTTCAATGCTCATATGTAGGGATGAGCTGAACACCCCCTGGTTCAGTTCGCAGCAGAACATGCGAACAGGCAAAAAGTTTGTTCGAACACGCGAACACCGTTAAAGTCTATGGGACACGAACATGAAAAATCAAAAGTGCTAATTTTAAAGGCTTATATGCAAGTTATTGTCATAAAAAGTGTTTGGGGACCTGGGTCCTGCCCCAGGGGACATGTATCAATGCAAAAAAAAGTTTTAAAAATGGACGTTTTTTCAGGAGCAGTGATTTTAATAATGCTTAAAGTGAACAATAAAAGTGAAATATTCCTTTAAATTTCGTACCTGGGGGGTGTCTGGTATGAATATTAAGGGGAACCCCGAACCCCCCAAAAAATGCGTGGGTGTCCCCCCAAATTCCATACCAGGCCCTTCAGGTCTGGTATGGATATTAAGGGGAACTCCGCACCAAAATGTAAAAAAAATGGTGTGGGGTCCCCCTCAAAATCCATACCAGACCCTTCAGGTCTGGTATGGATTTTAAGGGGAACCCCGTGCCAAATTTTTTAAAAAAATGGCGTGGAGTCCCCCCAAAAATCCATACCAGACCCTTATCCAAGCACGCAACCTGGCAGGCTGCAGGAAAAGAGGGGGGAGGAGAGACCACCTCCCCCCTCCTGAACCATACCAGGCCACATGCCCTCAACATGGGGAGGGTGCTTTGGGGTAGTGGCCCCACAAAGCACCTTGTCCCCATGTTGATGGGGAGAAGTGTCTCATCCCCAAAACCCTTGCCCAGTGGTTGTGGGCATCTGTGGGCAGGGGGCTTATTGGAATCTGGAAGATTTAACAAGGGGACCCCCAGATCCCGGCCCCCCCTGTGTGAAATGGTAACGGGGTACAAATGTACCCCTACCATTTCACAAAAAATGTGTGAAAATGGTAAAAAAAACACAAGACACGGCTTGGGACAAGTCCTTTATTAAAAAATAAAAAAAATAAAAGTGTTCCACGAAGTCCATTCATCTTCTTCTCTTGCTCCGATGGACAGAAAAAGAAAAAAAAAAAAGCCACACACCGCCACCGATCTGCCTCCATGGGAGGCAAACACTTTTTATGACAATACCATGCATATAAGCCTTTAAAATTAGCACTTTTGATTTCTCCCATAGACTTTTAAAGGGTGTTCGGTGGCTTTCGAATTTGCCGCGAACACCCTAAATTGTTCGCTATTCGGCGAACAGGCAAACATCCGAGTCGAACTTACGTTTGACTCAAACATACGTTCGACTCGAACATTGGGCTTGTCCCTACGCATATGCTAAATTATTTTGATCACGTATATTTACTGTGGCAGGGCAGCCGTTCTGTGCTGGATCACGTACCTAGTACGTGATTCTGCACTTTCGGGTAGGGGGCGTGTGCCGCCAGCGCTGCGGCTGTGCTGTGATTCGACATAGCACAAGCGATCAGTGGGTGCCAGTCAACAGATGTCCACTGGCACCCGCTGATTGGCGAGGAGAGACATAGAACAGAGCTCTACCTATGTAAACAAGGCAGAACTCTGTTCTGTTAGCAGGCATGTGATGGGTTTTCTTTCCCTGAAATGCAGGAAATAAAATCCATCAGATCCTTTAGTAAAAACAGCACACATAGTACACATAAACACTGGTTAGGCACACATTTAACCCTTTGATTGTGCTAGATGTTTAACCACTTCCCAGCCAGTGTCATTAGTACAGTCACAGGACACATTTTTAGCACTGATCACTGTATTAGTATCACAAGTGTCAGTTAATCAATATATGCTTACCAGGATTTTTTTTTAACAAAAATATGTAGCAGAATACATATTGGCCTAATTTTTTGAAGAAGAAATTAGATTTAAAAAAAAAAATATATATATTGAATATGTTTTATATCAGAAAGTAAAAAATATTTTTTTTTGTTTGTTTTTTTTTCAAAATTGTCTGTATTTTTTTGTTTATAGCACAAAAAATAAAAAGCCCAGAGGTGATCAAATACCACCAAAAGAAAGCTCTACTGTATTTGTGGGACATACATTTCATTTGGGTACAGTGTTGCATGACCACACAATTGTCAGTTAAAATAATGCAGTGCCGTATTGCCAAAAATGGACAGGTCATTAAGGGGGTAAAACTTCCAGAGGTCAAGTGATTAAACAAGAAGTTCAGCTACTCCCGAATAATTATTACAAACACCCTCAAATATCAAATTTCATTCACTATAAAATCGCATGAGATTTATCTTCCAGGCAAAGGATGGTGCTATTACAGTGTACAATTGCAATACTCCAGGGATATCTCTCTTTTTTAAAACATACTCCAACACAAACTCTCTTTCCTTAAAACATCCACTTACCTAAAATGGGAAGTTGATTTGGGAGTGTCCTATACAGCTAAACAATGGCAACAAGTTTTCTGAGTAATATATCAAACCTCAAGTTACGTTAAGCAATGGGAACTGTCCCAAAAAATAGCTTTGCGGTGGTATTTCACACCATATAGAAATTCTAAGTTTCTTAAATCTCTGTCCCCAAATGCTGGAGAGGTTTCAGGTCTGTAGGACATCTCATGTATATATATTCTGGACCTGTAAACATCTTACTTGTTTCCAGAATAAGATCTCCTACACTATTACTGATGTCATTGGTATATTTACACCTCCTACTTCCGGTTTAGCAGTTTTAAATGTGGGGGTGGCACACATGGTTGGATTGGCGCTTGGGAACAAGCCTGGTGTCAGCCAACAGGATCAGATTAACCCATATAACAAAATGAAAGGACAATTGGAAAATACAATAAAAGGATGGCTTATGAAAAGTCCATAATACCCATACGTATCCACTTTGAAGGCAGCCCAGTGATAAGCAAGAAGCAGCTTTGGAACAACTATGAAGAAAGCAAAGGCACCAATCTAAGTGTAGAGAGTAAGATAATTTATTACAAATGGTAGATACTGGTACTCACAAGTAAGGATGGGCAAATGGTTCGGACCGAGCATCATGAGTTCGGGCTGAACATTGGCTGTCCGGAAGTTCCCAGAACAACCAAATCAAAAGGTCGTTTGACCGTTTGTTCGGCCCGCCAAATGACCACAATGCTGATTGACTGAAGTAATGAACTCTTCGCCCAATCAGGGCACAGAGCACTGTCACAGCCATGATTGGATGCTGTCATGATGACTATCCAATCATAGCTTATTGCTCATAATCCCGCCCCACACTACAAAATTATGCGGCTTGGAGAAAGATAGAACAGGGCTCTGTTCAGTGTTATTAGACAGTTAGTGTGCTATGGGGGTGATTTATGAAAGCCGTGCGTCATCAGTAGAGGCACACGGCGAGGCGCAAAGTACATTACCAGATTTACGAAATGGTGCGCTGGTAAATCAGGAAATCGGTTGGAGTGGAACCACGACACATCTATTGTATCCAGGACCATGCAGCACCAAGGTACTATGATGTTTCTTTTGTGCATAGCAATTTTTGCACAGGAGTTATTGAGAAGTGTAAGGAAAAAGCTAACCATGAGTCTATAAGGCCTTTCATAGTGGAACCCTTGTATGCTATGGAGGAGAAGCCATTGGTTGTTCACCTGTTTAACCCCTTCACGGACATTGCCTTGGTAGTGGCCTTTTTGAAGAGATACTGCTCTTCATTGAAGGGAGGCTTGAGGCTGACTAATCGTCCAGGGATCTTTAATGGCAAATTTAAGTTTTTTGTCAAACTGAAGGTAGATTCTGAAGGGATTGTGGAGTGCGGCATCCACCAGCTCATTTTTCAATAGCAGGAAATAGAAGGTTTCTCTATTATCCTGGTCAACCAACATACTGCAGGAGATGTCATAAGTTTGGGCATACCAAAGATGAATGTAATGTGGAGATGCACTTCTGGAACTGTAGGGAGGAGGGACATGAGGCTGGGGCTTGCTTGGTTAAGCGGGCCTGTGATATATGTGGACAGCGTCATCACAAAGTGAAGAATTGTCCAAAAGTAAGAAGGGCCTATGTCTCTTATGCTGAAGCTGTCAGGCGCACTGCTGAGAGTGGAGGACCAGTGTCCACATACAGTCAGGTCCATAAATATTGGGACATCAACACAATTCTAATCTTTTTGGCTCTATACACCACCACAATTGATTTGAAATGAAACAAACAAGATGTGCTTTAACTGCAGACTTTCAGCTTTAATTTGAGGGTATTTACAGTACATCCAAATCAGGTGAACGGTGTAGAAATTACAACAGTTTGTATATGTGCCTCCCACTTTTTAAGGGACCAGAAGTAATGGGACAATTGGCTGCTTAGCTGTTCCATGGCCAGGTGTGTGTTATTCCCTCATTATCCCATTTACAAGGAGCAGATAAAAGGTCCAGAGATAATTTCAAGTGTGCTATTTGGGTTTGGAATCTGTTGCTGCCAACTCTCAATATGAGATCCAACGAGCTGTCACTATCAGTGAAGCAAGCCATCATTAGGCTGAAAAAACAAAACAAACCCATCAGAGAGATAGCAAAAACATTAGGTGTGGCCAAATCAACTGTTTGAAACATCCTGAAAAAGAAAGAATGCACTGGTGAGCTCAGCAACACCTAAAGACCCGGAAGACCATGGAAAACAACTGTGGTGGATGACCAAAGAATTCTTAACCTGGTGAAGAAAACACCCTTCACAACAGTTGGCCAGATCAAGAACACTCTCCAGGAGGTAGGTGTATGTGCGTCAAAGTCAACAATCAAGAGAAGACTTCACCGGAGTGAATACAGAGGGTTCACCACAAGATGTAAACCATTGGTGAGCCTCAAAAACAGGAAAGCCAGATTAGAGTTTGCCAAACAACATCTAAAAAAGCCTTTACAGTTCTGGAACAACATCCTATGGACAGATTAGACCAAGATCAACTTGTACCAGAGTGATGGGAAGAGAAAAGTATGGAGAGGGAAAGTAACTGCTCATGATCCAAAGCATACCACTTCATCAGTGAAGCATGGTGGTGGTAGTGTCATGGCGTGGGCATGTATGGCTGCCAATGGAACTGGTTCTCTTGTATTTTTTGATGATGTGACTGCTGACAAAAGCAGCAGGATGAATTCTGAAGTGGGGGTGAATGATGCACATCTTCATGTAAATGAGCATCAAGCCGGTGCCCCTCAAAGTGATGGGTTTTGGGTCTCCTGCTAGGCAGAGTGCCGTTTTTGAGGACTTGACATCACCTGTCTACAGGAATGTTTTTTTAATTGACCGTCCAAGCCTCCAGAGTGGGTGGTGGATAGGGATGAGCTTTGAGTTGGAGTCGAACTCATGTTCGACTCGAACATTGGCTGTTCGCCCGTTTGCCGAACAGCGAACAATTTGGGGTGTTTGCGGCAAATTCGAAAGCCGCGGAACACCCTTTAAAAGTCTATGGGAGAAATCAAAAGTGCTAATTTTAAAGGCTTATATGCAAGTTATTGTCATAAAAAGTGTTTGGGGACCTGGATCCTGCCCCAGGGGACAAGGATCAATGCAAAAAAGTTTTAAAAACGTCTGTTTTTTTCAGGAGCAGTGATTTTAATAATGCTTAAAGTGAAACAATAAAAGTGTAATATTCCTTTAAATTTCATACCTGGGGGTGTCTATAGTATGCCTGTAAAGGGGCACATGTTTCCTGTGTTTAGAACAGTCTGACAGCAAAATTACATTTCAAAGGAAAAAAAGTCATTTAAAACTACTCGCGGCTATTAATGAATAGCCGGTCCGACAATACACATAAAAGTTCATTAATAAAAACGGCATGGGAATTCTCCACAGGGGAACCCCGAACCAGAATTAAAAAAAAATGTGGGGGGTCCCCCTAAATTCCATACCAGGCCCTTCAGGTCTGGTATGGTTATTAAGGGGAACCCCTCGCCAAAATGAAAAAAAAAAATGGCGTGGGGTCCCCCTCAAAATCTATACCAGACCCCTCAGGTCTGGTATGGATTTTAAGGGGAACCCCGCGCCAAAATAAAAACAATGGCGTGGGGTCCCCCCAAAAATCCATACCAGACCCTTATCTGAGCACACAACCTGGCAGGCCGCAGGAAAAGAGGGGGGGGGCGAGAGAGTGCCCCCCCTCCTGAACCGTACCAGGCCACATGCCCTCAACATTGGGAGGGTGCTTTGGGGTAGCCCCCCAAAACGCCTTGTCCCCATGTTGATGGGGACAAGGGCCTCATCCCCACAACCCTTGCCCGGTGGTTGTGGGGGTCTGCGGGCGGGGGGCTTATCGGAATCTGGAAGCCCCCTTTAACAAGGGGACCCCCAGATCCCGGCCCCCCCCATGTGAAATGGTAAGGGGGTTCAAAAGTTCCCCGACCATTTCACAAAAAACTGTCAAAAATGTTAAAAAATGACAAGAGACAGTTTTTGACAATTCCTTTATTTAAATGCTTCTTCTTTCTTCTATCTTCCTTCGGTTTCTTCCTCCATCTTCTTCTTCTTCTGGTTCTTCTGGTTATTCCTCCGGTGTTCTCGTCCTGCATCTTCATCCGTGGCGTCTTCTTCCCTTCTTCTCCTCGGCCCGCTCCGCATCCATGATGGCATGGAGGGAGGCTCTCACTGTGTGACACTTCTCCTCTTCTGACGGTTCTTAAATAATGGGGGGTTAGGGCCACCCGGTGACCCTGTCCCCTCTGACACACGGGCACTTGACGGGGACTTCCCTGTGGCATTCCCCGTGACGTCAGAGGGGGCGGGGTCACCCATTACGTAACCCCGCCCCCTTCTGACGTCACGGGAAATGCCACAGGGAAGTCCCGTCAAGTGCCCGTGTGTCAGAGGGGGGCACCTAATCCAGAATTGATTTATGTTTGTTTTCTGATGCATTAAAATGTGCTAATGTTAAGCACAGGCCGGTCATTTTTTCAGACCATGTGGCAGTGTATGTTGATTTAAGTATGGGGGATAGTATTAAGTTTGGTTTAGGGGTATGGAGGTTAAATAGTTTATTGTTGCATGATGAGCCTGTCAAAGCCCATTTTAGTAATGTATATAGTAGATGGGTTAATAGGAAAAAAGATTTCAGTAATATTTTGGGGTGGTGGGATTGAGCCAAAAGGAAAATTACATTCTTTTTTCAAAAAAAGAGTAGGGATAAAAGTAGCAGTGAGAAAAAGGAGATATTCTAGGTTACAAGTCAGGTTGGCTTTGACATGGCCGATGAAATAGACCATGTTAGGAAGAGGACTAAAGAGGTATTAACTGAAAGAGGAAAACAAATTATTTTTCGAGCGAGAGTAAGGGCTCTTTCACATGGGGCGGATCAGTGATGATCCGCCCCATGAACACCCTCTTCCTCAGCGGGGATCGCTCCGCCGATCCCCGCTGAGCAGGAAAATGACAGGTCCGTCGCTGCACACTGTGCAGCGATGGAGCTGTCAGAGCGCTGCTCTCCCCTATGGGGGATCGGATGATGACGGACCGTAGAGTCCGTCGTCACCCGATCCGATCTGAAAACGGATGGAAAAGTAGGGTTTTCCTCCGTTACACTTTTCGGATCGGAGCGGGTCGGATGTCAGCGGACATGTCACCGCTGACATCTGACGCTCCATAGGGATACATGTATGTCTGTTTTTCATCCAAAAACGGAAGGATGAAAAACGGGCATATGGATCCCCCGTGTGAAAGAGCCCTAAAACATCTGGAGCAGGATGAAAAATGCTCTAGATTTTTTTCAAGAAGGTTTGTAAGGTAAAAGGAGTGTTTGAGGGTGTGTATGGGTGTGTATCCATGAAGAAGGGAGGGAATGTAAGGGAGAGAATGTGCTGGAATGCGTGACTAAATTTTATGAACGGTTGTATGAGGGAGTGTGTGTTGATGCGTCAGACAGTAGAATGATTGATACGGTAGAGGATGATTTAGATGAGGATGATAAGGTTTTTTTGCAGAAAGAGGTGAACGAGGAGGAGATGTGGGAAGCTGTGACAAGCATGGGGGCTAATAAAACCCCAGGAGGGGATGGCTTACCAAGTGAGTTTTTTAAATTGTTTTGGGATATTATTAAAGTGGGAGTCCGGCGACCAATATTTTTTTTTTTTTTTTAGGTCATTGAGACACTTTGCTAACCCCAAAATAATACTCACAGTTTGGGTGTAATGTTTCTGCCTCTGTCTGTTTTCATACTGAAGAATAACTTAAAAAATGTGATGCTGGCTGTTTCCATCTTGCTTGTGGGCATGTGAAGCCCACAAGCATTGATTTCCTGGATGCAGTGAATGCTGTTCATTCACAGCTTGTTCATGTGCATGATCATTGTTTCCGCACTGAATCTTGGGAAGCCTGACACTAAGCTCCCAGGATACAGTGCGGCGCCGGGGAAAGGCAATAAACACGCCTACTCCCATAGGAGGAGAGACAGGAAGTGCCACAATAAAGTACAATGTAAAGGTAATTACAGCGATAAAAAAAATTTTCATGCGGCATTTGAACATCTATGCAATTAACTGAAGGGGGTAAGATTAAGTTAAAAATTTGAATGGAACCCAGCTTTAAGAGGGAAGTTGTTGAGTTATTTAGTTACAACATGAGGGAAGGTATTATATCTGAATCTATGAGAGAAGGGGTAGTGGTATTAATTTATAAGGGGGATAGGAAGGATATTCGAAATTGGAGGCCTATCTCCTTGTTAAATTCAGACTACAAGGTATTTTCAAAAATGGTGGTGAGGAGATTATCTAAGGTCATTAGTAGGATGGTTAGCGAGACGCAGACCTGTGCAGTGCTGGGTCAAATGATCTCGCAGAATTTAATTTTAGTTAGGGATATAATTAATTTTTGTAAGGGTAGGAATAGTTTGATTATCCTGACATCTTTTGAACTAGAGAAGGCATATGATAAAGCAAATCATGGGTTTTTGTGGGAGGTTTTGAAGCGGATGGGTATACCAGAGCAGCTCATTAATGTAATAAAAGTGTTGTATTGGGGGATCAGTAGTCAGGTTCTGGTTAATGGGAGTTTGGGGCAGGCTTTTTTGGTTGAATCTGGGGTGAGACAGGGGTGTCCCCGTCCCCTATTCTTGTTATTTGTTTTATTGATCCGCTGTTAAGGATGATACAGAGGGAAAAGGTGGTGAGGGGCTTTTTGAGGCCTGGGAGTGGGGGGAAAATTGTGAAATGTTTAGGTTATATGAATGACGTGGTGGCAGTGTGTCAGTCGGTGGTGGGCGTAAGAAGGGTGAAGTTACTTTTGTCTATTTTTTGTGGATGTGTGGGAATGAGTGTGAATTGGAAAAAGTGTAATTTGGGTGTGTATGGGAAGCAAGAGGAATGTGTGGATGATCAGATTGGGAAGGTTGAGGATTTTGGGTATTGTGTTTGACCATGGAATGAAAGGGGAAGCGTGCTGGAATGAAGTAAGAGAAAAGATAGCCAAGAAGTTGGGGTTTTGGTGTCTAATGCCCTGTACACATGAGCGGAATTTCCGTCGGAAAAATCTTGGATGGTTTTTCTGACTGAATTCCGCTCAAGCTTGGCTTGCCTACACACGGTCACACAAAAGTTCTCTGAACTATCGATCGTCAAGAATGCGGTGATGTACAACACTACGATGAGCCGAGAAAATGAATTTCAGTGCTTCTGAGCATGCGTTGAATTGTTTCTGAGCATGCGTGTTTTTTTGCACGTCGGAATTGCATACAGACAAACGGAATTTCCGTCAAGAACTTTTTCCATCGGAAAAATAGAGAACCAGCTCTCAATCTTTTGCTGGTGGAAATTCAGACAGAAAAAGATGGATGGAGCATACACATGGTCAGAATATCCAACCAAAAGCTCCCATCACACTTTTTTTGACGGAAATTCCGACCGTGTGTATGCAGCATAAGAAAATTGTCGATTTATGGTAAAGTTTTAGTAGTCAAGGCAGTAATCTTACCTTTAACCACTTGCTGCCCGCCCGCCGTCATATGACGGTGGGATGGTGCAGCTGTTGTTCTGGGCCGCCGTCATATGATGGCGCAGCCTTCCAGGCAGCCCAGGGGGTGCGCGCGCACCACCGGCGGCGCGTGCCGGCCGCATCGCTCAGGTCCCGGTGCGTGTGCCCGGCGGGCACGATGTCCGCCGGGCACCCGCGATTGCCCGGTAACAGAGCAGGACCGTGGATCTGTGTGTGTAAACACACAGATCCACGTCCTGTCAGATGGGAGGAGACCGATTGTGTGTTCCTTGTACAGAGGAACACTGATTGGTCTCCTCCCCTTGTGAATCCCCTCCCCCCACAGTTAGAATCACTCCCAACAACACATTAACCCCTACAGCGCCCCCTCCTGGTTAATCCCTTCATTGCCAGTCACATTTATACAGTAATCAATGCATTTTTATAGCACGGATCGCTGTATAAATGTGAATGGTCCCAAAAATGTGTCAAAATAGTCCGATGTGTCCGCCGCAATATCACAGTCATGATAAAAATCGCAGATCGCCACCATTACTAGTAAAAAATAAATAATAATAAAAATGCTATAAATCTATCCCCTTATTTTGTAGACGCTATAACTTTTGCGCAAACCAATAAATATATGCTTATTGTGATATTTTTTACCAAAAATATGTAGAAGAATATGTATCGGCCTAAACTTAGAAAAAAATTTGTTTAAAAAAAAAAAAATTTTGGATACTTATTATAGCAAAAAGTAAAAAATATTGTGTTTTTTTTCAAACTTGTCACTTTTGTTTTGTTTATAGCGCAAAAAATAAAAACTGTAGAGGTAATCAAATACCACCAAAAGAAAGCTCTATTAGTGGGAAAAAAATGATAAAAATTTTATTTGGGTACAGTGTAGTATGACCGCGCATATTTGTTATTCAATGTGCGACAGCGCTGAAAGCTGAAAATTGGTTTGGGCAGGAAGGGGGTGAAAATGCCCTGTATGGAAGTGGTTAATGTTGTATGCAAGCAATATCTTCCCTCCTGGGGAGATGAGATTGAGGAAAATTAATAAGTTATTGTTTACTTTTTTATGGGGGTCGAAAATGGAATGAGTCAAGAGAGAATATGTGTGTAGAAGTGAATGTAATGGTGGGTTAGGTTTTCCAAATGTGAGAGTGTTTTTGTTAATGCATTATTGGTTTTGTGTGGTGAAAATTTTTAGGAATGGTGGAGTGTGTGCTAGGATGATATCTTTTTCGGGTGGGTGGTTGTTTAGGAGATGGGGGTAGGTGGGAAGGGATTCAAGGATACCGGTGGCCTACGAGTTGGCACGCAACTACTGGGTATTAGAAAAGTTTAGGGTAGAGTTTAAGTTGGCAGATTTAGGAGAAGGGGAGAAGGATAAAGTGAAGGTGGGAAAGTGGTTGATAGAGAAGGAGTATGTGTATAACCTTAAGGGAGTTAATTTGTCAGTGGCTGGGGAAGTATGGAAGAAAATGAGTGTATATGGGGTGACAAATGTGCAGAGACAGATAGTATGGATGAGTTTGCATGAATGTCTAGCTACAAGGCTATTTATGAAAAGGAGGGATTTGTGTGTGTCTGATATTTGTCCAAGAATGAATTGTGGGGGTGTAGAAGACAGTGAGCATGTGTTCTGGGGGTGTGGTGTAGCGAAAGATGTGATCAATAAGAGTCAAGATCTGGTGAAAGAAATAACAGGAGAGAAGGTGAGTGAGTGGAAAGTGATGATGTATGGCTTTGGGAAACTAGAAAAAGATAAACAGAGAGCATTGTGGTTAGTGTTATGTGCATTAAAGGAAGTGTTGTGGGATGCATGCAACTTGTATGTATATAAAAAGGTTTTATTAGACAATAAACAATGTATAGGATTACGGCTAAGCAAGAATCACACTTCTTTTTCGTGTTGGATAAAAAGAAGGGTGTGGATGCTGAAGGCATCTGGAAGTCTAAAAAATGGAGGATGTTGATTAAAAAGTCTCTTCCATGATGATGTAAGACCTTGTTGGAGACAGTGAATGAGCGTCAAGCTGAATAGTCTCTCGATAGAGTTTTCTGAAGTGGAAAAAAAAAATAGAGTACATTTGGGTGTCCTTATAGCATTTGTAACACGTATTTTCTCTTTGTATTTTGTTTGTTATGTCTTTGCAAAACAGATGTGTTTTAGAGCAAGTATTTTTTACTTTTGTTTCTCTTTTTTTTGCGGGGGGTGAATATTTTTCACTGAAATATTTTTGTTGTTGTCAATCTGTGTTGTTTGTAGGTTGTTAGTTTCACTTTGATTTAATTGTCTGTGCTGCATTATTTTGCAAAGTCTTCCTCAAGATGTTGTGACTACTAAATGTTTAAATCCTTAAGAGACTGTCCGTTTGTGGGCGCAGTCCTTTTAACTCCTGTTAATTTCCTCTGTAAAATGGTCAGACCTCAAAACCATTGTTAGTGTCTCAATTCAACATACATGCGTTTTTTGCTTTCCTTGCTCTTTTCCAAGTCCTGTTTTGTTGACCAATAAAATTTGTAGCACATTTTTATGTTTTATGTGTTTTGTTAATAATTTGTTTTGCAGATGCATGCTCAATCCAAGTAATGCATTTTACACTCCCCCCCAAACAATTTTCATGCAACAGATTTCCCAGCTGCAGCTTAACTAGGCTGATTGGCATGGCAAAACAAAAAAAAAGGTATGATTTGTCTAAAAGCTTCTTTCCTGGTGCCTTCATGGCAACATATGCATGGATTGTGCATATGCTGCCATTGATAGGCACCAAGAAAGGAAAATTACAGAGAGGTGAGTATTCAATTTTCCATTTTAGCTTAGTGGTTCTCAGTTTCAGTCCTCAACTACCCCCGACAGGACATGTTTTGGGAATTTATCTTAGCTAAAACAGCTGTCCAAAATACCAAGCCATTGACTCTGATTTAAAGTACCTGTGCAAGATGAAGGTAAACCTGTAAACATGGCCTGTTCGGGGTACTTGAGGACAGGGTTTAGAACCACTGATTTAGAGCACTGAGCTAAAATCTAGCTCAAGCCAATCCTATTCTAATCGTGGCATTTGAGGGAAACCAAGTGAGTGTTAGAACCCCTGCTTGTCTTTTTTAGATTGGGCTTTGTGTCCCTCAATCTAATTAGTGTCCCCATTAGGCAAATTGCACTCTAGCACTTTGTTGTGTACACCCCAAATTATTAGGTGTTCTGGGGTTTATTAAAGGCAAATCCACTCTGCAATACAAGTGTACTCGCTGTAAATCTGAGAGAAGCACTGGTGATTTTATCATCCAATCATGTAGAAGCAAAGATGCTGTTCTTTTATTCTCCTTGCATGTCCCCCTTGGATCTCCAGCAAGCACACTTGTAGTGCAAAGTGGATTTGCCTTTAGTAAATAAACCCCAAAGTCCAAGATACCTAATAATTTGGGGTGTACACAGCAAAATGCTAGAGTGCAATTTACCTAATGAGGAAACTATTTAGATTGACCTGTGTGTCCCCAAGGAAAGACATTGGTAGGGTTTTACCCTCACTTCCTGTTTGGCTATGTGACAGGAAGTGAATAAATTTGAAGGAGAAACTGGCAAAATTTGGGAGGTGTCTTCACCCTATCAGGGGTGCAGACATCTCCAAAAACTGACATGACTTCTAATCCCTGTGCACTCTATCCCCAAGCAAAAATAATAAAGGAATCACTTAATTTAGCTTTTCAAAGACACATTTGAACACCTAAGTTCAACTGTGATGCATGTCAATGGTCCATTTAGACCTTTCACTATAAACAATTGTTAGTCCAGTCCAGGAAATCTGCATCTGCTTTACTATTAATTTCCATAAAAATTGGGTTCCTTCAGCTAGATGCGCCAAATGCATCTAGATGTGCGACTGCTGTGTATGTGAGATGTGCAACTGCTGTGTGCGCTGAGGTATGTACCCGTGGTGCATATCTGGTTAACAGAAGCGGTGGCCAGCACTCAGGAATGACATCATGCCCCTCTAGGAAGTTGCTTGTACTGCTGCTAATTTCTTCACACCACCATGCCCCGCTCACTGTTCTCTGAGGAAGAGATGATTCTTATTTGCAAATTAAGATAATTTTTTATTTATTTTAGATGGGGCGGTGTTTGTGTGGGTCATGTGTGTATGTCTAAATGATTTGGCCTCAAAACATACACCTACTTCCTGTGTACAGATTCACTTCCAGGCCAATGTATATTGCTTCCTGCTTCAGTGTGTGTGTGTATATATACACCAGCAGAGAGAAGTTGGGTAGATGCCACACTCCCAATTCTGGAGGCATAATAATGGTCTAGCACGGGGGTCTTCAAACTACGGCCCTCCAGTTTTTCAGGAACTACAATTCCCATCACGTCTAGTCATGTCTGTGAATGTCAGAGTTTTACAATGCCTCATGCGATGTGTAGTTCAGCCACAGCTGAAGAGCCGTAGTTTGAAGATTCCCGATCACTCTAGCATGTCTTGGAAAAAGGTGGTATAATGCCCAAGAAATATCGTTAGGAAAATACAAGTGGGTCATGGCACATCTACATTACAAATTTGGTACTTAAGATGGTCATGCACTATGCAATCTGACTAGCCAATCTCTGTACAACTCGATATTTAGGCAAAATAGGTAATAGGAAGACACACTTGAACAGTTAATTCAAAATATAGGAAATCAAACAGGCTCTTGCACTAAATTTAACTTATTTAAGATCTAACTGATTGCAGTGTATGTTCACCTTTAAAGATCAAGATCTGAAAGTATTAATTTATTGGGTTTAGAAACACTTCTCTGTTCTTTGTAATGTATTGAAAGATTTAGGTAAAAAAAGAAATAAAACACATTTCAAAGATATATTAGAAGTGATAGGAATGAGATTAGCATCAAAAGGTTTAATGAACTGAGTACACCTACTAATTGCCTAACAAGACACATCCAATGAGATTAAATTAACCAATTGTATTGGGCGTGCTCTATTATCAATGAGAAAACCGCAGTTACCCTAGCGCCAGTTGCAGTTTACATATGCAGGTATTTATCATTGTTATTTGCGCATCAATGTGCGCCAGTTCGCACGTTCAATTAATGACTTTTCTGGCGCACCAATTAATGTATGAACTGGTGCAGTGCCTTCTTCTTAGTAAATCACCCCCATAGTGTGCTATTCTGATTCTATTGTCAGTAGAATATCAGTTAAGTGTGCATCTAGGGCTAGTTCAGTGTAAGGGTAGTGCGACCATTCATCTTTACATTAGTGGTAATGTAGGGATAGTTCAGTCATTGTGAGTGTCGTGCGACCACCATTCATCTTTACATTAGTGTGAATGTAGGGATAGCTCAGTCAGTGTGAGTGTAGTGACCGTTTTTTCCCTGTCCGTTACTGCAAGTTTAATGCCATATAGTTCTGTACATTACTGCAAGTTTAACAATATATAGTTCTGTGCGTTACTGTAAGTTTAACCTCCCTGGCGGTATGATTATTTCGGATTTTAGGTGCTGAAAGCGGTACAATAATTTTGCATAGAAATTTGGCGTTTTATATTGTAGGTCTGTAATTCTTAACAATAACACACTTAAATCTGTCCGAACAAGAGTCTAGTAGATATCCCGGGTATGATGAAGTTTGAAACACAAAAACATAAATTATAATATAATAAATAAATATAAATAATAAAAAAAAATAATATAATAATAATAAAATAAATTTCCCCACTATTCACTATCGCTCAATTTACTATCGCTGTTTTCTAGCTGGTCTAAAGCCACTTTTGACGTAAAGGGACACTTTTTGGTTGCTATGGACAATCTTCAGTTTCCAGGCAGAAAGAACAGTATATATAACATAAAACTGCATGCAAGGCATGGGCCAAAGCACTGGGGACAAAAGGGATGTGAAATAATTTCATACAGTACTGTAATCTGTTAGATTACAGTACTGTATGTGTTATGGTTTTTACATTTTTTTGAATTTGCCGCCAGGCTCCGCCCCCGTGCATCACGATGCTTGCAGGGAACGGAGCCTGGCATGGAGAGGCTTCGGAGGAGACAGAGCCCGCAGACACAGCGGGGGACATCGCAGGATCCTGGGGACAAGGTAAGTAAAGCCGCACCAGGATCCTGCAATGTGATACCGAGTGTGGCTTGGGGTTACCGCTAATGGGACTGAAATTTAACCCCGAGCCACACTCGAGAAAACCGCCAGGGAGGTTAACGCCGTATATTTAATTGTGTTACTGCAAGTTTAATCCATACAGTTCTGTGCATTACTGCAAGTTTAATGCCATATAATTCTGTGCGTTACTGCAAGTTCAATGCCATATATTTCATTGCGTTACTGAACGTTTAATGCCATATATTTCATTGCATTACTGCAAGTTTACGCCATATAGGTTTGTCTGTTACTGCAAGTTTAACACCATATAGTTCTGTGCATTACTGCAAGTTTAACACTGTATATTTCACTGCATTACTGCAAGTTTAACATCGTTATTTGCACTTCAATGTGCGCCGGTTCGCACGTTCAATTTTCCAGTGCACCAATTAATGTATGAACTGGTGCAGTGCCTTCTTCTTAGTAAATCACCCCCATAGTGTGCTACACTGATTCTATTGTCAGTAGAATATCAGTTTAGTGTTCATCTAGGGCTAGTTCAGTGTTAGGGTAGTGCGACCATTCATCTTTACTTTAGAGTTAATGTAGGGATAGTTTAGTGATTGTGAGTGTAGTGCAACCCCCATTCATCTTTACATTATTGTGAACGTAGGGATAGCTCAGTCAGTGTAAGTGTAGTGACTGTTTAACAGTTTTTTTCTCTGTACTGCAAGTTTAACGCCATATAGTTCTGTACATTACTGCAAGTTTACCACTATATAGTTCTGTGCGTTACTGAAAATTTAAAGCCGTATATTTAATTTCGTTACTGCAAGTTTAATGCCATATAGTTCTGTGCGTTACTACAAGTTTAACACCATATAGCTCTGTGCGTTATTGCAAGTTTAACTCCATATAGTTCTGTGCATTACTGCAAGTTTAACGCCATATATTTCATTGCATTACTGAAAATTTAATGGCAAATATTTCTGTGTGTTACTGCAAGTTTAACACCATATAGGTTTGTGTGTTACTGCAAGTTTGACGCCATATAGTTCTGTGCATTACTGCAAGTTTAACACTGTATATTTCATTGCGTTACTGCAAGTTTAACACCATATATTTCATTGCATTACAGCACGTGTAATGCCATATGGTTCTGGGCGTTACTGCAAGTTTAACACCATATATTTCATTGCATTGCTGCAAGTTTAACGCCATTTATTTCATTGCGTTACTCCACGTTTGACACCATATAGTTGTGTTTTATTGCAAGTTTAACGCCATATAGTTCTGTGCATTACCGAAAATTTAATGGCAAATATTTCTGTGTGTTACTGCAAGTTTAACACCGTATATTTCATTGCGTTACTGCAAGTTTAAGGCCATATATTTCATTGCGTTACTGAACGTTTAACGTCATATATTTCATTGCGTTACTGAACATTTAACGCCATATATTTCATTGCGTTACTGCAAGTTTAACGCCATATAGTTCTGTGCATTACTGCAAGTTACGGCCATATAATTCTGTGTGTTACTTCAAGTTTAAAGCTGTATATTTCATTGCGTTACTGCAAGTTTAATGCCATATAGTTCTGTGCGTTACTGCAAGTTTAACGTCATATAGTTCTGTGTGTCTGTCTTTCCATTGATTAAAGTGCATCCACGTACACATTTACACATCTTTATTACATTTTGTTAACCACTTAACCACCCAGAAGAATTTACCCACTTCCTGACCAGAGCACTTTTTGCGATTCGGCACTGCGTCGCTTTATCGCTTTCTGCCTGTACGAGCTCTTCTGCCGCAGTAAATCTACGTGAGGCGGTCAGCAAGCGGTTAAAAACAGTTTTTTTTGCTAGAAAATTACTTAGAACCCCCAAACATTATACATTTTTTTCTAACACCCTAGATAATTAAATGGCTGTTGTTGCAATACTTTCTTTCACACTGTATTTGCGCAGCGGTCTTACAAGCGCATTTTTTTGGAAAAAATACACTTTTTTTAATTAAAAAATAAGACAACAGTAGAGTTAGCCCAATTTTTTTTTAATATTGTGAAAGATAATGTTACACCGAGTAAATTGATACCCAAAATGTCACGCTTCAAAATTGTGCCTGCTCGTGGAATGGCGACAAAGTTTTACCCTTAAAAATCTCCATAGGCGATGTTTAAAAAAATCTACAGGTTGCATGTTTTAAGTGATAGAGGAGGTCTAGGGTTAGAATTATTGCTCTCGCTCTACCGATCGCGGCAATACCTCACATGTGTGGTTTGAACAAAGTTTTCATATACGGGTGCTACTCACATATGCGTTCGCATCTGCATGCGAGCTCGTCGGGAAGGGGCATGTTTAAAACATTTTTTTCTTATTTATTTTACCTTTTATTGTTTATTTTTACACTGTTTAAAACAAATGTGTCACTTTTATTCCTATTACAAGGAATGTAAACATCCCTTGTAATAGAAAAAAAGCATGGCAGGACCCCTTAAATATGAGATATGGGGTCAAAAAGACCTCAGATCTCATATTTAGACTAAAATGCAATAAAAAAAATGAATTTTTTTTTTAAAAAGTGGCCCTTTAAGAGCTATGGGTGAAAGTGACGTTTTGACGTCACTTCCGCCCTGCAATGATATGGAGATGGGTGGGGCCCCATCTTCCCCTCACTCATCTCCATGTCAGACCACAGGAAGGACCCGATCGCCTCCGCCACTGTCGACGGCTCTGGTAAGCGGCGGAGGGGGCCATAGAGAGGCGGGAGGGGGGGCCCTCTCCCGCAGCTGATAAAAGTGATCTTGCGGCGAATCTGCTGCAGAGACCACTTTTATCTTAAACCGGACTGCTCACTGAAGAAGAGGATACCGGGGTTATGGCAGCTAGCTTCTGCCATAACAACGATATCCTCCTTCAAAGTACCAACATATATCATTGTGAGCTGGTCCAGAAGTGGTTAATAAGTACCCCCCCACCACTCCCCCATCATGTTTGGGAGGACAACAAGGAAAGGCAGACGTTCCCATGGCACTGTAAGGGGGCCAGTAGCATATGTGTCCACAGGCAAAGGTGGACGTGGTCAGTCCTCAGGTAAGGCATTAGACATGTGCAATTTGTTTTATTCCGAGCTTGTTTTTTAACGAATCTCAACAAATTGGTTAATTCAGGATTATCCGAATGAATGAAAACCCGTTTAACAATTTTTTTTCCGAATATTCATAAATTCAATTATTCAAATATTAAAAAATTTGTAAATTCATAAATTTGCAAATTTGTAAATTCGCAAATTCATAAATTCGAAAACCTGAAAATTTGAAAATCTGAAATAATTAACTAATAATAACTTAACTATTACCAACTATTAAATACTAATAAATTATAGGTATTGGAATTTCCTCCCAAATTTGAACGTAACGAATACGAATTTATCCAAAGTTACTAATTATCCGAAATAAATGCCGTATCCAAATGAATGGAACATAATAATAAATAACAATAAAAATAATAATAAAAAACGTTTTACTATTATTATTATTTATTATTAATTTGTTCCATTTCATTTGTTTAGATGCAGCATTCGTTATTTCGGATAATTCGGAACTTCGGATAAATTCGTATTCCTTACGCTCACAAAAGGTCAAATTTGAAAGAAAATTCCAATATCTTTAATTTAATAGTTAGTTATTATTAGTTATTTATTATTAGTTGGTTAGTTATTCTTTCAAATTTTCGGATTTTCTTTCTTATTTTCGGATTTTCAAATTTACAAATTTACAAATTTTCAAATGTATAAATTTTCGAATGTACTTATTTTCTGACTTTTCGAATTTTTGGATTTACGAATTTATGAATTTTGGAATTTACAAATTTATGTATTTACGAATTGCGATCATAACGAATGACCCAAAAAAACGAAAAAGAAAAACAGTATAAAATTAAAACTAAAATGAACAGATTTTTCGGCAGTGCACATGTCCACAGGGCATCATTCCCTCTGTTTAGTGATGTTGCCTGTGCTATCCAGCCACAGCATGCAGAGGAGGTGGTGAACTAGCTTACTAAACCATCCTCATCCTCCTCATCCTTCATCACCCAAGCAGAGACTAGTGCGCAGTCCCCTGCAGCTGCCAGAGTGGCAAAACCTGCCTCCTTGTCCACAGCTATTCCTGCCATAGCCCCAGCATCAGGTATGGAGGATTTATTTGAACACAGCATCAGCCACTTGCTCCTTGATGATGTACAGCCATTACTCAATTCAGATGTTGATTCGGACTCTGAGGTTGAGGAAGGCAGGAACATGAGCCTACAGAGAGGGGAGAACACTGGCACACAAATTGGCAGTCATGGTCCCCCAGCAGCAGCATATTGCCAAGTTGTCTCCAGCGGCAATGAGGATGGAGGAGATGATGATGAGGTCACTGACTCAACTTGGCTGCTGGATAGAGCAGAGGAGGAAAGTGATGGTGAGGCACAACCCCAACGAGGCAGCCATCATGGAAGAGTAGAGCGCAGCCACCCTATTCCATCACATTGTGGAACTGTTATCTCCCGGCCCACTTCCCAGAGCTAAGCTGCCTTGGCATTTTTTAGTACATGTGCAGCTGATCGCGCTGTTGCTATATGCAAACTTTGTCTTAAGTGCATCAAGCGTGGCAAAAACACCAACTATTTGGGTACCACATGCTTGAAAAGGCATTTAACCTCCCACCGCTCAGCCTGTTGGCAAAAGCACTTAAAAGCCACACAAGAGGGGCACAAATCTGTCCCTCCTCCTTACTCACCTCAGTCTGTCCCTGCTATACCTCATGACCTCTCAGCAGCCTCCACTGATATGGACGATGGTATAGCGCAGGGTGTCCCAGGTCCTTGCAGCACCTCAGCCAGCAGCACACCACCAGCTGTAGATTACAGCCGGAAAATTTCTCTGCCCCATTTGCTGCAGCAGAAAAAAAAATACAGTCCCTGCCACCCACATGCCCAGCGTCTAAATGCAAGCTTGTCAGAGCTGATGGCTCTACAACTTCTGCCTTTCCGCCTGATGGATTCTGCCCCCTACCGTGAATTTTCAGAATGTGCTGTACCGCAAGGCAGTCAGCTGCAAAGTCCACGTTACTGCTGACGCGTGGTAGAGCAAGAATGGGCAAGGACGATATATTTTGTTCACAGCACACTGGGTAACTCTGCTTGCAACTCAGAAGGATGCAGGACAAGGCTCAGTACTGCAGCTTGTTGTGCCCCCACTTCTCCATACAGCTAGTGATGATGCCAGATTTGTCAGCTCTACCCCCTCCTCCTCCTCCCTTCTCCCTTCTGGTGAATTGTCCTATGAACCTCAAATACCCCCTAAGCATTCAAAGGGCTATTCAATTTTTATATACCAATTTTTATTCCTTACTTCTTTATTATAAATATTTCAACATTACAAACCAGAATATATTATTGGATATAGTACGTATCACTTATACAGTTTGTACATAAATTCCTTATTTCGAAAACCATACATATGGTCTATCCACAGTAAATTCTGAATTTTTCTATCTTTTTCTTACATATATTCTCCAATCAACATAACAAGTATTTAACCACAAATAATAACAACATATTCGTAAACATATAACACACAAACTAAAAAAAAAAAAAAAAAAAAAAAGAAATCCCCATCACAAGCAAATGGGATGACTGTTCCATTTCCTGCCCACTATAGTATTCTATGCATCTGTACTTATGTGAAAAAGTTAACTCTTCCGGTTGCTTAAGTCAGTAGATTCTTCTCTCCCCGCTGATTTTGCCCTCCACCTCCATTTTCTGTCTGGTACCAAATTTTCTATCCATAATTATACTTGCCCACCCTTCTAAAGATCTGCAAAAGCCAGTGAAGACGGGGCTAACAGTGGAACTGACATCCATGGCTTCCACAGTTTGTACAAGTAATTGGGTATGCCTCTGTTACAATAGATCTGTTGTTCCTTCAGAATATTGTCGTTTACATGAAGGTGCCATTCCTCAAAAGAAGGTGCACTTGGAGATATCCACCTTAGGGCAATTAGCTGTCGTGCCATAAACAGTAACTGCTAACTGATATCAGAATCTCATGGGGCATAAGTTCTTCATCAGGGTGCCCAGCAGATAAGTTTTAGGGTCTTTATGGATATATGTATTAAATGTTTCATTAATTGTATTCACCACCTCTCGCCAATATTTAGCCAGTTTAGGACAATTCCACAAAATATGTAGTAAATCAGCAGGTGATTTTTGGCACCGTGGACAGTCCGGGGAACCACGCCGACCCCACTTAAATAGTTTGACCGGTGTTCCATATACCCTGTAAATAAAATAATTGGGTCAGACATTGTGCTGGTGATAATGAAACTAGGGGTACCCTTTCTAATATTATTT
The DNA here is from genome assembly GCF_042186555.1 of Aquarana catesbeiana. NCBI lineage: Eukaryota > Metazoa > Chordata > Amphibia > Anura > Ranidae > Aquarana > Aquarana catesbeiana. Next base: position 480,000,120 of record NC_133326.1, on the reverse strand, counting down.
GCCAACTTTCATCTGAAATATCCCCTATATCTAGCTCCCACCCTCTTCTGCCCGGGCTAACACCCTCATATCGATATGATCTCGTAAGTTGACCATATAGAGATGAGATCAAGCTTTTTTTTCTGTCATCCATGCTAATAAAGTTATAAGTGGCATTGGTTTTATTACTTTCTTTTCCCCTTTAAACTGAGATTGGACCGCATGTCATAGTTGTAAGTATTTAAAAAAGCTATGGTGGGGTAAATGAAAAGATTCTTGCAGATCCTGAAAGGAGCGTAGAATATTGTGTGAGTACAACTGTGTTATATATTTGAGGCCCTTAGAGCCTCAAAGAGGTTATAGTGAGAACTGTTACTTAGCAGTAGGGCCTGAATATAGTCCTCCCAGTTCACAACTCCCCAGCCAGCAAAATGCTGAAGCTGGGCATCTATGAAGTAAAGTCTGGGCTGGGGTCAATCCGCCCCCATCCCTTTCTCTGGAGAATTGATAGCCTAATCCTGGGATTTTTTCCTTTCCATAATAACCTTCGAAAAATTGATTCTATCTTTTTGAACCATTTGAGAGGTATCCATATCGGTGAGTTATGAAAAATATATAATAATTGAGGGGCTCAGATCATTTTTATAAGGTTTGCTCGACTTACCACCGATAATGGCAACTTAGTCCATGCCGTACGCTTATGCTGGAATTTAATAAGAATAGGGGATAAATTATCTGTCAAATAATTTTCTACCTTGGAATGTATCATTATTCCCAAGTATTTAAATGATGAAACAATTTTAACCTGAGGAGTAGGGATGAGCCGAACACCCCCCTGTTCGGTTCGCACCAGAACATGCGAACAGGAAAAAAGTTCGTTCGAACATGCGAACACCGTTAAAGTCTATGGGACACGAACATGAATAATCAAAAGTGCTAATTTTAAAGGCTTATATGCAAGTTATTGTCATAAAAAGTGTTTGGGGACCTGGGTCCTGCCCCAGGGGACATGGATCAATGCAAAAAAAAGTTTTAAAAACGGCCGTTTTTTCAGGAGCAGTGATTTTAATAATGCTTAAAGTCAAACAATAAAAGTGTAATATCCCTTTAAATTTCGTACCTGGGGGGTGTCTATAGTATGCCTGTAAAGGGGCGCATGTTTCCTGTGTTTAGAACAGTCTGACAGCAAAATGACATTTTGAAGGAAAAAACTCATTTAAAACTACCCGCGGCTATTGCATTGCCGACAATACACATAGAAGTTCATTGATAAAAACGGCATGGGAATTCCCCAAAGGGGAACCCCGAACCAAAATTAAAAAAAAAAATGACGTGGGAGTCCTCCTAAATTCCATACCAGGCCCTTCAGGTCTGGTATGGATATTAAGGGGAACCCCGGCCAAAATTTAAAAAAAAAATGACGTGGGGTTCCCCCTAAATTCCATACCAGACCCTTCAGGTCTGGTATGGATTTTAAGGGGAACCCCGCGCCAAAAAAAAAAACGGCGTGGGGTCCCCCCAAAAATCCATACCAGACCCTTATCCGAGCACGCAACCTGGCAGGCCGCAGGAAAAAAGGGGGGGACGAGATTGCGGCCCCCCCTCCCTCCTGAACCGTACCAGGCCACATGCCCTCAACATTGGGAGGGTGCTTTGGGGTAGCCCCCCAAAACACCTTGTCCCCATGTTGATGAGGACAAGGGCCTCATCCCCACAACCCTGGCCGGTGGTTGTGGGGGTCTGCGGGCGGGGGGCTTATCGGAATCTGGAAGCCCCCTTTAACAAGGTGACCCCCAGATCCCGGCCCCCCCCCCTGTGTGAAATGGTAAGGGGGTACATAAGTACCCCTACCATTTCACGAAAAAAGTGTCAAAAATGTTAAAAATGACAAGAGACAGTTTTTGACAATTCCTTTATTTAAATGCTTCTTCTTTCTTCTATCTTCCTTCATCTTCTGGTTCTTCTGGCTCTTCTGGTTCTTCCTCCGGCGTTCTCGTCCAGCATCTCCTCCGCGGCGTCTTCTATCTTCTTCTCCTCGGGCCGCTCCGCACCCATGGCATGGGGGGGAGGCTCCCGCTCTTCTCTTCTTCTTTTCTTCTCTTCTTCTCTTCTTCATTTTCTTCTCCGGGCCGCTCCGCAATCCATGCTGGCATGGAGGGAGGCTCCCGCTGTGTGACGGCGCTCCTCGTCTGACAGTTCTTAAATAACGGGGGGGGCGGGGCCACCCGGTGACCCCGCCCCCCCCTCTGACGCACGGTGACTTGACGGGACTTCCCTGTGACGTCACGGGGAATGCCGCAGGGAAGTCCCGTCATGTCCCGTGCGTCAGAGGGGGCGGGGTCACCGGGTGGCCCCGCCCCCCGTTATTTAAGAACTGTCAGACGAGGAGCGCCTTACCATTTCACACAGGGGGGGGCCGGGATCTGGGGGTCACCTTGTTAAAGGGGGGTTCCAGATTCCGATAAGCCCCCCGCCCGCAGACCCCCACAACCACCGGCCAGGGTTGTGGGGATGAGGCCCTTGTCCTCATCAACATGGGGACAAGGTGTTTTGGGGGGCTACCCCAAAGCACCCTCCCAATGTTGAGGGCATGTGGCCTGGTACGGTTCAGGAGGGAGGGGGGGCCGCACTCTCGTCCCCCCTCTTTTCCTGCGGCCTGCCAGGTTGCGTGCTCGGATAAGGGTCTGGTATGGATTTTTGGGGGGACCCCACGCCGTTTTTTTTTTTTTTTTTGGCGCGGGGTTCCCCTTAAAATCCATACCAGACCTGAAGGGTCTGGTATGGAATTTAGGGGGAACCCCACGTCATTTTTTTTTTTTAATTTTGGCCGGGGTTCCCCTTAATATCCATACCAGACCTGAAGGGCCTGGTATGGAATTTAGGGGGACTCCCACGTCATTTTTTTTTTTTTAATTTTGGTTCGGGGTTCCCCTTTGGGGAATTCCCATGCCGTTTTTATCAATGAACTTCTATGTGTATTGTCGGCAATGCAATAGCCGCGGGTAGTTTTAAATGAGTTTTTTCCTTCAAAATGTCATTTTGCTGTCAGACTGTTCTAAACACAGGAAACATGCGCCCCTTTACAGGCACACTGTAGACACCCCCCAGGTACGAAATTTAAAGGGATATTACACTTTTATTGATTGACTTTAAGCATTATTAAAATCACTGCTCCTGAAAAAACGGCCGTTTTTAAAACTTTTTTTTGCATTGATCCATGTCCCCTGGGGCAGGACCCAGGTCCCCAAACACTTTTTATGACAATAACTTGCATATTAGCCTTTAAAATTAGCACTTTTGATTTCTCCCATAGACTTTTAAAGGGTGTTCCGCGGCATTCGAATTTGCCGCGAACACCCCAAATTGTTCGCTGTTCGGCGAACTTGCGAACAGCCAATGTTCGAGTCGAACATGAGTTCGACTCGAACTCGAAGCTCATCCCTACTGAGGAGCCTCTCTTAGCATGGACAAACTAGGATTGTCTAAATGGAGAAAAACAGATTTATCCCAGTTAATGATGTATCCTGAAAGCAAGACGAAATTTTGTATAAGTGTCAATAAAGAGCCTAAAGATTTATCCGTATCCCCAAGAAAGAGCAGAGCGTCATCTGCATATAGAGAGATATTTTTATTCCTCGTTCCTCTAATAAATCCACAAATTGATTCTGATTGTCGGATGGCTTCAGCCAGGGGTTCGATGGCCATTGCAAATAGCAGAGGAGACAGGGGACATCCCTGTCTAGTTCCTCTGTATAATGAAAAAGATTCAGATACCATACCATTTATTTGCATACAGGCCCTTAGGGCAGAATACAGCATTTTAATCCACTGTATAAATCTTTCCCCGAGGCCTAACGCACCCATCACTTCCCACAGGTATGTCCACTCGACGCTGTCGAAAGCTTTTGCAGTGTCGAGTGACAAAATCGCTCTGCTCCCAGGGTTATCAGATGGTAATTGCATGTTTAAGTATAGCCTCCTCAAGTTGGTTGTTGTAGATCTTGTAGGGATAAAGCCACACTGGTCTTGATGAATCAATCCCTGAATATGTCTATTTAGTCTTGTGGCAAGGACCCTGGCTAGACTCTTAGCGTCCAAGTTCAACAGTGATATCAGGTGGTAAGATTTCAGAGCTAAAGGGTCCTTTCCAGTTTTTGGCAATACAATGATACAGGTGTCCTACATAGAATCTGGAAGCTTGAATGATTCTAAGGCATAATTGAGAACCTTCAGTAGTTCTGGAAGCAACACCACCTGTTTATACACTTCTGAGGGTAGGCCGTTAGTACCCGGCGCCTTATCATTTGGGCTTTCTGATACTGCCCTGACCAGTTCCTCTAAGGTCAGGGGGGCATCAATTTCCTCTTTAAAATTTACCTACAAGGAGGGGAGTTTTAGTGGATCTAGGAATTCCTTAATTCTTTTCTTGTTTAGTTTAGTTTCATTTTGATATAGGTTACTATGGAAAGAAACAAAAGATCGTAGGATTACATTCTGATCTTGAGAAATATCTCCCCCTGCTGTACGAATTGCTGAAATAAATTTGGCATTTTCCTTGGACTTCGCAATTACGGATAACATTCTGCCCGTTTTTTCACCCTCCTCAAAACTACGACATCTGGACAAAAAGCCAGACCACGCGGCTTTGTTCATAGAGACCTGTCTGTATGAAGATTGTGCATCCTTCCAAGCCCCACGGTTGGTAATAGTGGGGTCCTGAATATACTGAGCTTCTTTCTGCTTCGCCTCAGCTGCTAGCAGGGATTCTTGTTCCCGGCTAGTTTTTTTATAAACACTTATGGTTTTAAGCAGGAGTCCCCTCAAAAAGGCCTTCATGGTATCCCATACCACTTGTGGGGAAGCCGAGTTATCATTAATATGAAAAAATTCTGTTAGAGCCCGATTCGTTGAATCCGCCTGAGGTTGAATTTTAAAGCAGAAAGAGGGGACCCGCCAGTTAGTCCTAGTTTTAGGCTTTATTTTGTCTAAAGTTACTACTATAGGTGAATGGTCTGATAACCCTCTAGTTAAATATTGAATATTAGAGACCCAAGGAAGAACTGAGTTTGTACCCAGGAACATATCTAATCTTGATAAAGTCTGATAGGTACTGGAGCAGCAGGAATATTCCTTAGAAAACGGATTTCTTAGACGCCATATATCTTGTAGTCCTAGCTCCCAGATATATCTATAAAAGGTAGTATCTACATTAGGGCCTGCTGGATGTCTATCCAAACTAGAGTTACATACAATATTGAAGTCCCCCATAATCAGCACTGGGGTCCCTGGATTATCTGCAATTAGCGAGCCTATATGTCGCATTACTTCGCTATTATATGGGGGTGGGTGGATAAGGGCTTATAAGCAATATAGCTGCTTCTGCTGTGTCTTAAAGTCCCATGGCTACAATTTAGAAACGTTTCACTCTTACAGCAATTGTAATCTATGTGTTTGTAAAGCCACGGGGACTTTAAGACTCAGCAGCAGCTGTTATATTGCTTATAAGCCCTTATCCAAAATGGCATCCGCTAGGCCTGAAGAAGGAGCCATCCTGACACACCAGCTTCACCATGGACGCCAATGTACTATTGTGCTCAATGCCTTCTGTCATTTTATCCTTATGAGTACCAGTATCTACCATTTTTAATAAATGACCTTACTCGCTACACTTGGATTGGCACCTGTGCTTTCTTCATAGTTAAATCTGGGGTGGATCAATTTCCATCGAATTATCGCAAGATATTGACTCATATCTTACTAGCAGCCAGACTGCTCATTGTGCAATGCTAGAAATAAAATCTAGCCCCTACTCTATCAGAAGTTACTGAGATAGTCCAACAACACCACATACAGTATATGAAAGCTTGTTAGCTAATAATCAAGGATGTCAAACTATTTTTGACCAGCAGTGGAAGCTTGGATACTTGGATTGCAAAGGCCTAACCTTTTTCTATTCATCTTTGGTATTGTATTGCTTTTCTTGCATCACTTTCTTATTTACCCTGTATATTGACACACCTAAGGTTTGTTCTATTATATTTGTTTTGTGTTGTATTTCCTGTAATGTCCATGTTGTTCTACAACTTGGATTTGATCTTTCCTTTGTACATTTATGGAGGACACCTAGATTCGAGAAGAATAAACATCTTGTTAGGCTAAAATTGTCTCATGGTTGAATGGCCTGAACAAACTAATCTAGTTTTATGACTAAGGAAAATGTACAATACATTCAAACTACTACTCTATGTTTACAAGATCTTCAGGGCTCACCAATGTTGTATTTTGGAGAAGACCACATCTATTTGCAAAAGTGAAAGAGAATAAGCAATCTTGTATCCCCAGTCAATGATAGCAACCAACGCGTGAGAAATCTTTTTGGAAGAAGCTTGGTTTGTTGTATTCATTATCAGTAATGTTTGAAGTACGTGTGTTATATGTTATAATGTAGCCACAATCAAATAGTAGTTTAAAGTGCGCAAATCATTTTTATGCTTATAATTAATATTTTAATCGCTATGTCTGAAATTTTACCTCTGTTTAGAAAAAGTTTTCCATTTAAATGCTGCTACCACAAATTAGAAGGCTGCCAGACCCTTAAAGGCATTTTATCAGGCAAACTAAAATAGTTGAATCCTTTAGAGAAAACAATTAATTTATCATATAAAAGATGAGTTAATATAAGGGTTAGTTACTAAAAAATCCACTTCCCCTGAAAACTGAAGTAGACATTTCTCAGAATGTCACCTCGTGGCCAAGTGAGATAATAGAATTTTTACTATATACCAAAGTGCATGTATTGATGTGTCTGTTAGCACTAGCTTTGCACCAGCATTTATTTGTCATCAGTTAGCACTAGCTTTGTCATCAGTTACTTATTACTTTTACCACCTAAGAGTTTACTATAGAATGTTTTTTTATACTTATGCACTTATGCAAAATAATATTATTTTCACGTCACTATTTATTATCACTTATTTTATGTACCCTTTCCAAACACTACTTTACCTAGAGAAGGGGGATCCCAGGGTATGAGATCACTGCACGAGATCACGTTTTGATTTAGCATTGATAGGCAGCACTGATAGGCACTGATTGACACTGATTGGGCTGCACTAATATTCAGGACACTGATAATCAGTGCTCTGATTATCAGTGTAAACAGTGTGCTGACAGGCTTGCCCGTTATCGGCACTCCTTTTCTCACACAGACACAGTGGAAGAAAAAGACAGACGATAACTGGCAAGTCTGTTTACATGTGATCAGCTGTTATTGGACACACATGGACCACATGGTAAAGGGCTGCTGTGATTGGTCCTTTACCCTGATCTGTGATTAGCTGTGTCCTTGCGTGCCGCAAGGGGTGCTCAGGGGGCAGAGTACTATAGTACCGCGCTGTAGCTGTCTCTTGGCTATAGTGCGTTACTGAAGTGGTTAAGAGACAATTCCACTCATTGATTGCCAGCTATCTTGTGAGAGTCTGGCCAGCAGCCATTTTAAAGCCTATGTAAAAAAAGAAGAAATATAGCACCTAGGATATTAGTGGGAAATAAAAGAAAAAACTGCTGCCACTTCGATTTCGGTGATACACCAAAAGACAGATATTGAGGAAAAAATTGTGGCACTGGTCTGTAATCCCTTTTATAATCAATCTGGCTGATACCAGTAGTGAAAACATAAATGAAAGTAATCCTAATCAAACATAATCAATAATAAATTAATTGAGTGACAATGTATATCAATACTATATGCAGTGACATTCTAATAACAATAAATAATGCTTCTAATAAAGTGCAAAGTGCAAAAAATAAATGTCCAATCAAAAAGCAAAGTTCATTTGTGATCCAGAAGGAAGAATCCCAGAAAACCACTGAAAATCTTCTTAAAAATATTATGCAAATTGCTATAGGTGACACCCAGTGCAAATGTTTCACCATCCACAGTATACTCAATCACCAGAATTAATGGCTGGTCACATTATAAACCAGCTACTGCGCTCCACAATAGACCCAAAAGGGTTAATCTCCACGTTCCTGGTGTGGCAATATGGTCCCTCACATTTGAGACCACTCAAGCAAATCCCAGCCATACATAGAATCAAAATAGAGGAAGGAAGGCTTCCATAGCGTAAAAATGTTTTTAAAACTGAACTTGTATTTAAAACATAAATCCACTATCCACAATCCAATAAGCGTTATCACCCTAGTGTCAGGGAGACACGATGATTTAAATAAAAGTTTGATATTCAAACCGTTTCTACACTATGGAAGCCTTCCTTCCTATGTCTTGATTCTATGTGTGGCTGGGACACAGGCTCAAATGTGAGGGACCATATTGGCAACCAGAATCATGGAGATTAACCCCTTTGGGCAAATTAACTTTGCTTTTTGATTGGACATTTATTTTTTGCACTTTGCACTATGGAAGCCTTCCTTCCTATGTCTTGATTCTATGTGTGGCTGGGACACAGGCTCAAATGTGAGGGACCATATTGGTAACCAGGATCGTGGAGATTAACCCCTTTGGGCAAATTAACTTTGCTTTTTGATTGGACATTTATTTTTTGCACTTTGCACTATTATTATTATTATTATTATACAGTATTTATATAGCGCCAACAGTTTACGTAGTGCTTTACAACTTGGGGGTAGACAGTACAAATACAATACAATTTGATACAGTAGGAATCAGAGGGCCCTGCTCCTTAGAGCTTACAATCTAAGAGGGAAGGTCAAGAGATACAAGAGGTAATAACTATGGGTGATGTGCTGATTGAGAAGATAAATGTAGAGTTGTTAGGTGGGGGCCAGATAGGCTTCTCTGAAGAGATGAGTTTTCAGGGATCGTCTGAAAGTGGATAAAGTAGGAGAAAATCGGACGGATTGGGGTAGAGCATTCCAGAGGATGGGGGAGGCTCTGGAGAAGTCCTGAAGGCGAGCATGGGATGAGGTGACAAGGGAGTTTGAGAGCAGGAGGTCTTGGGAGGAGCGAAGAGAACGACTAGGTTGGTATTTTGTGACTAGGTTAGAGATGTAGCTGGGAGCCAGGTTGTGGATGGCTTTGTAAGTTATAGTTAGTATCTTGAATTTAATTTGGTGACTGAGTGGCAGCCAATGGAGGGATTGGCAGAGGGGTGTGGCAGACACTGAGCGGTTTGTGTGGTGGGTGAGCCTGGCAGCAGCGTTCATGATGGACTGAAGTGGGGATAGCCTATTTAGAGGTAAACCAATGAGGAGGGAGTTGCAGTAGTCGAGGCGGGAGATGACCAGGGAGTGGATTAGAAGCTTTGTGGTGTCATTGGTTAGGAAGGGGCGTATCTTGGAGATGTTGCGAAGATTGAGGCGGCAAGTTTTGGATAGTGATAGAATGTGGGGTCGAAAGGTTAGTTCAGAGTCCAGGATTACACCTAGGACCTTGGCGTGGGGAGATGGGTTGATCGTTGAGCCGTTGACCTTAACAGGGAAATCAGGGGAAGTGGCACCTGAGGGAGGAAATATCATGAGCTCGGTTTTGGATAGGTTGAGTTTGAGAAAGTGATGTGACATCCAGGCTGATATGTCCGCTAGTAAGTTGGTAATGCGTGAAGAGACAGATGGAGAGAGCTGGGGGGTGGAGAGATAGATTTGGGTGTCATCAGCGTAGAGATGATATTTAAAGCCGTGGGAGGCAATCAACTGACCCAAGGAGGTGGTGTAGATTGAGAAAAGGAGAGGTCCAAGAACAGAACCTTGGGGGACCCCAACGGAAAAAGGAAGAGGAGAGGAGGAAGTAGAGTTGTAAGTGACACTGAAGGAGCGGTGGGATAGGTAGGATGAGAACCAGCGAAGAGTACAGTCACTATGGAAGGCTTCCTTCCTATGTCTTGATTCTATGTATGGCTGGGACACAGGCTCAAATGTGAGGGACCATATTGGCAACCAGGATCGTGGAGATTAACCCCTTTGGGCAAATTAACTTTGCTTTTTGATTGGACGTTTGCACTTTGCACGTTTTTGCAATTACAGCACAATACCTTGCATTTTTTTGCAGCATTTGCACTTTATTAGAAGCATTATTAATAAGCATTGTTTACATATTGTTATTAGAATGTAAACAAAAAGAAAACGTAAAGTTGCGCTACTATAAACAAAAAATATATATATAAGTGATAGCAGCCAGCATCAACAGTGTAGCAAACCGTGCAATGAAATACAAATAGATATAAATGCAGCGCTAAGTGATACAGAAAACGGGGTGACAACATATCACCCTAAACATATTGTAAAGTTACTGATGGTTGTAGTTATATACCAAAACAAGTAAAGTGAAAAAACAATCTCCAATGACTAGAAAAGGTGTCCATAGTGAAGTAAAAGTTTATCAATAGATGGAACGCAATATTTTTCATAGGAAAAAAAGGGATATATGCAGATGGTGCCTATCAACCAATAGGTAAACGGAACAGTGGTCTTCATGTATTCAGGGTCCACACACAGATTATAATGGCAGAAGAAATGAATACGCTTACCAGAAAGGGTGGACGCACTCACCATATGGCGGTATGTCGGTCAGGCTTTTAGATCAATCAATCCTGGAGGTGCTTGATAGACGGCAATGGTGGTGTGAAGATGCGTTCCAATGGCCTCATCTGGGGCAACCATAGATGGATGGTGATGCTCGGATCCCCAGCGGATGGATGGGCTTTGCATTCACGAAGAGCAGACAGCTGGAGCATGCAGACGCCGCCTCACAGGATATCAGATCATATGGAGAAAGAAAAAGATCTCCACATAGTGCATGAATCCAGTATAAAAGGTTTATTTAAAAAAACGCCAGGAAAAAAAGGATATACAAACACCTGGTCTGGTGAGTAATAACAGTGATCACAAATGGGTATATAAAATCGCGTGGTGACAGGGCACAAACGGCTCAGCAACCCTGTTATTAGAATGTCACTGTGTATAGGATTGATATACATTGTCACTTAATTAATTTATTATTCATTATGTGATATATATTTTTATGTTTATTGTTGCACATGTCAAATGTTTGATTAGGTGTATAGTGGCTACCTTGTGAGCCTCATTGGTGGGTTTGTTTCATCTTTTTAGATTGGCGTTTCTCTGGTGATGCAAAGGGGGACCTCAGGGGGCTCTGTTCCAGGGGTGGCAGGAGGAATTCTTGGTACCACTCCAGGAGATCAACCAGGCCAAGTTGGAATGTGTGGCAGAACTCTGGAAGGTCTTCCGGTGAATGCAGGGAGTGCTGCCAACCGTTATGAGACACCAGCAAAGCAAAAGGGAAATGCCATGAATATCTCAGGTCCTTCTCTCGCAGTTTGTCCAGGAGAGGACATAGGGATCTGCGATTTTTCAGGGTTATCTGGGAGAGATCATGGAAAAGCATAAATGTATCACCATTGAAGATGATTTGTTTGTTCCTGCAGGCCTTACACATAATGTCCTCCTTTAGTGAGATGTTTTGCAAGCAGCAGATGATATCAAGTGGTGGCATTGTATTGGGGCCTCTGGCCCTAAGCGCTCAATGAGCCCTCTCAACTTCAGTTTCTGTGTCTTCAGGTCTTTCCAGAAGGCTATTAAATACTCTCCGTAGAGCCGGTGTAATTTGTTCAGGTTTCACAGATTCTGGGATCCCCCTGACTCGGATGTTGTTCCGTCTCCCCCTGTTGTCTAGATCCTCAAGATGTCTATTCATTTCCATGAAATGGAGGGATTGTGAGGTTGTCACTTTCTCCAGCCTGTGTATGGCTTTCTCCCTCTGATTCCCAGCTGCTTCAGCTGAGGCCATCTTCTCTGTGAGTACTAGTAAGTTAGTCTTAAGATCAGTGATGGTAGCTGAGAAAGTAGATTTAATGTCAAAGCCAGACATGTTCCCCTACCAATATCCTCTGTGGCTAATTGCGAGTCCTCGCTGAAATCCTCCTCCACGTGTGGTGGTGCCATTTTGCCTCTGGGTCCACTGTTTCGTGAAGACGTCTGGCTCTTGAAGAGATCTGAAATGTTTCTCCCGCTGTGAACGACCGCTGAACGGCGGGACCTGGTGTGTGACGTGTAGTAGTTCTTTTTGCTCATTATCCAAGGTGTAATGTGCAGCTAGACGGGTTGAGGCTGTGAGACTGCCGGAGCTCCTTCACTGTGCTGCCATCTCTGCCGTGAGCCAAGCCATGCCCACACATAATTACATTTGTATACAACACATAAAATTGATGGTATTTCATGAATAGCATTAAGGTGTTTAGGGTCCAGCATTGATACTCTTGCAGTATAATTTTTATACGTTATAATGATGATAACTGTATTTATACTATATTATAACTTTATTGATACTATAATTTCATGTTACCTATTCTGTTGAGCCCATAATGAAGACTTTCATGTTATGAAAACTATTTGTATCTGATAAAATCACAAATTTTTAAACAGTGTATGAACAAGTAGTACAAGTAGTAACAATTAGTAGTGAATCAAACTAGATTCAAATACAGCCAAAAAATTTTCATTGAAAAAAAAAAACTAAACAAAAATGAAACAAATTAAATCAATATAATGAAATTAACTAAATTAAAATTTGAATTTATTGAATCTATCCAAAACGAACCCAAGCACATTTTTTGTTCTGCACATGTCTAATGAGTAAACTACTGATTGCATTGAATGAATTTAATCACATGCCTTTGATTCTACAATTCCCTCATATGACATAAGTCACTTTCATTTATCATAAAATACTCCATCTGACATCATAAATTGTGTCTTTTTTTATATATAAAAAAAATAGTATCTTAGTGTGCCTTGGGTTTCCCTACTGACAGTGGTTAGCAAGAGTAAAACACAAATGTTAGCACTACTTATACATGCAAGACATATTAACCAGATAATTAGCACTTAGTGAAGAAGCCTTCTCATACTTGATGTGTTCATGAACCATGAGGGAATTATATGATCCTGAGCTGTGCAAAACCAGCTTAAATTTGTGAGAGTTTGTTTAACTCCCAGGATGGTCTTTATAGTCAGATGTAGGATTTGTGGATGGACAGAAAGAATCTGAGCTTATGAAAGTTAAATCTATATGAAATAATATTCTGAGCCTCAGGGGAAATATTTACATCAGTCAGCTGACAACTTGTCCTCATCCTTAAATGTCTAATTGCATAAGGTTTGAACCAAGAAGTCCTTCCAATGCAAATATAGTGTCAGATTTCTCAAGATCTCTACTGTTTCCAAAAAAGTTGACATGGATTTGTCAGTGTTTCTGTCTATTTTAGATTCACTGGTTCTTTAATAAAGTATAACGCTGTATTGTGTTAAGAGTTACCTCATCTATAAAGGGTAATGTTTAGGCAGGGAATTTTCAGTCAAAGGAACAGTGTGATGGACAGACATTGATTGACAAGTGACTCATTTCTTGTTCATTGCACCCTTTGAATGTATCATGGTGACATCAAAATTTTTGTCATTCCCAGTTCTCTCATTTTCTCTCTCCCACCAAACGCTAGCAATGGTAATCATTTTGAAACAAAGGAAGAAAAAAAATAGCTAAAGAAAATATGATGATTCCCCTACCTTCCCCAGATACATATTGATTTACAGCAGTGATGAATGGGGATTATATATATACACCTAGGGTTTTTTTTTGTATTTTTTTTAGCATAGGGTTTTAATATTGTATGAATGCATTTGTCTTGGGCTTCACCTATTGGCTAAAATTCACTACCCCATGTTGGTGCATGGATTTGTTTATCAGTGTTTTGGTGCAGTGTATGGCTTGGCACTATGCTAAAATCATATCTATCCCCACCCCCCTCCTCACCCCCATATTTCAACTTACCAAAATGTAGTGGCTGTATTATCCTTCTTTTTAAGGCTTTTTTCCTGGCGCATCATGACAGCATACAATGGGTTGTGGCTCTGGCCCCACAAAGGTTAAGTGGATTTGCAAATGAACCCTCTATCCAGATTCTCTTTAACAAATTTTGATATAGATTAAGAGGGACAGAGGGGATTGCACTAACTAGTGATTCCTCTCCCAGATACCCTAGGCATTTGGATTTGGTTGTTTCAAAGGGCAGGTAGTTACATAATGTTCCTCTCCCACGCATTATTATCGTGATGCTGAGCTTGCCCATTGAGAAAGTAGGAAGATTATGTACAGGACTTTGGTTCTGTCAGATGGAAAATTTCTGTGATTTTTTCAAATTGGATTTGGTACTGGTTCATTAAACTGTGACACAGTTGGGGGTCTCAAAGCAGGAGATGGTACCTTTAGTAATAAAGCAGCTGTGAGTGCAAATACCAGGCTCAAGACCAATGCATTACAAACAAACAAACAATTTCCCAGCACACTTACCAGCCAGCCTGCAAAACAACCAAATTGACCCTGTCTAACAATTTCTATTAAAAACAGAGAGTTTTGTTTGCACACATCTCCAATATATGCGTAAGCTGTAGTGCCCACATCAAGGCTCCTTTGCATACTGCATTCCTAACTCTATCATTACCAGAGTCTTCTAAATAGAAGCACATATAGCAGTGGATAGATTAAAAGACATGTATGTTTTTTTCTTTTATTTCAGAAACATACTTACCTACATGAAATACAGCATCGAAAAAAACAGCAATGGATAGCAGCGCAGGTCAAAGTAAGGTAATCAGCAAGTGCAAGTTCATAAAAAAGTCATAAAAAAGTCCTTTGAGCAAATACAGCTCTGTGAAGTTTTACAGTCTTTTTGGTAGGGCAGCCTTGTATGGGGAGTTGAAGCCACTCCAGATATGGAAGACAGAAAAACAAAATAACAGGCGCCTCTTAATAAGACTGTATAGATTTAATGACAAATTGCATGAAAACACTCACATATAGGAAACTGTTGTCAGGTGCAGGGGAATCCAGTACAGCCACATGTGATCTCAGCAATCCAGATAAAATGGAGCCTTGTGTCTCCCTATGCAGCCGGCGTCCTGGTCCACAGGTTACTTCCGGTATTCGGATCCACAGCGAGGCCTGGAATGCGGCCGGACAGTCTGAAAGATGCCTGGAGTGCAGAGTACAATGTAGTGGCTGTACTGCCATAAAGCGACACTTTTCCGAGCATGCGCAGTAAGCGCGCTCCTTTATCAAGCTATAGAACATTGGCTGTATGTGTTCTATTTATATGCTGTAATAGCACTGCCACCTAGTGGTGAAATTTTATATCACAGGCTGTGTGATCACAGGGGCGATATTATATTAGCAAACCATTATGACAATGGGATAATGTGTGCATACATACATATGCTTCACAACAGCTTTTTCTTCAAATAATAACATGATATAGGTAATTGGTGCAATGATACAAATACAGAATATATACTAATTTACCATATAATATAAAAACATAAACAAACAACTTTAATTATTTAAAAAAATCATAGATAAAAACAAGTAAAATATTGATTAAAGAAAAGGAGGGGAAGGGGTTTAAAGTTTTTAAATTATATTGTATTTGGTGACATTATTTTATATCTACACACATAATATAATTTTCACCATAACAGATATGTAGATTTAGAGGGATATAAAAATATATGTTTATATACATATAAATTAAGAGGGGGTTTATTAAAAATATATATACATAAATAATTAATAAATTGGAATATATTCAGATATATTGGTATTTGTTGTTATAAAGATATTTTGAATGAGTTGATAATTAGTGTTTTATTGGCATTATTTCTAGAGTTTCGGAGGGGAAGGGGAATAGGGAAGAGTAGATGAATGGAAGGGGGAGGGGGGGTGGTTTTAGGGAAGAAAGGAGAAGGGAGAAGGAAAATAGGTGTGATTACTTACGAACTGCGGAGGGCCACCCACCTCAAGGGTTCTTAAAACAAGAATATATTATTTTTTTTATGTAAAAGGGGAGCAACATGTAACATCACCTAGAGCGAAACAAAGCAAAATTTAAAACTAAGTTCAATAATTTAAAATCAACATCTTACAGAATTGTGGAAATTTCTAGCTCCTCATTAATTCCACCAGGATTTAAAGTATCTAAGGAATATATCCAATATGTCCTCCAGTTTTCATAATTTATGGAATCTTTCAGCCTGAGAAAGATTTTTTGGCATTTGCTCTAGGATCCAAACTTCGAGGCCTTCAGTGGATTTATTGTGTTATTCTGCAAAATGATGTGGAACGCTATGCTTGTCCTTGTCTCCCTCTATTTTTCTAAGATGTTCACCAAATCTTTCTCTCAATGGGCATATAGTACGTCCCACGTACATTAAATTGCAAGGACAGATCAGGCCATAGACTATGAAGTCAGAGCTACAATTGTAAAAATCTTCTAGAACATATGTTTTTCCTTTTGTTGAGAATTCCTTCTTGCCATGTTTGACATAACTGCAAGTTTTGCACAATGGCTTTTTGCACTGGAACATGCCTTTTTAAGGAATCAAGCAGACATGTGCCTGTGTAATATTCTTTTGTGACTTTAATTTGCTGGGCGCAATTTTATGCTAGGGGCTTTCCTATAGGTGATTCTAGGGTGATCGGGTTAAAAAGGTCTGAGGTGTGGGTCTTCAAGAAGGATTGGCCAGTGCTTTTTGAAGATTGTCTCAATTTTGGAAAAGTCAGTGTGGAATGTCGTAATAAAACGGGCTGATTGATCAAAACTTTTTTTGCGTTTGACTGGGGGAGTGTGTTGTAGATAATGTCTTTGGGCCTGATCTACCAACGATGTAGGATAGCCTTTGTCCTTGAGTTTGTTTCTTAGAAGGCAACTTTGCTCAATGTATTCTGATGTTTCAGTACAATTTCTGCGCAATCGGCAAATGGTACGTTATCTTTCCATTTTCGGTAATGACAGCTCTTATAGTGCAGCAGTGAATTTCCTGCTGTCGGCTTGAAATAATTCTTAGCATGTATTTTGTTGTTTTTGTGATAAAGATCCAGATCTAGGAATGCCAGTTTATCTCGATCCGTAACACTGGTAAAACTAAGGCCATATGGATTGTCATTACAGCGGGAAACAAAATCATCAATGACATCACCATTACATTTCCCATTGTAATGACAACTGGCATTCCAAAGTTAGGAGCAAATCGCTCCTCCGCCCCTGCTGCCCCCATGCTTCAGCATA
Source organism: Aquarana catesbeiana (assembly GCF_042186555.1). NCBI lineage: Eukaryota > Metazoa > Chordata > Amphibia > Anura > Ranidae > Aquarana > Aquarana catesbeiana. The sequence goes on along the minus strand of NC_133326.1, from coordinate 479,983,027 downwards.
TATGCTCTTTTTTTTAACTGTGGTGGTGAAATCACCTCCAACAGCGCTGGAGTCACGGTTTTATGTATCGTGGGAGCAAACGCTGTTGCTGTCAAGATAAATAAATCCGCGCTGCAACTGAATGGCGTACCTGCTAAGCAAATGATGATTAACAATAAAACAAAGTAACATTACAGTATAACAGTAAGACATACCATACCTGCAAAGCAAATACAAAAAAAAACATAGTAAAAAATAAAACATTTTTCAACGCAACCTGTACCTAAAATATATATATGCCGAAGCATGGGGGAATCCACCCGCAAAAGGTAGGAGCAAATTGCTCCTCTGCCCCTGCTGCCCCCATGCTCCGGCATATATGCTCTTTTTTTAACTGTGGTGGTGAAATCACCTTCGACAGCGCTGGAGTCACGGCTTTATGTATCGTGGGAGCAAACGCTGTTGCTGTCAAGATAAATAAATCCGCGCTGCAACTGAATGGTGTACCTGCTAAGCAAATGATGGTTAACAATAAAACAAAGTAACATTACAGTATAAGAGTAAGACTTACCATACCTATATCCGCGCTTTCTACAGACACAACATTTTCTTTGGGGGGCTCGTTGAGTAGGGGTACTCGGGAGGACATAAGGAAAATGCCTCTCATGCAGCTGGCTTACTGCATTTGGTTGGGGAAGGTGAGGTGGAGCACTGTCTGAAAACAGAAGGGTTCTGACGATCTCTTCCTGGAATTTAAGGAAGGATCCAGTCTGTCCTGAAGCTCTGTATAGCACATGAGTGTTCAGCAAAGCCAATTGAAATAAGTATATAGACACTTTTTTATACCATCGTCTGGCCTTACGGGCAACTAGGTACGGCGCCAACAAATGGTCGTTGAGGTCCACCCCTCCCATATTTTGGTTATATTTGTGGACACAGAGGGGTTCCTCCACAACACCAGTCGCCGTAGTAATTTGGACAGTAGTGTCTGCATGAAGGGAGGTAAGAACGAAAACATTCTTATTATCCCTCCACTTCATAGCGAGCAAGTTATTACACTTCAAGCAGGCTCTCTCCCCCAGCCTAAGACGGGAGTCTACAAGCCGCTGGGGAAAGCCCCGGCGATTAGATCGCATGGTGCCACATGCTCCAATCTGATGATCAAACAAGTGACAAAAAAGTGGCACGCTCATGTAATAATTGTCCACATACAAATGGTACCCCTTTCCAAATAAGGGTGACACCAAGTCCCACACAATTTCGCCAGTGCTTCCTATGTAGTCAAGGCAGTTTGTCGGCTCTACGTGACTATCTCTTCCCTCGTAAACCATAAAACTACATGTCACAGAGCTTATACACTGGACCCCGAACCTGGCACGCTTGCTGGGAAGGTACTGTTTGAATGACAAGTGGCCAGAAAACTTAATCAGGGACTCATCAACGCAGACAACTTGATGGGGAGTAAACAAGTCTGCAAAACATTGGTTGAAGTGGTTTACGAGGGGCCGAATTTTGTAGAGCCGATCGTATCCAGGGTCTCCACGAGGACAAGTTCATTGTTGTTGAAGTGCATGAACTGCAAAATCTGCTCGTATCGTGCCCTGGCCATGGAAGCAGAGAACACAGGCATATGGTGAATTGGGTCAGTGGACCGATATGACCCCAACTCACTCTTTTTGGTTATGCCCATGAGGAGAGATAGGTCCAGAAAGATCTTAAATTCAGAAACTGTAATTGGTTTCCAATCTCTGGCAAGGGAGGACTGGGGAATAGTGGCAATGTGTTGACCAGCGTACAAATTGCTTTGGTCCACAATAGATCTATAAAGATCTTCCGTGAAAAACAGTGAATAAAAATCAAGTGACATAAAATCAACTGTTTCCACATGAATGCCGGGTTGGCCAGTGAATGGGGGAAATACGGGTGCTGCAGAAGTGGTGGGTTCCCAATTAGGATTGGCTAATGCAGCAGGAAGTGCACTATGGGCACGATGGGCCTGTGTTCGTGTTCTTGGTGGCTGCGGGACACTACTTGTGCTTGCCACCTCGCCAGCTTGAACTGCACTTATGGGACTTGCCACGTCACCAAGTGTTACTGCAGTGCTGGATGTACGACCAGGGTGTACTAGGCCGCTGGTGCTTGCCAGTTCTCCAGAAGGAATAGCGGCGCTAGTACTTCTCTGCTCCATACAAGAGCCCTGTGGCTCTTGCACCTCAACAGCAGAAGAAGAAGATTGGGGTCTGGTACGCCTGACCTTGGCAGGGACCACAACTCTGTCATCAGAGCTATCTGTCATGGAGCCGCTGCTGTCTACAGGTTCGTATTCTGAGCCTGAATCTGACAGATGAGCGACTTCCTCTTCACTATCTGTCATGCTCAGAAATGTGTAGGCCTCTTCACTAGTGTACCTTCGATTTGCCATTTTGGGCTCTAAATTTAGTGGTACACTAGTGAGACTCACAGGCAAAAAAGCTCCTGACTGTTAGCGACTGTATCAAAACGCTACCAAAAAACTGTTAGCGATCGCAGGGATCAGGCCTGACTCTGCGAATGCTGCAGTTATGTGTGTTTAGTGTTTTGTAGGTGACAGTGATCGATCGATACTGCACTTGGGTGGGCTGGGCTGGGTGAAGGGGCAAAACACAGGTGCTAGCAGGTATCTGGGCTGATCCCACTAACACTGCATTTTTAGGAACCCTAAACTGCTGGGGATGCTAGTATAGATCTGATCGGATCAGATATTGATCTGTTCAGATACTATACCACTAAGGGAGGTGTATGCTGCGTGCTTGGGTGTTAGCGGTACTGGCACTAACCTGACACTGCCTGGGGTGACGCAGACCCTATCTGACCCTAAAACCTAACTTATATCACCCGCCGGGCGATTAGGGGTTTAAACCTTTATTAGGTAATAAACAGCAGGTGCCCTGACACTATAAAAAGCTAACTAACCAGTATCACCCGTAACAGTTATACGGTGATCACTGGTGAAAGGGTTAACTAGGGGGCAATCAGGGGGTTAAAACCTTTACTAGGTAGTATATGGGGGTCCCTGACGCTATAAAACGCTGACGGCGAACCTAAATACTTACCTGCCTAACTAGCGTCACCTGTGACACTAATACAGCGATCAGATAAACGATCGCTTAGTGACACTGGTGACGGGGGGTGATCAAGGGGTAAAAACTTTATTAGGGGGGTACCCTAGACCTAAAGGGGCCTAACACTAAATGCCCTACAACTTATAACTGTCATAAAATGACACCAATGCAATAATCAGAAAAAAAACAACTGCTATTGGTGTCACTGTGACAGGGGGTACTTGGGGATGATCGGGAGTGAAAAGTGTGGCTAGAGTGTTCTACTGTAAGTGTTGTGTTGGTGCAAACTTACTTGATGTCTTCTCTCCTCGGAAGCTGGAACGAAAATGCTTCACGAGGAGCGATTACATCACTTCCTCTGCCGCTGTTTACATTACAGCAGCAGAGGAAGCATTCCATTCGCCAGGAGCGATTGTGAGGGGATGGCCATGAATCAGTGGCCTCCCCCTCACCTCGGATCGCTCCTGATGGTAATCTGACTGCCGCAGGCACCGGGGGGTCCAATCGGACCCCCCGCCCGCGGGCAGGCAGGGATGTACAGGTATGCCCTTATGCCTGCCCGTGCCATTGAGCCGACGTACTCTGGCGTGCAGCGGTCGGCAACTGGTTAAAAGGCATGTTCCAGTGCAAAAAGCCATTGTTAAAAACCAGCAGTTATGTCAAACATGGCAAGAAGGAATTCTCAACAAAAGGAAAAACATATGTTCTAGGAGATTTTTACAATTGTAGCTCTGACTTCTTAGTCTGTGGCCTGATCTGTCCTTGCAATTTAATGCACGTGGGACGTACTATACGCCCATTGAGAGAAAGAGTCGGTGAACATCATAGAAAAGTAGAGGGAGGCAAGGACAAGCATAGCGTTCCACATCATTTTGCAGAATACCACAATAAATCCACTGAAGGCCCCGAAGTATGGATCCTAGAGCAAATGCCAAAAAAATCTTTCTCAGGCTGAAAGATTCCATAAATTATGAAAACGGGAGGACTTATTGGATATATTCCTTAGATACTTTAAATCCTGGTGGAATAAATGAGGAGCTAGAAATGTCCACAATTCTGTAAGATGTTGATTTTAAATTATTAAACTTAGTTTTAAATTTTGCTTTGTTTTGCTCTAGGTGATGTTACATGTTGCTCCCCTTTTTCATAAAAAAAAACAAAACAATATATTCTTGTTTTAAGAACCCTTGGGGCGGGTGGCCCTCCGGCAGTTCGTAAGTAATCACACCTATTTTCCTTCCCCCTTCTCCTTTCTTCTCCCAAAACCCTTTCCCCTTCCCTCCTCCCTCTTCTTTCTTCCCTAAAAGCAACCCCCCCCCCATTTTTCCTTTCTCCCCTTTCGATTCATCTACTCTTCCCTATTCCCCTTCCCCTCCGAAACTCTAGAAATAATGCCAATAAAACATTAATTATCAACTCATTCAAAATATCTTTATAACAACATATACCAATACATCTGAATATATTCCAATGTATTATTTATATATGTATATTTTTAATAGACCCCCTCTTAATTTATATGTATATAAACATATATCTTTATATCCCTCTAATTCTACATATCTGTTATGGTGAAAATTATATTATGTGTGTAGATATAAAATAATGTCACCAAATACAATATAATTTCAAAACTTTAAACCCCTTCCCCTCTTTTTCTTTAATCAATATTTTACTTGTTTTTATCTATGATTTTTAAAAATAATTAAAGTTGTTTGTTTTTGTTTTTATATTACCATATATACTCAAGTATAAGTCGTTCCGAGTATAAGTCGAGACCCTAATTTACCACAAAAAAATGGGAAAAACTTATTGACCCGAGTATAAGACGAGGGTGAGAAATGCACAGCTACTGTTAGTGGAAAAGAGGGTCAACAATGCCCATTTGCAGCATCACTGTGCCCATTTGCAACCATAGGTCCCCTGAACTTCAAACTCGGTAGTTAAGGGTTCCTAGATGCCCCCTAGCTGCAGCCAAAATTTGGGGTCTCTGAACCCAAAGGGACCCGAAATGACATTGCTGCAGATGGACACAGTTGACCGAATTTGGATAAAATTTCCAAAGCTGGGGTTTCTAGCACCAAGTGGCCCCGAGATACAGGGCCCCAAACATCAGTTCAGAAAATGTCAAGCACTTTTCTGCAGCAGAGAATGACATTTTCTGAACCGGATTTGGGGCCCTGTATCTCAGGGCCACTTGGTGCTAGGAACCCCAGCTTTGGATATGTTATGGTACCAGTTCTACTGGGTTTGCACAATAAATGTGGGCTTCCTAGCATCAAGTGGCCCTGAGATACGGGGCCCCAAATTTCGGTTCAGAAAATGTCAAGCACTGTTCTGCAGCAGAGAATGACATTTTCTGAACCGATTTCGGGGCCCCCTATCTCGGGGCAACTTAGTGCTAGGAACTTCAGCTTTGAATATGTTATGGTACCAGTTCCACTGGGTTTGCACACCAAATTTGGGATTCCTAGCACTAAGTGGCCCTGAGATACGGGGCCCCAAAAGTCGATTCGCAAAATGACATTTTTTGCTGCAGAAAAGTGCTTGACTCGAGTATAAGTCGAGGGGGGCACTTTCAGCAGAAAAAAATGTGCTGAAAAACTCGAGTATATACGGTATATGGTAAATTAGTATATATTCTGTATTTGTATCCTTGCACCAATTACATATACCTGTATCATGTTATTATTTGAAGAAAACGCTGTTGTGAAGCATATGTATGTATGCACACATTATCCCATTGTCATAATGGTTTGCTAATATAATATCGCCCCTGTGATCACCCAGCCTGTGATATAAAATTTCACCACTAGGTGGCAGTGCTATTACAGCATATAAATAGAACACATACAGCCAATGTTCTATAGCTTGCTAAAGGAGCACGCTTACTGCGCATGCTCGGAAACGCGTCGCTTTACGGCAGTACAGCCACTACATTGTACTCTGCACTCCAGCCCTCCTTCAGACTGTCCAGCCACGTTCCAGGCCTCGCTGTGGATCCGAATCCCGGAAGTAACCTGTGGACCAGGACGCCGGCTGCATAGGGAGACACAAGGCTCCATTTTATCTGGATTGCTGAGATCGCATGTGGCTGTTCTAGATTTCCCTGCACCTGACAACAGTTTCCTATATGTGAGTGTTTTAATGAAATTTGTCATTAAATCTATACAGTCTTACTAAGAGGCGCCTGTTTTGTTTTTCTGAAATACAGCATCGGTCTGAGGCTGCATCTGTCCCCTGCCGGCTCTAAGACTGAGAACCAAGTGATCAAACCCCACCGAATGGTCGGTTCTCAGGGCTCCCTGAGCAGAGAGCTGGTGACTGTCAGTCGCTGCTGTCGGCTCTGCCCCCCCACCCTCGCTCACGGGTGTTGGGCTGGGAAGCGGCCAGCTCAGCCTCTCAGCGGCTTTCTTAAAAGCCTGAGCCGGGTGCCAGGCATGTGGGCAGATCCTGAATTCATTGTTGTTATCTGGACCGGCTCTGTAATGTCAGCCAAAAGCGGGCTTAAGCCCGCTGTCTGCTGAAAACGTGTCCCTGGAGTGCAGAAGGAACTGCTTTCCTGAGATTCACAGGTGAAGTACAGCCAAATAAGCTTTGGCTGTACTTTTCCTTTAAGGGCAGGTGTGCCTGGAGGGAGCCCACTCCTCCTTGCAGGCACGGGGATGCACATGATGCCCAGCAAGAGCACATTAGTAGTGAAGGCATCCAGTGCGTCCCCGGGCTCCCTCCAGGAACACCTGCCCTTAATCTATCCACTGTTATATGTACTCCTATTTAGCATTCTGAAGGGGTTGCACAGATGAACAAGATTCAAACATGTCAGATCCAACATCTCATTGCTAACATCCTATTGACCCAACAAATACACACACCAATACTCCGATCTTCCTGGCCCTATTATTTTAAAGGAGACATATTTAGGACAGAGATCCCCAAGGCAAACTTTGGTTAGTTTAAAAACAAGCTCTAAGTACTTTATTTTTTGTTGTCAAGAACATGTAATCTTAAGATTTTCAATTGCAGGGAGAACACAATTCTGTGAAAGGTTGGAAAATCATAGATGCGTATGGTAGTATACAATTTATAAATGCAGTGTTTATACAAAAGACATCCCATGTACCCTTTAACTATATAAAAATATTGGTGTATTTTTTCGTAGCTTAAATCTCATTTTGACCACCTAGCTCCTAGGGATCTGGTGCAATGTTGACATCCTCAGGCGCTCTGTACACTTTCATTGGATGGCACCTACTTAGAGATGGAGGTTTGTGTGTGCTTGCACCTTTGCTCACAACTAGGTAGACCTATTTGGAACTTCCTGCTGCTCATGTTGATCACTCTTAGTGCAAATTTAAAATTCTGGGGAATGTCAGCAGTGCAATAAACCCCTATGGAGTTTTAGAATTGGAGTTATTCTAAAAAAAAGTACACTTTTTATCACATATTTGAAAATACATCAGCTGCCTAGTGCATTACTAAAAGTGTTAAAACAGTCATATATTCTTTTAGAGCCAGGTCCATGATTGTAAAAATATGGAAGTGGTCAGGGAAGATGAAACAGATACCTTCCCCTAATTTGTCCATAAACCATAGATGGGCAGTACAAATTGGTCAGTATATACATTTCTTTGAACTGGATACAATGAAACTGACATTTTTGAGGTTATTGTGCCTCAATTAGGAGACAGGTTTTGTTCAGTGTAAAAAAATGTATGTGATGGGACTGACTGTTTTAATGTGACCTATTACTAATCTACTAATAATTATTTCCTTGGGAAAATTTCTTATTGTGTCATACAGGTATCGGGTTATGCAGTGCTTAGATTTTTTTGAAGGTGTAGGAGTAATTTCCCACTGGAGATGACTGATAATTGTGAAGTATTTCTCAACAGGATCTGACAGAACTTTTCTTTAACAGCACGTTCAATAATTGTTAAATAAAAGTATAACCTCTGAGAAAAATGAAAAACATTTATAATTGTGAGCATTTGAAAAATGTTTTTATTCTGAAGAGTAGTAAAAGGTATGTTAAAGAGCAATTACAAACAGCAAGTAAAATTAGTCTGTGAACTTTTAAAAGTACACAGTAAACATTGTAACTGTGTCTGAGAGTATTTTTAGTATTTATTTCAATTTTAGTTCTACTGTATGTAATCCACTATAGACTGGGTCCTGAGACCTCCTCACATGTGCAATGAGTGTGTCTGCTTTCTGGAGTCTGTATGCATCTGTAATCAAACTCGGCAAACTTTGCATGTGAGAGAATGCAAAGAGACTTCAGTGGAGAAACAGACATTTTTGCACTGTTGTTGCTTTGAAAATTTTAGACCAGGTCAGGGTCTCTTTAAAATGGATAAAGAAAGGAATAGTGGCATACATGTCATTACAGTATCTTGTATGCATAGAATTTGGAGGTAAGTCCATGGTATCATTTTTTGAGGTCTAGATCTTTCAGTGCGAATCATTTGGATTTTTTGCACCTTCATCTACAATACTTGTTCTGTCTAAAGGAAAGTATGTACTGTGCTCGGTTTGTATATTTTCCTCCTCCTGGACTGTCAGTCATGCTACAGTGTCAGGTCTCCCCTGCCACAGACACAGTTCCAAGCACATCGAGAACAAGGCTTAGGCTAGAGAGGATGTTTTTTGTTGATTTTATTTGCAGAGACTTGAACAGGAGGGGATTTCAAGGGTTCAGAATACTCCAAAATGATATCAGAAATCTACAGGAGGACTGGAGATGATAGGGAATGGCCAGTAACTCTAGGTCTTTAAAAGATCAGATTCAGTCCATACAGTAACCCCTGGCACTCATTCTCATTCCCTGGCACACCTGAGAGTTCCAACACCAAGTCTTATGCCGCGTACACACGATTGGACTTTACGGCAGACTTTGCTCGGCGGACATTTTTTGCCGGACTTTGTCCGCTAGGTGCGCCGGACTTAAAAACGGACGGACTTGGACACACACGATCACTCCAAAAGTCCACTGGTTTTGAACGCGGTGACGTACAGCACGTACGATGGGACTATAAAAAGGAAGTTCAAGCCCCACTATGGCACCCTTTGGGCTCCTTCTGCTAATCTCCTGTTTATCTCGAGTTAGTAGAAGTTTGGTAAGAGACGATTCACGCTTTTCACACTTCAGCTTATTTTGATCGTTTTCTGTGGTTCAGTTTGTGCTTGTGAGGTTTGTATCTGCTTTTCAGTGCGTGTTGGTCAGTTCATAACCTGCCTAGCAGGCCGTTCTGGTCCGCTCTTTCCTGCTTTTCAGGTCGTTCTTCATAGGCCTTGCTGTTCTTCAGTGCGTTTGTTCTAAGTTTGTTTGTTTGACCAGCCGACTGTTTTGAAGCCATGTTGCGTGCACATACTCGTTCTCGAGTTCGTGCTGCGTGGGGACTTGGTGTTGGGGTTAATACTTTGACCCGAGTCCAGTCCGTGAACAGGGCGGGGAGGAGTTCATGGATGAAGAATTGGTTGCGCCAGCGTGACCAATTCTCGCATATGCATTTGCTCCGTGAGATCCGTGAGAATAATCCTGAGGATTTAAGGAATTATCTCCGTATGACGGACCCCGTTTTTGATCGTCTGCTGGCTATGCTGACCCCCTATATCAGCAGGCAGGATACCTGCATGAGGCAAGCCATCAGTGCGGAGCAGAGGCTAGTTGCCACTTTACATTACTTGGCGACTGGGAGAAGTCTTCAGGACTTGAAGTTCTCGACAGGCATCTCCCCCCAGGCTCTGGGGATAATAATCCCAGAGACTTGTTCTGCCATCATTCAGGTCCTGCAGAAGGACTATATGAAGGTAAGTTTTATCCTTTAACATTACATGATATGTATTAAATGTTTGCTAATGTATAGTCTAAATGTCCTCGTTACCTAATTACCTTGCTTGGAATATGCTGTGAATGTCCCCTTTATCTTCATGCATGCCTGTTTTTTGACATTAATCATTTTTTGCCCTACATGCATAATTTCCTTCAATAACCTCCCCAACATGAAATCCTGGGTCCATTTATATCTCTAGCCTATAGTCCCTTGAACAATGTATATTGTCAGCTCCATTGTACTGTTTGACCCTCCCCACCCGCTCAAATGTTTGAAACTGTCAGGTGTGTTTTGACCCTAATTAGAACCCCTCCCCCACCCCCTCAAATGTTTGAAACTGTCAGGTGTGTTTTTGACCCTAATTAGAACCCCTCTCCCACCCCCTCAAATGTTTGAAACTGTCAGGTGTGTTTTTGACCCTAATTAGTACCCCTCCCCCACCCCCTCAAATGTTTAAAACTGTCAGGTGTGTTTTTGACCCTAATTAGAATCCCTCCCCCACCCCCTCAAATGTTTGAAACTATCAGGTGTGTTTTTGACCCTAATTAGAACCCCTCCCCCACCCCCTCAAATGTTTGAAACTGTCAGGTGTGTTTTTGACCCTAATTGGAACCCCTCCCCCACCCCCTCAAATGTTTGAAACTGTCAGGTGTGTTTTTGACCCTAATTAGAACCCCTCCCCCACCCCCTCAAATGTTTGAAACTGTCAGGTGTGTTTATTAACCTAATAAGTACCCCTCCCCCCACATTCAAATTGATCAATGGACCATCAGAGGAGGTGAGTAATCTTATAAGTGAGCCTTATGTTTTTTAGAATAAAAATTCCAAACACACATATTAATAATGTTCGACTGCTGTTCAATAATGTTTTTGTGTAATCTGATATCCAAGTTATGTTAAAAGTACTTATCTTATTTTTTTTTTTCACTCCACAGTTTCCTTTCAGTACACAGGAATGGCAGACTGTGGCCTCCCAGTTCGCTGACCGTTGGGACTTTCCCAACTGTGTCGGGGCGATTGATGGGAAGCATGTCTGCATTGTGCCACCACCCCATTCGGGGTCTTATTTCTATAACTACAAGGGATTCCATAGTGTAGTTTTGATGGCGGTGGTCTCGGCACATTTGGACTTTCTGTTTGTGGATGTGGGGAAGAACGGCCGGATGTCTGACGGAGGAGTCTTTGCACAGACCGAGCTGTGCCAGCCTCTCCAGACTGGTGGCCTGGGATTGCCACCTGATGACCAGAATGTGGATGGACTCCCCTCAGTTTTTATCGCTGATGAAGCGTTTGCTCTCGGCGAGCACTTGATGAGGCCGTTCCCCCAAAGGTCACTCACCCCTGAGAGGAGAGTCTTTAATTACTGGCTGGCCAGAGCAAGAAGAGTTGTGGAGAATGCCTTTGGGATTCTGGCCAGCCAGTTCCGTTTGTTCCTCTCAGCCATAAATCTGGCAGACTATAAAATGAATTATGTCATACCGGCTTGCTGCATACTCCATAATTTCTTAAGAAGACATTCAGCTACATATATGACCTCTGTTGGGCCTGAGGCTGGACTTGATCAACCACTGGCAGGCCTGGAAATTGGCCGTATTGGCTTGGCCCCCCAAACCGCATGTCAAGTGTGTGACCAATATGTGAATTATTTTAATGGTTGGGGGGCCATTGCTATTCAACAAGAGCTATAATTTTTCCTAAAAAAAGAAATTTTGGCTCAAATATCTTGTTTTTCTTCTTGTTTGCATTTAGTTTTGTCTGTCTCCTAGTGCACTTGTAGTAGTGGCAAGTGCATTTACCTTTAGTTATTAAGGCCCTTTGTCACTGTAACCACACCAAAATTAGCAAAACATCTTATTGATAAATAATCAGCCACACACATTGTAGTAGTAAAAACATTTTACTGTGTGCACATTGAAAGGTGCATTTTTTGGAACCTTTTTTTTTTTAATTTATTTATTTATTTATTTAATTTTTTTTTTTTTTTTTAATCAAAAAATATTTTTTTTTGGAGGTTATTAAAGGCATATTTAAACAAAAATAGACCTTGTTTAAAAAATTACCATTCACAACAGTGTTTTGAAAAACATACAAAAAAATAAAAGAACTTACAAAGTTCAACATGTTAATAACGGTGCTGGTGATGTCACCCTTGTAAATCCTAAATTTTTCAGATGTTCAAAATTGTGCATTAAAAAAGGGTCAAGTCAACATGTGCTATCTCCCATCATGGTGGAGCAATGTACGTGTTTTGTGTGTGCAATCCCTTTGTTCCTCTCACCACAAAAAAAATTTGAGGATGAAGGGGTTGCAAACACAAAACAAGTACATTGATATCCCCTGATGGAAGATAGCACATGATGACACACCGTGTGCATCAGCAAAAATATTCTTGAAAGAAAAAAAACAACAAAATTGGAAGAAGAAACAAACTTCACAAGGTAATGAAGAAAATGATTGATGCTTTTAGGCAAAACGTTATTATATTCTGCCCAAAGCATCAATCATGTTCTTCATTTCCTGTTGCATGGTGTCCAGGCGAATTTTCATGCTGTGAATTTGGTCACGCATTTGATCAATTTGGCCATTCCACAACATTATCTGGCCAATAAGTCTTTGGGCACTGTCTGTGCTGAATGGCTCTGCCGCTTGGCCTTCCACAACCAGAAGCTCACCTACATGTGTGTAAAAAAAAAGGGTTAAAATATGCACGCCTAAATACATTACCTTAAGTTGGGGTGTCAGTCACTCACTTGGTGGGGTTGAAAGTTTGCACACTTCCTCCACCTCTCCTTCCTCCAGCTGATCGGGTGGGCATGGCCTTGGGCTGGGGCTTGGGGTATCTTCAGCCTCAGGCTGGTGACTTGGGGGGGTCCTGGGATCCTTGGACTGTTGTCTGAGTCTTTTCTCCCCTATGATAATTCAACAAAAGATATAGTTAAAACACAGTGATATTTTAGATGTTTCCAATTAATATGAAATGTTGGTTATGAGTTGTGGACAATTGCCTTTTTTTGTCCTCAAAAATCTAGAAGACAGGATGAACATTACCTCTGAACAACAATTCTAAACAATACACATTTTTCATGCAAGTTTCACAGATGCAGACACCTCAATGATCTCCTATGTATATTACCCCTCAAAAATGTATTTATGGTCAAATAGTACACTAGTGCTCATGAGTCCAGATGTGGAACCAGCTGCTGTGTCCTGTCCTTACATTACACTGAATCATTTTTGAAGAAGCACTATATTTTCAAACACATCTACACCACATCACCACATTTTGGGAATCCGACAAATTATCAAGACCTAAATGTATGTCCAACCCTCTACCATCGTATTTGGCGAAAAAATGACGTCATTTTCTTTAGTATCATATGTATTTTACAAAGAACGGTCTTTACGAACGATGCTGTATAAACGTAAAAAATATGGATCAGCATGCAAGTTAAGTATTTCAATAGGAAAACACAACAAGTACTTACTTTTTTTAAGCAGCTTCTTTATTTGCCAATATTGTTCAGGCTCCCTACTTTTGATGACAGACCACCGCTTCCTCAATTGTTCTTTAGAACGTTTAGTGCCAAATTTAGCTTCTAGAGCGGTGACAACTGCTCTAGAAGCTAAACTTACGCATATTCGGTCGTGTGTACGGTGCTTTTTTCCCATCGTAGTCCTCCCTTCTCAATATGGACACCATCTCCACCATCTCTTCAAAAGCCATGTTGGTGGCCTTATATCTCCTCCGGGATGTGGATGGTTGTGGCTCCGGGCTTTCCTCCGCTCTACTTCCACTGATTCTCTCCGCCATCTTTCTCTATCTACTCCCACTGCGCAACGAAGAGTGAAGGGGCGGGGACAAATCGTACTAAAGAACGTCAGGGGCAGGCGACGCAGGCGGAGCATGACACATGCGCAGTGTATATAAAGCTATTACGATGGCCTATGTATGTCCATGCGGAAGTAGCGAGGGTCAGAAACGAAGGTAAGATTAAACGTGGGGGGGTGTGTGTGTGTATGTGTCCCCTAGATTCTTCACAAAATAATCCTGGGAGTTCTGACTGACATTCCAGTTTTGATCTTGTGCCTTGTCTTTCAGCAAAAATGAATCCCTTTAAAGAGGCTGATTTTTTTGTCCAGATTTATCGATTTATATCAGGAAAACAAAAACCTGTGGGAGGTCAAACACCCACTATATTTCAATCGAGCTGTAAGGAAGGCAACACTGGGCACACTTTTAGAATTTGTGAAGACTCGAGTCCCCCAGGCAGACCTCAAGTTTGTGGACAAGAAAATTGGTATCTTGCGAAACATGTATAAGAGGGAACACAATAAAATCCAGGAGTCGCTCAGATCCGGAGCAGCAGCCGACCAAGTTTATGTACCCAAGTTGTGGTACTACCACAAAATGCGATTCCTGGATGACCAAACAGAAGCCAGGCAATCACTTTCGACCCTTCCCCCCACCCTTCCACCCACCCTTCCCTCCAGCCTTCCCCCCACTCTTCCCTCCAGCCTTCCATCCACCTCCACCCCAGCTGAGGAGTCCCAGGAAGAACTGGGCCTTTTCAGCCTTGATGAAGTGGATGCGCCCAGCTTCAGCCAGGTATCCTTCTTTGTGGAATTTGTGATTGTGTAAATGTTATTAATGATGTTAACATCTAAAATTTTGAAGTGCTTCATAACAAATGACTTCATCACAAATATTAATATGTAGACATATCACTAGACAGTAGTGGCTCAAAATATACTTCTGCATAGGCGTGCGCAGCCTCTTGCATTAGGGTGTGCACCCCAAAGCTCAAATACATATGCATGTGTATATGTACTGATGGTGTCAGTAGGGCAGTGGACAGTGTCATTAGTTCTATTTTTTTTTAAATCAATTAATGTATTTTGTAACATTTTTTTTGTGTATGAAATATCAGTGGTCTAAACAGGGGGGAATATGCACCACACAAGGCGATTAGGGTGTGCCCAGGCACACCTAGCACACCCTGTGTGCACGCCTATGTACTTCAGATATTGTTGATGAGCTGGAATAATGGTGGGGTCAAATAGATAGCCTTTACTATTTGTTTATAATTATATTTGCAAGTCATGAGCTGAAAATTGTGTGTGATTGCGTAACACAAAATTACAACTATGTCCCTTTTTTTGACACAGGATGACCTCAGCCAGGAGGAGGCCTTAACCAGTGGGAGAGAGGAGGAGGCCTTGCCCAGTGGGAGAGAGGAGGAGGCCTTGCCCAGTAGGAGAGAGGAGGAGGCTGTGGCTGGGCCCAGTAGAAGTAGAAGCCGCACGCAAGTGTCAGGTGCCTCCCCTCCGCATTATCACCAAAAGGCCCAGAAGAATGACAAAAAACTGAGGAGGAATCCCTAGCCCTCATTCATGAAGCCAGCCAAATCCTCAGCACACCACCCAATGCAGAGGAGGCGTATGGGACATATATGGCCACCAGATTGCTGGAACTGGAAAAGGGGCAACACTTCCTCTGTGAGGGTTTGATTTTTCAGGCCTACCAGAAGGGCTTGAGAGGGGAGCTTACTGCTACAACCTATCTAGCAGATGAAGCCACTCCTCCTCCTCTTCCTCCTCCTGCCCCAAGTACACCACCAGAGGCACAGCCTCCAAGGAAGGCTGCAGCGAAGCGTGGAGGGAAGGCTGCAGAGAAGCGTGCAGGGAAGGCTCCACGGAAGACTTGAAAGTGATTGCCTGGTTTCTGTCTGGTCTGACTGTGCTCCCTGTGCTCCCTGTGCTCCCTAGTCGCAAGATACCAATTTTCTTGTCCTAAAACTTGATGTGTGTCCTGGGGGACGAAAGGCTTCACAGATTCCAAAAGTGTCTCCAGTGTCGCCTTCCTAATTTTTTGTTAACCAAAATAAATAGATTTTTTAGTTACCTTACATTATTGACTATGTGTTTTGATTCCAAAACGACATTTTGTTGGGGAGTAGGCAGGCACAGGTCAAAAAGACTATGGGGTTGATTTAATAAAAGCAAATAGACTGTGCACTTTGCAGAGGGCAGTTTCCCTCTGCAAGTGCAATTGCTCCAGAGCTTAGGAAATGAGGTAAGGCTTGACTTTGCAAAGAGTACCCAATCCTGTGCAAGGAAAATTCAAAAATCAGCATTTTTGCTTGCACATGATTGGATGATGGAAGTCAGCAGAGCTTCTGCTCATTTACTAAGCTCTGGAGCAACTGCTCTTGCAGAGGGCAACTGCACTTTGCAAAGTGCACAGTCTTTTTCCCTTTAGTAAATCAACCTCTATGTGTGTTTGTTCCAAAAGGCTAAATCATTTAGAAAATCAAAGTGCAAAGTACTAGTGAAAAGTGCACTTTAGAAATTGCACTGCAAGTGCACTTGTTGGAAGTGCAGTCGCTGTAAATCTGAGGGGAAGAGCTGAAATGAGTGGAAGCTCTGCTGATTTTATCATACAATCATGTGCAAGAAAAAGGTTGAATTTTTTTTTTTTTTTTTTGTGGTTCCTTGTATGTGCCCCTCGGATCCACAGCGAAGGCACTTCAAAATGATCTTTCTGTGCAACTCCAAGTACAATTTGCACTTGTAGTGAAAAATGAATTTGCTTTTGGATAATAAAACCCCCTATGTCTAATTACCAAGGGACACCAACCTCATTAAGGTTCATTCAAACAACACAAAATATTAAGGTTATTGTGGTAACTTGAAACTACAAAAATAAAAAAAAATAAAACATTTTGTATAATTTAGCACACATTGTAAAATAGATAGTGTTTAAATCTAAAAAAAAAAAAAAAAAAAATGATGAGTCCAAAATCTAATTTAATGCTTTATTTATGGAGATCTGGCTTTTAAAAAATATCATATTAGTCATGGCATGAGGATAAATCATGAAGAAAGTACTTTGTGAGAACTCTGTGTGAATAAAAAGCACCAAAACAACTTAATTCCTCTCGCATTATAAAGAAAAAAAAAAGCGCTGTATTAAAAGATCACAGAAGAGGAATGTGCTAGCTTCAATACGAAGGCCAGTTTTACCAGACCGAGCGCTTCCGTCTTGTAATTGCTTCAGAGCATGCGTCAGTTTGAGTTCGTCGGACTAGCACACAGACGACCGGTTTGTCCGCTAGAAAGAAGAGTCCGTCGGATAGATTTAAAACATGTTTCAAATCTAAGTCCGTCCAACTTTTGAGCAAACAAAGTCCGCTGGAGCCCACACATGATCGAATTGTCCGACGAAATCCAGTACGCCGGACCAAGTCTACCGTAAAGTCTGATCGTGTGTACGCGGCATAACTCACAATCTCCTAGGAGCTGTCTGCCACCCAACTTCCATACGACACTCTTCAGGGAGGGAGAAAAAGATCCTTCAGTAGACCTGGACTCCAGAATGACACCCTCCAGCAAAAAATATATATATTTTTTTATAATTGTAGTTTTTATTGGATTTTTTTTCAAAAAATAAATTGTTACAGAGTGTACAAATATCTGAATTGTAACAAAAATATAAAGGTACAAATAAAAATGTCCATGTATACAGAGCACATATCAGAAAATAAGAGCGACTCATAGGTAATAACAATAAACAAAACAGAGGTCAAATATAAAGACAAAAGCAAATTCATGGTATATAAATAGGGGCAGGGAGCACAAAAAAGGGTACTGGCCTGTATGTAAAATACAGACCACAGGGAAACAGTTTATGATGTACTGGTTGGCAAGGGTGTTCCATAGTCCGATCAATCCCAAGGTTCCCAGATTTTATTAAATTGGGGAATGCTATCATGCACAGAGGCCGTTAAATGTTCCATTCTCCGAATCTCAGCTATCAATTGTAAAAATCTAGACCATGGAGGTGGCATGTTGGACAGCCAACACAATGGAATGAGTCTTTTGGCAGCTAGGAGGATGTATGAAATCAGCCTATTGTCTTTTTTGCTAATAATTTAGGGAATCAAGGGATCAAGCTGGATCAAGCGGAAGGGACACATCCACCACCCTTTGTATTAATAGCATCACTTCATGCCAAAAGGGCTGGATCATAGAACATTGCTAGAAAATGTGGAATAAAGAGCCAACATCAGTCCCACAATGCCAACAATGTACTGAGATTGAGGGGTCATATTTGTGAATAACTTCAGGGGTTTTATACCAAAACATGAGGATCTTAATGGACGTTTCCCTCTGGAGTACACATTTAGAGGACTTAAAAGTGGAAGACCATATCCTGTCCCACAACTGGGAGCTAATGGGTTTGCCTATCAAATGAGTCCATCTCCTCATATATAGATGTGTAGTCTCAGTGAGAGGGGTTGACTCATAGAGGATATGATGTATAGAGGATATTTGATGTAGTTGCTGGGGGCCCTGAGCGCACAGGTACTCAAAGGGGGTGGGTTTATCTAGAGTCAGGAGCGGGGACTGGGAGTGGAAGAAATGTCTGATCTGTAAAAAAATGGAAAAAATGAGAAGGAATTTCAAATTTCTCGCATAGGGCGTCAAAAGTGTGTAGTGCGTGAGATTGGGTGAACTAAATTCCGAAGCTGAAACAGGGAAGCATTGATCCATGAGAAGACCCTACCTAGGGACAAACTGTCCGGTATGGATGGGTTGAAGAGCACATTCATGAGAGGAGAACGTGCTGAGATAAGAGGGAAAGTTTTAAGGCACTTACGCCATATAGCTAAAGTGAAGATCATTGGAGCAGTACATTGACGTTTGTAAATGGGATCTATGGAAGAAGAAGGAGTCCATACTAAAGAGCATGGGTGAACCGGATATAACACTCCTTTTTTGATGGCGGACCAATGATTAGGTGCTTGTAGGGAGGACCAGGAGACAATGGCTGAAGTTTTGTAGGGATTTGTTAATGTCCAGGATCAGGGAGGGGTAATTCACAGAATAAAAGGGAGGAGTAGGAAGGGGTAAGAAGGACACCCAAGTACTTGAGGGAAGTGGTGCACCACTTGTAAGGATAGGCATCTTTGAGCTGGGATAACAAAGAGGGTGGGATGTGTATCAGAAAAGCTTCAGTTTTGGAGGTGTTGACCTTATAGCCCGAAATGGCGCCAAAAGAGGAAAGTAAATTGTGTAAATTGTGAGGGTAGGGATAACAACGGGCTAGTGATAGTTAGCAGTATATCATCTGCAAAGAGTGATAGTTTATACTCCCCCTGTACCATCACCACCCCACAGATGTCTGGGTGTAAGTGGATGGACTCGGCCAGGGGTTCCAAACACAAAAAGTAGTGGTGACAAAGGGCAACCCTGCCGTGTCCCATTTGTCATGGGGAAGCCAGGCGACAGGAAAGAGGACATCTGTACTTGAGCTGTGACTTTCGAGTATAGAGCTCTAAAGCCTTTAGAAAAGGGCCTCTAAAGCCATAAGCACATAAGGTAGAGAACATATAAGGCCAACTTAGCCTGTCAAATGCTTTTTGCGTGTCAAAACAAGAGCCTGGCGGGAGGACCTGTCAAGGAAATCAATCAAGTCTATAGTGCGGCGGGTATTATCTCCAGCATGTCTGCCAGGGACAAAACCCACTTGGTCTCTATTGATCAATTTAGGGATAAGTCTAGACAGTCTGGATGCAAGGATTTTTGTAAATATTTTATAGTCTGAGTTTAAAAGGGATATGGGCCTGTAGTTGTCTGGAATGGAGGGGTCCTTACCAGGTTTTGGGATGACAAATGTAGGAATATTAGAATAGGGGGTGTGGGAGTTAACCTTTGAGTAGAGATTCATAGAGAGTCAGCATGTGGGGAGACAAAATGTTGTCAGAACATTTGGGGTTAAAAGAATGTATATTCATATATATATAGGCCTTTATATTGTATATTTTATTATTATTATTATATTTTTCAAATGAACATGAGAGGAGCCATGTTGTCTCTAAAGTTGAATCAAAGTTCATAGCCCATGAATAGGCATTGTGGCAAAAGTTGTTTTCTGTCTTGCAGGGAGGCTATGTAAGATCTGTCTGTACCATTATCCCAAGTTGTATATCTCTTGTCCTTGACACATATAGATAAGGGAAGTTGGTACAAACTTACACAGCCTGCAAAACTAAATAGTATTTTCAAGAACAAACCACGTAACAAAAAGGGCTTATCCACAAATGATATATTTTAAATAATAATGTTTCTTTTATACATCTTTACAATGTATCTTTATTAGGTAACTTTATATAAACCTGTTATATATATATATATATATATATATATATATATATATATATATATATTATTAATAGAGTGCAATCAAATATGGTATCTTGTTTAGGAAGCCATTCATGAATAACTGGTAGGCTTATCGTAAGAATCCTGACTACACTTTCATGGCATTTACAACCCCAGTTAATTGTGTGGGGTATATTTTCTCATACACATATATTTTAAGAAGCGCCAGGACGGCTGGGGATATTGACACTTGATTGTCAACCATTAGACAATTAGTGGTGTTTTGCTAAGCCAAGGTCGGAAGGTCATGCCAATCACATTTAAAGTAATTTCTGATCTAACACTGCCCCTAGGAGGCTGAAATTGATAATTACTCAAAATGGCGTTGGTCTTGGTTGTCAAGGTAACCTACAAACTCCATCATCGTATGACATCATCAATTACATAGACATGAGACCCACACCCACTTTTGGAGTGAGATAAAAGTAGCTACCAATCACAGAGAGGGGGGCTGAAAGTCTGGCGAACAGAAGGAATTGAAGACTGATAGAAATCTTGAAAGGAGAGCAGGCATCTTCTCCAACAAGAAGTTCAAAAGTCTTGGTAACGTATAGTTCTTATATCCTATATGTAATAGATGGTTTGAACAGATACCGAATGTGGCCACTTCATTAATTTTTTTAGTAAATATTGATTGGATCTGAGAGATTTTTAACTGCAGTATGAAATCTGACGGATGCAATTAGAGAAGAAATATATATATATATATATATATATATATATATATATATATATATATATATATATATATATATATATCACAATATTTTTGTGAATTTCAATGAATGGCCTGATTTTTGGGGTACGTTTAAACCAGTAATGCATTAGAGATAACGATATGTTTTAAAATACAGTCTTGACTAAATTACCAAGTATTGTACACGGGACAACCTTTTGTTTGTGTATTTTAAGAAGTTTAGTAGAAAATCTATTTGTTGGAGAAGAAGTCTAAGTGTCAACATCCACACTTGATTTTTTTTTTTTAATCTGTTTAGTCATTAAGAGTGTTTATTGTCTCTGGAACAATAGTTTTGCCTTCACTTTGAGAGTTTTACACCAAAGCTTAAGGTTATAGTCTCATGTTATATTTCATTTACATCATGGTAATGTAGATTTATATCCTATGTTATCACAAAGTATATTTTGATATTTCGCACTGATTTTATTTAATAAATATATATTTTTGCACAATATTCGTTCATATCTTCATTTGGTCTTCAACTTAGAGCGGATAAAATAATTTAATTTTGTTTTGTTGATTTGTGGAAATAAGTGGCAATCTCCATCTTTTTAGATCATTACTTATTTCCATAAATAAAATATTGTTTTAAATATTTCAGTATAAACATTCTGACAATGTCAAGGAAGGCTTTGTAGTAAAAGTAGGGTAATCCGTCCGGCCCAGGTGATTTATGTAATGGGAGACCTTTAATTATAGTTAGGAGTTCTTCTGAAGTTATGGCTGTGTTTAAGCTAGCTAGGTCTGATGAGGTCAGTTTCGGAAGCTTTAGGCTGAAGAAGAATTCCTCAAATTTTCCCTGGGTAAAATTGAAATTATTGTCAGGAGGTAAACAATTGTACAGTTTGTGGTAAAATTTACCAAAGATTTTGGACATCTCTTGAGGGCAATGGGTTTTGGTTCCGTCAGCTTGGGAAAAGACGTGGGTGGGGTTTGTTGACTAATATCTTATGGGGCTTATTGGAATACTCATAAAATTTTTGTTTCGTCCAAAGTAGGGATTTAGCTGCCCTTCCGAGTTGTACTAATTTGATTTGTTCTCTAAGGGAGGTAACCTTACGTAGCTTCGACACTGTGAGACTGCACAACAGCTGCCGTTCAGCAGTTGCCAGAGCGACCGACAGGGACTGCAAAAGTCTATTTCTGTCTTTTTTCAGATGAGAACTCTCTGCTATGCACTCACCATGAAAAATAGCCTTGTGAGCCTCCCACAGTGTAGAAAAAACAGGCACAGACCCTACATTAAGCTGGAAGAATTCTTTTAGGCCTATTGCCAATTTAGTGCGTAAGACCTCAGCTTGTAGAAGGTGGTCATTGTGTTGCCAATGACATAACCTAGTGTGGGTCTGGGAAAGCGCAAGGTCTAACATGATGGGAGTATGGTAGGACCAGGTAATGGGGGATATATCAGACTCAGTAACATAGGGGATGAGTGGGGCATAAATAAAGAAATGGTCAAGGCATGAGTACATTTTATGGGCCATGGAATAGAATGTGAATTGCTTAGTGGAAGGGTGTTTAATCCTTCATGAGTCAAAAAGTTGTTGGGATCTAATACATTTACGAAATGAATTAGCTTGGGATGTAGTTTTCTTTGAGGGAGTACTGTTAAACAGAGTTTTTCTATTTCTAGTGGGGGACATGACCAGATTGAAGTCCCCCCCAACAATCATGAAGAGTTGAGAGCAGTAATGAGGGGAGTTAAAAAGTTTGTTGAGGAAATCAATATGGCCAGTATTGGGAGCATATAGATTGACTAGGGTGAAGGAGGAGTTCATATAATCACAATCTAGGATGAGAAACCTCCCGCGTGGGCATTTTTAACCTTAATAGGACACGATTTCCTAATCAGGATTGCTACTCCTGCCTTGCCTGTGGAGTCAGAGGCAAGGTAGGAGATGGGGAAAAATTGAGGCAAATTTGAACCAGCCGCCTGCACGAAAATGTGTCTCTTGATCATTATCACATCTGCTCCTGAGGATCTAAACTCCTTTAGAGCCATCCAAGGTTTCCGAATGGAGCTCAAACCCTTTACATTGTATGACATGATCCTTAATGCCATTTGTGTGATACTTTCATAAATGCTCATGTTAGAATAAAAAACATAAGAAAAAACAAAACATAGAAGGCATAAAAATGGGTATGAGGTTGGGTAGGATCACAGATGGACAGATTAGCCCCTCGGTACCTCAGCAATAAACAATATACCATGTAGAGAGAAAAACAGCACAGAAAAAAAGAAATAAGAAAAATTTGTGACCTCAGCCTACAGAGCTGGCATTTGAGCATGGACATGAAAAAAAAAAAAAAACAAAGTCATAAACACATGACAACACCAGAAAAAAAAACCTGTGTTTGAAGTGCCTGAGACATAGCCATGTTTCAGGAGGCCCTGAAGATCATCAGAGGCCAGGTAGGGACACATGAGGACCTCCATCAGGGGATTCCAAGGAGAGAGGGAGGGGATCCATCTACTCTCCTCATGAACTTGGCAGTAGCTGTAAAAGTCAGACAGGAGAGATCCTGATATATAAAAAAAAAAGAAAGTCAGCAGAGAAAAAAAAAAAAACAGGAGCAACTGTCAACACGATGGTAATGACTAGAACATTAATACACCATGGGTTGGAAGAACATTACCCCAAGTAAAATACGGGGTAACTTATAAGACCTATAGTCCAGAGCACTGAACTGTGTTTCCCTTGGACAATGGCGAAAACAGAAACAATTTTGAGCCCAAGAGTTCCATGTGAGGGCATCAAGGAGGTTGCTTGGAGGTTAGTGGACGTTGAGGTGTGGTTTCTTCAATCGGCTCCTCACAGGGGTCCAGACATGACTAGGAGTAGTGGGGAATGGACGAGCCTAGACCTGAGGAGGTATTAGGTTTTCTTCACGTATAGGCGGGAGGCCAAGGCTTTTAATGAAAGCTTCACCCTCTTGAAGGTCACAGAGACTGTGTTGGACGCCATCTTTGGATACAATGACGCGAAAGGGAAATCCCCAGTAATATGGGACTTGATGGAGTTGCAAATGAGACGTGATTGGGCGTAGATTCCTCCACTTGGGAAGGGTAATGTGTGAGAGGTCACTGAAGATCTGTAATTTTGCTCCTTTGTATACAAGCTGAGATTTATTTCGTGTGGCCAGGGTTAGTGTCTCTTTGCTGTTGTAATAGTGAAACCTCACGATAACATCTCTGAGTCTAGCTCCAGCTGGAGGTTTTGGGCCTAGAGAGTGGTGGGCCCTGTCAAGGCGCCAGTCCACATCCACTACCATGGGGGCCAGGGTATTAAAAAGACCCAGGAGATAAGGGCGCAAAGCAGGGTCCCCTACTGTTTCAGGGATACCTCGGACGCGCAAGTTCTGCCTTCTCTCCCTGTTTTCCAAGTCCTCTTGCTGCAGTTGTAGCTGGGACACTGAATGTCTAAGGTTATGGTTTTCCTCCTCAATAGCCTGCACATAATTAACCATTTCATCAAGTTTGTATTCAAGGGCATCAGTACGTTCCCCAATTTGGTTTATTTCCCCTCTTAGTTCTGCTGATAACTTGCTCACCTCTGCTGAGACGGTATGGGTGATCTGCTGGAGTAGAAGCCGCAGCTTAGCATCCATCTTGGCAACCAGGACAGCTGGGGTGAGAACCTCCTGTGGAGGAGAGGGGGTAGAAGCTGGGATCTGGGTGGAAGCTGGCGGATGGTTATCGGGATCTTTTGTCCCCAGAAGTGGGCCATTGCGGCGAAGGGGTCCGCGGGAGAACTCGAGGCCGAAAATTGCGGCCTAGTAACATACCGGTCCATGTTCGTCTCCACGCGCTGCCCAACTAGTGGTTTATAGTACTGCTGCTGATGGCCGATTTTGCCCATGGGGTGCCCAAAGGGTGTAGCGATCGATTAGGCTTACCCCCGGTGCTGTATATGGCTCTTATAGCTTCTCGGAGGTCTCTGAGATTCGACAAAGCCCTGAGCTCACTCAGAAGATGTCCTCCATGTTAGAAGTTGCGCATGCACCCCCCCCCAGCAAAAAATCTTTAGCAGTCTTCTTTACACTCCAGCCCAGCAACTGCTGAGGCCCAAACTGCAAATCTTCTCTCACACTAGCTGCTTCCCAGGGGCAATAGCCCCATGAAAATTGGAAGACTCTGGAAATAGGAAGAACACTCTGGAAAGGCCTCCCAAATTGTCTCTGATCATGTTTTATATAAGTTGATATAAGCAAAAAGTGCAGCGCTAGGAATATCTATCATGTAATGGTGAACATGAAAATATGAAGTAAACATACATTCAATTGGTGAAAAAACAGAAATGTAATCAAATGTCCTTATGTGAAATATGGAACAGCAAATCAAAAAAAGTCTGTGTAAGAAAAAATGGTGAAGGGATGTCTCCTCAAGTTGAAAGGCAATAGTAAATAAACACTGGAAGATAGGTAGATATTCAGATGAGAGTAAATGGGTACTCTTACCGGATCCGTAGGACGCACATACCTTATAGCAGTGCGTCAGAAAGGCATAGGGAGAATCTCCCGTAATGTCCGACCGGACGGTATCTTGTGGGCCGCGGACACCGATGAAGGGTGATGGTCGCAAGCAGGAACTGGACAGAGTTCCAGCAGACTCAACTCAACTTTGAGTCTGCTGGAACTCTGTCCAACTCTGGGGAAAATGAGTGCAATAGTGGCAGTCTTTTTGCTGTTTACTAAATCAACCCCCTTGGAGAGCTTGATGAAAATGTGACACAAGAGATTGGGGATATAAAAAAAATAGCTGATGCTGTTGCCTTGATTTAGGTTAATGCTTTTATATAAAAAGATGAAGGTTTAGATCTACTTTAAGTAATCATACTATACACTACACACAGAAATGTGTACATAAGGCTAATTCACTTCTACACTTACAGCTTCATTGTCTGCCCTAAAGATTGGATTACAAGACACTAACAGATACTCTATGATATGCTTATAATTGGAAAAGACCTCCTCTCACACTCTGTGTGCCTGATTGATTTTACTTTATTAACTGCAGTTTCCCTGTCTTGTCAAATAAATGATTACTATTCAGTACAACACAGCATGCAAACAGCTCTGTAAATACAGTGAGCCATAGGTTAGACAGAGAACCAGCTGAATGCATCTTTGTGCCTTTGTTTTTAAAGTATAATAAAAGAGGGGTTATTTGGGATTTCACGTGTCCTAAAGCACGTGCACAAATATACACAAATATCTTAAGGCTTTCATAAAGGGGCACTCACAAAAGTATTTTTTCTTAAAGAGCAATTCCAGGCAAGTAAGAGCCATAATACTACGTTGTAAATTCTGCCATTGTGTCAGAGTGCGCAGATGAGTTTATTTTGGAGGCACATTTTTGAGTTTAAAGGATATCTAAATCCAACAACAAAGATTCGATATATTGTAAATATGATTACCAGTCCTTGTGTGGCTTTCATTTTTCATGCTGGGAACATATTAGCAAGCACAGAAAAAATATCTGTTGATCTTGCCAGCAGTACCCTTGTCTGTGAGCTGAACTGAAAGAATGAACAAAATTATCTTCTCTTTGTAACTACTAATTCTCCATGTAAAGTAGATGAAGAGAGGAAACCTTGTTTGAAGTAAGAATGAGCCGAACACCCCCCGGCTTGGTTCGTACCAGAACCTGCAAAAAATTTGGAGGAACACACGAACACCGTTAAAGTCTATGGGACACGAACATGAAAAATCAAAAGTGCTCAATGTAAAGGCTTATATGCAAGTTATTGCCATAAAAAGTGTTTGGGGACCCGGGTCCTGCCCCAGGGGACATGTATCAATGCAACAAAAAAGTTTTAAAAACGCCAGTTTTTTCGGGGGCAGTGATTTTAATAATTATTAAAGTGAAACAATAAAAATGAAATATTCCTTTAAATATCGTGCCTGGTGGGTGGCTATAGTATACTTGTAAAGTGGCGCATTTTTCCCGTGTTTAGAACAGTACCAAAGCAAAATTAAATTTCTAAAGGAAAAAAGTAATTTAAAACTGATCGCAGCTGTAATGAATTGTCAGGTCTCGGCAATATAGATAAAACTCATTGAAAAAAAATGGCATGAGTCCGCCCCAGTCCATTACCAGGCCCTTTGAGTCTGGTATGAATATTAAGGGGAACCCCAAACCTAAATTTAAAAAAAAAATGCGCAGGGGTCCCCCCAAAATCCATACCAGGCCCTTCAGGTCTGGTATGGATTTTAAGGGGAACCTTTTACCAAAATGAAAAAAATGGGGTAGAGACCCCCCAAAATCCATACCAGACCCTTATCCAAGCATGGAACCTGGCAGGCCACAGGAAAAGAGGGGGGCAGGAGAGTGCCCCCCCTCCTGAACCCACATGCCCTCAACATGGGCAGGGTGCTTTGGAGTTGCCCCCCAAAGCACCTTGTCCCCATGTTGATGGGGACAAGGGCCTCATTCCCACAACCCTTACCCGGTGGATGTGGGGTTCTGCAGGTGGAGGGCTTATCGGCATCTGGAAGCCCCCTTTAACAAGGGGGCCCCCAGATCCTGACCCCCCACCTATGTGAATTGGTTATGGGTACATTGTACCCCTACCTTTTCACAAAAAAAGCGTCAAAAATAGTAAAAAAAAGACAAGAGACACTTTCGGGCAAGCCCTTTATTAAAAAAAAAGTCCAGCAATGTCATCATCTATCACGCCGCCCGACGAACCAAAAAAGAAAAAAAAAAAAAAAACACAACAGTTTCACCTCCATGGGAGGATCCTGCCAAGTGATGCTTCTCCTCGGTGACAGCTGTTATATAGGTGAGGATGGGGCCACCCGGTGATGTAAACGGGTGACCTCGCCCCCCTCTGACGACTCGGTACAATGTACTCGTTACAATTCACATGGGGGGCCAGGATCTGGGGG
The DNA here is from genome assembly GCF_042186555.1 of Aquarana catesbeiana. Lineage (NCBI taxonomy): Eukaryota > Metazoa > Chordata > Amphibia > Anura > Ranidae > Aquarana > Aquarana catesbeiana. The sequence continues at coordinate 479,955,257 of NC_133326.1, read as the reverse complement.
TCCCCTTGTTAAAGGGGCTTCCAGATTCCGTCAGCCCCCCCCGCAGTCTACCATAACCAAGGGTTGTGGGGATCAGGCCCTTGTCCCCATCAACATGGGAATAAGGTGCTTTGGGGACTACTCCAAAGCACCCTCCCCATGTTGAGGGCATGTGGCCTGGTACTTTTCCTGCAGCCTTCCAGGTTGCATGCTCGGATAAGGGTATGGATTTTGGGGGGACCCCCTACACCATTTCTTTTTTCATTTTGGCGCACGGTTCCCCTTAAAATCCATACCAGACCTGAAGAGTCTGGTATGGATTTTGGGAGGGACCCCTACACCATTTTTTTTTTAATTTGGCGCAGGGTTCCCCTTAATTTCCATACCAGACCTAAAGGGCCTGGTATAGATTTTGGGGGGACCCCCACACAGTTTTTTTTTAATTTTTGGTTTGGGGTTCCCCTTAATATCCATACCAGACCCAAAGGGCCTGGTAATGGACTGGGGGGGGGACCCATGTCATTTTTTTCAATGAGTTTTATCTATATTGCCAAGACCCGACAATTCATTACAGCCGCGATCAGTTTTAACCACTTCAGCCCCGGAAGGATTTACCCCCTTCCTGACCAGAGCACTTTTTACAATTTGGCACTGCGTCGCTTTAACTGCTAATTGCGCGGTCATGCAATGCTGTACCCAAACCAAATTTGCGTCCTTTTCTTCCCACAAATAGAGCTTTCTTTTGATGGTATTTGATCACCTCTGCCGTTTTTATTTTTTGCGCTATAAACGGAAAAAGACTGAAAATTTTGAAAAAAAATGATATTTTCTACTTTTTGTTATAAAAAAAATCCAATAAACTAAATTTTAGTCATACATTTAGGCCAAAATGTATTCGGCCACATGTCTTTGGTAAAAAAAATGTCAATAAGCGTATATTTATTGGTTTGCGCAAAAGTTATAGCGTCTACAAACTAGGGTACATTTTCTGGAATTTACACAGCTTTTAGTTTATGACTGCCTATGTCATTTCTTGAGGTGCTAAAATGGCAGGGCAGTACAAACCCCCCCCAAATGACCCCATTTTGGAAAGTAGACACCCCAAGGAAATTGCTGAGAGGCATGTTGAGCCCATTGAATATTTTTTTTTTTTGTCCCAAGTGATTGAATAATGACAAAAAAAAAAAAAAAATTTATAAAAAGTTGTCACTAAATGATATATTGCTCACACAGGCCATGGGCATATGTGGAATTGCACCCCAAAATACATTTAGCTGCTTCTCCTGAGTACGGGGATACCACATGTGTGGCACTTTTTAGGAGCCTAGCCGCGTACGGGGCCCCGAAAACCAATCACCGCATTCAGGATTTCTAAGGGCATACATTTTTGATTTCACTCCTCACTACCTATCACAGTTTTGAAGGCCATAAAATGCCAAGATGGCACAAACCCCCCCCCAAATGACCCCATTTTGGAAAGTAGACACCCCAAGCTATTTGCTGAGAGGCATGGTGAGTATTTTGCAGCTCTCATTTGTTTTTGAAAATGAAGAAAGACCAGAAAAAATTTTTTTTTTTTTTCTTTTTTCAATTTTCAAAACTTTGTGACAAAAAGTGAGGTCTGCAAAATACTCACTATACCTCTCAGCAAATAGCTTTGGGTGTCTACTTTCCAAAATTGGGTCATTTGGGGGGGTTTTGTGCCACCTGGGCATTCCATGGCCTCCGAAACTGTGATAGGCAGTGAAGAGTGAAATCAAAAATTTACGGCCTTAGAAAGCCTGAAGGCGGTGCTTGGTTTTCGGGGTCCCGTGTGCGGCTAGGCTCCCAAAAAGTCCCACACATGTGGTATCCCCGTACTCAGGAGAAGCAACAGAATTTATTTTGGGGTGTAATTTCACAAATCCCCATGGCATGTTTGAGCAATATAACAGTGACAACTTTGTGCAAAAAAAAAAAACTTGTGTCACAATATAAAATATTCCATGGACTCGACATGACTCTCAGCAAATAGCTTGGGGTGTCTACTTTCCAAAATGGGGTCATTTGGGGGGGGGTTGAACTGTCCTGGCATTTTATGCACAACATTTAGAAGCTTATGTCACACATCACCAACTCTTCTAACCACTTGAAGACAAAGCCCTTTCTGACACTTTTTGATTACATGAAAAAATTATTTTTTTTTGCAAGAAAATTACTTTGAACCCCCAAACATTATATATTATTTTAAAGCAAATGCCCTACAGATTAAAATGGTGGGTGTTTCATTTTTTTTTTTCACACAGTAATTGCGCAGCGATTTTTCAAACGCATTTTTTGTGGAAAAAACACACTTTTTTAAATTTTAATGCACTAAAACACACTATATTGCCCAAATGTTTGATGAAATAAAAGAGATGATCTTAGGCCGAGTACATGGATACCAAACATGACATGCTTTAAAATTGCGCACAAACGTGCAGTGGCAACAAAATTAATACATTTTTAAAAGCCTTTAAAAGCCTTTACAGGTTACCACTTTAGATTTACAGAGGAGGTCTACTGCTAAAATTACTGCCCTCGATCTGACCTTCGCGGTGATACCTCACATGCATGGTGCAATTGCTGTTTACATTTGACGCCAGACCGCCGCTTGCGTTCGCCTTAGCGCGAGAGCAGGGGGACAGGGGTGCTTTTTTTTTTTTTCTTTATTATTTTTTTGCTTTTTTATCTTATTTTTAAACTTTTCCTTTCATTTTTTTTTAAATCATTTTTATTGTTATCTCAGGGAATGTAAATATCCCCTATGATAGCAATAGGTAGTGACAGGTACTCTTTTTTGAAAAAATTGGGGTCTATTAGACCCTAGATCTCTCCTCTGCCCTCAAAGCATCTGACCACACCAAGATCGGTGTGATAAAATGCTTCCCCAATTTCCCAATGGCGCTGTTTACATCCGGCGAAATCTAAGTCAAAAAATGCTCGTAGCTTCCGGTTTCTTAGGCCATAGAGATGTTTGGAGCCACTCTGGTCTCTGATCAGCTCTATGGTCAGCTGGCTGAATCACTGGCTGCATTCTCAGGTTCCCTGTTGAGACAGGAGAGCCAGAGAAAAACACGGAAGACGGTGGGGGGGGGGCATTCCCTCCCACTGCTTGTAAAAGCAGTCTAGAGGCTAATTAGCCTCTAGGATTGCTTTTACATGAAAGCCGACCGCTGGCTAAAAAGAATGATACCAAGATGATACCTAAACCTGCAGGCATCATTCTGGTATAACCACTCAAAGTCGTGAATGGCGTACCTGAAGACAAAAAAATGGTTAACAATAAAGCACAGTAAACGGTAAAGTATAAAAAATTGCATACCTGAAAAGCAAATATGATAAAACATAATAACAATAAAACATTGCAGAATATAATACAGTAAAAAAGAGCAGAACAATAGAGAGAGAATAGAGAGAGAGAGAACAATGAAACGACAACTATTTTTTTTTATTTTTGTTTGTGTTTTTTTTTTTTTTTTTACACTTTTTTTTGTAACTGTAACTTTTATAACTGTAACCGGTTCCAGGTTCGGGTCTCTCAAAATGCGATGGCTAATTGGGAGACCCTGTGAAAGTGTGCCTAGTCTGTGCAATGCTGTACCCTACGCTAATACTCAACTAGTGAATGGTAGCATTCAAAACATTCACCAATGCAAAAACCAGGATTGTCAGGACAGGAGGGACAATAATAGCGGGTGTCACGCCTATATCCGCGCTTGCTGCAGACACAACATCTTTTTTGGGGGGGTTTGTTGGGTAGGGGTACTCGGGAGGACATATAAATGCCTCTCGAGCAGCCGACTGCATTTGGTTGGGGATGTGAATGGGGGAAGTACGGGCACTGCAGAAGCGGTGGGTTCCCAATTAGGATTGGCGAATGCAGCAGGAAGGGCACTATGGGCACGACAGGCCTGTGTTTGTCTTTTTGGTGGCAGCGGGACACTACTTGTGCTTGCCACCTCACCAGCTTGAACTGCACTTATGGGACTCGCCACGTCACCAAGTGTTACTGCAGTGCTGGTTTGACTACGACCGGGGTGTACTAGGCCACTGGTGCTTGCCAGTTCACCAAAACTCTACAAAAAAAAGTGACAGTGATCGATCGATACTGCACTTGAGGGGCAAAACGCAGGTGCTAGCAGGTATCTGGGCTGATCCCGCTAACACTGCATTTTGGGAACCCTAAACTGCTGGGGACGCTAGTATAGATCTGATCGGATCAGATATTGATCCGATCAGATACTATACCACTAAGGGAGGCGTATGCTGCGTGCGTGGGTGTTAGCGGTACTGGCACTAACCTGACGCTGCCTGGGGCTGGTGTTTGCCAGTTCACCAAAATGCTACCAAAAAAACTGTTAGCGATCGCAGGGATCAGGCCTGACTCTGCGAACGCTGCAGTTATGCGTTTAGTGTTTTGTAAGTGACAGTGATCGATCGATACTGCACTTGGGTGGGCTGGGCTGGGCCGGGCGGAGGGGAAAAACGCAGGTGCTAGCAGGTATCTGTACTGATCCCGCTAACACTGCGTTTTTGGGAACCCTAAACTGCTGGGGACGCTAGTATAGATCTGATCGGATCAGATATTGATGCGTTCAGATACTATACCACTAAGGGAGGTGTACGGTGCGTGTACGGTGCGTGCGTGGGTGTTCGCGGTACTGGCGCTAATCTGACGCTGCCTGGGGCGACGCATATCACCGCCGGGCGATCAGGGGGCTAAACCTTTATTCGGTAATAAACGGCGGGTGTTCTGACACTATAAAAAATAAACGAACTAACCAGCGTCACCCGTAACAGTTATACGGTGATCAGTGGTGAAAGGGTTACCTAGGGGGCAATCAAGGGGTTAAAACATTTATTAGATAGTATATGGGGGTCCCTGTCGCTATAAAACGCTGACAGCGAACCTAAATATTTACGTTCCTAACTAGCGTCACCAGTGACACTAATACAGCGATCAGAAAAATGATCGCTTAGCGACACTGGTGACAGGGGGTGATCAAGGGGTTAAAACTTTATTAGGGGGGGTTAGGGGGGTACCCTAGACCTACAGGGGGCTAACACTCACTGTCCTACCACTGCTAACTGTCACAAACTGACACTATGCAGTAATCAGGAAAAAAAAAAAAAAAAACCTGCTTGGTGTCAGTTTGTGACTGGGGGGGGTGATTGGGGGGGATCGGGGGGCGATCGGGGGTGTTTAGTGTGCCTGGCATGTTCTACTGTGTTGTGTGTGAGTGTTGGTGCACTTACATGTCGTCTCTCCTCGGCGCTGGAACGGAAACTGCCCAGCCGAGGAGAGATGACATCACATCCTCTGCCTCTGTGTACTATACAGAGGCAGGGGATGTTTCTCATTGGCTGGGAGCGATCGCGAGGGGGGGCCACGATCGGATGGTCTCCCCCTCGTCTCTCATTGCTCCCAACCAAATGCCGACCGCCGATGGCACCGGGGGGGGTCCGATCGGACCCCCCGCCCGCGGGAAGGCAATCACGTACCAGGTACGTGATTTTGCCTGCCCGTGCCGCTCTGCTCACGTATATAGACGTGAGGCGGTCGGCAAGTGGTTAAATGACTTTTTTCCTTTAGAAATTTCATTTTGCTGTGGTACTGTTCCAAACACGGGAAAAATGTGCCATTTTACAGGCATACTATAGACACCCCCCAGTCACGATATTTAAAGGAATATTTAATTCTTATTGTTTCACTTTAAGCATTATTAATATCACTGCTACCGAAAAAAATGCTGTTTTTAAAACCTTTTTTTGTATTGGTACATGTCCCATGGGGCAGGACCCAGGTCCCCAAACACTTTTTATGGCAATAACTTGCATATAAGCCTTTAAAATTAGTACTTTTGTTTCTTCATGTTAATGTCCCATAGACTTTAAGGGTGTTCTGTGGCTTTCGAATTTGCGGCGAACACCGCATTGAAGTTCAGGCTGGCTGACAACTATGGCTCCCTCCAGAGGTACACTGTAGCAGCAAATGTAGCCACCAATGACAAGGAATCATGTTATTCACTGGATCAACAATTGAAAATAAAGAGAAAGAAGACTGAAAAACTAATGTAGGATACCCTCCAACTATCCCCAATTCTGTGGGGCTGTTTCGAGATCTTAACACAATCCCATTGTTCCACAAATCAGAGCTGTGCCCTGTACCCCAGTGCTGGAGGGTCTTTTCCAGCATTTGCCTTCATTTGGCTCCAGACTGTGTGGTAGAGTAATCTTCAACCCAACATAATCTGTATTGTCCTGTCAGAGAGGAGGGGGGAAAGCATCAGTGCAGGACACAGAGTTCTGTGCAATGTAAAGCCCTGTATACACACGATCAGAATATCGTACAAAAATTTTTGCTTTTGACGCGATTGTACAATAATCTGATTGCTAGTACACAGCTGTCATCCGAAATATTCTGAAGGGATAAACATGAAAATTTTTCTCGTACGATACCAGATCGGATGATTTTCATATAATCAATACAGTTTTCATCCAAAAATACAATACAAATACAAATTTTTATTCTGTCATACGACAATTTGTGTACTTTAGTAACCTATTTGTTTTTGATATGGAGATTAGCATCCAAAAAAAACAAATGACCATTTGTCCGATAATCTCATTGTGTGTACTAGACTTAAACATTGTACTTGTGCGCTGACATGAATCTCCATCCCCCATTAGACACTATTGTTTATTCGCACACATCACTGGCCACTATTGTTTCTCTTCACTCTCCATTAGGTATTATTTTTCTTTACCACTTCCCAAAGGGCAGTATTACTCCTCCTCAACTCCCATTAAATACAACTGTTCACCCCCTCCCTCCCCTTGGCACTGTTGTTCTCCCCATTCCCCAGTAGGCAGAATTGGTCCTCCCCACTAGGCACTTTTGATCCCTTCCTTTCACCCAGAAAACAATTGTTTTCCTCCACTTTCACTGGCCACTATTGTTCCTCCCAATTCCCTGCTGGACACTATTGTTTCTCACCATCCCCCTGGTGGTCATTATTGTTCCTTCCACCCCTTGCTGGGCACTATCGTTCTTCCTCATCCCCTGCTGGACACTATTGTTCTCCCCACTACCAGCTGGGCACAGCTGTTCCCCTCACCTCCTGATCCCCAACCATGCCTCACAGGCAGAAATGCATCTTTTTTTTTTCTTTTTTCTCCACACTGATCACCAACATTCTTTCTCCCACAGACACTAACACTTGACATTTTTTCCGAATATCTACTGACTCTAGACTTCCTTTCCTCCCACTGACCACCAACAGTGGGACATTTCCTTTTTCTCTTACTGTGTAATGACAACATATTTTTTTTCTTCACACTGATGGCCAAATTTTGAGCAATTTTTATTTGCCTGACCATCAACATTGGGCATTTTTTACTTCCACTGATCCCACAACATTTTTTTCCTCCCAGGGAACGCTGACTCTAGGGTACCCCCGGGTGCATTTATCTCAAATGTGGGTGGTTGGTGTTATGTAGCATTATGAAACTAGGGATGGGCTTTGAGTTTGAGTTGAACTCATGTTCGACTCGAACATCGGCTGTTCGCAAGTTCACCGAACAGCGGACAATTTGGGGTGTTCACGGCAAATTTGAAAGCCACGGAACACCCTTTAAAAGTCTATGGGAGAAATCAAAAGTGCTAATTTTAAAGGCTTATATGCATGGTGTTGTCATAAAAAGTGTTTGGGGACCTGGGTCCTGCCCCAGGGGACATGGATCAATGCAAAAAAAGTTTTAAAAACTGACATTTTTTCGGGAGCAGTGATTTTAATTATGCTTAAAGTGAAACAATAAAAGTGTAATATTCCTTTAAATTTCGTACCTGGGTGGTGTCTATAGTATGCCTGTAAAGGGCGCATGTTTCCCGTGTATAGAACAGTCTGACAGCAAAATGACATTTCAAAGGAAAAAAAGTCAATCAAAAGTACTCGTGGCTATATGAATTGTCAGTCCGACAATACACATAAAAGTTCATTGGTAAAAACGGCATGGGATTTCCCCACAGGGAAACCCCGAACCAAAATTTAAAAAGAAAATGTTGTGGGGGTCCCCCTAAATTCCATACCAGACCCTTCAGGTCTGGTATGGATTTTAAGGGGAACCCCGCGCCAAAATAAAAAAAAAAAATGACGTGGGGTCCCCCCAAAAATCCATACCAGACCCGAGCACGCAACCTGGCAGGCCGCAGTAAAAGAGGGGGGAACGAGAGAGCACCCCCCTCCTGAACCGTACCAGGCCACATGCCCTCAACATTGGGAGGGTGCTTTGGGGTCCCCCCCAAAGCACCTTGTACCCATGTTAATGAGGACAAGGGCCTCATCCCCACAACCCTTGCCTGGTGGTTGTGGGGGTCTGCGGGCGGGGGGCTTATCGGAATCTGGAAGCCCCCTTTAACAAGGGGACCCCCAGATCCTGGCCCCTGTGTGAAATGGTAAGGGGGTACAAAAGTACCCCTACCATTTCACAAAAAAATGTCAAAAATGTTAAAAATGACAAGAGACAGTTTTTGACAATTCCTTTATTTAAATGCTTCTTCTTTCCATCTTCTTTCTTCTATCTTCTTTCTTCTATCTTCTATCTTCCTTCGGTTTCTTCCTCCATCTTCTTTTTCTTCTTCCTCCGATCCTCTGCTTCTTGGTCCGGTGTTCTCGTCCGGCATTTTCCTCCGTGGTGTTTTCTTCCCTTCTTCATTCTCGGGATGCTCCGCATTCATGATGGGAAGCTCCCGCTGTGTGACGCTTCTTGTCTTCTGATGGTTCTTAAATAATGGAGGGCAGGGCCACCCGGTGACCCCGCCCCCTCTGACGTCAAGGGGACTTCCCTGTCCGCCCCCTCTGACGTCATGGGGAAAGCCTCAGGGAAGTTTGGATTGAATTTGAAAAACATAGAAATTGATTTTCTAAAAAATAATACAATAAAATAGAATATAAAATAATAAAGCAATAGAAAATATGCGCTAGTCACTCCTATACCAAAAAAGGCCTCACTAGACCCCACCACTCTTAACAACCTAAGACCCATCTCCTTACTCCCTTTTGTCTCCAAACTCCTTGAACGTTTAATCTACAGCCGACTGAGCGACCACTTCTTTGAGAATAACCTTCTTGATCCCCTTCAGTCTGGATTTCGCCCCACAGCACTCCACAGGAACTTCCTTCCTAAAACCCACAAATGACTTACTAACAGCCAAAACCCCAATGGTCATTATTCTGTACTCTTACTCTTGAACCCTCACGCTGCCTTTGATACAGTTGACAACCCCTTCTCCTCAAAAAACTCAATTTGCTTGGTTTCCATGGCTGAGCTCTCCGTTGGTTCAAATCTTACCTATCTCATTGCTCCTTCAGTGTCACTTACATCTCCACTTCCTCCTCCTCTTACCATTGGGGTCCCCCAAGGTTCTGTCCTTGGACCTCTACTATTCTCAATCTACACGTCCTCCCTGGATCAGCCGATAGCCTCCCATGGCTTCCACTACCATTTATATGCTGATGACACCCAAATCTATCTATCTGTCTGCCCCTCAGCTCACCCCATCAGTCTCTTCACGCCTCACTGATTTACTAACAGACATATCAGCCTGGATGTCAAACCCCTTCCTCAAACTGAATCTATCTAAAACCGAGCTCCTGTGGAGGGAGGAGCCTGGTAATGGCTCTGTGCACGGCGTGAGGATCCTGAGAACCCTCTCCCTGCAGCTGAGAGGAATGATCGGCCTGATGAGAAGGTGTAGGTAGCTTCCCTCCCCGCCCCCCCCTGCTCATCACTCACTGAGCTGTCTTGTGGTGTAAGCCAGAGGAAGTTTGTACCTGCGTCTGACTGCATCCCCCCCCACCACCCCTCCGGAGTCGGATGGGCTAGAAGGCTCATCGAGGACGGGGGGTTAGGAGAACTGGAAAACCGCGGAGATCGGAGCGCTTCGGAAGCGACGCCAGCAGGGAAAACGGTGCGCTGCTGGGGGCTGTTTCAAGTCCCCAGCGGTGTTGCCGGCCGCGGAGAGCGGAGGAACCAGCTGAAGTGCACCGGGGAATTTCGGAGGAGAGAGCCAGGAAGGTGGGTGAGTGGAGCAAGGAGCAGCGGCAGCGGACACTGAAGAGCTGAGGGCAGAGAACAGCTGAGACTTCAGCGGGTCAGACAGACCTGGGCAGATTGATAACATCAGAGACAGCACCTGAACGTTCGCAGCATCAGAGAGCAGCAACAAGCAGTAGTGAGCGTCCCTTTTTGTCCCAACTTCAACAACAACTAAAAGATAAGTACCGTATTTTTTTTTTTTTTTTTTCTCTCTTTTGGCTTTTTTATATTGCAATTGTCTTGAAGTGAACAGGCAAAGGAAAAGTAATAGAACAAAAGAAAGGGAAAGGGAAAGAACACATTGAAATAAAATGAAATAAAATGGAATGAAAAGCGAAAGTAAATGAAAGTAAATGAAGGCGAAAGAGCTGAAAAAGTAGAATCAAGTGAGCTAAGAAAAACAATAAAAACAGGGGAGGGAACAGGGGAAAAGGAGAAGGTGAAAGAGAGACAAGCCAGCGGAAGAGTTGTCTCCCAGCCCCCACCTGCTTGCTGCTGCTGCTGCTGCAGTATCTCCCTTTCTTGTGATTTTTTTTTTGTTTTTGTTTTTTGCAAATGGTATTAACTATAGGCTCGATAGTACAAACTATAGAATAAGAAGAAATTTCATAGTAACAAAATGTGGAACATATAAGCTCATACTGGAACTATATTACTGAATATATAAATCATCTTGCTGAATACTTGAATTAGATTGCATTATATCGCTAAAACATTTGAATTATTTTGCTGAGCACCTGGGCCCTCATGCACACGGGCTGTTGGGAGAACGTTGTGAAAACGCCAGTGTCTTTGCAGTGACTTTTTTTTTTTTAACTTTTTTCAGCGTTTTTGCAATAGCGTTTTTGAGCGTTTTTGAACGTTTTTTTTTTTTTTTTTGCTCTTTTCTATTGCAATTGTCTTGAAGTGAACAAGCAAAGGAAAAGTAATAGAACAAAAGAAAGGGAAAGGGAAAGATCACATTGAAATAAAATGAAATAAATGGAATGAAAAGTGAAAGTAAATGAAGGCGAAAGAGCTGAAAAAGTAGAATCAAGTGAGCTAAGAAAAACAATAAAAACAAGGGGGGGGAACAGGGGAGAAGAGAAGGAGAAGGTGAAAGAAAGACAAGCCAACGGAAGAGTTGTCTCCCAGCCCCCACCTGCTTGCTGCTGCTGCTGCTGCAGTATCTCCCTTTCTTGTGAATTTTTTTTTTTTTTTTTTTTTTTTGTTTTTGTTTTTGTTTTTTGCAAATGGTACTTACTATAGGCTTGATAGTACAAACTATAGAATAAGAAGAAATTTCATAGTAACAAAAATGTGGAACATATAAGCTCATACTGGAACTATACTGCTGAATATATAAATCATCTTGCTGAATACTTGAATTAGATTGCATTATATCGCTAAAACATTTGAATTATTTTGCTGAGCACCTGGGCCCTCATGCACACGGGCGGTTAGAAAAGCGCTGTGAAGACGCCGGTGTCTTTGCAGTGACTTTTTTTAACTTTTTTCAGCTTTTTTCAGCATTTTTGCAATAGCGTTTTTGAGCGTTTTTTTTTTTTTTTTCTTGCAGCTTAGGAACGCCTATGCCACTTGCGGCTCAGAGACGCCTAGGTGGGCGTGAGGCCATGGACTGACATAGACAGGCCTTTTTGAGCTGCAGAAAGGGCTCAGAAAAGCAGCTGTGGAGACGTCCGTGTGCATGGGGACTTAATACTATGGTTTAAACAATTGAACAGCACCAAGGAATGCTTAATGTACTTAAGGTAGTAACATAACTTCTGGAAAACGGGGACTACTCATATCTCATTAATTATTTCTATTATTGGATTGTGGGGAGGATGCCGGGTATGAGAACGGAACAAAAGAAATATTAGTAAAAATAAGTCAATTTAAGAAGGCTGGGAGATTTTTTCATCATTAAGAGACCCCAATCAAGGGGTATTCTGGAAGGCAGCTTCGAAGATTTTATAAATCCAGCCATAGAAACAAACATGAAGGGGAAAACAACAAGAAGTGCGGGAGCAATACTGAAATCACCTAGGACCAGCCTAGGCCCAAGTCCAGGCCCTATGAACAGGTATATACAGCAAGGAATCGGAGAAGGAGAGAAACAAGTGGGTTCAAAGGGCAGACAAATAGATACAAAAGAGAAGGACAACAAGGATAAAAAAGGCCAGTATAAAGTACAAACAGAAACCAGCCACCTCTCAGAACCCAGAATGGAGCCAGAAATGGGAGAGGAAGACAGAGGAAAGGAGGAAGGACAACAAGGGCCACAGTTGCCAACAAAACAGGATATGGAAAAAATGTTCGCGGCACTAGAGAATTCCCTAAAAGCAGAGATGTCAACACTCCATAAAGATATGGGATATATGTTAAACAGAGTGGAAGAAGTAGAGATCAAAGTAGACCTACATCAAAAAAACATAAAGGAACTGGAAGACGAAATAAAGAAATTAAAACGGGAACAACAGGAACAATCATATAAAATAGAAGAGCAAGAAAATAGAGATAAAAAGAAAAACTTGAGAATACGTGGGTTACCGGAAACAGAACAAGCAGAAAATCTAATAGAAAAAATGAACAATCTCTTCAACCAAATCTTGGGAAAGGAAACAACTAACACAATAGGAATAGAAAGTGTCTTTCGAGTAAAAAAACCTCAAAGGTTCGCAAGGGAAACATCTAGAGATGTAATCGTACGCTTTGAAAAATGGGAAGAAAAAAAACAGATCTGGATAAACCTAAAGAGGAAAACACAAATAGAGTTTGCGGGAGGTAAATTACAAATATTTCAAGATTTATCTCAAGAAACGTTGAAAAGACGACGGATACTAAAGCCATTATTAGAAATCCTCCGGAAGCAAGAAATTCAATACAACTGGGGTTTTCCAGCATGTCTAATAGCAAGGAAAAACGGAATAAGTGCGAGGCTAAGACATGTGGAGGAGATTCCGGACTTTTGCAACAAACTAGAAATCCCCTCCCCAGAACTGGAAAAATACGCAAATAGTCAGGAGCGAATAACGGCAGGAGATGACCTGCAGTGGCAAGTAAATTCAAGGATCAGACATCAAGATGTGGACTCTCGAGGAAATTAATATCTGAGAAAATACCCCACAACGGTGCAAGGGGCCTTAGAGTGGAAAGGGGGGGGGGGGCTGGGGTTGATGGGATGGGAAAAAAGGAAAGTGAAAGGATTAGTAAAACACAACAAAAATGCAGGGAGAGGGAAACAGGGACTCACGGAGTGGACAGGGGGTCGCCCTATTAGTGCTTAGGCAGGAGGGGAATAGGGTGTCTTACAGAGCTCCGCCTCACAATAAATAGAGCAGAGGGGGCAGAGCGTGCCCCACAAAACAAAGTAAAACGCTCTCAGCTCTAGAGAATATGGGGGTAAAAAACCCATATCAGAAAAAAGGGAGGGGGAGGGTGGGAGGAGGGAAAAGGGAGGGAAGGAGGGTGGGGAGGGAAAGGTCTGAGTCACATGAGTGGTTACATAGGCGCACCTATTTTGAGACAAGAGATGAGGAGACCCCGTGCGTCCGCTGGGTGTCCCCTCCATCCGGTCACCTAGGGGGACCGCGTGGGGGGGAGGGCCGGAGGACGGGCGGGGAAGAAAAGGCACAAGAATGGAAAACGTAAACAGCATAAAAATAATCTCTTACAATGTCCGAGGACTAAATTCCCCAGGGAAGAGAAACATCATTCTCCGAGAACTAGAAAAAAGTAAAGCAGAAATAATTTTCCTACAGGAGACGCATATAACCCAAAACTCAAATGCCAAAATTTATTCAAGAAACATACCAACATGGTATCAAGGAGACTCGCCAATAAGAAGGGCCAAAGGAGTAGCCATCGGTATAGGGAAAAATGTACGTTTTCTAATAGATCAAAGGAAAATAGACCCGGAGGGTCGATATCTTTTTATTACAGGAACTATACACGGGGTAAAATATACATTGGCCAATGTCTACTGTCCTAATAAGAACCCTAAAAAATATTTGATAGATATAATTAAAATACTAATGGAATTCAAGCAAGGAAAATTAATACTAGCTGGAGACTTCAACTTCAGCATGGATAATAAAATGGACAGTACCTCAAGAGTAAGGGACAAAGAGGTAAATCAACTAAAGAAATTAAAAAGAACATTATATGAACAGCAACTAATAGACCCTTGGAGAATTCAGCACCCCAGCACAAAGGACTACACATTCTACTCAACAGTACACAAAATTTACTCCAGATTGGATTACATCATGGTCGAACATAGAAACTTGGAAGAAATAGAAGAAACAAAAATAGGCATAACAACCGCCTCAGATCACAGCCCAGTAACCTTGAGAATGAAAATAAAAGGAGAAGTCCTTGAAAGGGGTCCATGGAGAATCAACAAAACTTTATTAGAAGATAGTGAGACCGAAAAAAGTATCATAGAAGAAATTAAAAGATATTTTGAGGAAAACGATACACCAGAGGTATCGAAAGCAACAATATGGGAGGCGCATAAATCTGTTATTAGGGGCAAGTTAATAGCCATAGGGGCAAGAAAAAAACAGGAAAGGAAAACAAACATGCAACAAATAATTAAAGAAATTTATGAATTGGAACGAAAACATAAAAATCAAGTAAACAACAAAATCTTCGGCCTACTATCTCAAAAGAGAGAGCAATTAAAAGACTGGATGGAACAAGAAGAAAGGAAGGACTACAACAGAGTAGTACAAGAAAAATATAAATGGGGTAATAAACCAGGAAAATGCCTAGCAAATCTGGTAAAAAAAAAGAAGTCTTTGAATTACATTGAGAAGATCAAAAATGAAAAAGGAGAAGTGGTAAATAAAACTACAGATATAGCAATAACATTTCAAAAATACTTCAGCTCCCTTTATGCAATAAAAGGACAGGAAAGTTGGAAAGAAGCGAATACAAGAACAAAGAAGATACAAGAATATTTAAAAAAAGCAAACTTACCAAAACTAAAAATAGACCAACTAGAAGAATTGGAAAAAAATATTACGCATGAAGAGGTAAAACTGGCATTAAAGGAAACTCCCGTAGGAAAAAGCCCAGGACCAGACGGGTTTACGGTCAAATACTATAAAAAATTTGAAGAACAGCTGACTCCAAAACTATTAGAATATATGAATTCCTTAGGGGAAGATGAAGAAATAAGAAGTGAATCGTTATTAGCTCATATTACAATACTACCAAAAGAAGGGAAAGACAAAGTTAACTGCTCAAGTTACAGGCCAATAGCCCTATTGAACGCCGATACGAAGCTGTACTCCAAGATCCTGGCCACTAGGATAAAAAAACGAATCCCACTGTGGATCAACCCGGACCAAACTGGTTTTGTCCCGGGGAGAGAGGGGCGGGACAACAGCCTAAAATCATTATTGATGTTGCACAAGAAGGTGCAGAATGAGACCCCAGTTCTATTCCTGTCATTGGATGCAGAAAAAGCATTTGACAGGGTAGACTGGGGTTTCATGATGGATACATTGCGGCATTTGGGTATCGGGACAAAAATGATGAAGTGGATAACAAATTTGTATAATGGCCCGACAGCAGTCGTAAAAGTAAACGGTAGACTCTCTCCAAAAATTAAGATGCAGAATGGAACACGGCAAGGCTGTCCACTGTCTCCACTATTATATGTATTGGCTTTAGAACCACTATTAGCAACACTCCGCAATAACAAAGAGGTAGAAGGAGCGAAACTAGGAGGAAAAGAGCATAAGATTGCTGCCTACGCGGACGACATCTTGATGTACGTATCCAACCCAAGATACACTCCCAAACATACTGAAAGAAATTAAAAAATACGGAGAACTGTCAAACTTCAAAATTAATCCAATAAAAACGGAAATATTAAACATAGGTCTAGAGAAAAAGGAAGTTCAGTTTTTACAAAAAGAATTCCCATTCACTTGGGTAAAAGAACTAAATTACCTTGGAATTAAAATAACTCCTAGAGTCGAAAAAATTTATCAGGCAAACTTTATTCCACTGATCAATGAGGTCAAAGAAGAAATGAAAAAGTTAAGAATACAGCCACTTTCATGGATTGGAAGAATAAATATGTTTAAGATGACGATATTACCTAAAATAAACTACAGATTACAGATGTTACCAGTAAAAATCCCGCAGAGCTTTTTTAAAATAATTAAAACAATCCTGCTAAAATACATATGGCTTAATAAAAAACCAAGAATTAATTACACGCTGATCACAAGGAAAAAGGAGCATGGAGGTCTTGCCGCTCCAGATATAAGTAGGTACTATAAAGCCATAGTTTTAACACGAATGTTAGAGTGGACAAATGAGAAAAATGAAAAAAAATGGGTGGAAATGGAAAACACAATAAGTGGAGCCACACTACATAAGAATATTTGGATTCCACGGAAATATAGAATATTGGACACTGACACGCACGAAATAACAAAAAATGTATTTAAAATTTGGGACACCATCCACTTAAAGAATGAATGGAAATATAATTCACCACTATTAGCACTCACAGGATCGAATCTCTTCACCCCTGGGAGGGAAATATTTGAAATCCAAGGAATAGGTAACCCACAACTGAAAGATATCACTAGAAATGGTAAAATAAGAACACGAGTAGAAATAGAGGAAAGGAATGGATGGAAGATGAATGAATGGAAGTATACTCAACTAAGGCACCTAGTAAGCACAATACCACACCCACTGAGAGATGAAACAAAATTAACTGCACTGGAAAAGCTATGTAGCAATGAAACACCATTAAAAAACGGAACATCAAAAATTTATAGTATACTGACAGATTTGGAAGCACAAGAAAGACCAGAATATATAAATCAATGGGAAAAAGAAATGAATTTAAAAATAGATAACCAAAAAGTGGAAAAAATGATAGAAATGGGATATAATAAGGCTTGGGACATGAAGACCATAGAAATGAATTATAAACTAGTATCAAGATGGTATATGACCCCAGTAAGAATACACAGATTCCATCAAGATAGAACCTCCTTGTGTTGGAGAAAATGTGGCCAAATAGCAACGATCACACACATATGGTGGGAATGCCCAATAATAATGGAGTACTGGAAGGAAGTGTTAAATAACATAAAAGAAATAACTGGAGAAGAAATAGAACAAAATATTTGGACTTGCCTCTTCCATATCTACAATAAACCTAAGAAACAATATAGAAAATCAATAATACCTAACCTCCTGAATGCGGCCAAGGCCTTAATTCCCAAGAATTGGCTAAAAAGTGGAAAACCAGACATTAGAAACTGGCTAAAGGAAATAGATTATCACTACAAAATGGAAGGAGGAGAGAAAGGGGATAATAGTAGATGGGAAAGTTGGAAAAACTACAAAGTCTCGGATATTTATTTAGATAAAAGAAAGAATAGGTGCAGAGCCAAGTGGATAAATAAACAACATAAAGGAACGGACCAGACACAGGGGAGGGGGAGGGGGGGGGGCGAGGGGGAGGGGGGGCGGGGGGAAATAAGAGGGACTGAGAGAGATTAAGATAATAATAGGGTTTATAATTATAGAAGGCGTTTTGTCGTCGGTTTTTAAAATTATTTAAGAATATCCTAGAAGGGAAAAATAATAAAGATGTGACGGAAACAATCCACAATGATGTGAAAAAGGAGAAGAGATAAACTTTGACACATAAAGTTGAAATAATGTCTCTCGGAAAACTTTCGCTGAAGTGGATAAAAAAAAAAAAAAAAATAAATAAAACCGAGCTCCTAATATTGCCTCTCCCACATGCCCCTTCCCCTGACTTCTCTGTCAAGATCAATGGCACATCTATCAGTCCGCCCCCACATGCCAGGGTGTTAGGGGTAACCTTAGACTCTGAACGGTCCTTTCAGGCTCACATCCAATTCCTTTCCAAATCATGTCGCCTTAGCCTCCACAACATTTCCAGAATACGCCCCTTTTTAACTAACACCACCAAGCTTCTAATTGACTCACTGGTTATCTCTCGCCTCGACTACTGCAACTCCCTCCTCATTGGATTACCTTTACATAGACTATCCCCCTTCAGTCCATAATGAATGCCGCTTCAAGACTCATCCACCTTACCAACCATTCAGTGTCCTCCACCCCTCTCTGCCAATCCCTCCACTGGCTTCCACTCACCCAATGAATAAAATTCAAAGTACTAACAATAATTTACCAAACCATCCATAACTCTGCCCCCAGCTACATCACTAACCTAGTCCCAAAATACCAACCAAGCCGCTCTCTTCGGTCCTCCCAAGACCTCCTGTTTTCTAGCGCCCTTGTCACCTCCCCCCATGCTCGCCTCCAGGATTTCTCCAGAGCTTCACCCATCCTTTGGAACTCCCTACCCCAATCTGTCTGACTGTCCCCTAATCTATCCATGTTTAGACCCTGAAAACCCTTCTCTTTAAAGAAGCCTATCCTGCTTCTAACTAATACACTGTACACTTCCTCAATCAGCTCATCCCCCACAGGTATTACCCTTTGTATCAATTGACCCTCCTTTTTTAGATTGTAAGCTCTAATGAGCGGGGCCCTCTGATTCCTCTTGTTCCAAATTGTAATGTAACTGTAATGTCTGCCTTTATTTTGTTAAGCGCTGCGCAGACTGTTGACGCTATATAAATCCTGTATAATAATTATACTCCTCTAACTGGCCAAGAATCCAACTACCACTGTTCCTCCTTAACTGATCAATGCTAATTCACGTAGCCACTTTTAGCACTATTCACATACATGGAATGAGGCACTCAAATGCTCATTACCACATCTTTAACATCGTTCTTCCCCTCATTGACCAACACGATTATTCCTATACTATTAAGGACCCAACGAGTATCGTTGATATCTGATACCTAGTTCCCTTTATACCACATGCTCTACAACACCTTCTCTAGCCCTACCACCTCCTAACTCAGCACAGATAAATTATCTGTGCTGACCCATTCTGGCATTCTTTTCCAATCAAGGCAGGGTAGCTGACCTAATCTTGCTGTTGGACTACCTCCTATTTTTTTATTCTAGTTTCCCAATTCAGGATTTTAGCCTTAGCCTCCCTTAATGTAAAAGGTTTAAACCTTCCAGAAAAAGATCTCAGGCCCTGCTTTATATGCGAAAATTCAAGGCTGATATAATCCTTCTACAGGAAAGTAATTTCAAGACTAACAATATCTCCACTCTAACAAAAAAAGACTTCCCCATGGTCTATAATGCTACTAATAAACTTGCCAAAACAAAAGGAGTTTCCATCACCCTCTCCAAACATCTACCGATAGAAATATCTGACTCCTTAATAGATGATGAAGGTCTTTATATAATCATCAAAGGCTCTGTATGGGGAAGACCAATTACAATAGCAAATATTTATAGCCCTAACTCTGCTTGGCTTCTTTCACGACATATCAATGACTCTAGCATCTTTCCAATCTGGCATTTTCATACTCGTTGGTGACTTTAATGTTGCCCTTAACCCACTCAAAGATACATTTTCAGGAACATCCTCACTACCTTATAGAGCCCTCCGTCAAATTAAGATTCAATTACAAGATTTACTTCTACACAACTCATGGCGTACTTTACACCCAGAAGTAATAGATTATACCTTTTTTTCTGCACCCCACAACCATTACTCTAGAATAGACTACCTGTTTATCATGCAAAAAGACCTTCCACTCCTTTCTGATAATACCATCGGACCAATGATCATCTTTGACCATCACCCAAATTACTGCCACATTAACATTTCCAGAACCTTTGCAATTCACCAAAACCTGGAGTCTAGATTCCTCGTTACTTTCTGATACCTCTCGGACCTCCACAATCAATAAACACATCTCTGACTTTTTTGACATTAATAATACCTCTGACACCAACCCCCTGACCAAGTGGGAAGCACACAAGTGTGTAATTAGTGGTATCTTCTTGAAAATGGCAGCTACCCGCAAACAAATCAAACAGGAGTCTATTAATGCCATCTTAAAGATACAAAACCTGGAAAAGACGCACAAACTAACCAGAGCTTGGCACACCAAATTGGAACTAGATCAAGCTTGCTCTGGCTTAACTACTTCAATACAGGGCACCTACACCCCCTTCCTGCCCAAGCCAATTTTCAGCTTTCAGCACTGTCGCTGTTTAAATGACAATTGCGCGGTCATGCTACTCTGTATCCAAACAGAAATTTTATCATTTTGTGCCCACAAATAGAGCTTTCTTTTGGTGGTATTTGCTCACCTATGCGGTTTTTATTTTTTGCTAAACAAATAAAAAAATACCTAAAATTTTGAAAATGAAAAGTTTTTCTTTTGTTTCTGTTATAAAATTTTGTAAATAAGTAAGCTTTCTCCTTCACTGCTGGGCACTGATAAGGCGACACTGACGGGCACTGATAAGGTGGCACCGATGAGGTGGCACCAATGGGCAATGACGGGCACTGGTAGGTGGCAATGATGGGTGGCACTGATATGCTGCACTGATGGGCATTGATAGGCGACACCGATGGGCACTCATGAGTGGGACTGGTGGACACTGATGGGTACTGATAGGCGACACTGATGGGCACTGAAAGGCTGCACTGATGGGTACTTATGGGTGGCACTGCTGGGCACTGATAGGCGGCACTGTTGGGCAATGATACGTGGCACTGATGGGCACTGATATGCGGCACTGATAGATGGCATCGATAGGCATCACTGATGGCACTGGCAGGCATTGGGGATGGGCACTGATTGGCAGTTGCCTGGGCACTGACTGGAAGCTGCCTGGGCACTAATTGGCATTTCCTTGGTGGTCTAGGGTGGCATACCTGGTGGTCCAGTGTGGTGCCAATCCCTGGTGGTCCTGGTGGCATTCTGGTGGTCCTGGGTGGGCTTCTGAGGGGGGGCTGCGCTGATAAACAATCAGCACAGACCCCCCTGTCAGGAGAGCAGACGATCGGCTCTCCTCTACTCGTGTCTGTCATGCGAGTGAGGAAAAAACGATCAACATCTCTTCCTGTTTACATCATGATAAGCGGTGATTAGACACGGCTGATCACGTGGTAAAGAGCCTCCATCAGAGGCTCTTTACCGAGATCGGTGTATCGGTGTGTCGGGCTGACACACTCTAATCCTCTAGTTCCCTACTCACAAAACTAATACACGTACATTTACGGCGATAGGTTGACTCCCCTGCGCAAATTGCCTTATCTGTACATTGACTCCTTTAAGAGCCATAGCAGGCGCGCACGCGCTGCACAGTGGGGGACCCGATGCGCGTGGCCAGCGAGCGCAATGTCCGCCGGCCACCTGCAATCATGGGCATGAGAGCCAAAATGGGGATTTGTGTGTGTAAACACACAAAACCCCATTCTGACAGGAGAGGAGAGACAGATCGTCTATTTCTAGTAATTAGGAACAGTGATATGTCTCCTCCTCCAGTCAGTCCCATCCCCCCACAGTTAGAAACACTCATAAGGAAACACATTTAACCCCTTGATCGCCCCCAGTGTTAACCCCTTCCCTGCCAGTGGCATTTACACAGTAAGTAGTGCATTTTTATAGCACTGATCGCTGTATAAATGTCAATGGTCCCAAAAAAAGTGTCAAAAGTGTCCGATCTGTCTGCCTAAATGTCGCGGTCCCATAAAAATTGCAGATCACCGCCATTACTAGTAAAAAAATAATAATAATAAAAATGCCATAAATCTATCCCCTATTTTGTAGACACTATAACTTTGGCGCTTTTTGCAATTTTTTTTACCAAACATACAGTCAGGTCCATAAATTTTGGGACATCGACACAATTCTAATCTTTTTGGCTCTATACACTACCACAATGGATTTGAAATGTGCTTTAACTGCAGATATTCAGCTTTAATTTGAGGGTATTTACATCCAAATCAGGTGAACAGTGTAGGAATTACAACAGTTTGTATATGTGCCTCCCACTTTTTAAGGGACCAAAAGTAATGGGACAGATTAACAATCATCCATCAAACTTTCACTTTTTAATACTTGGTTGCAAATCCTTTGCAGTCAACTACAGCCTGAAGTCTGGAACACATAGACATCACCAGACAATGGGTTTCATCCCTGGTGATACTCTGCCAGGCCTCTACTGCAACTGTCTTCAGTTCCTGCTTATTCTTGGGGCATTTTCCCTTCAGTTTTGTCTTCAGCAAGTGAAATGCATGCTCAATTGGATTCAAGTCAGGTGATTGACTTGGCCATTGCATAACATTCCACTTCTTTCCCTTAAAAAACTCTTTGGTTGGTTTCGCAGTATACTTCGGGTCATTGTCCATCTGCACTGTGAAGCGCCGTCCAATGAGTTCTGAAGTATTTTGCTGAATATGAGCAGATAATATTGCCCAAAATACTTCAGAATTCATCCTGCTGCTTCTGTCAGCAGTCACATCATCAATAAATACAAGAGAACCAGTTCCAATGGCAGCCATACATGCCCACGCCATGACACTACCACCACCATGCTTCACTGATGAGGTGGTATGCTTTGGATCATGAGCAGTTCCTTTCCTTCTCCATACTCTTCTCTTCCCATCACTCTGGTACAAGTTGATCTTGCTCTCATCTGTCCATAGGATGTTGTTCCAGAACTGTGAAGGCTTTTTTAGATGTTGTTTGGCAAACTCTAATCTGGCCTTCCTGTTTTTGAGGCTCACCAATGGTTTACATCTTGTGGTGAACCCTCTGTATTCACTCTGGTGAAGTCTTCTATTGATTGTTGACTTTGACATACATACACCTACCTCCTGGAGAGTGTTCTTGATCTGGCCAACTGTTGTGAATGGTGTTTCTTCACCAGGGAAAGAATTCTTCGATCATCCACCATAGTTGTTTTCCGTGGTTTTCCGGGTCTTTTGGTGTTGCTGAGCTCACCGGTGCATTCTTTCTTTTTAAGGATGTTCCAAACAGTTGATTTGGCCACACCTAATGTTTTTGCTATCTCTCTGTTGGGTTTGTTTTGTTTTTTTCAGCCTAATAATGGCTTGCTTCACTATTAGTGACAGCTCTTTGGATCTCATATTGAGAGTTGACAGCAACAGATTCCAAATACAAATAGCACACTTGAAATTAACTCTGGACCTTTTATCTGCTCCTTGTAAATGGGATAATGAGGGAATAACACACACCTGGTCATGGAACAGCTGAGCAGCCAATTGTCCCATTACTTTTGGTCCCTTAAAAAGTGGGAGGCACATATACAAACTGTTATAATTCCTACACCTTTCACCTGATTTGGATGTAAATACCCTCAAATTAAAGCTGAAAGTCTGCAGTTAAAGATCATCTTGTTTGTTTCATTTCAAATCCATTGTGGTGGTGTATAGAGCCAAAAAGATTAGAATTGTGTCGATGTCCCAATATTTATGGACCTGATTGTATGTAGAAGAATACATATTGGCTTAAACTGATCAATATATATTTTTTTTTTTAAATATTTTTTGTGCTATTTATTATAGTAAAAAATATTGTTTTTTTTTCAAAATTGTCGCTCTTTTTTTGTTTATAGCACAAAAAATAAAAACTGCAGAGTTGATCAAATACCACCAAAAGAAAGCTCTATTTGTGGGGAAAAAAAGGACATCAATTTTGTTTGGGTACAGCGTAGCACGACCGCACAATTTTCAGTGCCGTATAGCAAAAAATGGCCTGGTCATTAAGGGGGCATATCATTCTGTGGCTGAAGTATTTAAAAGCACTTAACATCCATCATTGGATCACCAAATCTAAATACCCCGGCTTCTTCATATCGCTAGATGCTGAGAAGGCATTTGACAGGCTGGCCTGGGATTACCCCGAAGCTGTACTGACCGCACTAGGCCTTGGCAACAGGCTGATAAGCTTTTTAATGTCTTTATACACTAACACAGCAATAGTTTGAATAAACGGCCTCCTATCACGTGCCTTCGCCATCAAACATGGTACCTGCTAAGGTTGCCCTTTATCTCCCCTACTGTTTATCCTTACCCTTGAACCCTTCCTATATCAATTACGCAAGAACGCAAACATTAGAGGAATGACTGAACAATCAGCAATATAAGCTAGCTGCTTTCGCAAATTATATTCAATTATTCCTCTCAGAACCCCACATTACTTTGCCCAATCTTCTAAAAGATTATCGATTGTTCCAATTCATAGCACATTTTCATTTCAATAAGTTTTTATTGAGAAGTTTTTAATCAAAATACAAATCACAAAGGGATTTGGAAACATAAACATAAATATAAAATAAAAAGACAAAAGTATGCAATATATATGCACAGTACATTTTGCTGAAGGTATGTGGATATGTAGCGTTATACTCTGTACTTGACATGTAACTAGATAGCTTGCTAAAAGACATTTGTTATCTATCAATAGGGCTAGCAACTGCAACCAATAGTGCAATTGGAGCCATCTGTAGTGTCTCTGAGGGGCACCACAGCCCTGCACCATGGGCTCTGTCCGCCCTCCATCCAGCGCCGCCCCACATGGGCACATACTGCAGCACCAGATAAGAGCAGATGGGAATGACCCACAACCACAAAGCAGGTGTCCTGTAGTTGGTCAATTTGGCGGTTAACCCGTGTATTCAAAATGAGCTGTCCTAAAAGGGCATCTAGTAACATAACCATTTAACATATAACATATAACATATAGTGGGATGTGATTTGGAACAAAGGAACATAGGTTGACAATATTGTTTGTAATGTAGATGGTATAGATCAAACTTTATTTACATTATACCAATCTAACCAGGCTTTCCGGTTTGTGTGTGGTGATTGAGTGTTATTTTGGGATATAGCAAACATAATTTCGTAAGATATATGTAAATTAGTGGTTCTTATTACTTCAGTAAAGGTTGGCACTCCCTTTTGTTTCCAATGTCTAGCTATTTCCAATTGCACACTTAATAGTATAAGGAGGTGGGATTGATTCTATCCCTAGGGATAAAATGGCCATTCCTGGGCTATTGGGGACCTGTGCACCCATTATTTGAGATATGATATTAAAAGTGGCTGACCAGAGGGGTTGTATTATTGGGCAATTTCAGAATATGTGGAATAGTCATCCTCTATGACTGCATTGTCTCCAGCACAGTGGGGATGATTACGGGTCAAACCCTGCTATTCTTGTGGATGTTAAATACCATCTTAACAGTAGTTCTTGATGAAGTTCCCAGAGATTAACACTTTTATTGGCTTTGTAGGTGGATGTCAGTGCTGTCTTCAATTGTTCAGTGGAGTAAGAGGTTGTCAGATCAATTTCCCACGTCTTCATAGAGGGGGATTTAGTAAATATTGATTTTTGATTTAGAATGTTATAAAATAGGGAAATGCCCCTAATTGTAGTAGTAGGGTTCGTAAAATATAAAGCTATCCTCCAGGGTAGTGTAATAGAGGGGTTAGGAATCGTTGCTAACAAGTGTGAAATCTGGAGAAAGGTAAACAGGTCATTATTGTTTAAACCATATTCTATTTGGAGTGTCCTAAAAGTTTTGAGTGAAGGGCCAATTTGGAGATCAGTGACATTTGAGATACCTTTGGACCACCAATGTTTAACATTTAAATTAGGTATTAAGAGCTGTAAGCTTGAAATAGGTAGGGGGATGGATTTTGAGGATGCATTATCTGTGGGAATTTTTAGGAGTATTTTCCAGGTCTGTAGTACTGCTACCATAGTAGGTGAGATATCTATAGGAATGTGTGTCATGAAGCTACTTGCCAAGTGTAGATCAGATATTTTTTTGCTTGGGCTTTGATGGTTCTCTAGCTCGTACCATCTGGGTGTGTGGTTCTGAGTAAACCACTGTCATATTTGTGCTAAAATAGCTGCTTGGTAGTAGTCTTTTATGAGGACATGACCCATCCCTCCTACGTTTCTTGATTTAATTAGTTTTTGGAAGGCGCATCTAGCCTTTCTTCCCTGCCATAAAAATGTATTAATTAGTGACTGCTTTAGAAAAAAATTACTTTGGGACTGGGAGGGGAAGGGTTCAGAACATGTAAATAAATTGTGTCAACATATTAATTTTAAATGCTGCTAACCTTCCAGACCAGGTCAGTTCAATCCTGGGGATAGCATTTAATTTAGGGGTGAGTTGATTGAGAAATGGAGCGTAGTTTGCATCAATCAATTGTTCAGCCTTTGCGGTGAGTGTTATGCCGAGGTATTGAATTCCCTCTATTTTCCATGAATATGGATATTGCGATTTACGCCTAGTTTCCATAAGTTTGTCAATCCCTAAGCCAAGTATATGAGATTTACCTTAGTTAACCTTATAATAAGAAATTAAACATGTTTAAGGTGTCATGTGCTGCTGCCAGGGAAGGATACACTTCTGTCAAAAATAGAATTATGTCCATCAAGAGGTTAAAAATTAGGGGTGACAATGGGCACCCCTGTCTGGTTCCATTTGATATGGTAAAAGGTGTGGACAGAACTCCGGACATATATACTCTAGCTGACGGTTTAGAGTACAAAGCCATTATAGCCGTAAATATGTTGCCATCAAATCCAAATGACCGCAATACCCTGGCCAAATAGCCAGTGTATGCGGTCAAAGGCCTTCTCTGCGTCTAATGTGAGAAGCAGAGAAGGCCTTTTCTGTAATTCTGCCATGTGAATAATGTTCACAAGTCTACGGGTAGCATCTGAGGTTTGCCTGTTTTGGGTAAAACCTGTCTGATCAGGATGAGTGTAGGTAGAATAGTTACCAGGCGTATCGCTACTAGTTTAGCATATAGCTTTAAATCAATATTTAAAAGCGAGATTGGTCTAAAGTTTGCTGGTGTAACTGGATCCTTCCCTGATTTTGGCAAAGTAACAATCAAGGCTTCCAGCATTTCAGGAGGAAAAGAGGCAGAGGCAGCGGCAGAATAAAAAATTTGGAGTAAGTATGGGGATAGAAGAGTCATAAATTCCCTGTAATATTCCGCGCTGAAGCCATCAGGTCCAGGAGATTTATTAGAAGGGAGGGATTTTATAACATTGTGGATTTCCAGTATTGTAAAAGGCTGGTTTAAAGATTGGAGCTGGGCAGAGGACAGTTTAGGTATGTCTATTTTGGTAAGAAAGTCGTTGATGACTTCAGTGTCAGGTTGTATTGTGTCTGGGTCATCTTTTAAATTATACAGTGCTCCATAATAGAAACTAAAAGCATCTGCTATCTTCTGCGGGTAGTATTCTTTTTGTTTGGTACCTGGGTGTATTATTTAGGGTATTTTAGTTCTATATCTATGTCCTTTAAGGTTTTGCGCTAATAGTTTCCCAGCTCTATTACCATGTGCATAGTAGTTCATTTTTAGTTGTTGGGAAGATTTTTCAAAATTATCTAGTAGCAGTAGTCTAAGGTCCTGTCTAAGTTGCGTTAATTTTTTGGATAGATGACATTAGATTTTCTTTTACATGGAGGAAATGACGACGCAGGAGTACATCTCTTGGAATGTGGTCAGACAGGTGAGATGGTTTGGGTAGACAATGGATCCTGTCTATCTTGACATCTAAGTCAGTGAGGCCTGGTATAAGATTTTTGAATAAGGTCACTGCATAGGAGCTTAGGTCGGTTTGGTGTACTGATTCTGGTATCCTTCTTATTTTCAGGTTATTTCTTCTTGACCTATCTTCCAAATCAGCTAATTTTGCCTTGATCCAGTCAGTCTCCCCTTCCTTTTCTTCATAGGCATCAACCAGATTGTTTATGGTGTCAGCGTATTCTCCCATCTTAACCTCAATATGGTCCACCCTATCCCCCATTGTCTGGATGTTTCTATTGAATCTGTTCATACATGAGGCCATGTCAGACTGGATTGTGCTCCTTAATGACAGTAGCATGTCTTTTAGTACTGTATCAAGCACAGGTTGATTCTGTGTGGGAAAGGATTCAATAGATTCGGGCATTTCCCTTGTGTCTTCCCCTGAGTCTGGTGTAGGGCTCATAGGCGGACCCAATCCGATGCCATCCAGCCTGGGTCTAGACTTAGCAGGGCTATTTGATGAAGGGGTGGGGGGATAGGAGTGTTGGCTGCCAGGAGATGTTGTTTTGGCAGGATGATTACTCTTTTTTGTTGTTTTTTTAGTAATCAAGGCCGCCGGCAGAGTATATTGAAAAGGTGCCTTGGAAGGGTTGCTGTGTACCGCTTGGTCCCTGTGAAGACGGAGCTCCGGGATTATGTGACCATCTGGCTCTGCTGCAAGCCACGCCCCCTCCATAGCACATTTTAAAGTCAATTGTACTAAATCTCATGCTCTCAACATTTCATTAACAGCATCCCAAATTCTAACATGCAAACAAAACTTCCCATTTACCTGGCAACCAGACACTATTACTTACTTAGGAATCCAACTGCCAACACGCCTCTGACCTTTATTTAAAAAATTATCAACCAATCCTTAAAACTATAACAGAAGATCTCCAGAAATTGAATAAATCATACTTTTCTTGGTTTGGTAAAGCGGCAATAATGAAAATGAACATCCTATCATGCATACTCTACCTCCTGAAAACGATACCCATTAAACTACCGAAAACTTTCCTGCAATCTATCAAAAAAATCTGTAGAATCTTCCTTTGGAACCAGAATCGCCCTAGAATTAGTTACACCCAACTAATTAAAGCCAAATCAAAAGGTGGGATCGGCTTGCCCAACATCCAATATTATTATTGGGCTTGCCACTTGCAGCGCATTATAGATTGGCACGTTCACCATCATGCAAAAGACTGGGTTGATCTGGAGGATTTCTTCTCCAAACTCCCATAAGCTGTACCCCATGGATTCCTCGCAATCTTATCCCAAAAGACCTGACAGAACACCCCACAATAGGCCCATGCCAATGTTTTATCGAGATTTACCATAAACTCAAACTCTCTTCGACTCCTGGTCCATTATCACCAATCCTAATGAATCCCAAATTCCCTCCTGAAATGACACCATCCACTCTCCAGCAATCAACCCTAGTCTGGTTTGCGAATCCACCACCTTCTTCAGAACAGTTCGATGCGATCATATGAAAACTTGAACACACATGGGGCTGACTCAAAATTAAACGCATTGGAATATATGTAACTTAAGCATTTCATACCACACATTCAATTACCCCCTTTGAAAAACTCTGTACAATCCAGACACCCCAACGACATGTTATATCTTCTGTACATAACATGATGTGGGACAACATAAATTTGACAAATGCTAGTTGGGAAAAAAATATACTGTAATATACACAAGGGCTCCATCAATGTCTCCATCCAAGGGAACCGTTACAAAATTGCATCACGTTGGTACCATTTTACACAAATAAGATTCCTCTGTCTCAGACCTATGCTGGAGATGCCAGCACACTTAAAAAAAGAAAAAAATGAAAAAAGAAACTGGGAGCCTAATAAATACCTAAACATGAGCGTACCTCCATATATGATGGTAGGGTGTGTTCCCAAGCTGCATATGTCACAAAAAATAAAAATAAAAATTGTGCACGCCCAAGGGTTAACTCCTCATTACAATTTATTCAGATATGTATAAAACATTACATATCTCTCTATAAAATATCTATGAAAAATCTAGCCTCCCCCACACAACCCCACCACCCCCCCAACAACTGACAAAACACCCACCCTTCCCTCCCAAATGACAATAGCCCACTAACACTAAACCAACCCCCACTTCCCCCTAAAAAAATGGGACCACTGACCTACTCCCCTGCAGAACTGGAACCAGGAACCAAATACCCCCCCTGAAAAACAAGATGGTACCCCGAAACACCAAAATGCAATCACCACAGATGTACTGGAGACAGTAGCTCCCAGTGCCCTGAATGAGGAGCTCCACACCTTATGGCCGCAATGGGCAAATGCAGTAGCTGATCAAATACAGGGATAACTGGGGGTCAGTCTGGCTGCCTAGTCCATAAAAGACTTGAAAAAGCAATGATCCTGCCAGGAAGACCACAGCAAGGGATAAGGGGACGCTGGTGGCTGAGGAATGTGGGAGGTCTCTCAGTGAGATAAGATTATACCATAGATCATCCAATGCAATGCCACTCGAGATGAGGGGGGAAGCCAAATAGCAATCCCCACAAGCAGTATACAGATAGTCAAAGTCACATAGAGAAATCAATGGTTACATCTAATCCGGCCAGTGAATGAGGGGATCCCGATGCTCTAGGTATCCCGTACAAACTGCCGATATGATTGGTCATGTACAGTAAGGTGTGTGTATTCACAGTCCTGCTTCCTCAGATGGTGCTCAGGTATGAATGGGTGATCACATTCATGCAAGACTCCACACAATCCAGCTAGGTGGTAGAATTGGGTCGGCTGTGCTGTGGGTCATGCAGGTAAATCAGCACATGTGAAGCTCCTCAATGGGTCCCACAGGCCTTCCTCATTAGATTCCAAAATCAAACCGAGAGCCGTTCCTAGTCCACGTTTGTGCAACAGCTGGTGTTCATCTAACCCTCCAGACAGCAAAGATAGCATCAATCATAGATCATCCAATATGTGGTTAGTCCCATGCTGGTTGCTTCCTTTGGTTCCTCTCAAGTGATAGAGCATGTGGTACATCGAGTGGTATGAGGGGGTTATTGTTTCTGTGTCTACATATGTTTCTTTCCTCCCAGAACTTCTTCAGGATGTGAGGGTTCCTTCCCTTTTGCTAAATATAAATGCACTTAAGCTCCGCCTATCAGGTGTCACATCAAAAGGCAAGCATCGCTAAAAGGGGACCCACTAACAAATTGTGCATTCACCAATGCGTGTTCACCCATAATATAAGAAAATATACATAAAAATATACATAATGATTAAAAATGCATGGCCGAGGTGAGCTTACACACACACACACACACACACACACACACACACACACACACACACGTGCCTATGTTCATGGATTTACCAGACCAAACTCTGGCCATAATCCAGTGTAAAGAATATATCTAAATCCTTCAAAGATATAGAACCAGGATATAAGGTGGTGTCTAGAGATTAAGCTAGCTACAGATGAGGACAAGTATATGGATACAGCCTATCAACAGAGCATATTAAGAGTGGGACTGAGCATAAGAGAAGGCTATATAACAGGGGTAGGCAACCTTTGGAGGACAGTGTGCCGAAAAATGTTTTCAAAAAAATTGAGCAAGCCGATTTTAGAACAAAAAAATCTCAACTTCACACTCTCAATCATGAAAATTATTTTTTATAAAGTAAATGCTGTAAACTACTTGAGTAATAAAGATAAATTAACATCCTGCACTCTCATGCCTCAGATCAGCCCCAGTGCCTGCAACTCCACTTCTTAGATCACTATCCCCCCTGCAAATCTGTTTTATCTAATCCACTGTACATCTGCCCCACCACTGTAACCCCCTGCACATCTGCCCCGCCGCTGTAACCCCCTGCACATCTGCCCCACCACTGTAACCCCCTGCACATTTGTTTCACCTCTGTACCCCCTGCTCATCTGTCCCACCAATAAGCCTCCTTTCACATCTGCCCCACTGCTCTACCCCAGGTTTTCTGTCCCATCACTGAACCCCCTTCTCATCTGCCCCAACACTGAACCCCCCTTCTCATCTGCCCCACCATTGTAACCCTACCTGCTCTTTTGTCCCACCACTGAACCCCCTTCTCATTTCTTTCACCACTGTACCTCCCTGCACATCTGCCCCACCACTGTACCCTCCTGCTCTTCTGTCCCACCACTGAACCCCTCCTGCTCATTTTCCCCACTGCTGTACCCTCCTGCTCATCTGCTCCACCGCTGTACCCTCTTCTTATCTATCATATGCAGAGTGGTGAAAGGAAGCAGAGATGAGACACATCTACCTGTCCTGACACACACATCCTGCCGATCCACCTCTCGCATCCAGCCCATGTGCTTGTATGTGATGTATGTGATGTCACATACAAGCATCTGAAATGGATGCGCAACGATGAGCTCGGGTCAGGGGTATTTTCTGAAAGCAGTGGGCCTGTGTGCAGGATTATAAATTGGGCCCCCACAGCTGAGAAAAAGTGCTCTGCAGCAAAAGTTGTGATTTTCATTGCGCTGAATACTGACTGTGGCTTAAAGGGACACAGAGTGCAGGAGTTCAGTAGTTCAGTAGTAAGTGACGCAAAGGTTCAGGAATAATTTCAACAGAAGTTCCCAGAAGCTCAATAGTAATTTCACAAACTGTCACCTGATTGTGGTCTTCTCAATCACAGTGAAACCCTTTCTTTCTGAGATTGGTAGTGGCAACTAAGCGAGTCATCTTCCTCCAGATGATGGATGGGGCTAGCAGGACTGTGATTGGCTTTAGCAGTGGCCAATGATAGTCCTCCTACTGGAAACAGGGACCGCCCCCCTAGCAGAACTGCACCCAATCCCTTCCCCATCAAAAAAATTGACGATTGCAGCTACAGCAAAGTTAGAGAACCAAACAATGTTTCCCATATTTTACAATGTGTGGGGACACAATGCCTCCCCCTTAGTGCAGGTGCGGCGTGGGGAACTCTGAAATTTCTAATGCATTAGAGTTTCATTGACACTTCCCTGCGCTGCTCTGCTGATGGGGAGGGAGTCGAGGGCTGGCAAAAGAGGCTTTGTGCGCCACTTGCGGCACCAGTGCCAGGGGGGTTGCCTACCCCTGCTATATAAGATATGCATATTCAGATTAGATACATTCAGCAATAATATGAAAGTTTAAATTTAAACATATAGCTCTTTGATACATTTGTAGCATTGTATCCTTTGTCATGATATAACATTCTCTCTGCAATTAATCTACTATTGCTGATAAGTATTCAGAGTCTGGAAGCATACTCATATAGCCAATGTCACCATAAATATACAGTACATCATATCTCTATTAGTATTGGGGTGTAAGGAATTAACCAATATTTCAAAAATAGTTTACCAATCAGTCCATCATGCCACCCCCTGCAATCCCAACAAAGGGAGGGGAAATAATATAATATATAAGAAGTCCAATAGTAACAGGAAAAAGAGAAAAGTGAAGAAAAGTGAAGAAATAATTGAATAAGAGGGTAGGATTATACAGAAACATGATATACTATAAATTGATCTATCTGTGCCATCAGGTTAAGGACAGGCAAAGGGTAGCATATTCATAAAAAACTATGCAATGAAAAATCATTGTTCAAACCTTTGGGCGACATGGTTTCCAACAGGAATATCCATTTGGCCTCTTTTTGAACCAATATTTTATCCCCATCTCCTCGTCTGTCAGGTAATTCTAGTTTGTAGATTATTGCACACCTAAATCCATCCACTGAGGCCCAATGTACCTCTCTGAAATGTAACGCTACTGGTGATTCATGATATTTTTTTATCTCCTATTTTACCTATACTTGCTACGTATTCCCCTATTCTCTTACGATATTCCCGTCTCGACTTCCCTATGTACATTATGCCACAAGGACGCAGTATTTGATAAACTACGAGACTGGAGGAACAAAGAACCTAATTTGGTATGTCTATTTGCCTTCTAATTCAGTGAAGGACTTTTTCTTAATTACATATTTACATATGCTGCAGTGCCCACATGGGTACATACCATTTAGGTGTCCCATGTCCCATATGGTTCCATCATTGTGTTTCTTGCTTTTGTACTCACTTTTGACTAGGGCATCTCCCAGAGTTGGGGCTCTTTTGGCAGTAAGAGTAGGTCTAGGTCTCTCCCATCACATTGTGGGCAGCTCACAAAGCCTATGTAAGGGGCAAGCTAATCCAAATGTCTGCTAAAATAAACAAAGCCCGCAAACTGGAAATAGCTAGACTTGAGAGTGAATTTTCTCACTTCAGCAAACAACAAACGCAATCCCACTCCTACATCGGCAGCTAGTCTTGAATCCGCGCACATGGCTCTTAATTTATCCCTCACGGCTGTTGCGGAGAAAAGTTTGCGATGGGATGGAGGGAGGTTCTATTATCAAAAGGACAAATTGGGTGCCATGTTGGCACGCAGGCTTACTCCAAGGTTACTGGTGCGCACTTTACCTAAGATACGTTTAAGTAATGGTTCCCTATCCCAGAATCCTCTGAAAATCATGGAATCCTTTCATGAGTTTTACCGATCTTTATACAGTACTCATGGGTCTGAACCCTCGTCTAACACAATCGATTCTTATCTGGGCTCATTGATGATCCCTAAGCTCCGAGAGCATCATAAGGACAGCCTTGAAAATCCTATTTCTGCGGAGGAAGTATCTCAGGTCATTTATGACCTCAAAAATGACTCTGCTCCTGGTCCAGATGGTTTTTCGGTCCCGTATTACAAACATTTCTCCCAGCAACTCTCTCCATATCTAGCTCGCTTTTATAATCAGCTACGAGCAGGGGGACAACTAGACAAGGCGCTTAATTCAGCTTTCATCACAGTACTACCAAAACCAGGTGAGGACACTAGCTGCACAGCTAATTATAGGCCCATATCTTTGATCAACAATGATCTTAAAATTTTAACTAAAATCTTAGCTAATAGAATATCCTCCTTTATAAGCCTGTATATTCATAGGGATCAGGTGGGCCTCATTCCTGGGAGATAGGGTCCGGACCAGATCAGGAGAGCGATAGACATAGTTTCGTTACTAAACTCTGGCTGGGACAAAGGACTCCCTCAGAAGGGTTTCGTGCTGTCTCTAGATCTAATGAAAGCTTTTGACTCTGTCTCCTGGGCCTTCCTGTTCCCGATACTACAAAAGCGGGGTTTTGGTCCAACCAAATATGAATATAATAGGAGCTCTATACGATACTCCGGTTGCACAAGTCAAAATGCAGGGTTATTATTCAGACTCTTTTCCGATTCTAAAGGGTACTAGACAAGGCTGCCCTTTGTCCCCATTGATTTTTGCCGTAGTCATCGAGACACTAGCTATCGCCATCCGGGATAATCCGGACATACATGGAGTGCGTTGTGGCCCACAAACCCACTTTGCAGATGATGTTTTACTTTTCATCACCTCACCACTTACTTCTTTACCTAACTTATACAAGGTGCTCGATGACTTTGGCAAAGTATCTGGTCTTAGGGTTAACTACTCTAAATCTATGGCTCTAAACATTAATCTACCGACCTCCATGATGGCCTTGCTCAAAAACGACTTCCGCTTCAGTTGGGGGGAAAAAATTATCCCCTATCTGGGTATCAACCTTACTTCATCAATTGACAATCTTTACAATGCTAATTTTCCCCCACTTATTCGTAAATTGGGAGAGGACCTCTCAAGATGGGACAAAATGGGGCTATCTTGGTTGGGTAGAATTAATTCTGTGAAACTGACTTTACTACCATGTGTTCTTTATCTCTTTAGGTCCTTACCAATACCTATTCCCAAAGATCACCTCAGGAAGTTTCAATCTAAAATTATTAAATTTACATGGGGTGGAAAGGGACATAGGATCTCCAAGGAGACTCTGTTCAGGAGCAGGGATCAAGGAGGAGTGGGTTTACCCAATCTTCTCTGGTATCATCAGGCAGCACAACTTTCCCAACTGTCCACTGTATATTCTAAGATTGCCCACCCAGATTGGGTACATATGGAACGACAGGCTATCCCTCAATTCACTTTAGATTACATTCTCTGGTCCCATCCTAGATCTAGACCTGCCATCATGGTCCCTACACTTTCCCACTCCCTGACACTGTGGGACTCTCTCAAACACAACCCTCGAATAGTATCTAATTGGCAACCATTATCCCACATTTTCCGAAATCCTCTTTTTCCTCCAGGTATGGACATACAAGCATTCCAATGGTGGCTAGATAAGGGGATGTACAGAATAGGACACTTTGCTAATCCTACGGGACCACTCACCTTGACCCACTGCATCAACAAACTCGACATGCCCAACACAGAAAGATTTCGTTTCAGACAGATAATCCACTTCCTGCAGTCTCTTAGGTCCCCCAGTCATACACAACTTTCGGTCACGGAATATGAACGGTGGTGTGGTCAAGCCATGGAGCAGAGGGGCGGGATCTCAGTGATTTACCCATCACTCTCTAGGGCTGAGACTAAGTCACTCTTCATGCGAGAATGGGAGAGTGATCTCCACCATACATGGAGTATTGAGGAATGGCATAGAGCTTCTATGGCTGCATCTAAGGGCATTTTGAATATAGCATTAATTGAATCAAATATGAAAGTCCTTATGCGGTGGTATATGGTCCCTCTCAAAATCTCCAAAATCTACCCCAGTGCTTCCCCTATGTGCTTTCGAAATTGTGGGCATATTGGGTCCATGTTACACATTTGGTGGGACTGCCCTAAGATCTGGGGCTTATGGAATAGGATCTTTCATACCATTAGGAAAATAACGGGCTTCCCAATCCAAAAGTCTCCTCAGCTAGCTCTCCTGAATTTTCCCTTCCCTAAAATTTCTAAAGTAGTTCAACGACTTATTATGTTCATTTTCCTAGGGACCAAACTCACGATTGCACGTACCTGGAAGAGATCAACTGTTTCCTTTCTGTTGGTTAAGAGAAAGATTTCATGGATCATGGCCCAGGAGAAGACGGTTAGTTTCTCCTGGACACTACCTCTAAACACGATGCTATCTGGGATCCTTGGGTTAAATACATATCCCCACCATCTTTGTCTGCAACTTGACCTGGACCTCTGTGGTTGAGCGAGTACCGCACCGTCATAGGATGTATCATTTCATGTACTCTATCCTCTTTTTTCTTTTCTCTCTCCTTTCCTATCTTCTTCTTCTTTTTGCACTATAGATTATTGGCATACAGGTTAGAATTCTTTGCTAACATATACAGCAGATATCATAACCTACGCCTTTTTTATGAATGTTAGGCTTCTTCAGATACTTAAATAAGTCTCTTTAATGCAGACTGGACCTATGGTTCGATTTTCCTCACTTATTGGATAGCCACATGCAAATCTTACCATAAGCTCTATTAGTTATTCTGTCCTTCTGGGTATAACACTCCAGTCAGACACCTTATATTTGGATTCACTTCTCCTATTAAAGACTTTACTTCATTATTATTTCATTACAGTATATATTATTGGATTAAAGGTTTGACTTCTCCTGAGTGGTGGACCTCCCCTCCTGGCACAGCGAGTTCCCATGTGGGGTGCTGGGGTAGGGGAGTGACCCCTCTTTTCGGAGTCGGTCTTATGGAATTCAATCTATTGCTGACGGCACATATTTCTTAGTTCAAAATGCTATTTATGTTCTGTCTGCTACTTTATGGGTATATGTTATACTTGTGGTTGTACCTGTAATCTTGATCATCCTTTTTTGTTTTATTAACTTCTCAATAAAAACTATTGAAATAAAAAAAAAAAGAGTAGGTCTAGGACCCAGAATTTCTTTGAGTTTATGCTCAAGGAGAAGGATATGCCAGTGTTTTATCAGTACTGCGTTCAATTGAGTCCATTGTGTTCCATATGTGGTTACAACACCTATTTTATAATTTTTTGAGGGGGATGTGGTCTGGTGAATATTGTCTTTGAGTCCAAGAGTATCTTCCCTGCTTTTATGTAGGGCTTTTTTTATCCCATGTCTGATTATAGAGTTGGGATAACCCTGTGCCCTAAATCTATGTCTAAGTCCCTTGCTTTCTTGATAGAAGTCCCTAATGTTTGAACAGTTCCTGCACAGTCTCAGGAACTGTCCAGTCGGGATCCCCTCTAATTAGGAGTAGGGGCCACGGATGATGGCTGGTGGTGTGGAGGAGAGTATTGCCCGCGGTCAGTTTCCTGAACATTTTACACCATCCTGTTGCCTTCCTTACTTATCATGAGATACAGAAATTCAGGGGGGGTGTATTTGGTTCCTGGTTCCAGTTCTGCAGGGGAGTAGTTCAATGGTCACATTTTTTAGGGGGAGGTGGGGGTTGGTTTAGTGTTAGCGGGCTATTGTCATTTGAGAGGGAGGGGTGGGAGTTTTTCAGTTGTTGGTGGGTGGTGGGGTTATGTGGGGGAGGCTAGATTTTTCATAGATATTTTATGGAGAAATATGTAATGTTTTATACCTATCTGACTAAATTGCAATGAGGAGTTAACCCTTGGGTATGCACAATTTTTATTTTTATTTTTTGTGACAGATGCCAGCACACAACTGGAAACTTCTTACACATATGGTGGGAATGCCCTCATCCAATCCTTCTGGACACAAATTCACAAACAGATAGACAAAATTACATACATATGCTCTGGACTATACACCGGCTAAGTCCCTTCTCCATCACCATGTTTCAAACGACATACCATACTATAAATCTCTCATTCTGATGCTTGTAAATACAGCAAAGATGTGCATACCTAAGCTATTGGGCACCTCCAAGGTCCCTACTTTATGCAACTGGTATTAGCACATAAATAGAATACTGAAATGGAAGAGCTTATATCGATTTTACAGGACTGCCCCCACAAATTCGTCTCTAAGTGGGCTTGTTGGACTCACTTCCAGTCCTCAAATGAATACCTACAAACGATGAATCTTACCCACACATATCTGACCTAATTTATCATATAATTCTCCCCCTGGATATACTAATTCATTCCTTAAACAACACTCAATCCAGACTGCAATCAAAATCATTGTATAAACACAGTCACTTAACACCCCTTGCATATTAATCACTTCGTAGCTCCTCCTACCCCTACATAATTTTTTTCTACCCCTTCCTCTTATATCCCCTTTCATACTCTCTAACACAAATCCAGACCTAGCTGTAGTGCCTGTGCTGGACACTCGCACTCGTACATAGACCTATTCCCTTGCTATTAAAAACAAATCTAAACTAAATGTACTTAAAACACCAACTTACCTACCTGGCATAACCTTTTACAGGTAATAATAAACCAAAAACAGAGCAAAGCTAGCAATGATCATTTTGCTCAATGTCTTGAGTTTCATGTTAATATTTTGTTCTTAAATGTAACATAAACAATATACTTATACATAACTACTCACAATGTTTGTTTGCATTTAATACTTCCTCTCACCAGTTATTAAATACTTGTTTGTGCTCTTTTGATATATCTCAATACTGCACTATTCTTGTTATTGTAACTTACCAGAAACCTTGTTCTTTTGTATTTCTTTTATAATAAAATTCATTTGGAAGAAAAAAAAAAAAAGAACCAAGAACCCTATGGGGGTAGCATTTTATATGTGTATATATATATATATATGTAGAAATAACTCTCGGTGGAGCTGCTGATTTAAGTGGGCTTGTTACCTTCACTCTCGATACCTCTGTTTCACCGGCACCGGGTCTAGAGTTTACCTCTGGACGATATAAGCACCAAACACTTGAGTAGGTTTTCCAATGCTTTAATAAACGAACAAGGGAAATAGCAGGAAAAAGGTAGAAGGAAAGCTGCAGGGAAGTTCAAATACTCTTCTTAGTATTCTTTAGAACATTTCTCTGAATATTGATCACTTGTAGTTGAAAACGCTCCCCCTGTGGGATTCAATCTTTGCCCGCCTGGATAGACCTCTCTCACTTGTCTAGCAGCCAGTACGTAGCATGAACTAAAGTCTCTGCCACAGACTTGTTTGGAATAAAACCCGTACGATCCTCTGCCACAGGATGTATTGGTTTGCGATGAAAGTCAGACACAGTACTTGAACCTTTAAGCCAACCCGGCAGTACTATACTGTGAGATTACTTCAGAATGCATCCTCCAACCGAGTCACCAGGCCCCTCTCCAGACCAGCACTCTGCGTGATCCTTCCATGACGGGTCCTCCCCTGGGATCTCCTTGGTTGTCCAGCTTCTTAACTCAGGATAGACAGCTCAGGACCATTCCTCTGCTGCTGTGGTAGGCCCCAGACAAGCTTCTGGGCCCACCCACACGCCTCAGCGACGCAGGCCTCCGGAACGGGCCTCCGGTGGTATTGCATACCTGTCGGCCAGGAGGGCCAGCAGGTGGCTGAAAACGAACCCTAAAACATGGCATCTGTCCCATAAATACCCTCTCCCAGAATGCAACTCGGAGGACCACCTCCACTGAGTTATCTTCGGGACAGAGGAGCACTCATCCGCTCTTCCAACACCAGCCGATGGTGACAACGACACCCACCGGCACAATGTGGAACTACTTGCAATGTCAGCCAAGCTGGAACAGAGGCAAATCTAACTCCCTCTAATAAGCGACCTACTAAATTTACCTATCAGTGGTAGATAAAAATCTACCAGAGATACATATACATATATATATATATATATATATATATATATATATATATATATATATATATATGTTGGCCCTTATAAAATCCCCCCAGAATGTAAGCGTATATTGGTATTAATAGAATATTTTTGTTTTTTTTAAATAACAAAATTTCAAAAAGTAAGAGAGAAGGCTATATTTTGCAGAGCTTGTTATCGTGTTGTTAGGCTGGTATCTGACTACAACAACCTGCAGTGCAGTATCCTCCATCCACCATAGTATGGCTAGCTTTAGAGTGTAAAAGACCAACATTTTAGCATGAAGGCTTACTGCTTCAAATTATGGTTTTAGATTCTTTGAATAAGTATTTCATGGAAATTTTCATCACTCAAACCAAAACCTTATGATTTTAAACAATGTATTGTTAGGAGCAGGTCATTTTTTCTAAAGAAAAGTAGATAAAGAGACTGTCAAAATTAATGTAGCAATATTGTTTAGGACAGATGCTGAACAAAAAGAACAGTAAGTAAACATTGATCCAAACAACTAATGCTGCGTACACACGGTTGGACTTTCCGACGGAAAATGTTCGATAGAAGCTCCATAGAAGGTTCGATAGAAGGCTCCATCGGACATTTTCCATCGGAATTTCCGACAAACAAAATTTGAGATCTGGATCCCAAATTTTCCAACAATAAAATCAGTTGTCGTAAATTCTGATCGTGTGTACACAATTCCAACCCACAAAGTTCCACGCATGCTCGGAATCAAGCAGAAGAGCCGCACTGGGTATTGAACTTTATTTTTCTAGGCTCGTCATACATGTTGTACGTCACTGCGCTCTTGACGTTCAGAATCTCCAACAAGATTTCTGTGACCGTGTGTGTGCAAGACAATTTTGAGCCAACATCCGTCGGGAAAAAAACATGGATTTTGTTATCGGAATGTGCGATCGTGTGTATGCTGCATTAGAAAGATTTACCAGGTCAAGAAAACATGATCACAACAGGCAGAATAAAACTAATATTAGACAAAAGTCGAAAACCTTCTAAAGGAACCAAAGTGCAGGGCTCTGAACTGTTCCTAATCCCCACCATATATATACAGCGGGGACGGAAAGTATTCAGACCCCCTTAAATTTTTCACTTTTTGTTATATTGCAGCCATTTGCTAAAATCATTTAAGTTCATTTGTTTTCCTCATTAATGTACACACAGCACCCCATATTGACAGAAAAACACAGAATTGTTGACATTTTTGC
Organism: Aquarana catesbeiana; assembly: GCF_042186555.1. Taxonomy (NCBI): domain Eukaryota; kingdom Metazoa; phylum Chordata; class Amphibia; order Anura; family Ranidae; genus Aquarana; species Aquarana catesbeiana. The sequence goes on along the minus strand of NC_133326.1, from coordinate 479,913,757 downwards.
AGCTTTATTAAAAACGAAAAACTGAAATATCACATGGTCCTATGTATTCAGACCCTTTGCTCTGTATTTAGTAGAAGCACCCTTTTGATCTAATACAGTCATGAGTCTTTTTGGGAAAGATGCAACAAGTTTTTCACACCTGGATTTGGCAATCCTCTGCCATTCCTCCTTGCAGATCCTCTCCAGTTCTGTCAGGCTGGATGGTAAACATTGGTGGGCAGGCATTTTTAGGTCTCTCCAGAGATGCTCAATTGGGTTTAAGTCAGGGCTCTGGCTGGGCCATTCAACAACAGTCATGGAGTTGTTGTGAAGCCACTCCTTCGTTATTTTAGCTGTGTGTTTAGGGTCATTGTCTTGTTGGAAGGTAAACCTTCAGCCCAGTCTGAGGTCCTGAGCACTCTGGAGAAGGTTTTCGTCCAGGATATCCCTGTACTTGACCGCATTCATCTTTCCCTCGATTGCAACCAGTTGTCCTGTCCCTGCAGCTGAAAAACACCCTCACAGCATGAAGCTGCCACCACCATGCTTCACTGTTGGGATTGTATTGGACAGGTGATGAGCAGTGCCTGGTTTTCTCCACACATACCGCTTAGAATTAAGGCCAAAAAGTTCTATCTTGGTCTCATCAGACCAGAGAATCTTATTTCTCACCATCTTGGAGTACTTCAGGTGTTTTTTAGCAAACTCTATGCAGGCTTTCATGTGTCTTGCACTGAGGAGAAGCTTCCGTCGGGCCACTTTGCCATAAAGCCCTGACTTGTGGAGGGCTGCAGTGATGGTTGACTTTCTACAACTTTCTCCCACCTCCCGACTGCATCTCTGGAGCTCAGCCACAGTGATCTTTGGGTTCTTCTTTAATGTCTCTCACCAAGGCTCTTCTCCCTCGATAGCTCAGTTTGGCCGGATGGCCAGCCCTAGGAAGGGTTCTGGTCGTCCCAAACATCTTCCATTTAAGGATTATGGAGGCCACTGTGCTCTTAGGAACCTTAAGTGCAGCAGAAATTTTTTTGTAACCTTGGCCAGATCTGTGCCTTGCCACAATCCTGTCTATGAGCTCTTCAGGCAGTTCCTTTGACCTCATGATTTTCATTTGCTCTGACATGCACTGTGAGCTGTAAGGTCTTATATAGACAGGTGTGTGGCTTTCCTAATCAAGTCCAATCAGTATAATCAAACACAGCTGGACTCAAATGAAGGTGTAGAACCATCTCAAGGATGATCAGAAGAAATGGACAGCACCTAAGTTAAATATATGAGTGTCACAGCAAAGAGTCTGAATACTTAGGACCATTTCAGTATTTCTTTTTTAACAAATCTGCAAAAATGTCAACAATTCTGTTTTTGTCTGTCAATATGGGGTGCTGTGTGTACATTAATGAGGACAAAAAATTAACTTAAGGGCTCTTTCACACGAGGCGGATCAGTGATGATCCGCCCCGTGAACACCCGCTTGCTCAGCGGGGATCGCTCCGCTGATCCCCGCTGAGCAGGAAGATGACAGGTCCATCGCTGCACACTGTGCAGCGACGGACCTGTCAGAGCGCCGCTCTCCCCTATGGGGGATCGGATGATGACGGACCGTAGAGTCCGTCGTCACCCGATCCGATCCGAAAACGGATGGAAAAGTAGGGTTTTCCTCCGTTACACTTTTCGGATCAGAGCGGGTCGGATGTCAGCGGACATGTCACCGCTGACATCCAACGCTCCATAGGGATACATGTATGTCTGTTTTTCATCCGAAAACGGAAGGATGAAAAACGGACATACGGACTCCCCGTGTGAAAGAGCCCTAACTGGTTTTAGCAAATGGCTTCAATATAACAAAGAGTGAAAAATGTATTTAAGGGGGTCTGAATACTTTCCGTCCCCACTGATAGATAGAGATAGATAGATATAGATATATATATATATATATATATATATATATATATATATATATATATATATATAGAGAGAGAGAGAGAGAGAGAGATATATCTATCTCTCTCTCTCTCTCTCTCTCTCTCTCTCTCTCTCTATATATATATATATATATATATATATATATATATATATATATATATATATTTATATCTATATATAGATATATCTATATCTATATAGATATATATATCTATATAGATATAGATATATCTATATCTATATAGATATATATATATATATATATCTATATCTATATCTATATATATATATATATCATGGGCAATCTATGAGAAAAAATATAAAGATGTATCATAAAAAAGAAAACCTTACCATATATAAACAGCTATACATATGAACATACAATAAGTATATGTTCAATGAGAAACTTTTCTTGTGCACAGGGGTGTCGAGATGAGGTAGTGTGTCTAAGGTGTTCTCAAAGGTGTTTGCTCTGACATGGCTCAGACGCAATGCCTCATTTTTCATATTATTGGAAATTATGTGTGCATAGTCACCAGTACTTTATCTGAAATCAAAGCAATGAGGCTTGAGAGCTGGGGAGTGGACACTGAGAGAGGCTGCTAACTGAAAAATATTAGATTAGAGTATTTCCTGTGGAAGGCAGAACTTTGTGACCAATACAAAACTTTATAAAACAAAATTAAAATGATACCACAAATTCATGAACAGTAAATATGATCCAGTCTGAGACTGCAATATCCATACAATAAAGAATTTATCAAGATGTCTATCAGCATGTGCATGCATAAATATCACTGGCCTTGACCTCACAGTTGCACCCTGGGGTAACTAAATCACCAAGACTTCTAGGGAAGATTTTGCACATGTGCAGTGTGTGATCAGGGAAGCTTGTTATTCTTCAATAATATGCCACCTCAGATCGGTACAAGAACTAGCACATGCAAGTACGTAATCGGGGCTGATTTGTTTTTGAACAATGCAGAAATATGACTGCATACTGCGAAAGCACCAAATCTGCATTGTATGAGACATGGGGTGGCTTTTTATTAAACAATAACAAGGTGAGCCAGATCCAGGATTGCCAACCGTTCACATTTTCACAGACAGTTTATTAAAAAACTTCCATCTTCCATACATAAAAGTCTGTGGAGGGTGAGAAACTGTCCATGTAGATGGAGTGACTTGCTGCAGCTAACCGCTCAGGCTGTCTGTGACCTTCTCCAAGAGCCTATCTTGCTTCCGCATAAATAGGATGGATGCTGGATCTGCCTTCTGCCCTATTCCTGCTGTGTCTGGCCAGCCCCGCACTCCACTCACCTGACATACAATATGTGTCTGCGAGATTGTCATTTGTGGCCCACTAATTAGGAGTATTTTGGGGGTACAAGGACTGTGAATAGGTGTGCAATGTATACAGTGAGTAGGCTCGGATTCTGTTTAATCATCCCCATGTCACTGCCATTTAGGTACAACCTGGCAATGACCACCATTTGCTATGACACTCTACACATGCCACGTGACTTGTTTTCTGCTTCATTCTGGTTGTTCATAATCCTAGTCAGGCTCACATTTTATCATGATGTTTTGCTTTTTCATTATAAAGCCAAGCAGTTTATTTGTTATTGTTTACATATTGTTTATATTGCTTTCTTTTTTAATTCTCTTTTAAGTTTCTTTTAGGACTTTCTGTCATATTTCAGGTTGTCAGTAAAAAAATAGTGGTGGATTGGCACTCTAGCTCAGAGTTGGTCCTAATTTCAGCCAGTTTTGAATTCTTGGAACTGGCGGTAATTTTTAGGAATTTGTTGCTGACATAGGAACAGACTTGAGAATGAGATAAGAACTACCTGAATTTGCTTCATGTGTTGGTAATGTTACCGACATTGGAGCAAATGCTTGTTTTTAATTCCCATCATTGTCACTATATGCATGTCTATGTGAATATTGAACCTGGATACTATCTAAGATGCTCTGATACCTATTATCATTTATTCCATGCTCTAGGTCAAGTCTTTCAATAAAACTCCTCTATCTGGAAAAGAACTGAGGGTTGCTCAAGCATCTGAAGAACTATTTTTTATTTCTCATTGCAGCATTTTTTAACACAACTTTTGCCCACAGCTCTGGTATTTTGATTTAGTTTTAGCAAGTCATGAAGTGATTGCCTTTTTCTGCATTAAAAAGATTGAGCCAAGTTAAAGCTGAATTCCAGGTAAACAACTAAATACATAGATAAGCTTCATACAATATGAGAGCTGTTTTACCTGCCAAAGGATTTCTATTATTGTTTATCCAGTCTTGATAATCATGCAGCTCTGCCACACAGAACAGAACTGTCTAGCAGGAAAGGCAATTGATCTCTCTTTTGTAGTTTCACTTTAAGCCCCAGTTCACACTTATGCACATTCTATTCTGACCAGATGCGGTCTGAAAAGCATAGATTCTTATGTCATCTAAAAAAAGCATAATTTCTACTGAAGGTTGTTCACACATATACGGTGTGAATTTGGCCAAAAAAGCAGACATCCCAACCTGCAAAAACTAATTTCAGGGAGGTGCCCCCCTCAATTAAAATGCAGCCTTACCAGTGCCAATTGAATGCAGCCTGATCAGTGCCAATTAAATGCAGCTATACTGCCCCGTACACACGGTCGGACATTGATCGGACATTCCAACAACAAAATCCTAGGATTTTTTCCGACGGATGTTGGCTCAAACTTGTTTTGCGTACACACGGTCGCACAAAGTTGTCGGAATTTCCGATCACCAAGAACGCGGTGTTGTCAACCACGTACGACGAGACTAGAAAAGGCCATTTCAGAACCAAGCGCTGCACCCTTTGGGCTCCTTTTGCTAATCTCGTGTTAGTAAAAGTTTGGTGAGAGACGATTTGCGCTTTTTCAGACTCGTGGCTTTCAGATCGTTTTCTGCCATTCAGTTTGTGCTTGTGGGTTTGTATCTGCTTTTCAGTGCGTGCAAGCAAGTTCCGCGTGACTTTAATTAGTCATTGTGTTCTTGTTCGTTCGTTACTGTTTTTCAGGTCGCTCTTCACAGGCCTTGCTGTTCTTCAGTGCGTTCTGTTACTTCGTTCTGAGCAGCCGACCATTTTCTAGCCATGTTGCGTATGCATACTCCTCGTAGAGTTCGAGCTTGGTGTTGGGGTCCTGACCTTGACACAAGTCCAGTCCATGAACAGGGTGGGGAGGAGTTCATGGACCAAGAATTGGTTGCTTCAGCGTGACCAGTTCTCTCATATGCCTTTGCTCCGTGAGATCCGTGAGAATAATCCTGATGATTTCAGGAACTTTCTCAGGATGACGGACCCCGTGTTTCACCGTTTGTTGGCTTCGCTGACCCCTTATATTAGCAGGCAGGATACCTGCATGAGGCAAGCCATCACTCCGGAGCAGAGGCTCATCGCTACCCTGCGGTATTTGGCGACAGGGAAAAGCCTGCAGGACTTGAAGTTCTCGACAGGCATCTCCCCCCAGCCTCTGGGGATCATTATCCCAGAGACCTGTTCTGCCATCATCCAGGTCCTGCAGAAGGAGTATATGAAGGTAAGATTTTTATCCTTTAATATCACATTTTATTGTATTTAATGTTTGCTAATATATTGTATTTCTTTCCTCATTCCCTAATTACCATGATTGTAATATGCTGTGAATGTCCCCTTTGTCCTCATGCATGCTGTTTTTTTAGGTAATTAATTTTGTAGGTCCTTCATACAGATTGTCCTTCACTAACCTCCCCAACATGGTCTACGAGCCCTATATTCACCTCATGTAGTCACTTAACAATGTATTTTATCAGCTCCATAGTAGTGCTTTACCCCAAACACCCCCTAAAATGTTTTGAAATGTAATTTGCTTTAAATTCAGGCAGAGTGCCTGAGGCTTATTTTTGTGGTGTCCCCAAATCATTTTTAGTAACCCTCCCTCCCCCAACTGCTAAGTCAGCTGATACCAATACTCTATCTATCCTCAATCATCTATCTGTTGACTTTGCAAAACCCATACACACTATACCCATCTCTTTTGTGGTGAGATTTATGGATGAATTCCCCAAAGCATGTAGTGCAAGGGCCTGCCTGTATACTTTCCAATGGTAGTGTTTAAACTTTTTAGATCCTATTATTATCTTGATAGGTAATAGCAGAATGTCCAAATGTGCTCAAATGTGTACAGTGTGTATTTATATCTTTGTATTAGGACACTTCTTACCTGTCCAGTGGGCTGCCAATAGTGTAACTAAGGAGGGGCTGTTCCAAGTAATACCCTGTATTTAGGCATTCATCTCTCAATGAAGTGAAGAGGGTTACCTGTCCAAGATTTCCCCACCCCCCATAATGTTAGAAATGGCCCATGAGAGGGGGGGGAGGGGGAATATGATAGGTGTACCTTATACTTTGGTGTTGTTAAATTCCCCTTAATAAATGCTATCTGGAGGTTGCCCCAGAATGTTTGTGCCTAATCTGCTTGCCATGTTTCTGAGCAAAAATATTAATATTTATTTTTTTTCCTCAACAGTTTCCTTCCACGCCACAGGAATGGCAGACTGTGGCCTCCCACTTTGCCCAGCGGTGGGACTTTCCTAACTGCGGAGGGGCAATTGATGGGAAACACGTCCACATCATCCCACCACCCAACTCGGGGTCGTACTATTTCAACTATAAGGGGTTCAATAGTATTGTGATGTTGGCGGTGGTGTCGGCTAATTACGACTTCTTGTATGTGGACGTGGGGAAGAATGGCCGGATGTCCAATGGTGGAGTCATCACCCAGACGGAGTTCTACAGGCGTCTCCAGAGTGGCAGCTTGGACTTGCCAGCTCCAGAGGGCAATGTGGAAGGACTCCCATTTGTGTTCGTTGCTGATGAAGCGCTTGCGCTGCAGGACCTTCTTATGCGGCCATTCCCGATGAGGACCCTCACCCCGGAACAGAGGGTTTTTAATTACCGGCTGGCCAGAGCCCGAAGAGTGGTTTAGAACACATTTGGAATCCTGGCCAGCCGGTTCCGCATATTTCTGACACCTATCCATATGGCGGAGTATAAACTTAATCATATAATCCTGGCGTGCTGTATTCTCCATAACTTTTTACGGAAACATTCGGCCAACTATGCTGGCTCAGTTGGGCCTGAGGCCGGAGTGATCCCTAAAACAACACTGACGGCGCTTGAAAGCGGCCGTCCTGGCTTGCCCTCCCTGAGTGCCGTGATGTCCAGTTACGATACCTGGAGTTCTTTGCGGGTAGGGGGGCCATCAATATGCCTGCAAATTTGTGAAGCCTTTTTCAAATAAAAAAGCAAAAAAAAGAAATTCTTTGTGGACATTTACTGCTTGTGTTTGTTTTAGCTGAGCCTGACAGCAATGTGGGGAGTCCTGTAAATTGCGTGATTGTGTAACCTTATATAAAGCACTGTTGGCTGTTATATACTAAAGGCGTATACACTTTTTATACTACAAGTGCTCTTGAAACTGCAATGAAAATGCTCTTGTAGTGCAAAGAGGATTTGCCCTTAGGAAATAACCACCATTTTCTACGAAAACAGCAATTACATCACCACAAAAGTGTTGTAGCGTTGAGACAATAATCCACACATTCTTGATTAACAAACTTTTTAATACCTGCACAATCACATGTGCATTTAGAAACGGTTTTTAAAACAAACCAACATGTTTGTTGTATAACAATTTTTTGGGGTGGCATTATCAAAAATAGAAATGTCCATTTACGATAAAACAGGCCTGTGTAAAACCAACAAGAAAGACAAAAAACTTGAACTTACAAAGTTCACATATGGTAAAACCTGAAGGCAATATCAGACATGAGTATTTAGGAACTGTGTTTGATATTGCGTTCAGATTGGGTCAAATCACCCCTTGAAAAGCCAAATTTGGAAGATGCACACCAATTTACGAATGTCAACATGTGCTAGCTGCCATCACGGGGGATCAAGGGACGTGTTTTGGGGGAGCAAGCCCTTCCTCACTGCTACTTTATTATTGAGGAAGGGGTTGCACCCCCAAAACGCATCCATTGATCTCCCATGATGGCAGATAGCACATATTGGCACACTGTGTGCATCCTCCAAATTTGGCTTTTCGAAACATTTCAAAAATATTTTAAACATTGTACCAAACAAAAGTGATTTTGTGGGGTATTAAATTCACCCCAAAACATCAATGATGCTATTATTTTTTTTAATCACATCATTGATTTTTGTCTTGATGTTCTCCAATTCGAAATTATACCCCATGATCTCCCCGATCAGGATCTGGGCACTTTCTGATGTGAAAGGATCTCGATCCCTAACATCACGATCAACTAAAAAGAGAGAAACCAAACAAAAACAGGTATCAAAAATCTGCCAGCATCCATCTCTTACCTGAGTCTGTGGTTGCAGACACTCACCTGTTGTGGTGCCAATTTCCACCACATCTTCCTTCTCCTCCTGCTCCGCTTGTGTTGGGGGTATTTCACCTTCTTCCATAGGTGGGGGGTCTCTGGTCTCCTCGGATGAGGGGTGTCCTCCGAGTCTTTTCTCCCCTATGTAAAACAAAAATGGTATAATTAGCACACAGTGATTTGATGGCAGAACTATAAATAGGAAACATTGCTTGGAAGTGGGGTACAATTGTCAATTTTAGCAGAGTTCCAAGATGTCACTTGTTTATTGTCCTTTGTCAACCTGCAATACTTTACCTGTTTAGTACAAGCTTCACAGATGGAGACCCCCCTATAGTATACACTGGAGCACCTGTGTGCCCCCCCTAATAAAAATGGTGTTCTTGTGTCCCACACTAGTGCTCCAGCGTCCAGATGTGAAAACATCTGCTCAGTGTCCTCTCCTTACACAGAATCTAGTTTGCATTTCATTCTAGTAACAAACCCATCTACACAACCAAATATTTTGCATCCAAGTAGGCCCTAAAAAATGTAGGAAAATGCATATGGCCTAAACAATGGTGTTTTAGAGGGCGAAAAAAAAAATGTTTGATACGAACGAATAACGGGCCCATGAACATTAAAATTGACATTTTAAACTGTACAATTAAGAAAAGCATATGGAGCAGCAAGAACGTAATAAAGACAAAAAGAATAGAAACACAGCACAACTACTTGGCTCTCTTAATTTTAGGTCCGACCATCGCTTCCTGAGCTGATCTTTCGATCGTCGTACCCCGAAATTCCTGTGCAGACTTTTGACCACTTTCGCCATGATCTTGGCCTTTCTGATATTGGGGTTGGGGTAAGGCCCATACTTCCCGTCATAGTCGGCCTTCTTCAGGATATCCACCATCTCCAACATCTCCCCAAAGGACATATTTGTGGCCTTAAATCGTCTCCTTCTGGATCGGGACGTGTCCGGATCCGGGCTTTCCTCCTCCTCATTGCTATAATTAGCACGCACCTGCTCTGACTCCGCCATGTACTCTTCACCCACTGCGCCGAACGAAAAGGGGCAGGGAATAGACTAGAAAGAACGTCAGGGGCTGGCGGAGTTACACGCATGCGCAGTGTGTATAAAGCGTAACATGCGTGCGTAGTACGTACGATCTGTGAGCGGACGAAGGAGCATTGGACGCGCCGATCGTAAGAACGAAAGTAAGAGACAAACTTGTGCCTATACTGCTTCTAGATTGAGGCCTATATTATAACAAGATTAGGAGAGTTTTGTCTGACATTAGGCTTTGTCTTGTGTTGTGTCTTGCAGTGAACATGGATATCTTATTAAAAGATAATGACTTCATGTCACTATTCATTGATATGTTAAGGGAGCTGCCATGTCTGTGGGAGATCAACAACCCACATTACAAGAACCAAACGAAGAGGAAGGCAGCACTGGATAAATTGTGGGAAATTGTGAAGCAGGTGATCCCCACGGCAGACATCACATTTTTGAAGATCTTAATTGGTGGCCTGAGGAGCACATATGTAAGGGAGCGCAAGAAAGTCCAGGATTCGCAGAGATCCAGAGCAGCAGATGACATCTATGTCCCCAGGGTGTGGTACTATGACAGGCTGCATTTTCTGGCAGGCCAGACTGAACCCAGGCCATCCCTCTCCAGTCTTCCTTCCACGCTTCCTTCCCCTCCAGCTGAGGCTTCTGATGCCCAACCTGGGCCTTCCAGGCAACAACATGTGGAGGAGCCCAGATTGAGCCAGGTATAGCATTTTTTTTAATATTTCTGATTGTCCAATCAATGATGTTAACTAGATGTCTTGGAGTACTAATTTAGGATTGTGATTAATGATGCAAAAACTAAAGCCATGTCCCTTTTTCATACACAGGGAAGTCTCAGCCAGGAGGTGGCCGGGCTGAGCCGGCTGCCTGATCTGCAGGTCCCTCCCCAACACCTGGAAAGAGAAAGTGGCAGAAGCAGGAGTGCCCTAGAGGAGGCTGCCATAGGCCTCTTTTGGAGGGCTACAGAGGTCCTGGGAGCACCACACACCATGGAGGAGGACATTGCTGCCATCATTGCCTCTAAAATGCAGAGGATGGAGGAGGGACAACAACTCATGGGTGAGTCGCTCATATTGGAGGCTCGTAATAAAGGTATGAGGGGCCAAATTACATCTCAGACACACCTTTGCGAACTCACAGATGGTCCTCCTCCTCCTCCTGCAGGTCCTCCTCCTCCTCCTTCTCCTCTTACTCCTCCAGTTCCTCCCAGTCCTCCTCCTCCTCCAGGTCCTACTCCTCCTCCTGCCACATCTCCAACAGCACAGCCACAGCCCGGAAGGAAGCGTGGAAGGAAGACCAGAAAGTGAGGACCCTGGATCCAGTCTGGTCGGCCAAAAGATGCAGCCTCTTGTGGTACCACAGCCTGGGGACACAGATGTCATCTGCTGCTTTCCGGATCTCTGGGACTTCTGGACCAGACTGGTCTCCCTTACATATGGACTCCTCAGGCCACCAATTTTGATGTTCAAGAATTGATGTCTGCCCTGGGGGTCCCAGGCTTCGCTAATTTCTCATGTTTATCCAGTGTTGCCTCCCTCTTTGTTTGGTTCTGAGCCCTTAATAAAGGAATTTTGTTTTGAATTATACTTGCCTATGTGTGTTTGACTTCAAAAAGGACAGTTGGTTTGTGAGGATTCAGGTACATTTCAAAAATACAATGTGAAATTAACAAGGGACACCAACAACAAACAATCTCCTTGAGATTAAATAATAAAAGATATCAATGGTGTTGTGGTAACTTGACACACAAAACACACACAAAAATAGTCTATAGTAAAAATAAAAATAACATTAAACAAAGATCAGCCTTGGAAAAAATACAAACATAAAATCTAAACCAAAAATGGCTTTAAATCACAAAAAAATAAAAAAAAATAAAATTCTGTCAGATGTGACAAATAACAATATATTCCGGGAATCCCAAGAAAAAAACACAAAAATAAGTTTGTGAGAAGTATGTGTGAATATGAGCAGTAAAACTACTTAATTCTTGTCACATTATAAACAAGAAGAGAGTGCGCTGTATTAAACCATTTTTAACATTGCAGCATGACGAAAGTGCTGTATCCATTGCGAACGCTAAGTTTACCAGACCGAGCTGTTCCGTATCGGAATTTCTTCTGAGCATGCGTGGCACTTTGTGCGTCGGAATAGGCCACACACGGTCGGAATTGACGCGATCGGATTTTGTTGTCGGAAAATTTTATCTCCTGCTCTCAAACTTTGTGTGTCGGAAAATCCGATGGAAAATGTCCAATGGAGCCCACACGTGGTCGGAATTTCCGACAACACGCTCCGATCGGACATTTTCCATCAGAAAATCTGACCATGTGTACGGGGCATACCAGTGCCCATGAAATACAGCCTTACCCATGCCCATGAAATGCATCCTTACCCATGCCTATGGAATACAACTCTACCAGTGCCTATGGAATACAGCCTTACACGTGACCATGGAATATAGCCTTACCCGTGCCCATGGAATACAGCCTTACTCGTGCCCATGGAATACAGCCTTACCCGTGCCCATGGAATACAGCCTTACCCGTGCCCATGGAATACAGCCTTACCCGTGCCCATGGAATACAGCCTTACCCGTGCCCATGGAATACAGCCTTACCAGTTCCCATGGAATACAGCCTTACCAGTGCCCATGGAATATAGCCTGATCAGTACCCATGGAATGCAGCCTGATCACACAGAGCCCTGAAATGGATTTGAATATCCCGGTGGCCACCGATACAAATTCCCGTCTCCTATGATACACGTCACACTGATTCAATGTATCACTGGATCAGTGTTCTGTCTATCTAGGAGGAGGGACTTTGTTACAGTTCTCTACCTTGCACAGACTGGGATGTCCAGGGCAGCCATCAGAAAGGTTGGGGCCCCCTACATAGCTTTAGGCCTGGGCCCCCCTGGGCCTGACCACCAACATTCAACTGGCCCTCCTCATCATCCTCACCCCGACCCAGAATCATCCACATCCTGGAGAGGGATGGTTTATTCTGGGTGGGGATGAGGATGAGAGTCACATTGTGGAGAGGGACCGGTGATTCTGGGTGGGTATGAGGTTGAGAGTTACATTGTGGAGAGGCTCTCCACAATGTAACTCTCATCCTTATCTTCACCCAGAAACCCACAATGTAACTCTATCATGTCAGGGTATATGATGTCCCATCGTGACAGATTAGTACAGACAGTCCACTCTCCACATACAGGCTGAGATGAGACTACAGCAGCCAGCAGGCTGCACACACACTTACTCCCCATGCTGCTTTCTCCAATCTGCATTCAGCACCTGGAGAAGGTGGGCTGGGTCCCACCACTTCGGAGGCTGGCCACACCCCTTAACCAAGTCTCGCCCAATCACATTGCTAGTCTAGAGCCTGGAAGTGCCCAATCACTGATCAGCTGCAGGGGAGAACTAGGGGAGGAGGAATGTCTCAGCTTCGGCGGCTTGTGTGACGGCAGTGCACTTCTCTGTTGCAAAGTGCGGTCCATTCTCTCTGGCCATTGGCTGGCTGCCGAAGTGCTTATGCTGCTTGAGCCCTGGTCATCACATTTGCCTGTCACTCAGACACAGACAGAAAAAAAAGCAGCCCGAGCGGCCGAATTTGGCAGATCGGGCTGCTTTGTTTTCTGTCTGTGGCTGAGTGACAGGCTCAGCCAGGAGATCATCCAGCGCTCGCAGGTGACCGGGAGCCTGCAGCAAAATTCAGGAGACTCCCGCTACTCGCAGGAGACTTGAGATGTCTGAAAAAGGGGCCTATGCGAGTTTAGTGTGGTGCGAATTTCAGCTTCATAAATTTCTATGGGACCGGACTGAAATCGTAGTCCGGTGTTCACAACACTGCAATTTTTTTTTTTGCCTAGATTTTATAGAAAATAAGATCACAGATGTGACCACTCCCCTCACAAAATTGCACTAAATTTGCATTGAAATCGATCATGGCAAGCAGAAATCATAAAGCAAATTCACACCATGTACCACTTTAAATTTGCACCAAATTCCCAGCTCATAAGTGTGAACCTGGGCTTACTTAAAAGTTCCCCTTCCCTCCCCTTCTGTGACTGGACAGTGAATGAGAAGCTACAAACGAGCTCATCTCTCTGTCACTCTCTCAGCACACCTGTTTGGCCCATTGTGGTAGTTCTCCCTTCCCCTCACTGAGAACTACTGTACAATAGACTGCAAAAATGGCTGACATAAGTCAAAATTACTTATTTACCCTGTTTGCATTTTAAAAAGTGTATTTAATAATGTATTAATAATGAAAGAGCTTTATTAATATGTGCCTTTTATGACTGCCTTTAAATGTTATATCATTTCACGCGTATTAAAGCTGGTTTTGTTATGTTTGCATTTTCTATTTAAGTTTACGCAGTGAAAGAGAATGAATTGGTTAAGTGTAGATGAAAAATAAATCTTATTGACCTGCTTCAAAAATCCAAGTTAAGAGGCTTCTTCTTCTTCTCTCTGTCTTGTTGCCTTGTCCCCACCACTGCACCCGCTCTGTGCTCATTTACAATCAAAACAATTTAAGCTTTAAGTCTATCTTTTCAAATGGACAGAGTCTTTGCCAGCTGTACGTCAGATGAGCTCCAAACCCTTTTATGAAAAGGTCAACGTCTACCAAGATTCAGGTCTGGAAGCAAAACAGGCAGACTGAAATCTACCCTCAGTTCTTATTTAAAATACATTTGTTCTAGGGCCATTGCTTTCAGCAAGCCTGAGCTACAGGACAAGACAGATCATGTCAGCTGAACATGAACAGCTTTTAATGGGTGTCGCCCATAACCAATTTATCTTACAAGAATTACAGGGTGGTTGGGGGATAACATCACAGAGTATGAACATATGTGCATTCAGCAGTTTATAACTACCATATGGAAGCACATTTAAATGTGTACATATAACTAGCAGCTATTTCTTATGCTAGGTGTGCTAAGTACCTGCTATTCATGAAGAACATTTTTTGCATAAAGTAAAAGGATATATAAATATGGATAAATTAACTAAACTTTTTGTCTATTTGGGGTCTGGGTGAATTTTTTTTAAACCATAATTTTAAAATTGATGTTAAAACGAAACTCTGCAAATGAAGATTAATAATACTCACTCGTCCTGCTACCAATGACAATAATATTTACTCAGTGTCCGTTGATTCTTCAGATGGTGTGGCTCTGCAAGAGAGCAAAGATTGGAGTCAATGGCAGCATAACTGGCAAATATAATTTTCCTTTTATGGGGTGTAATTTTGAAGGTGATTTTAATGATTGCTTTTAAAAAAAAAAAAAATCACCCTCAGATAGATAGATCTGGACTCCTGGTACTTCACTATACAATACAAATGCTATTCAATACATATGTAGTGCAACACATCACAATGCACAGTGTACAGCAGTGTACAGCAAGTTTTAAAAACGGCCATTTTTTCAGGAGCAGTGATTTTAAGAATGCTTAAAGTGAAACAATAAAAATGAAACATTCTTTTAAATACTGTGCCTGGGGGGTCTGCCTGTAAAGTAGCGCATTTTCCCCATATTTATAACAGTACCACAGCAAAATTACATTTCTAAAGGAAAAAATGTCATTTAAAATTGCTTGTGGCTTTAATGTATTGCCAAATCCTGGCAATATACATAAAAAATCATTGAAAAAAACAGCGTGGGTCCCCCCTCCCAGTCCATCACCAGGCCTTCGGGTCTGGTATGTATATTAATGGGAACTCCATGCAAAACGGTAAAAAAAAAATTGCGTGGGCCCCCCAAAATCCATACCATTTACCCCATACCCATTTACATGGGGATGGGATCTGGGGGCCCCCTTGTTAAAGGGGGCTTCCAGATTCCGATAAGCCCCCCTCCCGTAGACCCCCATAACCACCGGGCAAGGGTTGTGGGGGTGAGGCCCTTGATCTCATCAACATGGGGACAAGGTGCTTTGGGGGGACCCCAAAGCACACTCCCCATGTTGAGGGCATGTGGCCTGGTATGGTTCTCTCGCCCCCCCTTTTCCTGCGGCCTGCCAGGTTGCATGCTCGGATAAGGGTCTAGTATGGATTTTAGGAGGGCCCACGCCATTTTTTTCACATTTGGGGGCAAGGTTACCCTTAAAGTCCATACCAGACCTGAAGGGCCTAGTATAGATTTTTGGGGGACCCCCACTACATTTTTTTTTTAATTTTGGCGTGGAGTTCCCCTTAAAATCTAAACCAGACCTAAAGGGCCGTTTCTTTTTTTTTTTTTTTTTTATTCTGTCATAGGGTTCCCCTTAACCACTTCAATACACTATATTATATATTGTACACTGCGCCATATACCCTGCACCGTATTATATATACTACACGGACTGCACTATATACTCTGAACTGCAGTATATATACTATATGGACTGCACTATATACTTTTGTTGTGTGCAGGAACAGGCCCTGCTGTTAAATATTATTTCAAAAATTTTAATTACATGCCCCTGTTAAACAGGGGCAGAAAAATTGGGCCTTGGGTGGTGGTGGTGCCCTAAACCAAAAATATTGTTGGAAGCTAGCATCATCATGATTGAGGCGGAATAGGATAGGCAGCCTTAAAGGGATCCCAGATCCATAGCAAATTCAATCAGTTACATCAGCAACAGGTGCTTGATAGCTGCTGATCCAGGACTGATTCATTTTTATAAATGTGAGCCTGTCAATGGAGTCTGTGGACAGGGCGCACTCTTTGATCCATTAAAAACCCTCCAGCAGCACTGAATGTGCATCCAGAAAGCATGCTGGATGCAGCACAGGCCAGTAGCCCAATTGCATATTGAGCAAGTTCTGGCCAATGGTCCATCCTCAAGACTCAGTAACCCAGTGGATGCTCTGTTGGAAAGGTCTCCAAGTCTGCTCTTGCCCCTAGATATTCCTGCACCATATAATGCAGACGATGGCGATGGTTTCTGGAACCTATCAGACCTTGGCTCTGAGGACTGAAAAATTGTTTAAAGGCATCGGTCAGCCGGCCACCCTCTCCACCGCTCTTCCTCTGACCAAACAAAGCCTCAGAAACACGTTGTCCAGCACCAGGAAATGGTAACCTCCCAAACCTCTGGAAATGCGTTACACAAACCTTTCTTCAAGACCTCCTGAAGGTGTTTCATCCTCTGCGAAGACAGGATGACTTCTGCAACTTTACCCTTGTAACGTGGATCAAGAATCATTGCCAGCCAATAATGATCCCTCTCCTTGATACCACAAATCCTAGGGTCCTTTCTCAGTCTTTGCATAATCAGGGAGGCCATGCAGCGTAAGTTTCCAGTGGCATTCGATTCTGAGTCCTTTGGGTCACTAAGGATCACATTATCTGTAACTACCTCCCCCCAGCCACGTACAACTCCTTGGGGTTCTGGGGACTGAAAACCATGCCTTGAAAACTGCTGCGTGTTATCCTCAACATCCATGCTGACCTCCTCCTCTTCTTCTTCCTGTGTGTTTGGTGGACCCACAGGAATGCTATCTGGATAAAGGGGGCCTTGAGAGTAAAGGAAGTCCTCCTCTTCCTCCCGCTGTTCTGCCTCAAGTGCCCTGTCCATGATACTACGAAGCGTGTGCTCCAGCAGGAAGCCTAGAGGGACAGTGTGACTGATGCATGCATTGTTGCTGCTCACCATCCTTGTGGCAAGCTTCCCTGACCCTGTCCTGGTGCCATACTTGCACAGGTACTTATTGATGGCCCTCTGCTGTGTGTGCAGCCGCTGCAGCATTGCCAACGTGGAGTTCCACCTGGTAGGCATGTCACAAATGGGGGTAGGTTGCATTCCCTTTAAATGTCAGCCAGCCGAGCACTGGCATTGTTAGACCAGCGGAAATGACCACCTGGGTACCTGGTCAAGAAACACTGCACCACCAAATTCAGGATGTGTGCCAAAGATGGAACATGGGTCAAGTGTCCCTGTCGGAGGATGGAGAGAAGGTTGGTGCCATTATCGCATACAACCATTCCTGGCTGAAGGTGGTGTGGCGTCAACCACCTCTGAGCCTCCCCCTGCAGAGCTGACAGAATCTCTTCCCCAGTGTGGCTTCTGTCCCCTAGGCAGACCAACTCAGGCATCTTTTTACCTGACTGCTTGCGTAGCCCCTTGTGCGCTTAGGGAGCACTGCTAGTTCAGAGGATAATTCTGCAGAAGAGGCCATAGAGGAAGAAGAAGAGGGAGGGGAGCATACAGATGTTGTGGAAGAATCACCACTAGCTTTTTGGAGGCGTGGTGGCAGAACAAGCTCCAACACTGAACCTGAACCTGTGCTGCATCCTTCCCAGCTGCCAGCAGAGTTACCCAATGAGCCATGAAGGAAAGGTAACATCCCTGCCCATGCCTGCTGGACCATAAGTCAGCGGTAATATGAACCTTACTGATGACTGCCCTGTCCAAAACAAGTCCAAAACATTGCCTTCCACATGGCGGTAGAGAGCTGGAATGGCCTTACGTAAAAAGAAATGGCATTTTGGAACCTGCCACTGTGGTACAGCACATTCCACAAATTCACAAAAGGGGGCTGAGTCTACCAGCTGAAAAGGCAGCAGTAGCAGTTCTTTCAATTTGGCCAAGCTAGCATTAGACACTGAGCTTGTGGATGGCTGGGACCGAATTTCTTTTTACAGTTAAGCAACTGGGATAGGGAAATTTACCTGTTGAATTCAACTGGTGGTGTACTGCTAGCAGATTGGCTGTAAGTACTTGTGACACCTATTGCTATACCTTCATACCTCTCAGCGCAGATTTTTGAGAGGACTGGAGGTAAAGTAGGGTTTTGAGATCCCAGATGAGGAGCAAGGAGAATTTTAAAAGAGTTCGTATCACCACAGAGTGGCACTGTGGATATGATGTATAAATAGTAAATGCCACGTCCCGATATATTAGAGATCATTAAAGGTTGGTTGGAATGATGGACTTTATAGGCATAACACAAAATATTAAAAGAGAATAAAGATATTTATTACAAAAGTTATTAAAAATGTACATTGACTTACATAGATTCACAAAGTTTTTATACCTGAGAGCAATTTACATACACTATCTACATAATAAATATATCTTTAAACAGAGTATTCAGTCATTTTATTTGTTTCAGTCATAACAGGTTTCAAAGAAGACAGTGTAAAAAATCGCTCAAGTTGCTCTACATGTTGCACGTTCAGTAACGCTTCCTCAGGAACTTTGGCATATTATTTTCTATCAGGAAAAGACGAAGGAAAAATACATAAGATAAATAGATTGGGTTGTGCTGTCCTCAACCTCAATAGACGTCCAAAAGGAGGGTCCCCAGATTTGGATGGTACAATCCGGCAAGTCCAAAAACAGCCAAATACGGCAGAAAGTTGGCAATAAATTGGTGCCAAGGATAAAAATATCATCCAGGTAATATCCAGGTGTAAGCTGGATCAGTCTAGGGCATCCCAATTGCAATGAAGTTACTGCTGGTATATTCCCTGACAATTTCCTTGCATATATAAAACTGAGGCACCTCCACCTCGTGTCAGCACAGACGCCGAATTCCTATGGCTGGCTACATTCAGCGTTTATTTATTTATTTTTCCTTCGTCTTTTCCTGATAGAAAATAATATGCCAAAGCTCCTGAGGAATCGTTATTGAACTCGCAACATGTAGACCAACTTGAGTGATTTTTTACACTGTCTTCTTTGAAACCTGTTATGACTGAAACAAGTAAAATGATTGAATACTCTGTTTAAAGATATATTTATTATGTAGATAGTGTATGTAAATTGCTCTCAGGTATAAAAACTTTGTGAATCTATGTAAGTCAATGTACATTTTTTAACAACTTTTGTAATAAATATCTTTATTCTCTTTTAATCTTTTGTGTTATGCCTATAAAGTCCATCATTCCAACCACCCTTTAAGGAGCAAGGAGAAGTCCGCCTTTTTCTATCATGTGGGTCTTTCAGGTGCTGCTGCCAACGGACTGAATGGCAGGTCATCATATGTCTGGTCAAGCATGTGGTGCCCAAGCGGCTGCTGTTCTGGCCACGCTCGATCCGCTTCAGACATAGGTTGCAAACAGCAAAGGTGTGATCTGCGGCACATGTGTCAAAAAAGGCCCACACCAAGGAACTTTTAAAAGTCAGCGGGGAGTCAGCAGCGCCCTGACCAGTGGAGCTCTGCAGTGTGATGCTATAGGGTGGCTGACCTTAAACTACCACTGGAGGACATCCTGCCTCATTGGAGTTGTGCCTCCTCCTCCTCACTTTCCTACTCTCTTCTCTCAGGCACCCAAGTACAGTCAGTGACCTCATCATCCTCTCCCTCCTCGTCACTGGAGCAAACTTGGCAGTATGCTGCAGCTTGGGGAACATGACTGCTAGTTTCTTGTCCTTATGTGGCACCCCCGCTCTCTAGGCTCACGTTACTCCCTTCCTCTACCTGGGAACCAACATTGGAACCTTCAAATTGATGCGCATCCTCCAGCAGCATGTAACCGACACTGGTCAAATAATTCTGGGGACTCCTCCATGCATGATGGTGGGGCTATGGAAGGAGTAACTGTGGACAAGGAGTCAGTGGAATAGGTCGCTTTGGCAGCTGCGTTGGAAGGCAAACCACTATGAGCCTGGGTGAGGAGGATGAGGACGGCTTCATTATCCACTCCACCACACTCTTTTACATGTTGTGGCTCAATAACATGGCCAGCAGCAGAAAAAAAGGACAAGCGTGCCCCACGGCTACCTACAGAGGATGCACCATGTCCATGACCACCACTGTTGACTGTAAACACAGAGGCTGCTTGCCCTCTTTTAGTGGCCTGTGAGTGTCTGCCTCTTCTTGGTGGCCTTCCGGACATATATATATATATATATATACACAGTATGTTACAAGAGTGAGTACACCCTTCACAATTTTGTAAATATTTTATTATATCTTTTATGTGACAACACTGAAGAAATGACACTTTGCTACAATGTAAAGTAGTGAGTGTACAGCTTGTATAACAGTGTAAATTTGCTGTCTCCTCAAAATAACTCAACACACAGCCATTAATGTCTAAACCGCTGGCAAAAAAAGTGAGTACACCCCTAAGTGAAAATGTCCAAATTGGGCCCAAAGTGTCAATATTTTGTGTGGCCACCATTATTTCCAGGATTCATTATTTTCCTGAATTCCTCTTCCACTCCTCCATGATGATGGATCACGTAGCTGGTGGAGACCTTGCGCTCCTCCACCTTCCGTTTGATGATGCCCCACAAATGCTGAATAGAGTTTAGGATAGGAGACATGCTTGGCCAGTCCATCATCTTTACCCTCAGCTTCTTTAGCAAGGCAGTTGTCAACCTGGAGGTGTGTTTAGGGTCGTTATCATGTTATAATACTGCCCTGCAGCCCAGTCTATGAAGGGAGGGGATCATGATCTGCTTCAGTATGTCACAGTACATGTTGGCATTCATGGTTCCCTCAAAGAACTGTAGCTCCCCAGTGCCAGTAGCACTCATGCAGCCCCAGACCATGACACTCCCACCACTATGCTTGACTGTAGGCAAGACACACTTGTCTTTGTACTCCTCACCTGGTTGACACCATCTGAACCAAATAAGTTTATCTTGGTCTCATCAGACCACAGGACATGGTTCCAGTAAGCCATGTCCTTAGCCTGCTTGTCTTTAGCAAACTGTTTGAAGGCTTTCTTGTTCATCATCTTTAGAAGAGGCTTTCTTTTAGAACGACAGCCATGCAGACCAATTTGATGCAGTGTGCAGCATATGGTCTGAGCACTGACAGGCTGACCCCCCCCCCACCTCTTCAACCTCTGCAGCAATGCTGGCAGCACTCATACGTCTATTTCCCAAAGACAACCTCTGGATATGACGCTGAGTACGTGCACTCATCTTCTTTGGTTGACCATGGCGAGGCCTGTTCTGAGTGGAACCTGTCCTGTTAAACCGCTGTATGGTCTTGGCCACCATGCTGCAGCTCAGTTTCAGGGTCTTAGCAATCTTCTTATAGCCTAGGCCATCTTTATGTAGAGCAACAATTCTTTTTTTCAGATTTTCAGAGAGTTCTTTGCCATGAGGTGCCATGTTGAACTTCCAGTGACTATTATGAGAGAGTGAGAGCGATAACACCAAATTTAACACACCTGCTCCCCATAACCACCTGAGACCTTGTAACACTAACGAGTCACATGACACCGGGGTGGGAAAATTGCTAAATGGGCCCAATTTGGACATTTTCATTTAAGGGTGTACTCACTTTTGTTGCCAGTTGTTTAGACATTAATGGCTGTGTGTTGTGTTATTTTGAAGGGACAGCAAATATACACTGTTACACAAACTGTACACTCACTACTTTGTAGCAAAGTGCATTTCTTCAGTGTTGTCACATGAAAAGATATAATAAAATATTTACAAAAATGTGAGGGGTGTACTCACTTTTGTGAGATTATATATAACACCAATACACCACCTGTGTACTAGGGATGAGCTTCGTGTTTGAATCGAATGCATGTTCGACTCGAACATTGCCTGTTCGGTCGTTCACCGAATTCCGAACGATATGGGCCGTTCGCGCCAAATTGGAGTGGTGCGTCACGGCCCCTAATTCACTGCGGCATCGCAGTGCATTGCTGGCTGATGATTGGCCAAGCATGCACTATGACCCGCATGCTTGGCCAATCACAGCGCCGTCTGTACAGAGAGCCGTAATTGGCCAAAGCCATGGTGGCTTTGGCCAATTATGGCTCAGGGGGTTTAGTACACGCCCCACACTATATAAGGCCGCCTTCACGGCGGCCCTGTGTAGTGTGTTCCGGCGTTGAGAGAGAGATAGATAGACAGAGAGACAGTGTTATTTGATTTAAGTTAGATAGAGTAGGCAGGCGAGTCAGTTAGCTGCACTTACACTGTATTGTGTATATATACATCCTAGGTGTTGTGTGTGTGTGTGTGTATATATATATATATATATATATATATATACACACACTGTATTCAGTTTAGCTCGATCCATTCCTGTTATTCTCTTCCTACTACAGACAGGCAGGCAGGTGTTTTTACAGTATTTACAGCTACCTGAAGAAAATTGCTGGTGTTCTTCTGATCCTATTAGTCCTACTAGCTACAGTATTTACAGTTAGTGTAGTGCGTCCTCTGCACAGTGTGCACCTAAAGCTACCTAAACAAAATTAGTGGTGTCCTTCTGATCCTATTAGTACAGTACCGCAGGCAGCTGCAGTATTTACAAGTTAGTGTAGTGCGTTCTGTGCACAGTGTGCACCTAAAGCTACCTGAAGAAAATTAGCGGTGTTCTTTTGATCCTATTAGTACAGTACTGCAAGCAGCTGCAGTATTTACAATTTAGTGTAGTGCATCCCCTGCACAGTGTGCACCTAAAGCTGCCTGAATTAAATTAGTGGTGTTCTTCTGATCCTATTAATACCACAGGCAGGCAGCTACAGTATTTACAGTTAGTGCAGTGCGTCCTCTGCACAGTGTGCACCTAAAGCTACCTGGAGACAATTGCTGTTGTTCTGCTCCTATTAATACCACAGGCAGGCAGCTACAGTATTTACAGTTAGTGTACTGTGTTCTCTGCAGAGTGTGCACCTAAAGCTACCTGAAGAAAATTAGTGGTGTTCTTCTGAACCTATTAATACCACAGGCAGGCAGCTACAGCATTTACAGTTAGTGTAGTGCGTCCTCTGCACAGTGTGCACCTAAAGCTACCTGAAGAAAAGTAGTGGTGTTCTTCTGATCCTATTAACACCACAGGCAGGCAGCTACAATATTTACAGTTAGTGTAGTGCGTCCTCTGCACAGTGTGTACCTAAAGCTACCTGGAGACAATTGCTGTTGTTCTGCTCCTATTAATACCACAGGCAGGCAGCTACAGTATTTACAGTTAGTGTACTGTGTCCTCTGCACAATGTGCACCTAAAGCTACCTGAATAAAATTGGTGGTGTTCGGCTTCTATTAATACCACAGGCAGGCAGCTACAGTATTTACAGTTAGTGTACTGCATCCTCTGCACAGCGTGCACCTAAAGCTACCTGAATAAAATTGGTGGTGTTCTTCTGATCCTATTAATACCACAGACAGGCAGTTACAGTATTTACAGTTAGTGTACTGCGTCCTCTGCACAGTGTGCACCTAAAGCTACCTGAAGAAAATTACTGATGTTCTGCTTCTATTAATACCACAGGCAGGCAGCTGCAGTATTTACAGTTAGTGTACTGTGTCCTCTGACCAATGTGCACCTAAAGCTACCTGAATAAAATTGGTGGTGTTCTTCTGATCCTATTAATACCACAGAGGCAGCTACAGTATTTACAGTTAGTGTACTGTGTCCTCTGCACAGTGTGCACCTAAAGCTACCTGAATAAACTTGGTGGTGTTCTTCTGATCCTATATTAATACCACAGGCAGGCAGCTACAGTATTTACAGTTAGTGTACTGTGTCCTCTGCACAGTGTGTACCTAAAGCTACCTGAATAAAATTGGTGGTGTTCTTCTGATCCTATTAATACCACAGGCAGGCAGCTACAGTATTTACAGTTAGTGCTCTGCACAGTGTGCACCTAAAGCTACCTGAATAAAATTGGTGGTGTTCTTCTGATCCTAATAATACCACAGACAGGCAGTTACAGTATTTACAGTTAGTGTACTGCGTCCTCTGCACAGTGTGCACCTAAAGCTACCTGAAGACAATTTCTGTTGTTCTGGTCCTATTAATAACACAGGCAGGCAGCTACAGTATTTACAGTTAGTGTACTGCATCCTCTGCACAGTGTGCACCTAAAGCTACCTGAAGACAATTGCTGGTGTTCTCATACTAATAATACTACAGGCAGGCAGTTGATTCTGCTAGCTGCAGTATCAGTATATATACATCCCAGCTTTGTGCAGCTACATCTCACTGCAAGCCATTAGTATGTCTGGAAGGCCAACAAGGAGAGGCAGACAATCACGAGCCAATAAAAGAGGGCAAGCAGGCTCTGTGTATAGAGGCAACAGTGCTGGTCATGGAGACGGTGCATACTCATCAGCACGTGGGGATGCCCAAGAAGGACAGCAATCTGGCAGTCATATTCCCCCAGCTGCAGCATACTGCCAGCTTTGCTCCAGTTATGAGGAGGGAGGGGATGATGAGGTCACTGACTCCACGTGGGTGCCTGATAGGAGAGAGGAGTAGGAGGAAGAGGCACATCACCAACGAGGCAGGATGCCCTCCAGGGGCCAGCTTAAGGGCAGCACACTGACTGCATCACACCGCAGAGCTCCGCATGTGCAGGGTGCTGCTGTCACTGCGTGTTATTCTTAAAGTTCTTTGGTGTGGGCATTTTTTTGAGACGAGTGCATCAGATCCCACCACTGCTATTTGCAACATATGTGTCAAGTGTATCTCTCGTGGCCAACACATCTCCCGCTTGGGCACCACATGCTTGATCAGACATATGTCGACCTGCCATACAGTTCGTTGGCAAGCGTACCTAAAAGACCCACACCAAAGAACAAAGAGGACCTCTCCTTGCTCCTCATCAGCTGGGATCTCCAACCCCACTATACCTTCAGACGTGCACTCAGAGGAATGACGGTGTAGAATTAGGTGTGTCACAGCCAAGTACTTGAGGGCAATCTGCTATCGGTACACCAACGTCAGATTGTACCAGGCAAATTTCTCTGCACCAGCTGCTGCACCGCCAAAAAAAGTTCGCTCCCAGCCATCCACATGCCCAGCAGTTGAATGCTAGCTTGGCTAAATTGCTAGCACTTCAACTGCTGCCTTTTCAGTTGGTAGACTCTGCCCCCTTCTGTGAGTTTGTGGAATGTGCGGTTCCTCAGTGGCAGCTTCCCAAACACCACTTTTTCCTCAAGGAAGGCGATTCCGGCTCTCTACCAGCATGTGGAAGGCAATGTCTTGGCCTCGCTGGACAGGGCGGTCAGTGGTAAGGTGCATATTACCGCTGACTCATGGTCCAGCAGGCATGGACAGGGATGTTACCTATCTTTCACCGCACACTGGGTGACTCTTCTGGCAGCTGGGAAGGATGCAGGACAGGGTGTAGTAGTGTTGGAGGTTGTTCTGCCACCACGCCTCCAAAATACTACTAGTGGTGATTCTGCCACACCTCTCTCCTCCACCCCCTCCTCTTCTTCCTCCATGGCCTCTTCCTGTGCTGATTTGACTTCGGAACCAGCGGTGCTCCGTAGGCATTCAAGGGGCTACGCAAGCACGCAGACCAAAAGATGCCATGCGGTGCTTGAGCTGGTGTGCTTGGGGGACAGGAGCCACACTGGGGCAGAGATTCTGTCAGCTCTGCAGGGGCAGGTTCAGAGGTGGTTGACGCCACGCCAGCTTAAAGCAGGTATGGTGGTGTGCGACAATGGCACCAACCTCCTCTCCACCCTCCGACAGGGACAACTGACCCATGTGCCCTGTTTGTCTCACGTCCTTAACTTGGTAGTGCAGCAGTTCTTGGGCAGGTACCCGGGCTTACAGGATGTCCTGAGGCAGGCCAGGAAAGTCTGTGTGCATTTCTGCAGGTCATATAATGCCAGTGCTCGGCTGGCTGACCTCCAAAAGGAATTTAACCTGCCCAAGAACCGCCTAATCTGTGACATGCCCACCAGGTGGAACTCAACGTTGGCCATGCTGCAGCGGCTGCACATGCAGCAGAGGGCCATCTATGAGTACCTGTGTGACCATGACACCAGGACAGGGTCAGGGGAGCTTGGTTTTTTCCCCACGCCAGTGGGCCATGATCAGGGATGCATGCACTGTCCTGTCACCATTTGAGGAGGCCACGCGGATGGTGAGCAGTGACAGTGCACGCATCAGTGACACTGTCCCCTTTGTCCACCTGTTGGAGCACACGCTACGTGGAATAATGGACAGGACACTTGAGGCAGAACAGAGGCAGGAAGAGGAGGACTTCCTTAGCTCTCAAGGCCCCCTTTATCCAGACAGTGTTCCTGCGTGCCCGCCGATCACACAGGAAGAGGAGGAGGAGGAGGAGGAGGAGGAAGAGGGGGATTGTGTTAGCATGGAGGTGGAGCCTGGCACTCAGCATCAGCAGCAGTCTTTAAGGGATCATTTACAGTCCCAAGAAACCCATGGACTTGTACGTGGCTGGGAGGAGGTGGCTGCGGATCATGTCATCCTTAGTGACCCAGAGGACTCCGGACCAAATGCCTCTGCAAACCTATGCTGCATGGCCTCCCTGATCCTGCAAATCCTGCAGAAGGATCCTTGTATTTGTGGTATCAAGGCGAGGGATCAATACTGGCTGGCAACCCTCCTTGATCCATGTTATAAGGGTAAGGTTGCAGACCTTATCTTGCTGTCGCAGAGGGAGCAGAGGATGAAACATCTTCGGGACGCCTTGCAGAAAGGTCTGTGCAACGCGTTCTCAGAGCCTGGGAGTTACAAACTCCTGTTCCTGGACAATGTGTTGCTGAGGCTACGGTCAGTCAAAGAAGGAGCGGTGGAGAGGGTGGGCGTCTGACCGATGAGTTCAATAATTTTTTAGTCTGCAGCCCCAGGTATGATCGGTTCCAGCAACCATCGCCAACATCTGTTTTACATGGTGCAGGAATATCTAGGGGCAAGATCTGACTTGGACACCTTTCCCACCGAAAATCCTCTGGGTTACTGGGTCTTGAGGATGGATCACTGGCCAGAGCTTGCACAGTATGCAGTTGAGCTACTGGCCTGTCCTGCATCCAGCGTTCTTTCGGAATGCACATTCAGTGCTGCTGGAGGTTTTGTAACCGATCACAGGGTACACCTGTCCACCGACTTGGTCGATCGACTGACCTTCATAAAAATGAATCAGTCTTGGATCACCACCAGCTACCAAGCACCTGATGCTGATGTAACCAAATATTTTTTTTTGAAATGTCAGATCCCTTCAAGACTGCCTATGCTGATGCTGAGTGACTATCTTGTTATGCTGAGTGACTATCCTCTTCCTCCTCAATAATCATGCTGATAGCTTGTAAGAATATTTTTGGTTCTGGGCACCGCCACCAGTGGCTAAGGCCCAATTTTTCAGTCCCTGTTTAACAGGGGCATGTAATTACAATTTTTGATGCAATATTTTGCAAGGAGGGTTCGTTGCTGCACTTAACTAGAGTATTTGTGAGGGGTTGCAGTGTTATGGCACCAGCACCAGTGCCTAAGGCCCAATTTTTCAGCCACTGTTTAACAGGGGCTTGTAATTACAATTTTTGATGCAATATTTTGCAGGAGGGCTCATTCTGTGAGGGGTTGCAGTGTTGTGGCACCAGTGCCTAAGGCCCAATTTTTCTGCCCCTGTTCAACAGGGACATGTAATTACAATTCTTGATCTAATATTTCACAGTAGGGACCGTTTCAGCTCCCACCAAGAGTAACTGTGAGGACTTACAGTGTTGTGGCAACACCACCACCACCAAAGGCCCAATTTTTCTGCCCCTGTTCAACAGGTGCATATAATTACAATTCTTGATCTAATATTTCACAGCAGCGCCCATTCCTGCGCCCACCAAGAGTAACTGTGAGGGCTTACATCGTTGTGGCAACACCAGCACCTAAGGCCCCAATTTCATTCATTTTGCAGAGTATATAGGGCAGGCCCCTACTTTCAAACATCCAACTTACAAACGACTCCTACTTGCAAACGGAAGGAGACAACAGGAAGTGAGATGAAATCTACCCCTAGGAAGGGAAATTCTCTCCTGTAAGAGTTAATATGGGAAAAACGTGTCTCCTTTCCACTGATGCTTTATCACCAATCCTTGTTTCACTAAAAACCCCAAATTGTCAAAAAACACTTGTCATTGGGACAGAAAGTGAGGTAAAATCTTCTGAAGAGGTGCACAGACAGCAAAACAAACGTCACAGGGGTGATAACCCTTCCCTATGTTTTCCAAAAAGCTTAAAAATAGATTTTTTGGCTGGAGCTACACTTTAAAAATGTACCAGTTCAAAGTTACAAACAGATTCTACTTAACAACAAACCTACAGTCCATGTCTTGTTTGCACCGCCTGTATACTGCTGTTCAGAGGGCCTGGGGCCCCACGCCTTTCCTTTTTTTAATTTGGGTGCGTGGTTCCCCTTAATATCCATACAAGACCCAAAGGGCCTGGTACCGGACTGGGGAGAAGGGTACCCATGCCGTTTGTCTCACTGATTTTCATCCATATTACCGGGACCGGACATTACATTAAAGCCGTAAGCACTTTTAAATTACTTTTTAAATGACCGGTGTGGTCACTGGGTGATGTTGACCACGCCCCCTAAAACGTCACAGTCCCAGCATGCCCAGGGACTGTGACATCATAAGGGGGCGGGGTCTCAGCCTATATAAGTCACAACGGAGCGCTCAGAGAGCAGTCCAGCCGGAGAGAACGTCGTGTCAACATCCGGAGAAGAGGGAAGAAGACAAGAAGCCTAGAAGTCCGGACCTTCGCTGGCAAAAGAGTGGAGGAACCGGCCGAAGAACTGGAACACCGGGAGAAGAGGCCAGAGAGAGCGGAGAAGAACCAACCAGACGCCGGGAGAAGAGGAACCGGAGGGACCCCCGAAGCCAGAAGAAGATCCCTGAACCCAGAGGAAGACCCCCCGGAGCTGTTTAATAAATTATTTTAAAAACCTGTGTAGTGTTTTATTATTGACACTTTTTCCCTAGGTGAATGGGTAGGGGTACCATGTACCCCATACTCATTCACATAGGGTTGGGGGCCGGGATCTGGGGGCCCTCTTATTATAGGGGGCTCCCGGATTCCGATAAGCCCCCCGCCCGCAGACCCTGACAACCAACGGCCAGGGTTGTCAGGAAGAGGCCCTTGTCCTCATCAACATGGGGACAAGGTGCTTTGGGGTGGGGGGGCCCCGCAGGGTGCTCCCTCCCCCAAAGCACCCACCCCCCATGTTGAGGGCATGCGGCCTGGTATGGTTCAGGAGGGGGGGTGCTCGCTCGTCCCCACCCCCTTTCCTGACCGGCTGGGCTGCATGCTCAGATTGGGGTCTGGTATGGATTTTAGGGGGGACCCCACGCCGTTTTTTCGGCGTAGGGGTTTCCCTTTATAATCCATACCAGACCTAAGGGCCTGGTATGCCCCGCACTCGCCGCAATAGGAAAATTTGTTTTTCCTATTGCAGCGAGTGCGAAATGCAATACCTTGCCCTTGCGTCGTATCTGGTCCGTTGGACCAGCATACAGAAGAGCGGGCTTTCCATTGGACCAGCACACAGACGAGCGGACTTTCCGCCAGAAACTGAGTCTGACAGAAAGATTTAAAACATGTTTCAAACCTAGGTCCGGCGGGCTTTTGGGAAAAAGTCCGCCGGAAAAGTCCGCCGGAGCCTACACATGGTCGGATTGTCCGGCGGACTCTGGTCCACTGGAAAGTCCGCTCGTGTGTACGCGGCATAAGCCTTGAATTGGCCTTTTTATATTTGGGCTGATTTGACCCATACAAGTCATTGTAGCACCCTATTTATCAGGTAACTAGAACCATGTACTGAACTAACTTGTTTCACACTTCACCTCCCTCTGGAGTGGAAGACCCACTGCGGATATATTGTTTGATACCATGACTATGCTTCTATGTTATACACCTGGGGAATTTTAGCCTTGTCTATTATATTCCAGGTATAAGTTGTATTTTTCCTTCGTTCTGTCTTGTTCTGTTGCAATCCTATCATGCATAGGGGTTGATTTACTAAAGGCAAATAGACTGTGCACTTTGCAAATTGCAGTTGAACTCTGCAAGTGCAGTTGCTCCAATGCTTGGTAAATGACTGGAAAGGGGATAGAAAGTTTCATTGCTGTGTATCTGTTGATTCAACCTTCTTACTTGCTTTGTCAATACCAGGATGTAGAGCAGTGTGGCAAAGGGTTAAGACCTTTCTTTTTTTTTTTTTTTTTCCATAAACTTTTTTATTGGGGTGATAGAGACACAACACAAGACAAATGCACATTTGCTAATCTCAGAAAAATAGTCAGAAAAACTGAGACTTATGCCGCGTACACACGATCTGAATTTCTGACAACAAATGTTTGATGGGAGCTTGTTGTCAGAAATTGCAACCGTGTGTAGGCTCCATCGGACATTTTTTGTCGGAATTTCCGACAACAAAAATTTGAGAGCTGGTTCTGAAATTTTCCGACAACAAAATCCGTTGTCGGAAATTCCGAGCACGTGTACACAATTCTGATGCACCAAAATTCCACGCATGCTCTGAATCAAGTACAAGATGGAAGCGCTCAGTCTGGTAAAACTAGCGTTCATAATGGAGATAGCACATTCGTCACCCTGCAAATTTAATAATTTTTTTATTGCAGCACATTCTCTTCTTTTTAATGCTAGAATAATGAAGTTGTTTTGCTGCTCATATTCACACAGAGTTCTCACAAACTGATTTCTTTAGTATTTCTTGTGATCGCCTGAATAATATATTTTTAATTTTTTCGTCATATCTCCATAATAATGTTTCGATTTTATAGTGTTCTTTTTTTAATTATTTTTTTATCAAGACCTCCTTTTTCTCCATAATATTTTTTGTCATTTTGTGTGTCAAGTTACCACAACACCATTATTATCTTGTATTTTTTAAGCTCAAAGATTGGTTGGTGTTGGTGTCCCTTGTTAATTTGACATTGCATTTTTGAAATGTACCTGCCTAGTCACAAACAAACTGTCCTTTTTTAATTAAAACACATAGCCAATGATTTTTGTAAAAAAATAGACATTTATTAAGGGGTCATAACAAAATAAAGAGGAAGGCAATGCTGGATAAACTTGGGAAATTAGCGAAGCCTTTGTACCCCAGGGCACATATCAACTATTTGACATGCAAAATTGTTAGCCTGAGGAGTCCATTTAATAGGGAGCACAATCCATTCCAGGACTCCGAGAGATCAGGAACAGCAGCAGGTGACATATATGTCCCCAGGCTGTGGTCATACAACAGCCTGCATCTTTTGCCAGACCAGACCAAACCCAGGCCATCACTCTCTTGTCTTCTTTACAAACTTCCTTCCACGCTTGCTTCCAGGCTGTGGCTCTGGTGTTCGAGTTGTGGTAGGAGGTGAAGGAGGAGGAGGATGGTCCAACTCACACAGGTGGGTTTTGCTTATGAGTTCGCCCCTCAACCCCTTATTTAGGGCCATATATATCACTTCCTCACAAAAGAGGCATTGGCCCACCTCAATTTCCTGCATTTTGTTGGCAGCCATAGGCCTCAAGAAGACTGGGGGGGTTCTGAGGGCCGCAGAAGCCTGCCGAATTAACCCAAGTGCTGACTCCTCCACGCTCCTCCCTATCCTGGGCCTTTTTTGTTGAAGGCAGAGGAGGGGGACCTGAGACTCCGTCAGGCTACTGGGCCCAGCCACCTCCTGGCTGCCAATAACCCTGCCATCTCCTGATTGCCACTTACTCCCGCCACCTCCTGGCTGCCACTTACTCCCGCCACCTCCTGGCTGCCACTTTCCCCTGCCACCTCCTGGCTGCCATATTCCACAGCCTCCTCCTGGCTGAGGCTTTCCTGTGTATGAAAAAGGGACATAGCTTTAGTTCATTCTTCATCAATCACACACAATTTTGAGAAATCTGTTTAACAATGCTATACCTGACTCAAGCTGGGCTCCTCCACATCTTCTTCCCGGGTGGAAGGCCTAGGTTGGATGTCAGAAGCCTCAGCTGGGGTGGAAGGAAGAGTGGAAGGAAGAGTTGAGAGTGATGGCCTGATTTCAGTCTGGTCTGACAGAAACCGCAGTCTGTCATAGTACCACAGCCTGGTTACATAAATGTCATCTGCTTCTGCTCCTGATCTCTGGGAATCCTGGACCTTCTTGCGCTCCCTACTATAAGTGCTCCTCAGGCCACCTATTTTGCACTTCAAATAGTTGATGTCTGCTGTGGGGATCTGCGGCTTCACAAATTCCATCAATCTATCCAGTGCTGCCTTCCTCTTTAGTCGATTTGTATAAAAGGGGTGTTTTGTCTGCCACAGACAGGGAAGCTCTCTGTACAAATCAATGAATTCGGGGAGGAAATCATGATCATTAAATCGATCCATTTTATCTGCAAGGCACAACACAAGACAAACCTAATATCAGGCTAAACTCTCCTAATCTTGTCCCAATATAGGCCTCAATCTATAAGTACTGATGCCCCAAGTTAAAATTGTACCTTCGTTAGAACAATCGGTGCTTTCGCTACTCCTTCCTCCACTCACAGATCGTACGTACGACGCATGCGTGTTCCGCTTTATATACACTGTGCATGCGTTAAACTCTGCCCACCCCTGAACCTTCTTTCTAGTCTATTCCCCACCCCTTCTCTTTCGGCATGGTGGGAGAGTTCATGGCAGAGAAAGAACAAGTGCATGAAGACAGCAGCAATGACGAAAGCCCGGAGCCACAAACGTCCCATTCCCAGAGGAGATTTAAGGCCTCAAATATGTCCTTTGTGGAGATGGTGGACATCTTGAAGGAGGCCGACTATGATGGGAAGAATGGACCTTACCCAAACCCAAATGTGAGAAAGGCCAAGATCATGACTAAAGTTGTGAAAAGTCTGCACAGAAATTTTGGGGTACGACGATCCAAGGAGCAATTGAGGAAACGCTGGTCAGACCTGAAATTGAGGGAGCAGGATCAGTACAGAAGAATCAAGAGAGTTCTTCAAAAAAGTAAGTATTTGTCGTGTGTTCCTATTATTCTTATTACTTGCATGCTGCTCCATGTGCTTTTCTTTACTGTTGTACTGTTTAAAATTGAAACTTTCAGTTTCTTGGGCACAGAAATCATTCGGTCATCATCCTTCATTCACCCACTAATACAAAGTTTTTGGCAGATGCAGGTTAACTACATTTATTCAGGCATATTTGTCTTAAAAGAAGTTTACTACATTGTTGTCTAGATGGGTTTGTAACTAGAATGAAATGCAAACATGATTCAGTGTAAGGAGAGGACACTCAGCAGCTGTTTACACATCTGGACGCAGGAGCACTAGTGTGGGACAGCAGAAGAAACTTTTTAGAGTGTCCCACACAGGTGCTCCAGTGGATACTAGGGGTGTCTCCATGTGTGAAACTTGACCAAAAAAGGTAAGTATTCCAGCTTTAAGAAAGGGAAAAAAATCATGTCTTTAGCTTGGAACTCTGCCAAAACAGACAATTGTATGACACTTCCAAGCAATGATTCATATTACTATTTCTGCCCTCGAAAATCTGTGTGCTAAGTATACCTTTTTTTTATTCACATAGGGGAGAAAAGACTCGGGACATCAGAGGACACCAGGGACCCCCAACCTCCTAAAGAAGGGGAAATCCCCACACCACAACCAGAGGATGTGGATGAAGGAGAGGTTTATGAAGTGGGCGAAATAGTGACCACAACAGGTCAGTGTCTGAGACCACAGCTTTAGGAAATAGATGTATGCCTGCATATTTATAATACATGGTGTGTTTTTTTTTAATTTTAGGTGATGTGAATGTTGTGGAAGAAGAAACACATTTCACAAGTGCAAATGCACACGTCCTCGTCGGGGAGATCATGGTGTGCAATCGTGATTTACAGAAGATCAAGGAAGACATCAATGATGTGGAAAAAAGACTCAAAAACATCATTGATGTTTTAGGCAGAATGTCAACATTGTGTCAACATGTGCTATCTGCCATCACGGGATATCAATGTACGCGTTTTGTGGGTGCAACCCATTTCTCGCAACTAAAGTAGATGAGAGGAAGGGGTTGCACCCCCGAAACACGTCTATTGATCCCCCATGATGGGAGCAAGCATATGTTGACATTAAGCATGGGATCAGGAGTAAAATTCCCATTTTGACTCTCAATTTGTTTGCATCTTCAAAATTTGGCTTTCACAGGGGTGACATCACCCCATCAGATGAAGGCAAGATCAACACAGTCTGGACATACTAATGTCTGATATTGCCTTCAATTTATCAAAGTTGAACTTTGTAAGTTCCTGAGTTGTGTATTATTTTATGTTTTTAAAAACATGCCTGTTTACCACAAAAAAGGAAAAAAAAAAATCCAAAAATATTGTCATGGTTATGCAATAGAGTTTGTTTGTCAGCTTACCTGTCTCCATGTGTTCATCTTTAGAGACCAGCTGACCCTCACCTGACTGCTTTTGTAAACTCTCCTCTAGCATGGCTCCACCCCAGCTCCTATCAGGGAACCCTATATTAACCTGTGCACTGTAAGCCAGCAGTGCTGATCAACCATTGTGTGTTAGCTTTCGTGTGTACTTGCTGTGTTTCCTACGTCTGATTCCAGTTACCAACTTTGGCCTGTTCTTAACTATTCCTGTCTGTTCGTGACCCTGACCTTTGGCGTGTCCCTGACCATCCCTGTTTGCCTGTGACCTGAACCTTGGCGTGAACTCTGTTGTCCTTGTCTGCTTGTGGCCCTGACCTTTGCTTGTCTCTTACTTTCCTTGTTGTTCCAGCCTACTGCCTCCTTCCTCTTCCCCTGTAGTCTACAGTGAGCGTGAGCTGTGAGACCCTGGGGGCCACGACCTGGAGCCAGACTGTAGCTTAGTCCATCCTCACCACTAGAGGCTCTGGTAAACACCTGCTGGCTCTTAGACTCCGCTCCCTGGGGAATCTATGCTCTAGCTCCCAGTGGGATCTGTGTCAGTGATCCAGTAGACCTGCTTCCTGAACCTCCCAGGGTTCAATCCGCAGCAGTCAGTCCTAGGGTCCACTACCTAGCGGTGCACTTCTGACTCTTACAGAGTGCATCTGTCACCTAGCCTAAAGGTGACCTGACAAATATGTTGGTTTGTTCAAAAACCATTTTCTAAACGCACATGTGAATGTGCACAGAGTAAAAAATTTTCTAATCAACAATGTGTGGCTTCTTTTTTCAATGCTCAATAGCAGTTTTTTCCTTAAGTTGGTGTTTACAGTGACAATGGGGGTTATTTACTAAAGGCAAATCCACTTTGCACTACAACTACACTTTCAGTCCACTTTCAAGTGCACTTTTGCAGTGCACTTCTAGTGCAAAGTGGATTTTCATTCAGTAAATAAAACCCACGGTGCTTTATAATTTGCAACAATTAGGCCATTTTTGTCACTCCAAAAAATTAATTAATGGTGCTGAAAATTATGAATATTTGTATCCTTAATGCATTACATACATTAACAACAAAACCAAGGTGTGTGTGTAGCAGACACACAACATAATAGTTAGCTGAAGAAGAGATTGTCACCTCATATATCAAATAAATTACGTTTGCACTATTAAAGAAAATGGCTAAAAATAAAAGCCCATTGGATAACCTAGGAGACAGCTAAAAGAAACACAAGCAGTAAATCAAAGGAAATATTTTTCTGTTTAAAATACACATTTATTTAAAAATGTTTCTTAGACATTTTCTGGCATATCAATGGCCCCCCTACCCCCAAAGTACTCCATATATTTTAGATGGACCTCGCGAGTGCTTTGGGGGGGCAAGCTAGGACAGCCAGCTTCAAGTGCCGCCAGGGTTTGGTCTTGAAATCTTACCTCAGGCCAAACTGAGGCCACATAGTTCATAGAATTTCTTCTTAAAAAGTTGTGGAGAATGCAGTATGCAAGGATTATATAAGTTTATATTCCGCCATGTTGATTGGCGTAAGGAATAGGCGGAACCGGCTGGCAGTTATCCTGAAAGCATAATCCACCACTCTTCTGGCTCTGGCCAGCCGGTAGTTAAAAACCCTCTAGTCCGGGGTGAGGGTTCTCATGGGGAATGGCCGCATCAGGTGATCACCCAGTCCAAACGCTTCATCAGCAACAAAGACGAATGGCAGACCAGCCACGTTGTCTTCCGGAGGTGGCAATCCCAAGCCACCACTCTGGAGCCGTCCGTAGAACTCAGTCTGGGTGATGACTCCACCATCCGACATCCGGCCATTCTTCCCCACATCCACATAGAGAAACTCATATGTCACCAACACCACCGCCAACATCTCTATACTATTAAACCCCTTGTAATTATAATATTATGACCCCGAGTTGGGGTGTGGGACTATGTGGACGTGTTTCCCATCTATTGCCCCTCCGCAGTTGGGAAAGTCCCACTACTGGGCAAATTGGGAAGCCACAGTCTGCCTTTCCTGTGGCGCTGAAGGAAACTGTGAAGTGAAACAAGAAAAATAAAAATAAGTACTTTTACACATAACATTGCCAGCAGATTAGACACAAACATTCTTGGCCAACATCAGTATAACATTGATTTTAAGGAGTATTTAAAGAAAACAAACTAAGGTCCACTTATCAGATTCCTCACCCCCTCCGATGGCCCATTGTACAAATTTTAGGGGGGGGGGGGATGTTTTGGACAGGTAACCCTCTCCACTTCATTGAGAGCTGAATGCATAAATAATGTGTATTACTTTGGCCAGCCCCTCTTTACTTACACTATTGGCAGCCCACTGGACAGGTAAGAAGTGTCATAATACAAAAATATAAATACACACTGTACAAATTGAAGCACATTTTTATATTCTGCAATTACCTATCAAGATAATAGGAGAACAAAACTTTAAACAGTACCATTTGAAAGTATTCAGGCAAGCCCATTCACTACATGCTTTGGTGAATTCATCCATAAATATGACCACAAAGAGGTAGGTATAGTGTGTATAGGTAAGTCAGCAGATAGAGGATTGGTATCGGTTGACTTAGCGGTTGGGGGAAGGGTTCCAAAGCCTCAGGCACTCTTCCTGAATTTAAGGACAAAAATAACATTTGTACACATTTTAGGGGTGTTTAGGGTAAAGCGCTACAATGGAGCTGACAAAATACATTGTTAAGTGACTAGGCTAGGTGTATATGGGCCCAGGATAGCATGCTGGGGAGGTTAGTAAAGGTAAATATGCATGAAAGACAAAAAAGGAACTTTAAAAACTTCCAGCATGCATGAGGATAAAGAGGACATTCACAGCATATTACAATCATGGTAATTAGGGAATGATGAAAGAAATACAATACATTAGCAAACATTAAATACATAGAATGTGATGTTAAAGGGGAAATCTTACCTTAATATAGTCCTTCTGCGGGACCTGTATGATGGCAAAACAGGTCTCTGGAATAATGATCCCAAGAGCCTGGGGGAGATGCCAGTCGAGAACTTGATGTCCTGCAGACTTCTCCCTGTCGCCAAGTACCGCAAGGTGGAGATTAGCCCCGGTTCAGGAGTGATGGCTTGTCACATGCAGGTGCCCTGCTTCATAATATAAGGGGACAGCAAAGCCAACAAATGGGGTCTGTCGTCCGGAGATAATTCCTGAAACAGGTCTCTGGAATAATGATCCCAAGAGCCTGGGGGAGATGCCAGTCGAGAACTTGATGTCCTGCAGACTTCTCCCTGTCGCCAAGTACCGCAAGGTGGCGACTAGCCTCTGTTCAGGAGTGATGGCTTGTCGCATGCTGGTGTCCTGCTTCGTAATATAAGGGGACAGCAAAGCCAACAAATGGGGTCTGTCATCCGGAGATAATTCCTGAAACATCAGGATTGTTCTCACGGATCTCCCGCAACAAAGCCATGTACGAGAATTGGTCACACTGGAGCAACCAATTCTTGGTCCATGAACTCCTCCCCGCCCTGTTCATGGACTGGGCTTGGGTCAAAGTAAGAACCCCAACAGGTCAGGATTTCCCAGGATTTTGTTGTCGGAATGTCTGATTGTGTGTTCGCGGCATAATGCTCACACAACTAGCAGAGCTGTATAAAATACCAAAAAGTAAATACAGTGCGTGTTCTGACATCAGACCTATAGAAACATTATATAAATGTATAAAGCAATAACCAGTGTAATACTGATGTACATGCACCCGGGGGCCTCAAGATGCATTAAAACAATGACAACCTCCTGGTTGGAGTTCTTTAGATAGAGTTTCCGGGTGTACATCAAGGAAATGCCTCAAGAAGAAAAGAAACTTTTTTTTATTTTTATTTTGTTACCCATGTTTCTGCTTGGGAGATATCCTCCCTTCCTGTTGGTGAGACACAGAACTAAACATGTAACCTAATATTTTGTTTAGGGTTTCACTTTAAACGGTGGATATACACCAATCAGCCATAACTTCATGACCACACACATAATATTAAGTAGGACCCCTTTTGTCACCAAAACAGCCCTGACCTGTTGAGGCGTAGATGCCACTAGAACTCTGAAGGTATGCTGTGGTATCTGGCACCAAGCCGTTGGTAGCAGATCCTTTAAGTCCTGTGGGTTGTGAGGTGGGGCCTCCATGAATTGGGCTTGTTTTTCCAAAACATCCCACAGATGCTTAATTTGATTGAGACTCTGAGAATTTGTAGGCCAAGTCAACACCTCACATGAATAGCAGGACCCAAGGTTTCCCAGCAGAACATTGCCCAAAGCATCACACTGCCTCCAACAACTTGCCTTTTTCCCATTCTGCATTCTGGTGGCATCTCTTCCACAGGTAAGCAATACACATGCACACAGCCATTCATGTGATGTAGAAGAAATTATGAAATTATGATTCATCAGACCAGGCTACATTTTTCCTTTGCTTCATGGTCTAGTTTTGATTTTTAGTGATTTTTCCAAAGACTGTATTTCTTTATTCTCTTTCTTTTTCTTTTTTTAACTGAAGGACGTGATGATAGCCAAATAGCCAATAGTATATGTACTAAAAGTGGAGCTCCAGCCATCATTTGTTCCTGTGACAACTGTTAAATGTGGGATTTCCTCTCACAAAAGTGTGGGGAAATCTCTTTAATGAGGTACAGGCAGTTGATAGGAGTTCTAACCCTTACCAATTTTATCAGACGTTAAAAATATTTAGCTAAAATAGTTTAGAATTCCACTTTACTGTGAATTGGATGCCTTCCTTACTGGAAACAAGATCTCCAGCAAAAAAATAATACATTTGACTGCTGACAGAAAGGTTTTTTCCATACTATGAAAATTAATTGGCAACTGCCTTCCTGCAAGTTTTGTATCAGCTTCTTTTCGATGAGCAATATTAGAAACGTATTAAAATATCCTGACCTTAGTGAACTTGATCTCAAGCTTACTATGTTAGTAGATATATTTCAGGTGGAAATATCAGTAGCTTTACAAGCTTGCAAGAATAAAATTCCTGACAAGAAGCAATATACAAAAACAGTCATTTAAAAAGAAGCAAAAAAAAAAAAAAAACTTTAATGTTACCTGCATAAAATTGCAAGATTTTTACAATGCAATTGAGCCCCAGTGAAAAACTGCTAAATACGGTAAATACAGGAGAAAGAAAACAGGAATACCAAGAATACTTGTTCACACTATTTGCATTTTACCATGCAGGTGGGTGTGAACCAGGCTTAAAGGATGCCTTTTAAAGTGGCTGTCCTCTCCCTTGCTGAAAAATGGTGGGGGAAAAAACTACATAAAATACTTACTTTTACCCTGGCCTCTACCCACAGTGCCTAGGCAAGGTTATCATCTTTCACTGCCATCCTCCAGCAAGATTCTGTTTAGTACCCAAATCTTGCTGGAGAATATTGTAAGGGAGTGTGTAGTGGTTGGATTGGTTATTTTGGTTCCATATAAATAGACTGGAAAAAAGTGTGGAGCTTCGATAGTTACCTACAAAGATAACTCGTAGCTACAGTTGGTCATTTGACTAACTTGTGCAGCTTAGTTGTTTTTAACTATGTATGGTACTTCTAGGCTGCCTTAAGTTTGGGATCACAGCATAGTGTGGATGAGTCTTAGTTTTCTGTGGGGCCGATTAAACTGAGAGACTTCTCAAAAAGAAGATGAGGGAACCTCGACTGTTAGGGCTCTAAAGTACTAAAGAAATTTCAGTCATTTTGATCGAGACTACCCTGCCTAGCTAAGAAAAGTGATATAAGTTCCACACACAAAGGAGGTTTTGGAATTTTGATAGTAGGAGTGGATCACTTGTAATACATAGGGATGTGCCAAAGGCAGTAGGGTTGATTCCCAGGTAGGCTAGTTTATTAGGTTCCAAACGATAGGGAAATAACTTTTGCAGGAGGCTGACTGTTGGGAAGGCTTTAGATTTGGGCGTGCTGAGATACAATCTAAGATAGCAGCAAAATCAATGAACAGGATCTAAATAATGAGTATGTGGGGTTGGTGATGTAAAGGATATTACCGGCAAAAGGCTTAATTTATGATCACCATAATTGATACCTGAAATATCTGGGTGAATTCTAATAACTTTTGCCAGTGGGTCCATGGCAAGGGCAAAGAGGAAGGATGACAGTGGGCATCCTAGTCGTGTCCCCTTAGAGACACATAAGTAGTCAGATTTAAACTGATGTATTCAACAAAAGCTTGTGGCAAGGAGTAAAAAGAAGTTACCAATGTTAGGTAGTGTAAGGGCTTACCTTGGTTGGAGTCCATAGTGCAGAAATGTATGCTCACCCTTGCAAATACACACAGCCCACGGTAACAAGATAAGAAGCTACCTGGGCTGTGAATCTGTGCATGGGGGGCTTGACAGGAATTTGCCAAAGGACAGTCGAGGTAAAGCCATAGTCAGGGATTCCAGAAGTCAGAATAAACGATAAACAGAGCCAGGGTCAGAAGCCGGGATCAGTCTTGGAACACTAGAACTGGAACCTTTGGCAAAACAAGAGACAATAAACTGACAAAGCCCCAGAGTTAGGCAGTGTTTTATACACAGCTAATTGGATAAACTACCTCAGCTGAACCAGGAGTGACAGGTGCAATCAGAGTATCGCCTTCAGTACTTCATGCAGAACTAGGCATAGCTGGAAAGCAGGCTGAATAGAGAACTGAGGTGTGGCTCAAAGGTAAAGCAACAGGAGAAGTAAACAGAAGGTTATGGATTCAATACCACCTGGAGCCACTTGGGGCGCGACCACGCCTGGCAGTCTGCTTGGCACGGTAGGGACCGTGACAGGCAGTGCAGATCAAAGTCCCAATGGGGTAAGATGCAGAAGATGTAGGCTGAAGATAATGAGTTGAAGGCTCATTTGCCAACATTGTTGCTTGCCTGGTGCAACAGTTTAAAGCTGACTTGATCTTTGTGTATCAGACAGCCTAGTTCAGTATTCATTCTGGTTGCTAGTACTTTCCTCAGTAATTTCATATCTATATTGAGTAA
Source organism: Aquarana catesbeiana (assembly GCF_042186555.1). Classification (NCBI taxonomy): domain Eukaryota; kingdom Metazoa; phylum Chordata; class Amphibia; order Anura; family Ranidae; genus Aquarana; species Aquarana catesbeiana. The sequence goes on along the minus strand of NC_133326.1, from coordinate 479,872,268 downwards.
AAATATTGTCATAATGGGGTTAAGGGTTGATACTTATGCTGGCTTCAAGTAATTCTCTGCAGAAGTGGTGGGAGAATACTAAGATTTTCAGGGCTGTCATCAATACGGGTACCAGATGTTCTGCAAATTTTTTATAGTACAAAGCTAAGAAGCCATCAGGTCCAGGGTGTTTGTTGGCTTTAAAGGATTTGATTGAGGTGGAAAGTTCTCTTTCTGTAGTAGGGCCTTCTGGTAGAGCCAGTTAGGTAGACATGGAAAATGAATTTGGGTCAGGAAGGAGTCAATTAGTGGGAACTGAGTAGGGCAATTGTCCACATTGGGGGTAGTGCAATGGATTTGGTTCTGTCCTATTTTCAGGCAAATGGGTTTTGGAGTGAGGTCAGAGTTGCTTGATCGGGAAGCAAGAATCTTGCTTGTTTCCTTTGCAACAGAGGAGTGGCTTAGTATTCTCATAGGGCAAGTGAAATCATTTTGCCAGAGATTGGACTGATAGAGGGAATCGTTTATATGTTAGAAAAGGTCTGTGTTAGGGGATTTGAGTAAATAAAGAGATAGGACTGGTGCACTGTGATCTGTCCAGGGCATACCTTTGGTGTGTATTGTTAGGATAGATGGAAGAGTTGTGTAGCAGCCTCTTAGCTAGGTTTCTAACATTTGAGGCAAATTTAGTCTGTGGTGCAGTGGAGCAGTATTCAATTGCTTTTGGCTGTTCTGGGTTCTGCTGGTGGCAGGCTCAACTGCTTCCCCCTTGTTTTTGGTAAGTTCCAGAATTTAGTGGGCGGAAGAGGCAGACCCTCACTTGCATATTCATACAACCTCAGCCAATCTCTGGCAGGAGAAATGGCAAGTAGAAGGAGGAGGTGTGGAGCCTGGAACAGCAGGGTCCTTGTTCCTATGGGAGAAAACCCAGCCTAAGGTCTGAGGCCCTCTGGTCTGATCGTTGCAGTTTAGAAGAAGATTATCTAGATTCCAGCTCCAGCTAGAGCTAGGGGGCCCACATCAAGAGTTCCTGGAAAGCAGTGTAGGAATCCCACAGAAGATCTAACCTGAAGGCATCCAGTACAGAGGCTGGCTGGTACTGCAAGAAGGCAACATGAAGCACATAGGGCACAGTGAGTACAAGCCTAAAAGATCCCAGAGACTTTCCTTGCCACCTTTTGGGAGAGCTCACTCCAGTTTGCAATGGGGTCCCCTGAGTTGTAGTTCACCAGGCACTAAATACAGAGGGTGGTTGCACCCTAAAGAGACAGTACAGTTAGAGGGGTACTCCATTATCATTCTGCTAGTTTAGAGTATCCCAAGGTTCCCCCTCTTCCTACCCAAGTTAAACCAGCAAATAAACGACAAAAAGACATGCACTGCCTGCTTACTGAGTTGAGAAACTGTGAAGTGTTTTGTTCTTGGCTGCCATATGCCTCACAGAGAATGGAACCTGGGATAAATCAGCCAGCCGAGTCAAGGGTTTGTGCTACAGTCGAATAAGAATATATGTTCAATGTGTGAGAACATTTCATGTAGGGAGACTAATAGGTGTATCACAGAGAGGTAAAAGAGAACACTGGGAGTTGGAAGAGTAGAGAGGTAGGAGACTGGGGAGCCAGGATTCAATAAGTGCAAGGCATTTTCTATGCTTACTAAATTAACTATGATATATATGCACTGAGATGACTAAAGCTAGTAGAGGAGGGGAAGAGAAAAGACATACCTCTCCAACTCAACACATTGCATTGTTATATTATCAAGACAATCCATTGGAGCTTGAACCAAGGGGAAAGATGGGTGAGCAGAGTGTGTGCAGGGAAGAGCTAGGGAAAGGGGTAGTGATTACCATAGTCAGTTTTGCTATATGGCTTAAACATGTCAAAAGAAACAGAAAGTAATAAAAAATGGTGGAGGGAACCTCATTTGGTAAGAAGGGTAGACATGAATGATGGTTTGATGTGCCATAATAAGGGTATATAATAAGAACTTGGTGTATTAATATAAGTCAAAACATGTATGTTGAAAATTGAACGCACTTTTGAAGAGGAAAAAGGATGAGGAGGTACAGGAGAATGTAGGAGAAGGTGGGAAAAGGTTGCATGGCATGTGGATATAGAGGAAGGTAAATGAATAATGAGAGAGGAGAGGGGAGATTGAGACTGTAGCGGGTAGCTGGTATAATTGTTAATGCATGCAATTGATCTTTTCTAGCAGGTCTTATTGATCTGTAGGTCCTCGGGGGAGGAGGATCAGAGCAGACAGGAGTTTCCAGGGGTAGTCTTCCTGTGATAGTCAGGTTTGTGGTCTGTTGGTGCCATCATGGCCATGGCCTTATTCAGGGCGTCTTTGATCAATCTGTTCAGCTTGCTCTGGATGTTGGGAAGCAACATAGCTCCTGTTGGGAACTTGTCAGGGCTGCTGGAGCGTGTTCATGTTTGCGTAGGTTTAGGCGGGGTATGTCAGAAATTTCTATAGTTCTAGAGCCAGGCAGTTATGGAGCTCACCTAAGATGCACTCTCAGCCTTGCTGTCTTTTTCAAACTCTAGGACCAAAAGAGAACAGTTGGAAAACCAGTTCTAATTGTACCTACTTTCTTAGTGTGAAGTTAAAGTGGTTGTAAAAACACTAAAAGACAAAAAACTGCAAGACAAAGGCATAATGAGCTAGTATGCACAGCAACAAGAGGGGGGTGGGGGGGGGTGGGGAGAAGGGATGCAGCATTACATTACATTACATTATCTCAATACCATTTTGTCCCCAAGTCTCGTAGCCCCACGCTTTGGAAATACCGCCATCTTGTATATGCCTTTATCAGCTAAAAGTATATTGTTTGTGGAATAAAAGTATATATTTAGCCCAGCCGGGCCAATAGGTTTAGGTAGCCAGAAACAACTCCACGAGCCCAGCCACAGATACCACGTTCACCCGGTTCCGATGAACCGGCGAACGCGGACACAAATGTCTGGAGGTGGTATCTTCTCCAGGTGGTGGGAGACAGCAAATAGCCCTCCAAATCTCACGTTCTCTGCTGGGCCATAGTCTGTGGGTAGGAGGCGAGCCCACAGCCCCTTCCAAAACACACAGTGGCAGTGGGTTCTGTCACAATATACATAAAACTATTTTTCAGAAATAAAAAAATGATAATTGGCACTTGCGTATGTATTCACCCCCTTTGTTATGAAGCCCATAAAAAGCTCTGGTGCAACCAATTACCTTCAAAAGTCACATAATTATTGAAATGATGTCCACCTGTGTGCACTCTAATGCCCCATACACATGGTCAGATTTTCTGATGGAAAATGTCCGATCGGAGCGTGTTGTCGGACATTCCGACCGTGTGTGGGCTCCATCGGACATTTTCCATCGGATTTTCCGACACACAAAGTTTGCCGTGTGTGTGGCCAGTTCCGACGCACAAAGTGCCATGCATGCTCCTAAACGGAACAGCTCAGTCTGGTAAAATTAGCATTCGCAATGGATACAGCACTTTCATCACGGTGCAATGAAAAAAATGGTTTAACACAGCGCACTCTCTTCTTCTTTATAATGTGAGAAGAATGAAATAGTTTTGCTGCTCATATTCACACAGACTTCTCTCAAACTTCTTTCTTTATTATTTATCGGGATTCCCTCAATATATTTTGATTTGTCACATCTGACAAAATTATTTTTGGGTTGTTTTCTTTTTTTTTTAAGGCTGTTTTTTGTTTCTTTGGGGGTTTGTATGTTTTTCAAGGCTGATCTTTGTTTTATTTTTTGGTTAGTTTTACTCCCTAATATTTTTGTGTGTGTTTTGTTTGTCAAGTTACCACAACACCATTGATATCTTATATTATTTAATCTCAAGAAGGTTGCTTAGTGTTGGTGTCCCTTGTTAATTTCACATAGTATTTTTGAAATGTACCTGCCTCCTCACAAACCAACTGTCCTTTTTTAAGGAAAACACACATAGGCAAGTATAATTGAAACAAAAAATCCTTTATTAAGGGCTCAGAACCAAACAAAGAGGGAGGCAACACTGGAGAACCAGCAGAAATTGGCGAAGCCTGGGGGGGCGTGGCCAGGCAGCGCATGTAGCAGGACGCACTTCTCCTCAGCTCCGCCGAAAATCCTGGTAATCATCCTTTGGATCACCCATCCAGCCCGCTGACACCTCCGATCGGAACCGCACGCTATCTGGGCCTCAGCAGACCCGTTCACCCGACCGATTTGCGGCCACAAAACATGCCAAAACGGGGTAAGGATGGTGGCGGCCCGCCCGCAGCACAGGCCCAAGATGGCGCTTTGCCACAGCGATCACAAAAGGAAAAATATAAGGAGGCTGCACAAAAACTCCTGTTTGGCAATAAATCATCAAAAGAACTACCATCACCTACATCTGACCTCAGTGAAGAAGAAGGAAGCCAGCTGGAGATGGATAACACTATTCCACTGGAGGATGGCGCTGGATCCCCTGCTGACTGGGCCGCAGTGAGTACAGTATCACATTCCTATCAGGGCACTCAGACACCAATCATGCCCCTGGATAATGCAGAACCCACTCTCAGAGACATTCTCTCTGCAGTAACTATATGTAACAGATCCATCTCAACCCTGACTGATGAAGTGAAAGGTGTTAAGGCTGAGATATCCTTTGTGAGACAGGATATGCAAAAGCTAAGAGAGCGCACAGCTGCAGTGGAGAGCAGGGTCAGTGTAATTGAAGATGATTTAGTACCCATGCAGAGAGATTTAAAGTATAACTGCCATCTTACAGATCAGCATGCAGCGCGCTTAGATGATTTGGAAAATCGCATGCGCCGCAACAATGTACGCGCCTTAGGATTCCCAGAAAGGATAGAGGGTAAAGACCCGGTCACATTCATCGAACAATGGCTCCTCACTACATTTGGAAAAGAAGCTTTCTCTCCACTATTTGTGGTGGAGAGAGCGCATAGAGTGCCATCTCGTCCACTACCCCCTGGCAATCACCCTCGTGCTTTTCTGTTTAAGCTCTTAAACTACAAAGACAGAGATGCCATCCTTGCTAAAGCCAGAACCATGGGAGGTAAGCTGAATATTGAAAACTCCAAAATTTCCGGATTTTTCGGCTGAACTCCAGAAGCAGCGAGCAAAGTTTATGGATGTCAAACGAAGATTAAGAGACCTTAACTTGCCATATGCGATGCTATATCCTGCCCGCCTTCGTGTGGTTGCACTCGGGGAAACCCGCTTTTTTGAACGCCCGGACATGGCGGCTCAATGGCTAGATCGTGAGGATAGGGCCCTTAAAGCTGCCAGACCACAAAGAGATGTCCCTGCTTAAGCGATAAGTCCTAGACATGCAATAACCTGGCAAGACCCGGTCTATTTCTGTTGGTATAGATTCCTGGGCCATGAGGAGGCCTCAAGATTCAAGATTGTTGTTTAAGGAGGACAGTTCTTACTCTCATATCCGATGTTCAGGCGGTCGAGGAGAACTATTTGTTTGTTTCACCCTTCCCCCCATTTTTTTGCTCCTTCTGCACCCTTTTTTTTCCCACATTTTTGTCTGCAACTAATGAAGAAATACGTGCCTACCGTAGCTGTGAAACCCCTACGGGAACTAACCTACTGGTTAACTAGGAGTTTTCAAGGCTTCTACCCCCCCCACACCTGTTGTGTGGGAAAAGTTAACACTGCAGCCATGTGGCTGTGCGAACTGCTGACCTTTAGAATCTTGCCATACAGAGTAACATATATTAAGTCATCAATTTACTGTCTTCTGTACTTATACATTAACCTGCTAGTATATTTCTCTTTGCCTTGCAACATGATTCCATGTCTACAGATACCTAAATGTTCTCTGAAAGGAGTAACCAAGCATGATTTGGGGAGAGGGGGCTCACCCCCCCTTCCAGATAATATGTTATTGTATGACCTGGGAGGTCTGATAAGAGTTCTGCTGGCCTGGTCAATGCTCCTGAAACAAGATGGGGATGGCTAAATTGACCATTGTGACCTGGAATGTCAGAGGACTGGGAAGTCCAGTTAAAAGAGTGGCGGTCCTTAGACATCTCAGGTCGCTGAATGCGGGGGTGGTTTGCCTACAGGAGACCCATTTCCCTGCGGACCCTCCCCCCAGCCTTAGTCCACGATTGTATACTAACCAGTTTCATGCGACCCACTCCACTTACTCAAGGGGAGCAAGTATATTGTTCAGAAAAGATATTCAATTCAATTGCATTAGAAAACGCATTGACCCGGCTGGTAGATATGTTTTTCTTCTATGCTCAATTACAGGCCTTAGATGCTAGCATCTATATACCCCCACCGTATAACTCAGAGGTTATCAGACACCTGGCAGGTTTTATGGCCCAATACCCAGAAGTACCCTTACTGGCAATGGGGGACTACAATAATTTTTTAAATCCTCTCAAGGATAAATTTCCTGTACCTACTGCTAGCACATCTCAGGTGAAAGGTAGTACCCCCTTTGCCAGAATACTTGAAGAAGCGGGGCTGATAGATGTCTGGAGATCCAGACATCCAAACGATAAAAAATACTCCTGCCACTCAGCCTCACATGACGGGTTATCCAGAATAGATTTGGGCCTTGGGAATGACAAGATGCTACACTTAATAGAGGAATCTGGTTATGCAGACAGGCATATATCTGACCACTCGGCACTTTGGGTGACCATCTCATTACCAAGTAGATACAGACGGCCAATATGGAAACTTAATCCCTTCTGGCTCTCGCTGTTTGCCGAACCAGACCCTATAGGCAGAGCACTTACGCTGTTTCTACAGGATAATATTGGTACGGCTAAGCTGGGGGTGGTCTGGGATGCAGCGAAGGCCTTTTTGAGAGGACAACTTATCAAAACAATATCACGGATTAAAACTGACACCAAGGCTTGGGAACTATTGGTACGAAATAGAGTCACCGAGACTGAAAACGATTATATTAATGACCCCACAGGAGACACTAAGAGGGCATGGTTGAGTGCACAGACAATGTCTGGGCAACTGGCGTTGCAGCTGGCGGAGAACAAACGTTTTTTTCTGCAACAATCACACTTTGAGGAGGGGGAGACGACTGGTCATATGCTTGCAGTAATGGCACGGTCTCAACAGTCGTCCTCTCTCATCTCCGCCATATGCGACGCACAGGGCGCTCTGAAGTGCTCTACTCCTGATATCCTGACGGTCTTTGGTGATTTCTATGCTGATCTCTATACAGGGGGTCCCCGGGTTACAAACCTGTTAGGGACTGTAGGTTTGTTCTTAAGTTGAATCTGTTTGTAAGTCGGAACAGGTACATTTTTTAAGTGTAGCTCCAGCCAAAAAAACTATTTTTAAGCTTTTTGGATAGCATAGGGAAGGGTTATTACCCCTGTAACATTTGTTTTGCTGTCTGTGCCCCTGTTCAGAAGATTTCACCTCACTTTCTGTCCCAATGACAATTGGATTTTGAAAATTTTGGGTTGTTGTGGAAACAAGCCTTGGTGTTAAAGCATCAGTGGAGGTACCTTTTTCTCATAATAACTCTTACAGAAATGAATTTCCTCTCCTAGGGGTAGATTTCTTCTCACTTCCTGTTGTCTCCCTTCGTTTGTAAGTAGGAGTCGTTTGTAAGTCGGATGTTTGTAACTAGGGGACCCCCTGTACTTCTAAAGTTACACCCACTGACAGTGCAATAACAGACTTCTTAGATAGCTGTGAACTCCCCAGTCTGCCAATAGAAGATAGGATCATGCTTAATGCCCCTTTAACTGCAGAAGAACTAGATATCGCCCTATCTCAAACTAAAAACAATAAAGCACCAGGTATAGATGGTCTCCCATCAGAGATATACAAATGCTACGCTGATTCCATGCTCCCCACACTATTGAAAGTTTACAATGAGGCATTAAAGGAGGGTTCATTGCCCAGCTCGATGAATGAGGCGATCATTATTGTTATATTAAAACCGGGTAAAGATGCGAATTCCCCTGGATCCTATAGACCCATTTCATTGCTCACATCTGATATCAAGTTGCTGGCTCGGATGTTAGCAAACAGATTGGCCAAAGTAATTCATAAAATAGTACATAGAGACCAATCCGGGTTCATCCCCACGAGATCCACGGCCCAAAATATAAGACGATTATTCCTGAACTTACAGATCCCAGTGGACAATACAGGCAATAGAGCAATTTTCTCACTGGACGCAGCTAAGGCCTTCGACAGTGTCGAGTGGCCTTACCTGTGGAAAACGCTGCAGAACATGGGACTGGGAGATACATTTATTCGATGGGTACAGCTTTTGTATGCTGCGCCCACAGCCAGGATACGGATTAATGGGGAACTTTCAGAACCTTTTCCTTTATTTAGAGGCACCAGACAGGGGTGCCCATTGTCACCCCTGCTGTTTGCCTTGGCTCTGGAACCTCTGGGTGCAAAAATTAGAGGTGACTCTGGAATAGCGGGATTCCAAAGAGGTATGAATAAAGATGTAGTGTCCATGTACGCAGATGATACCCTGCTCTATTTAGGTGACACAAAAGATACACTACAAACAGTCATGTCCCTCATTAAGGACTTTGGGGAATTATAGGGCTTCTCCATTAACTGGGATAAGTCAGTGCTGATGCCGCTTGACCCCCTGAACACCCCATTACCACTAGGTGCAGAGATGATACAACAAGTAAGCTCATTCCGCTACCTAGGGATCCAGGTGACCCCTAACCCAGCCACTTATGTTGAACAGAACCTAACACCCTTGTTAGCTAAATTCCGGGAAAAAAGCAGGGCCTGGTGTAAACTACCCCTGTCTGTTGTTGGTAGAGTTAACCTTATTAAAATGGTATGGGCACCACAACTGCTCTATATTTTTAACAATTCCCCGGTATGGATATTTAAAAAATGGTTCGATAGAATAGAGACCCAATTCAGAGAACTCGTATGGAGAAAAAAAATAGCGAGGATAAAACTATCAACATTACAATATGGCAAAGAGGAGGGGGGACTTGCAGTCCCTCATCCCAGGATGTATTATCTCGCCTCCCAGCTACAACAACTGGGAGGATGGGGCTTGCTGGATCCGAAAGACCCGATTCGTAGACTTGTAATACTAAAAGACAATGACTATTCAGCACTGGCAAATTTGGAGGCGGGATTCCTGCACTTAGACCCGGAAGCTCCTACGGTTAAATAATTGATTTCACTTTGGGCCTATGTCAAAAAACTAATAGGCATCACGGGCTTTCTGTCCAGCACACCTCTCTGGCGAAATAGACAACTGAAAGAAATACAAAAACTAAAAGGCTTCAAGAGCTGGGAAGCAGGCATCAAATATATCTCACAATTATACCAAGATAACACTCTTAAATCATTCCAGCAGATTCAGACAGAGTTTGGGATCTCACGCAATAATTTTTATAAATACCTCCAACTGCGTCACGCCTTACAAACCCAGAATAGAACTGTCAGGACCCAACAAACAGAACATCCGATTATACAAGATGTATTTATGGATGAAGTTAAAAAGGGCATGATATCTAGATGCTATAATACACTTATAACACGAATACAAGATCCCTCTAGACTACCATGCAGACAGCGGTGGGAGGAGGATATAGGAGAAATGAATGGAGACAGTTGGGATATATGCCTTATGAATGCCCCCCTGGTATCAATTTCTGCATCCCAGAAACTTTCACACCTCTACCTACTACATAGGGCGTATAGAACCCCCCTTCAACTTCATAGGTGGGGAATTAGGGACTCACCCCTGTGCCCAAAATGTGAACGGGATCATGGAGACTTACTCCACATGATCTGGAAATGCCCCAAGCTATTCAGATATTGGAAGGAAGTACTGGACACAATTTCAGAAGTATATATGATACCTCTTGAGAGAACTCCAGTGGTCTGTGTACTGGGGGGAATAGATGAAGAGCTAGCACCCCCACCTACACGTATAGCGCTTATTCGTCTACTATACATAGCGAGGAAACTAATTGCCCAGTTGTGGATTACCCCGCGAGTTCCCACCAGAAGGCAATGGATAGACAGCGTGAATAGGCTCCTAATAAGAGAAAAAATTACTTACCAACATAGGAAGGCTCCACAAAAATTCCTCTCCATATGGCAAGCGTGGTTAGACGTTCCTGGTTTGGCCCCGCACCAATTAATTAAAGATAGGTTACTCTTAGGTTGAGGTAGACTTGACTACTGTATAGAAACTATACGCATGCAAGGAAGTGTGAACTATAAAAAGAGACAGCCCCTATGGGATATATGACAGTATATATGATGAGGCACTGTATGGCAGGGTTTTGCTCTGCTTTGTTCCTAACTTTCTTTTTCTTTCTCTCCTTTTCTCTAATTTTTCTTTCTTTCTCTTCTATTTTATTTTTCTTTCCACCGATGAATATTATATTGAACTAAACATAATGAATTTAGACAAGGTTGTCGGAATTATAATGTAGTAGAGTTGATTTTGATACTACTGTTAAATAAACAACGGGTTCTCTATTTTTATACTCTAAGATGATCAGAGCTCACTAGAGCTTTAAGCATATAAGGGAAACATTATTATAACTGGTACTTGCTTAAATTGTACTTTATTTGGAGTCATACTCCTTGTGAATTATATTACATGTTAGATCAACTATAATTAAAAGATAAGGGTACGATAGGTGATATTCCTGATAGGATATAATCGAAACCGCCTTACAATAATCTTAAGTAGCTGATAAATGTTCCCATAAAATGCTTTGAGAGAATTCCAAAATATGTATATGTTATGCACATTTATCTGTATGCTATATGTATTTGTTTTTTATGCAAAATAAAAACCTTTTTGATTTAAAAGAAATTGGCGAAGCCTTGGACCCCCAGGGCAGACATCAATTATTTAACATCAAAATTGGTGGTCTGAGGAGTCCTTATCTAAGGGAGTGCAGTCTGTTCCAGAAGTCCCAGAGATCATGAAAGCAGCAGATGACATCTGTGTCCCCAGGCTGTGGTACTACAAGAGGCTGCATCTTTTGCCAGACCAGACTGAACCCAGGTCATCACTTTCTGGTCTTCTTTCCACGCTTCCTTCCCTGCTGTGGCTCTGGTGTTGGAGATGTGGCAGGAGGAGGAGTAGGACCTGGAGGAGGAGGAGGAGTAGTAGGACCTGGAGGAGGAGGAGTAGTAGGACCTGGAGGAGGAGGAGGACTATGTGTGAGGTCACAAATGTGGGTAGCACATGTTATTTGGCCCCTCAACCCCTTATTGAGAGCTTCCAAAATTAAGTACTTACACAGGAGTCGTTGGCCCTCCTCCATCTGCAGCATTTTGCAGGCAGTTATGCAAGCAAAGTCCTCCTCCACAGTGTGGGGGGTTCTCAGGGCCTCTGTAGCCTTCCAAAAGAGGCCTATGGCAGCCTCCTCCAGGTTACTCCTCTTCCTGCCACTTTGTCTTTGAAGGTGTAGGGGAGGGACCTGGGTATCAGGCAGCCTGCTTGGCCTGGCCACCTCCTGGCTGAGACTTCCCTGTGTATGAAAAAGGGACATGGTTTTAGTTTTTGCATCATCAATCACAATCATAAATTAGTACTCCACACTAACATCTAGTTAACAGCATTGATTGAACAAGCAGAAATATTTAGAGGAATGCTATACCTGGCTCAAGCTGGGCTCCTCCACATGTTGCTGCCTGGAAGGCCCAGGTTGGGCGTCAGAAGCCTCAGCTGGGGGGAAGGAAGCCTGGAAGGAAGACTGGAGAGTGATGACCTGGGTTCAGTCTGACCTGCCAGAAAATGCAGTCTGTCATAGTACCAGAGCCTGGGGACATAAATGTCATCTGCAGCTCCGGTTCTCTGGGAATCCTGGACCTTCTTGTGCTCCTTTAGATAAGTGCTCCTCAGGCCACCAATTAGGATCTTCAAATAGGTGATGTCTGCCGTGGGGATCACCGTCTTCACAAATTCCAGCAATTGATCCAGTGCTGCCTTCCTCTTTGTTTGGTTCTTATATTCAGGGTGGTTTATCTCCCATAGACAAGGCAGCTCCCTGAACATATCAATGAAGATTGCTATAAAGTCGTTATCTTTCAAGATATCCATTTTCACTGCAAGACACAACACAAGACAAACCCTAATGTCAGGCAAAACTCTCCTAATCTTGTTACAATATAGGCCTCAATCTAGGAGCAGTATAGGCCCAAGTTTAGATCTTACCTTCGTTATCACGATCGGTGCCTCCGATACTCCTTCCTCCGCTCAAGATCGTATGTACTACGCATGCGTGTTACGCTTTATGCACACTGCACATGCGTGTAACTGCGCCCGCCCCTGACGTTCTTTCTAGTCTATTCCTCGCCCCTTTTCGTTCAGCGCAGTGGGGGAAGAGCACATGGCGGAGACACAGCAGGTGTGTGCTAATTATAGCAACGAGGAGGAGGGGGAGGAAAGCCCGGAGCCAGAAACGTTTGGATCCAGAAGGAGACGATTTAAGGCATCAAATATGTCCTTTGGGGAGATGTTGGAGATGGTAGACATCCTGAAGAGGGCCGACTATGATGGAAAGTATGGACCTTACCCCAACCCCAATGTCCGAAAGGCCAAGATAATGGCGAAAGTGGTCAAAAGTCTGCACCGGAATTTCGGGGTACGTCGATCGAAAGATCAGCTCAGGAAGCGGTGGTCGGATCTGAAATTAAGAGAGCATGAGCAGTACCGAAAGATCCGGAGAGTGCTGCAAAAAAGTAAGTAGTTGTCCTGTGTTCCTATTCTTTTTGTGTTTATTACGTTCGTGCTGCTCCATGTGCTTTTCTTAACTGCTGTACAGTTTAAAATGGCAATTTTCATGTTCATGGGCACATTATTCGTTCGTATCAAACAATTTTCTTTCGGCCTATAAAACACCATTGTTTTGGCCATATGCATTTGCCCACATTTTGTAGGGCCTACTTGTATGAAAATAATTTGGTTGTGTAGATGGGTTTGTTACTAGAATGAAATGCAAACTCGATTCTGTGTAAGCAGAGGACACTCAGCAGCAGTTTTCACATCTGGACACTGGAGCACTAGTGTGGGACACAAGAACACCCTTTTTATTAGGGGCCCACACAGGTGCTCTAGTGTATACTATAGGGGTGTCTCCATCTGTGAAGCTTGGACAAAACAGGTAAAGTATTGAAGCTTGACAAAGGACACTCAAAATTCTACATCTTGGAACTCTCCCAAAACAGACAATTGTACCCCACTTCCAAGCAATGTTTCATATTTATAGTTCTGTCATCAAATATCTGTGTGCTAAGTATACCATTTTTTTTTACATAGGGGAGAAAAGACTCGGAGGACACCCCTCATCCGAGAACATCAGAGACCCCCACCTCTGGAAGAAGGGGAAATCCACCAAAGACAAGAAGAGCAGGAGGAGGAAGACGTGGTGGAAATTGGCGAGTGTCTGCGACCACAGGCTCAGGTAAGAGATGGATGCCGGCATATTTATAATACATGTTTTTTTTGGGTTTCTATCTTTTTAGGTGATTGTGATGTTGTGGATCCAGGGCATTTCACCTCGGAAAGTGCACAGATCCTGATTGGGGAGATCATGGGGTGTAATGTTGTATTGGAAAATATAAAAAAAAACATCAATGATGTTATCCAAAAAAATAAGAACATCACTGATGTTTTGGGGAGAGTTTCAAACCCCTCCAAAGCCCTTTCTTTTATGGTGTGCTACAATTTTTAAATTTTTTGTCGAATTGTAGAAAAGCCAAATTTTGAAGAGGCACACAGTGTGTCAACATGTGCTATCTGCCATCGCGGAAGATCAATGGATGCGTTTTGGGGGTGCAACCCCTTCCTCAATAATAAAGTAGCTCAGAGGAAGGGGTTGCTCCCCCAAAACACGTCCCTTGATCCCCCGTGATGGCAGCTAGCACATGTTGACATTTGTAAATTGGTGTGCATCTTCAAAATTTGGCTTTTCCTGGGGTGACGTCACCCCATCTGAATGCAATATCAAACACAGTTCCTAAATACTCGTGTCTGATATTGCCTTCAAGTTCTACCAAATGTGAACTTTGTAAGTTCAAGATTTGTGTCTTTCTTGTTGGTTTGAAACATGCCTGTTTTATCTTAAATGGACATTTCTACTTTTTCTAATGCCACCCCAAAAATTGTTATACAACAAATATGTTGGTTTGTTTTAAAAACCTTGTCAAAATGCACATGTGATTGTGCAGGTATTAAAAAGATTGTTAATCAAGAATGTGTGGATAATTGTCTCAACGCTACAACACTTTTGTGGTGCTCTAATTGCTGCTTTCTGTGACAATGGGGGTTATTTCCTAAGGGCAAATCCACTTTGCACTACAAGTGCAGTTTCAAGTGCACTTGTAGTGCAAAGTGTCTCTTTGCCTTTAGTAAATAACACCCAACAGTGCTTTGTAAGGTTACACAATCACGCCATTTTCAGGACTCCATACATTTCTGTCAGGGTCAGCTGAAACAAACACAAGCAGTAAATGTCACCAAACATTTGCTTAATGTTTTTTTGTTTTATTTGATAAAGGTTTCACACATTGTCTGGCATATTGATAGCCTCCCTACCCGCAAAGAATTCCAGGTATCTTAGCTAGACATCACGGGCACTCAGGGAGGGCAAGCCAGGACGGCCACTTTCAAGCGCCGTCAGGGTTGGTTCATTTTGAATTCCGGCTTCAGGCCCAACTGAGCCAGCATAGTTGGCAGAATGTTGCCGTAAAAAGTTGTGTAGAACACAGCACGCCAGGATAATGTGATTCAGTTTATACTCCGCCATATGTATGGGTGTAGGAAATAGGCGGAACCGGCTGGCCATGATTCCAAACGTGTTTTCCACCACTCTTCTGGCTCTGGCCAGCCGGTAATTAAAAACCCTCTGTTCCGGGGTGAGGGTCCTCATCAGGAATGGCCGCATAAGATGGTCCCCCAGCGCAAAGGCTTCATCCACAATGAAGACGAATAGGCGTCCTTCCACATTGTCTTCTGGAGGTGGCAAGTCCAAGCTGCCATTCTGAAGACGCCTGTAGAACTCGGTCTGGGCGATGACTCCACCATCGGAATCGGACATCCGGCCATTCTTCCCCACGTCCACATACAGGAACTCATAAGTAGCCGACACCACCGCCAACACCACAATACTATTGAACCCCTTATAATTATAATAGTACGACCCCGAGTTGGGTGGTAGGATGATGTGGACATGTTTCCCATCAATTGCCCCTCTGCAGTTAGGAAAGTCCTACCACTGGGCAAAGTGGGAAGCCACAGTCTGCCATTCCTGTGGCGTAGAAGGAAACTGTTGAGGAAAACAAAAAAATTTGGCTTTTTGCACACAAACATGGAAAGCAGATTAGACACAAATATTCTTGGCCAACATCAAGATAACATTGATTTATGGGAATTTTTAAAGATCAAAGTATAAGGTACACCTATCATATTCCCCCTCCCCCCCCTTGCATTGGGCCA